>NC_083320.1:96210833-96863333 GCF_963455315.2 Globicephala melas
CATTACCTACTTCTGAGCTCTTTTACTTCAAAAATTGTTGACTTTGGAGGAATTACTTGGATCTTGATACTGTTTTAAACCAATAACTATAGATTTATTATCCATATCATCCATTGCATTCATTGTATGTATCCATTTATTCATTGTATCCATTATCTGTGTATGGAGATTATCTCCATAATCTTCTCCAGATAGATTATGAACACCTCATGAACAATATTTACAGATTTATCATCCTTTTTCTGGTACCTATTACACTCATACTCTATTAGGTACTCAAGTATACTTGGGATTAATCCGTTGCGGAGCATGGGCTCTAGGCAAGAGGGCTTCAGTAGTTGCAGCACGAGGGCTCAGTAGCTGTGGCTCGCAGACTCTAGAGCACAGGCTCAGTATTTGTGGCACACAGGCTTAATTGCTCCGCGGCATGTGGGATCTTCCTGGGCCAGGGCTCGAACTCATGTCCCCTGCATTGGCAGGCGGATTCGTAACTACTGCTCCACAAGGGAAGTCTGGAAGGCGGATTCTTTACCACTGGACCATCAAGGAAGTCCCAGGATCAGCGTTTTAAAGAAGCATCCCAGAAATGTTTGAGTGTAGAGGGCCACAGACCATATTTTGAGAAATGATATTTCCCTATGGACACCTTTCCTCTGGCAGCCCTTTTAAATGGCAGCTATGTTCTCTCTGATGCTGCACTGCCTGCAGTCTACCCAGCTTTCAGCTTTCATTGCAGTGAGAACATTCCAGAGACCGACAAAGGATGAACTCCAGGTGTTTCTCCAGTCACCTCTGGGGCTGACTGCATGCAACCAGTACCTCACCTGCTGCCCAACTACAGTGACACCTTCCAGATTTGTGACTCAGCTAGCTCTCCACCATGTTATTCTATGTAGACACCACCCGCCTTTTACAAAGACTCGGACACCCATAAGCCTATAAAAACAAAGGAGTAGGGCTCCAGGACTTCTCCAAGTACAGGCGGTGCCTCCTCACCATACCTGTATATGGACGCATGTTGGATAGTGTTGGTTGGCTCTTGACACCCATTTCTACCCCCTTCTCTGCAGGTGCTGGAAGCCTGGGAACCATATTTCACAGATCCCCTCGACAGCAAGGTTCTGCCAATAAAATGTACTTGTGTGAAATTTGGAAGGTGGAAAGCAGATGGAAATCATTCTTTCCTCCTCTGCAGCAGACTCCATATTCCCCATCTAGTCACCACCCTTGGGGCTTTGGGGCTGCAATGACCTCATCAGTGGTTTCCCAAAGTTTCCTGACTTCTGAGTGGCAGCAGCAGTTTTGAGTCTATGGAAAGCAGCTGTGATGAAGTAACCTGAAGGCTAGTGCTACAATGCCCCCATCCCCAACTTTCACCACCATTAGCCCCTTCAATGCTAAGCACCAACTGTTTGGATATAATCTTTCTCTCTTTCTGGCTTTTTTTTTTTTGCTTGAAATATCTAGAGTGCTTTCTATTTTCTTGTCTATGGTAGTTTTAAAATATATCCGCAAATTCTTTGACTCTTCTTTCCTCAAAAGGTGGCGTCCAAATCCCCTCATCTTGAATGTGAGCTGGAACGAGTGACTGACTTCTAACCATGCTATGTGGCAGAAGTGGTGCTATGTGCCTTCTGAGGCCAGGCCATAAGAGGAATAATAACCTCTGTCTCTCTCTTGGACAGCTCCCTCTGGAGGAAGCCAGCCATCATGTAGTGAGGACAATCAATCAAGTAGCAGGTGGACAGACAGCCCCATGCAGGGAGGAAATGAGGCCTCCCTCTAACAACCAGCACCACCCTGGCAGCCAGGTAAGGGAGTGAACCATCTTGGAAGTGGGCCCTGCAGCCTCAGTCCAGCCGTCAGATGACTGCAGCCCTGGCCGATATCTTGAGGACCTCATGAGAGACCCAGAGCCAGAACTGCCCAAGATATTCCTAAAGGTTTGACACAGAAACTGTGAGCAATAAATGTTTATTGTTGTTTTGAGCCACTATTTTGGTGTGATCTGTTACATACCACCAGATAATCAATACACTGTCTGATTCAGGGGTTGAAACAGACAGACTTGAGACCCTCAATATACTGAACTGGCATATTAATGAATGATGCCCTCGTAACGATTGGGGACTTCGGTCCTGGGCTCCAAGTCTTATCCTCTACCACAATACTTGCCATGCCAACAACCCACAGATTTTCCTGGACACGAAATTCCTCAACCCCCTACTGTGCAAATATACAGTAGGGTTTTATTGTTCGTGGGGGAACTTATAAGCAGAAGAGTAACAGAGTGCACTCAATCCCCCAAGCTTTCAGAGAAGGGGATTAGACCAGACTTACCTGGATTGTGTATCCCATGACGTGTTGAGTTCCCATAGAGGAGGAGACAGCCAGGAGTGCATCACAGTTACAGGGATGGTGAGGCAGGGAACGTCTGTACTACTAAAAATGGCAACTGCTTGGTGACAGAAATGGTCACAGTAGGAGGGGGAGCCTATTTCTCCATTGCTCTCGCTGGTACCTGCTGAGCTAGCTTTTTGCTGAGCTACTGAAAGGGGAAAGGAATGAGTGTCCAGGACTACCCGAATTATTTCTCATCACCTTCTGGATTCCCAACACCTCACTGATCTCCATTCCCAGGTTACATTTGGACCTTATCATCATCTGGAATTTGTCATAAAATATCTTAAAAGTACAATCTTTCATTCTCTGAACATAAGCTCTTGTCCTTTCAGTTCTCACTCATGTGTATCCACCATACATGGTCTTCAGTTGCATCAAAACCTCTGGTCTGGTGCCCCATTTTCTCCCAGTTCCTACTTGGTCTAAACACCCAAGTTGACCTCTCGGCCTCTCTACTTTTAGGCCACCATCAAAGTACTCTTTATAAAACTCGAGCTTGGTCATGTCTCTTCTCTCTTTAAAACATTGTAGTTTGTGCTCTGTTCGCTCAAGGCCATGTGCCTTGACCAGGCCCTTTGGGATTTGTTCTCTGCTCGCCCGCACAGCCTCACCTACTGCCCTTTCCTCCTTGTGCTTCATGCTTGGGAACACCGGACTGCACACGCTTCAAGCCCACCCCAAATTTCATGCCTCTTGCCTCTGTACTGTCCTCCGTCTAGAATGCCTTTCCTTCATTTCATCCTCCCAAGAAACTTCTGTTTGGCTTCCTTCTTCTTCCCCTCCTCTAAGACATCCCTCACATTTACTCCTTTCCAGCCAACCAAGAAGTGAACCACTTCTTGGTACACTGCCATTGTCATGTCAACACACTGTCTTCTATGTATAATATGTCTTCAGGTGTCTGTGCCTTCTCTCAGTCTTAGGGCCCCACAAGAGCAGGGACTTTGTCCTAACCAACTCTTTCCCCAGCACCAGGCACAGTGTCTGGCATATAATCCAGGCCCAGAACAAGTTCTACCTTTTTCATGGACCCTCCCCAGTTTCCTAACCTTCCCTCCTCTAAATCCTACAATTTTCTTCTCTGTATCACTTTTGCCCTAATCATATATGGTCTCATTTATTATCTTTTAAAAAGTGACTCATTTCTCCGACAGATTTCATCGGAATCAAAATTTTCATTCATTTAGTAGCTGTTGGCCTTGTATCTCCCTCTCCCCTTCTATCTCTCAGGTCTCAGTAAGGAGTTGGACTCTGAGCTAGTTTGTCCATCATAAGATGGTGACAGAGGCAGCCCCAGGCGGCCATGTTTTGTACCACCTGACCCTGGGCACCCCTCCTGCTTCTGGGCCACGGCCAGGGATGAGTCCCTGATGCAAGGAGAGACAGCTCACTCACAGGCTGCCCAGGTGAAGTCTCTGGCTCTGGCAAAAACACTGCCCAATCTAGGTCAAGCTGGGCAAAGCAGAATCTTACTCTTGGGAATTTCAATTTACAAATACGGTAGGGTAGCATTTGAGACTAATAAAAAATTGTACAAATCTGTGGTAGTATGATACGAAAAATATTATCTAAGCCTCATTTATGTACTGACTTTGACATAATGGAAATCTCCCAAAATAGGAACCTGGAGGTACCCAGAATCCTGGTCGGCACGCTGGGAAGCCCAGCAGTACAAGGATCTCTACCCCTGGTTTCTCGTCAGCTCCCTGTCTTTGTGATCACCTCTCTTATTGAAATCGGACCCCCACTCATTACAGAGTTTGAGCGGGCATGGGGACCTTCCGCTCTTGTGACCTAATAGTGTAACCAAAGTGCCTAGTACTGTACCTGGTCCATAGCAGGTGCTCAATACACAGCAGCTGCCTCCTTCTCCTCATTATTATCATTGTTATCAACTCTTTGGTGGCAAACACAGCTTATACTTCTCTGCATCCCTGTTGGAGGCTAACAGTTCTGGGCTCCAACCTTAACTCACACTTTTGGACATGGGGCCTTGGGCCCTTGAGCAGATTACCTACATTCTTTAAACCCTGTTTCCTATCTGTCAAACGAGGATAACAAGATATGCTTCCACGGATTGTTGGGCTAAATAAGACCATAAGATGCCTAACCCAGGTCTTGGCACCAAGCAAGCAAGTGGTAAATGTTAGCTGCTGCTGCTTCCTATTGTTAGTAGTATTAGTCATGCGCCTTAAACACAGTAAATACTTGTTGCCTCACTGAAGTCACCACCCAGAGAAAAACACTTGTTTTTCATTCTCAGTAAGAAACTTTGGGAGGTGACTTGGGCAGGCACTGAGAGAACAGATGTCTCTCATGAAGCATCAGCAAACTAATAAATCAGAAGAACTGATGGGCCGTTCACTTTTCTCGGAACCCCACCCAACCGGCAGAACCTTCTGGGCTGTCTCCCAGGCCCACTGATCCTCTGGGGGACCGTGTGCTATCACCCCATGGCTTGCACCGTTCTTCACCTCACATTACTAAACCGCCAGCACTCTCTGTGGTCATTTAGGTACATTATCAAATCGTGTTCATCCAGAATTTCTTTTACTCATTAATGTATTTAACTCTCACTGACTTAATAAATGTGATTAATGACTTTCTTGGCAGGAGCGGAAGAGCCTTTGCACCTTCCTCAGGTGGCACTGTCTTTATATAATCACTTGGAATCATGCAGCCCGGGGCCTGTGCTGGGTGAGGCAGGAGGTGGGTAGGTTTGGTGCTGGGCTGAGCTGTAGGGAGCCGAGCAGCACACAGCTGACCCGCAGTGGGGTCAGGAGAGGCCAGGGCCTGAGGAGGGCCGTCTTGGGCAATGGCTGCTCTCACACGTTCTTCTTTACCCTTTCTGGCACCTCCCTGCTAGTTATCCAAAGGTTGGGATTTTTTTTAAAGAAAAAAAACAACCTAATGGGAATTTTCCACCAGCTTGAAATGGTGGAGAACCCCCTACCAAGACAGGGTACACATTTGTCATGAGTTTGAGAACCTGGAAGAAAAGTCAGGCCTTGGCTCCACAGTGGAGGGAGGCCCAGTGATCCAAATATTCCGGCAACCACAATGACCGTACGAGAGGGGCCAGAAGTAGATGATCCTCTATGGGCAGGAGGTGGAGCATGTTGTAAATAACTGGTACTTGATGAACCAGGAGACAGAGAACCAGGATACATTGTTATTTGATTGAATGATCTACGCCCCTTGAGGATGGTATGTTTTCCAGTTCCCAGGGACGGATGATGCTGGGGAAACAACGCAGGGAAGCCCCTCTTCATCCTTCTACTCATCCTCCTTTGCCCACATTTCCTCTTGTGGAAGTACTGGCTACCATGAAGGATTCTAGTTTCAGCTCTGCTCCTTCTTGCAGGCCCTTGTTATTGGTATATAAATATTCAACTATTTACATTTTAATTCCTTACCACATGGTTAGACTTGGTTATGAATTTATACATTTTAATATGAGAAAAAGAAGTATTTTACAAGCAATGCTGAAAGCCAATATTAAAAAATAAAATCTGCAGGTGGCTTGAGGCAGAACAGCGCTCACTCTGTGGCAGTCTCATCTGCTGTCTCACTTTCCTCACCCGCCTCTTCATCAATCCAATATGCAGCCAGAAGCTTCTCTGCTGGGGCTTTGATGACTTCCCTGGGGTAAGACGAATAATGCCAAGGCTTTTACTTTTGAAAGGAACAATTATAGTTTTCATTATTTCCTCATTTTAGATGAGAATTTTATACTGTCCCCTATCATTTACCCTGCATCCTTATAGAATATCTCATCCTCATCAGAAGACTCCCTGTCGTGTAGCTTTTGTGCCATGTTTTCCTTGCATGTGGCGTTGAGAGGCCTATACGTATTCCTAAGTCAAAGTGGCCGCCTTCTCCCGAAAAAGCCCTCCTAGAACACAGAAAGGGAAATATTAATTCTGCATCTACCCTGCTTTCTCTGGCCACAGTACTTTATCCTCCTCAAATTTACCTGACTCTCACTTTCCCCTGAGCTTCTCTTACGCAGCAGAAATCGAAAAAAGCCCCTTGGAGGAAACACACACAGTTAGTGTTACACGTCATTTTTCATCTCTCTCACAATGTGTTATCTCTGGTTGTATTAGGACTAAATGGGTACCTCAGTCCATAATCACAATGAGCAAAATCACCACAGATCCGGGATCTTGAAAATCATTGCATGCATGCTGTCCTTCCAGAAGTTCTCTGTGTCTGTCCAAATTGGCCCCCCAATGTCTCTGGGGAGACCTCTGCATGTGGCTTAGCATGGAGTATAGGCAGGATAGGTAGGTAATAAGGATCTATTATTATTATTCTCATTTTATTCAGTAGAACATTGAGACCCAGAGGTTGAAATGACCCACTTTTCTCTATAAGAATTTGTCCATGAAGAAAAAGTAGTCCAAGCTGGCAAGGTTCAGTGATATTTATATGTCTAAACATGAGAGTGATAATCATCTGTGCCCATGAGGAATCAAACCTGGGACCTTGACCTCATTAGCACTGAGCTACTAGCTCTTTGGAAATATAAGGCAGTGAATGGTACGAGAGAATTAATGCACATCACAACTGTCTAATGTGTTACTAGCCTGAGAAGGTCCAGGGGCAAATACAGCTCATTCTATGACTACAATATGAGCTATATGTCATTAGGAGCCCTTGGAGAGGATTTATAAAGAAACACATTTTATGTACTTAGAAGCAAACCCACTTTTTTTATTCATTGTTGACTGTTTTTTTTTAACATTGAGGTAATTGATGCTTAGTCTAAAGAAGCTATAAATGTGTTCAAGGCACAGTAGAATAGGATCTGTGGTTCTTCTGGAAGGGTGATAAATCATAGTCACCATTAGCCTGGCTCTCCTTGATCAAAAGGTGTGACAAGTTGAGCTTAGGAAATGAACCACCATTGCCTACTGTGATTATGAATCTGAGGTTTAACAGGCTTTCCTGAATCATCTACAGCTTTAAGAGATATCTCAGTCTGAGGCTTGTGCTATCAAAAAATGTCAATAAAAAGAAATGAAAATGAGCTATTTGTAATGAGGTGGATAGACCTAGAGTCTGTCATACAGAGTGAAGTAAGTCAGAAAGAGAAAGACAAATACCGTATGCTAACACATATATATGGAATTTAAGGAAAAAAATGTCATGAAGAACCTAGGGGTAAGACAGGAATAAAGACACAGACCTACTAGAGAATGGACTTGAGGATATGGGGAGGGAGAAAGGTAAGATGTGACAAAGCGAGAGAGAGGCATGGACATATATATATACACTACCAAACGTAAAATAGACAGCTAGTGGGAAGCAGCCGCATAGCACAGGGAGATCAGCTCGGTGCTTTGTGTCCACCTAGAGGGGTGGGATAGGGAGGGTGGGAGGGAGGGAGACGCAGGAGGGAAGAGATATGGGAACATATGTATATGTATAACTGATTCACTTTGTTATAAAGCAGAAACTAACACACCATTGTAAAGCAATTATACTCCAATAAAGGTGTAAAAAAAATGTCAAAAAGTGAATTGCATAAAAATATCAGGAATATTAACTGTTTCTCCACTTTCTACTGGAGTTAATCTAGCAAAAGGAGGCAGCACACTCCTGTGAACAATTATTCATTTAAGACATATTTCATAAACATTTATTGTGTACCTTGTGTCTGTCAAGCACTTGGGTTAAATGGACACATGTGGTCCTTTTTCTCAAAAATCTTACTATCTGTATTGGAGTGGGTAAAATAATAAATAGTACAAGAAGACAGGCAGACATTAGATCGAATCCTCTCATCTGAAAATGTTAAAATTTATGCTCTTAGTTTCATTATCTTTAAATAGGTAAATATTACCTCTTATAGAAATAAAGTTAAAGAGACCATGTCTCTAGAGTGCCTATCATGTGACAAAAATTAGGATGTCAGGAGTTTTAGCATTTTTCCTGTGTTCTACCATTTTTTCTTGACAAATTACCCTTCTCTTCTTTCTCCCTCGTAACTGATCAAGAACTGAAGGCAAAACTTACTTTATTAGGGGACAGTTCACCCTGCCTAGATTCTCCTGTATTCTCCCCGTACTAGGTAGGACTCACTGACTGAGGCAGGATGCTGGGATGGAGCATAGACTAGTCCATCTTGGAGGAAATAAACATTTTTCCCTCAAAGGAAAAGAATCACCTTAAACCTAGGGAACACTAATGCATATGCTTTTTATTTATTTTTTTCCCATTATGGTTTATTATAGGATGTTGAATACAGTTCCCTGTGCTATACAATAGGACCTTGCTGTTTATGCATTCTATATATATTAGTTTCCATCTGCTAGACCCAAACTCCCAATCCAACCCCTCCCTGGCCCCCTCCTCCTTGGCAACCACAAGTCTGTTCTCTCTATGTCTGTGAGTCTTTTTCTCTTTCGTAGATAAGTTCATTTGTGTCATATTTTAGATTCCACATATAAGTGATATCATATGGAATTTGTCTCTTTCTGGCTTAACGTCACTTCGTATGATAATCTCTATGTCCATCCATGTAGCTGCAAATGGCATTATTTCAGTCTTCTTTATGGCAGAGTAATACTCCAGTGTGTGTGTGTGTGTGTGTGTGTGTGTGTGTGTGTGTGTGTGTATCTTCTTTATCCATTCATCTGTTGATGTACATTTAGGTTGTCTCTGTGTCTTGGCTATTGTAAATAGTGCTGCTATGAACATAGGGGCGCATGTATCTTTACGAATTATAGTTTTGTCTGGATATAATGCATATGCTTTTTAAATCCAGGAGAAAATATTTACCATTATCTAGCCCAGGTGTGCATTAGAATCACCTTGAGGACCTGGTTAAAATATGTGTAAAAACTCTGATGTAGTAAATCTCAGTTGGGCTTTTCTGTTTAAAAAATTGTTCAAAGGTAAATAAGAGTATGTTAATAGGATATTTACAATTTCTAAGAAAGGCTAAAAGAAAATGGAGACCAAGATGTGGTAACATTCAGAGATAGTTGAAGAAATGGAGTCACCTTGTAGAGAAATTGTGGTCCTTGTGCACTGTTTGTGGAAATATAAAATGGTGCAGCTGCCATGGAAAACAGTATAACAGTTCACCCCAAATTAAGAATGTAATTACTATATGATTCAGCAATCCCACTTCTGTGTATATACCTAACAGGATTGAAAGCAGGGTCTCAAAGAGGTGTTTGCACAACATGTTCATAGCAGCGTTATACATAATTGCCAAAAAGTTGGCACAATCAAGGTGTCCGTTGATGGATGAATGAATAAACAAAATGTGGTGTGTACATACAATGGCGTATTATTCAGCCTTAAAAAAGAGGGGAATTCTAATGCACGCTACAACATGGATGAACCTTGAGGACATTCTGCTAAGTGAAATAAGACAGATGCAAAAAGACAAATGCTGTGTGATTCCATTTCTATGAAGTACCTAGAGTAAAAAAATTCATAGAGAAAGAAAGGAGGTTAGTTGCCAGTGACTCAGGGGAAGGGGAAATGAGTTGTTTAATGGGTGTAGCATTTCAGTTTTGCAAGATGAATAGAAATTTTGAGATTGCTTGTCCCAAAATGTGAGTGTACTTAACACTACTGAACTGTATTAACCTCAAAATGGTAAAGATGGTAAATTTTATCTTATGTATATTTCACCACACTTTAAAATAACTGATAAAGAGAAATCATCCTCATTATATATATCACAATTATGTCAGACTAATTCATCACAAAGGTATTTTAATATCTATAATTTTGGTTATAAATTTCGGGGTAGCGAGTTTATTTTATTTTTAATTTTTTTAACATCTTTATTGGAGTATAATTGTTTACAATGGTGTGTTAGTTTCTGCTTTATAACCAAGTGAATCAGCTATACATATACATATATCCCCATATCTCCTCTCTCTTGCATCTCCCTCCCACCCTCCCTATCCCACCCCTCTAGGTGGACACAAAGCACAGAGCCGATCTCCCTGTGCTATGTGGCTGCTTCCCACTAGCTATCTATTTTACATTTGGTGGTGTATATATGTCCATGCCACTCTCTCACTTCGTCCCAGCTTACCCTTCCCCCTCTCCATGTCCTCAAGTCCATTCTCTACGTCTGGGTCTTTATTCCTGTCCTGACCCTAAGTTCACCAGAACCTGTTTTTCTTTTTAGATTCCATATATATGTGTTAGCATATGGTATTGTTTTTTCTCTTTCTGACTTACTTCACTCTGTATGACAGACTCTAGGTCCATCCACCTCACTACAAAAAACTCAATTTCGTTTCTTTTTATGGCTGGATTATATTCCATTGTATATATGTGCCACATCTTCTTTATCCATTCATCTGTCGATGGACACTTAGGTTGCTTCCATGTTCTGGTTTTTGTAAATAGTGCTGCAATGAACATCGTGGTACGTGACTCTTTTTTAAGTATGGTTTTCTCAGGGTATATGCCCAGTAGTGGGATTGCTGGGTCATATGGTAGCTCTGTTTTTAATTTTTTAAGGAACCTCCATACTGTTTTCCATAGCGGCTGTATCAATTTACATTCCCACTAACAGTGCAGGAGGGTTCCCTTTTCTCCACACCCTCTCCAGAATTTATTGTTTGTAGAGTTTTTGATGATGGCCAATCTGACTTGTGTGAGGTGATACCTCATTGTACTTTTGATTTGCATTTCACTAATGATTAGTGATGTTGAGCATCCTTTCATGTGTTTGTTGGCAATCTGTATATCTTCTTTGGAGAAATGTCTATTTATGTCTTCTGCCCATTTTTGGATTGAGTTTTTTGATATTGAGCTGCATGAGTTGCTTGTATATTTTGGAGATTAATCCTATGTCAGTTGCTTCATCTGCAAATATTTTCTCCCATTCTGATGGAGAATGTTTATGTTTTCGTCTTGTTTATGGTTTGCTTTGCTGTGTAAAAGCATTTAAGTTTCATTAGGTCCCATTTGTTTATTTTTGTTTTTATTTCCATTTCTCTAGGAGGTGGATCAAAAAGGATTTTGGTGTGATTTATGTCACAGAGTGTTCTCCCTATGTTTTCCTCTTAGAGTTTTATAGTGTCTGGCCTTACATTTAGGTCTTTAATCCATTTTGAGTTTATTTTTGTGTATGGTGTTAGGGAGTGTTATAATTTCATTCTTGTACATGTAGCTGTCCAGTTTTCCTAGCACCACTTATTGAAGAGGCTGTCTTTTCTCCATTGTGTACTCTTGCCTCCTTTATCAAAAATAAGGTGACCATATGTGTGTGGATTTATCTCTGAGATTTCTATCCTGTTCCTTTGATCTATATGTCTGTTTTTGTGCCAGTACCATACTATCTTGATTACTGTAGCTTTGTCGTATAGTCTGAAGTCAGAGAGTCTGATTCCTTGGCTCTGTTTTTCTTTCTCAAGATTGCTTTGGCTTTTCGGGGTCTTTTGTGTTTCCATACAAATTGTGAGTTTTTTTGTTCTAGTTCTGTGAAAAATGCCAGTGGTAGTTTGATAGGGCTTGCATTGAATCTGTAGATTGCTTTGGGTAGTATAGTCATTTTTACAATATTGATTCTTCCAATCCAAGAACATGGTATATCTCTCCATCTGTTTATATAATCTTTAATTCCTTCCATCAGTGTCTTATAGTTTTCTGCATACAAGTCTTGTGCCTCTTTAGGAGGTTTATTCTTAGGTATTTTATTCTTTCTGTTGCAATGTTAAAGGGAGTGTTTCCTTAATTTCTCTTTCCAATTTTTCATCATTAGTGTATAGGAATGCAAGAGATTTCTG
Source organism: Globicephala melas (assembly GCF_963455315.2). Classification (NCBI taxonomy): domain Eukaryota; kingdom Metazoa; phylum Chordata; class Mammalia; order Artiodactyla; family Delphinidae; genus Globicephala; species Globicephala melas. The sequence continues at coordinate 96,223,010 of NC_083320.1, forward strand.
TGCATTAATTTTGTAACCTGCTACTTTACTGAATTCATTGATTAGCTCTAGTAGTTTTCTGGTAACATCTTTAGGATTACCTATGTATAGTATCATGTCATCTGCCAACAGTGACAGTTTTACTTCTTCTTTTCCAATTTGGATTCCTTTTATTTCTTTTTCTTCTCTGATTGCAGTGGCTAGGACTTCCAAAACTGTTTTGAATAACAGTGGTGAGAGTGGGCAACCTTGTGTTGTTCCTGATCTGAGAGGGAATGTTTTCAGTTTTTCGTCATTGAGAATGATGTTGGCTGTGGGTTTGTCATATATGGCCTGTATTATGTTGATGTAAGTTCCCTCTATGCCTATTTTCTGGAGGGTTTTTATCATAAATGGGTGTTGAATTTTGTCGAAAGTTTTTCCTGCATCTATTGAGATGATCATATGGTTTTTCTCCTTCAATGTTTTAATATGGTTTATCACATTGATTGATTTGCATATATTGAAGAATCCTTGCATTCCTGGGATAAACCCCACTTGATCATGGTGTATGATCCTTTTAATGTGCTGCTGGATTCTGTTTCCTAGTCTTTTGTTGAGGATTTTTGCATCTATGTTCATCGGTGATATTGGCCTGTAGTTTTCTTTTTTTGTGACATCTTTGTCTAGTTTTGGTATCAGGGTGATGATGGCCTTGTAGAATGAGTTTGGGAGTGTTCCTCCCTTTGTTATATTTTGGAAGTTTGATAAGGATAGGTGTTAGCTCTTCCCTAAATATTTGATAGAATACTTTTAATGTTTTAAGTATAGTTGATATACCATGTTGTGCTAATTTCTGCTGTACAGTGAAGTGACTCAGTTATACACATATATACATTCTCTTTTTATATTCTGTTCCATTAGCCTTTATCCCAGGCGATTAGATATAGTTTCCTGTGCTATACAGTAGGACCTTCTTTTTTATCCATTCTGAATGTAATAGTTTGCATCTACTAACCCAGAACTCCCAGTCCATCCCTCTCTCTCTCCCCCCATCCCCTTGGCAACCACAAGTGTGTTCCCTTTTACTGTGAGTCTGTTTTGTAGATAGGTTCATTTTTGCCATATTTTACATTCCACATATAAGCGATATCACATGTTATTTGTCTTTCTCTTTCTGACTTGCTTCACTTAGCATGATAATTTCTAGTTGCATCCATGTTGCTGCAAATGGTATTATTTCCTTATTTTTTTATGGCTGAGTCTTATTCCATTGTATATATGTACCACATCTTCTTTACCCATTTATCGGTCGATGGTCACGTAGGTTGCTTCCATGTTTTGGCTATTGTGAATAGTGCTGCTATAAACATAGGGGTGCATGTATCTTTTTGAATTATAGTTTTGTCTGGGTATATGCCCAGGAGTAGAATTGCTGGATCATATGGCAGTTTTACTTTTAGTTTTCTGAGGAACCTCCATACTGTTTTCCATAGTAGCTACACCAACATACATTCCCACCAACAGTGTAGGAGGGTTCTTGGGGCAGCTAGTTTAAATAGAGATTATCCTGTTGTTGCAGAGATATCCACATGCAAAAGAGAATTTACTGTTTTATAATTTTAATACCAATCCAATAAGATGAATTTATTGCATATTCACAGCGTTTCATAACCTTTAGTCATTGGGAGAAAGGATAAAAATGAATATCAAAAAGGTGACTACCTGACTGTATTCTAAGGGTTTTTATATAGTGAAGTCATAGCTCATAACACATTAAGGGAATTGACACAGTTGCTTTGTAAAGTCAGACATTCTGGAATTGTTCTAGAATAAATCTTAGCTGAAAATTAACTCAAGAAATTCAGAGCACTGACACCAGTAAGAAAGGAGAATGAGCTTTCCAGCAACATACTAGGTCAGTTGGATCTACTATAATTGTTCTTAAATGCTCACCTAGCAGTTGCTTTAGCAATATACTTCTCCAGGGGAAAAATGGCCAAGCAGGAAAACCTGAGTGTCCTCAGCTATTTCTCAGCAGTGATGTAAGTCTTTTAAATCAGATCTGTCGAGTTTCACGTTCCTACCTCTGAAGCTGTTGGGGATGGCCTAGAGAAAGGCAAGTTGAAAGGCAGCTATCGAAAGTGGGTTCAGGGGGGTGGCCACACATGTGCAGCCTGAGCCGGGTGATTGGATGGTGCTGCCGTGGCAGGAGCAGTGCAGAGTGGGGTGGCCGCTGAAGGTGCCTGACCTGTTTTGTTCTGTTCTGAGGCCAGCGGTGTGATGGAGCAGGCCAGGGACCATATACACCTGAGATAGACTGTGGAACAGCACGTACCAGAGGTAGAAGTCCCAGTCAAACATAGAAGGATAGCCTCACTGAGCAACCAAGAGTGTCACCTGTACCCGAGGCGATCTCAGCAGCAGCAGCAAGTCCCTGTGGTGGATTTCCATGCAGAATTGAGACAGGCATTCTAAGCTGAGATACCAAGAGGTGGTTAAAGCAGTATTGGAACACCCAGGTAGCTGATTTCAAGAGAAAACAAACAAACAAAATAAAAACAGGCTCTATCTGCTGTTTGAAGCTTCTGCCCCAGCTTGCATTGTTTGGTGGAGAACCTTCGACTTACCTTAATCTGTAGCCTTCCCTTAGGTCTTAAGGATCCTGAAACTTTCCTGTGGACATTGGATTTGGTGGAGCAGCAATCATGACTGTGGGGAAGAGCAGCAAGATGCTGCAGCACATTGACTATAGGATGAGATGTGTCCTGCAAGATGATTGGATCTTCACTGGCACCTTTAAGGCTTTTGACAAGCATACGAACTTGATGCTCTGTGATTGTGATGAGTTCAGGAAGATCAAGCCAAAGAATTCCAAGCAGCCAGAGCGTGAAGAAAAGCGGGCTTTGGATCTGGTGTTGCTGTGCCAGGAGAACTTGGTTTCCATGACTGTGGAGGGACCACCCCCCAAAGATACTGGCATTGCTTGGATATCACTTGCTGGAGGTGGAGGAGGCCCTGAGGTCAGCAGAGCAGCTGGCAGAGGTGTTCCACCTGGTGTTCCAATTCCCCAGGCTCCTGCCCTGTCTGAGGGGTTGGGGGTGAGGCATCCCAACAGGTAATGACCCTACAGGGAAGAGGCACTGTAGCAGCTGCTGCAGGTGCTGCTACTGCCAGCACTGCTGGAGCCCCAGCTCAGTAACCACCAGGACAGGGGACTGTCCCCACACCTGTTGGTTGAGCAACCCTACCTCCAGGAATTATGGCTCCTGCACCTGGTATGGGACCACCCATGGGCCCACCAATTAGGCTTCCCCTACTTGAGGGACTCCAATAGGCATGCCCCCTCCAGGAATGAGACCCCCTTCTCCAGGAATAAGAAGTCCACCTCCACCATGAATGTGGCCACAAGACCCTAGGATACTATTGATCCTTCTTAGTCACATTTTTCCTGCAGTGCATCTTGTGGAATGTGTGTAGTGTTTGTGAGCTTTTGTCCCCTCTGCTGCATTAATATCAGCTAATAAATGCATAGAGCAATAAAGAAAAGTGGGTTCAAAAGGAGGTAGATGAACTTCATCTAGAAATTTCAGAGATTGATTGGGGATTGAGACAACTATCAAGAGGAAAGGTGTGGACCCAAACAGAGAACCAATACTGGCAAAATTAAGGGGAAGTAGGTCAGAGGAGACAAATAATGCGAGATAACAACGCACAAATAACATTTATGAACCATAGACTACATCCCAGGCACTCTTCTAATCACTTTACTTGTATTAACTCAGTGAATCCTTTCAACAACTTTATGTGATAGGTACTTACATTATTCCCCAATGTCTTACCTCGTATCATCCCAAAAGGAGACCTGGGGACAAGGATTTGGATTCAATCCCCGGGCAATGATATCAGGTGCTCTGTCTTCTATGAGAGAGTGGAGAAGTCAGTCAAGGAAGGGAGGAAAACCAAATAAGTTCTGTTAATTAGTGGTGTCTGCCATGGGCAACCAGGGCTCCAAATGCCAATGGAAATGCTGTATAGAATATGCCTCAGCATTGTTCCACTGAGGGACAGGGAAGCGTTAGATTTTATCCGCCAGCTCCTACCTTTCATTAGTTGAGGATTGCTTCTGAGGCATTAATTCCTAGGCACTGTCATGTTATCATATTCCAAGACATCATCAGGAAGAGAAGCAGTCTTTGATATATAAGGAGCTGCAGATGGTGTCAGAGCAATGACAGCATCTGCTTCACTGAGTTTGCATATGAGGAACATGGGACACAAAATTAACATCATTCAGTTTGGATTTATTCTAGAAATAATGACCATTGACTGAAGCTAGGTTTCTATATTCTGCCTGTGTTTACATGGGTAACTCAGTGCAGCTAAAGCTGATGAAACAGACAAGAATAGAAAGACATCTTACACATGAAATCCATAGCTAACAGTGAGACACAGTTCATTGGTTCATTCATTTATTCAATCATTTGTACTTTCATCCAAATATTTACTAAGTGCCAGTGTTGAGTTTAGTAGTGTTTGTGCACTGGGGATGGGGTAGGGAGAGGGATATAAGGAGAACAATTATGACAAGATTTCTGTTGTCATGCAGTTGGCATGTTATTGGAGAGACAAAATAAATAATTTCAAATGATAATACGTTGAATAAAATAGACATCTACGTGACTAATTACAATGCTAATAGTTACTCAGAGCACCAGCAACTTGCCATAATTGCCAAAGAAAAAGTAAACATCCACTTCTTACCAGAATTAAACTCCTAAATATGATACTGAGGACTGTGTAGTTAGCAGGTGGATGGCGGTACAGCAAAGGAGCGGTGGATAAAGAAATTGGAAACACATTGCCAGCAGGGCTTGGTGCATGCCTGCCCTGATTAGAATGATGAATTGTGATGTTTTGAAAGGAAGAAAATGGTTGTGTATACTATCCTATATTTAACTTTGCATAAAAGATTAAAAGCATATCATCACATATTCTGTATCATTCATTTTAGTAGGCTGAGTGTGTGCTCAAATATGTGATAACTCTAGATCAGGGATTAAGAACTTCTTCAGGACATGCTTTTTTTTTTTTTTTTTGGCCACTGCTCGACTTGCCAGATCTTAGTTCCCCGACCTGCCCTCGGTAGTGAAAGTGTGGAGTCCTAACCACCGGACCGGCAGGGAATTCCCAGGGCATGCTTCTTTCTATGGAATGTACTTCGAGTTACATGCTGTAGGTCACCCTTGGAGACTAGTCTGTCGTGGGATATCTGTAATCAAAGTCTGCTCATGCATTCTCTCATTCCTTTAGTTTAATCTTTATTCTCACATTTACTGAGTGCCTTATCGGGCAGGTGCAGTTTGGGGCACTGAATTGAGCAGGAGAGACGTGGTAACTGGAGCGCATATTCTAGTGGGGGAACCTGACAACAAGTAAACAAGAAACTGATCAACAAAAATGTTAACAACCCTTTCGATTCGGCCCCAGCAGGGTCCTCCAGCCCAGTGTCATTGGAGCCAAATAGAATGATATACTGAGTTCGGTTCAGAAGCAAAGGAAAGTTTTATTCTTTGATCAAAAAATGGAGAGGTGCGAGCTCGCACTCTCCCCATAGGCAGTGGGCAGGGCTGCTAGGGCTCTCCTAGCGGGGAGGGGCGCCGAGTTCTCGCGGGTCTGGCGCAGGCGTATTGCTCACACTCCAGGTCACGGTGTCACGCACAGCGTCTCCGCACACGGGCCCGCCGCCCCCATCTTGAATCGCAGTGCAGTGCGTCGAGCCTCTGCGTGGAGCTGTGGTGTCAGGCGCGGCTGTGTGGCTCTAGGAGCTCTGGTCCAAAGGGCTGGGTACAGGGCCTCTGCGTGTGGCAGCCTATGGGCAGGTGAAACTAGAATAAGCACAAAGGAGAAGAAAAAAAAAGGTTAGACACTATTACCCAGCTTCTATTTTTATTTCCTGGGAATTGTTAATGGGCTTTACCGGTGGCAAATCCCTCCTCTGCCTTTTGTCCTGCTCTTCATTCTCGAGGGGCGCTGAAGGGCGCAAGTTCATTTTCTGTAACTACTGCCTCCTGATTTCGGGCGTCGTCATAACCCGGGGTAGAGGAGCAGAACGTCCCAGCTCCCTTTAGCTATGTATGTCACCAGGCTTTGGCTCTAACTGTTCGTATCCCTGAGTGAGACAATTTAACCTTTTGGCGACAGAGGATGTTACCGACTTAGACGTGAGGCCCCCCCTCTTGGGGTCCTAGCTGAACCGAAGTCCCCCGGCTCGGTCAGGGTGTTCTTTCCCCCTCAGGTTCGTGCTGCCAATAATGAAACTGAGTTTGGCTCAAGCAAGACCGGGTTTTATTCAATGGCCAGGGAATGGAGAAGGGTAGCTCATGCTCTAAAGGCACATTATTCCTGAAAGGAGGAAAGTGCGTCATCAGAAATTGGGGAAAAGGATAGAGATTTCCAGGAACAGCCCGGGTATGCGCAGTCCCTCAGGCCCTCTTGCACACGCAAGGCCCTCTTGCACATGCACAAACTGTGTCTAGCAGAGTACAAATGCCCCTTTCGGTGGAGATCGTAGTGTGGTAATGAAGTAAAGGTAACTTTCAGACACCTCCAGATTTCATCTGCGCAGGTGTGTTCCTGTGGTCAATTCAGAGCCGGTTTGGGGCAGTTGACCACTGTATATCTCTCAAAACATATACCTCTCAAAGCACAGCTGCAAAACATCTCTGCCAAACACCAGGTGCTTTTGAAACAAACACAGAAATGAATCTGGGCAAGTGTTGTTCAGCTCTCAGGAGTTGGTATGGAAACACAGAGATAAATGAGGGGAAGGAAAGTGGTGACCTTTATTTTGCCTGCTATCTTGGATCTAGCCAGTTTGGTCTGGTTTTGTTGTGGGCTTTTGTGGCATCCTGTTGATAGACCACAACTAGCTTCTATAGTTAAAAGCAGTTTCTGCACCCAGGGCCTGGGCCGCATAGCATGGGTGACAAGGACACCAGTCAAGTCAAGGTACATGGCCGACATATTAGCAAGAGCAGCATGTCTCAACTATCTGACTGATTATACTTTTCATGCCAGGAGTTACCATGACCTCAACTAACCAATTATATAGGGCTTTCCTCCCATAGTGAGTTTCTTGATGAGTCTCCCTGATGGCTTGACAAGCTGCAGTTGGGGAAAGAAGTATGGTTCTTGTTCATTAACTAGCTACCCATGGCCTCCTACATCTCTAATGAAGCCCCGTTTTTGCACTTTGTCTAATTCTTCCTTTATGCAGATTGGGGAATAATTGGATGGATCTGGCCTTCGAGGTATGAGGGGTAGTTGCCAAGTTACTGGTTCCCTGGCCACCCTTTTGGCAATCACATCTGCCTTGTTGTTTCCCTCTGCATCCCCCTTTTGCCGACCCCTACAATGAGTTACTACCACCTTTTTTGGAAGCTGTACTACTTCTTTTTTATTATTTTTTTAATTTTGCATAACAAGTTTATTTCTAAAAGGCATATAGACAATAAACAAAGTAAACATCCCATCAAGATCTTAACTTCTGCCAAGTGTTATCTGTCCTAAAATTGCTCCATTAAGTCCCAGTGTCTAGACGTCTTAAATTCAATAATCGTCATCTTCATCAGAGTCCATTACTTTTCTTCTGTTGAATTTAACTGTTGTTTTCTTTTCTGTTTGTTGGTTTACTTTTTCGAGGATTTCTATTAAACCTTGTTCTGATACCTTGCCACTTAGTTGTCCATACCGTGCTATCTGTATAAGGTAATTCTCTACTGTTTTAGTTTTCTCAGGCTTTACAAGTGCTAAGTTACTTAATCGGGCCCGGGCAGATGGATCCAGAACTTGGGCTAAGATACTGTTTCTCATTTCTGCTTCCCTATGCTTTGCTTCCTGTTGTGCTACATCGCCAGGGTCCCCGTGCTTCGCCTGCAGCTCGGCCCGCCTGTGCTTCCTCAGCGCCTCAAGCTCCTCCTCTGCCACAGTGTGGCCGTCTGGAGCGAGCAGCCGCGGCCACGCTCCAGCCCACTCAGAGAGACCTCTGGGAAGCTGTACTACTTCTAAGAGCTTCAGTATGCTTAAGCCACGTTCCAGCTGTTCGTTCTCCTCAGTAAGCATACCTCTTTCCTTCCAAATAGCCCCATGTGCATGGAGGATGGCATATGCGTACTGGGAATCTGTGTAAACATTGAAGATCCTCCCAGTCCTGAACTCTAAGGCTTTTGGACAGAAGTCCCTGGAGGGTAGCCCTCTTGCTTCTGTGACTTGGGTCCAGGAGGTTACAGTGTATCCTGCCAGACGTCTCCCCCTCTCATAAAACTGCGCCTGTTTGTGACCCATTCCTTTTTGGCATCTGGAAGAGGCTCACTTCCTAGCTTGGGGCAACTGGAATAGATGGCGTCTGTGGTTTCTATACAGTCATGCTCCAGGGACCCCATTTCTGTGGGTATCAGGGTGGCAGGATTTAGTGCGTGACAGGTTATTACGATAGCCACTGGATTGTCTAAAAGCATAGTCTGAACTTGAGTCGACCTTCCAGGGGATAGCCATTCTGTTCCCTTAGAACTTACTAAAATGTGAATCTGCTGTGGAGTCCATATAGTGAGTGGCTGACCAAACATTAACTTTTCAGCCTCCTTTATCAGGGCTGCAGTAGCTTCCTCAGCCCGAAGGCAAGGAGGCCATCCCTTTGTGGCTTGACCTAATTGTTTAGAGAAATAAGCAACCACCCGAGTAAGGGTCCCACGTTTTGACCTAATACCCCAAGGAGATCCTCCTTCTCTCATGAATGTAAAGGTCAAAGGGTTGAACTAAATCTGGTGGGGGGGCTAGGGCAGGGGCCTGAAGTAATTGCTTTTTCCATTCTTGAAAGGCCCCTTCACTTTCTGAATTCCATTCAAAACGATCATCATCCTTTCCTTTGAACTTTTCATATAGAGGCCTAGCTAATGGACCATAGTTAGGGATCCAGATGTGGCAAAACCTGGCCATCCCTGGGAAACCCTTAAGTTGTCTTCTAGCTTTAGGAGAAGGTGAGGCTGCAAATGGCTTCTTTCCTTTCCTGGGGTAGGCTTCTCTGACCTTCTGTGAGAATGAAGCCTGAGTGGGTCACCCTAGTTTGTGCTATTTGAGCCTTTTTCTTGGACACCTCATATCCTTTATTGGCTAGGTGTTTCAGGATGGTTCAGAGCCTTCCTTAATAAGCCTGGCGATCAGAATGTTGTCTACATAGTGGAGGAAGGTTCCCTCCTCCAGATGTCGATCTTTCAGGTCTTTAGCTAAAGTTTCTCCAAAGATGGTGGGGGAATTTTTGAACCTTTGGGGCAGGACTGTCCAGCAGTATTTTTTTTTTTACGTGTTCGGGTCCTGCCACTGAAAAGCAAAACTTTCTTGTGAGTCTGGGGCTAATGGAATACAGAAGAAGTCATCTTTTAAATCGAATACAGAATACCAGGACTTGGGGGAAATAGAGTGGCCTGCAGGGTGTAAGGGTTAGGGAGGACTGGATGTATATCCTTGGGGGCTTCATTGACTGCCCTGAGGTCCTACACCATCTGATACTCCCCATTGGGTTTCCTTACAGGGAGGATGGGTGGTATGACAGGCTTATTAGCTTGGTCTAATTAGGTCCTGGTCGTTTAGGCCCTGTATAACAGGGGCAGTGTCCAGAAGGCCTCCTGATTGATAGGGTACTGTTTTCTGTTGGGTCATGTGTGTCCTGGTTTTTGATGAACTATCATGGGACTGGCTCCTACAGCTTGTCCTACCCATCCCTAGGCTCATACCTTGGGATTTACTCCATGGAGGTCAACTTGCTCTTTGTGGGGAGGTTTGTTCTCAGCTGTTAACATTAGCAGATTCTTGGGAGTGTACTAATTCTTAGAGATTCTTAATACTTCACTAAGTAATGAGATGTAACATAGAGGGGTTTTAAAAGAACTATTTCAATAAAAAAAGTTTCCTTTCATAAGATATTGAGAAAATCCTGATTAAAAAATGAACATATTTTTGACCTTACAAATATACTTCTGGGAATATTTTCTGAAGATATATGTGTAAAGATTCAGACACAAAAGTTTTTTGGGTTTTTTTTATGCTTCTTTCCTTTTTATTATATCAACATGCCAAGCATACTCCCTTTTCTACCTCTTGTTTTACTGAATCTGGAAGGCTTGTCGCCCAGATTTCCACTGGGCCAATGCCATACCGTCATTCAGATCCCTGTTCAAAGGTCTTCCTATCATAGAGACCATCTACTACTTCTTGTCACTCTTTGTCTTCTTAACCTGCTTTATTATGATTATTATAGTTTTATTGTAAGACTTAATCACCAGCTGTTATATTTATTTGTGTGCATTGTTTTTCTTGTCTGTCTTTATCCCTCAGTCCCAGAAATATAAGCTCTGTGAGAACAGAGGCTTTGTATTCCCAATCTGGGACAAGGTAGATATAAGCAGTGAACACATATTCCGTAAATAATCCTTTAACAAATAAATAACATAAACAAAACAAGCTAAATGTCCATCAGTAGGTTATTCACCAGTGCATTAGGTAGCCATATACTGAAACTCTATGCAGCCTTTAAAATGGCATTTTTAGAAAAAAATATATGTATATATATTTTTTAATGTGGTAAAATGTTCATAATAGAGTGTAAGAAAATGTATAGTTTGCAAAGCAGGCCTTTCACTGTCCAGTATTATTCTCTCTCTTCCTCTCTCTCTCTTTCTGCATATACGTAGCATCTTTGTGTGTTTTTATGTGCATATGAAAAAAGAAAATGTTAATGTTAATTATTTCTGAGTGGAGAGAAATCAGTTTAATTTGTTCTTTGAATTTTCTATGCATTTTTAAACTTTGTTCCTTCTGTTTCTATTTTTTAACAAGTTTTTGGGTGTGTGTGTGTGTACAGAAAATCCAAAGTAATAAAGGCATTTTTAATCCCCAAATAGATGAAGCACTTGTGTTGAGCATTGCAGATTTTGGGGGATTTGCTAGTTTGTCTCTCCGGAGTGACCCATATTGACTAAATTTCAAAGTTGTCATTGGATTGTTACCTGTTATCTCTAATATCTTTATATAAGCAGCCAGTGACTTAATGCTTAATTCAAGAATTTGGTAGAGTTTCTATGTGCAAAGGTATACAGTAATATATTGCAGTGATATTTTAGCATCCTAAATACACACTTTTAAAATCGACCCCTACTATACGTTTTTAAACAAATGATAGTTTAATGTAAATAGCAAACTTTGTCTTCTGTTTTTAATGTGGCTTTTGAGTTTTGGTTGCTTACTTTCCTCTTTTCTCTGGCAAATTTAATGTTACTACTGTTACAAAAAGAACCTATTTATCCCTTCAGTCTTTTGATAAGCCTGAGATCCTTAGAGACAGTATTTACAAGAAAGTTATGGTGCTACTGCTATGAGAGTCTAAAAGGGTAATTTTATGATAATAATGCTCCATATAAATGACAGTCCTTAGGCAATCTCTTAGTATTTCCCCCAATATGGATCAGCCCATGAACTTCTGAGAAAGATTAAAAATACATTTTAAACTTCTTTAAACTTTTTAAATCTTAAATTCAATGCTTAACTCTTTTAAATGTGTGACACCATCCATCACAATTTATATTTAGACATATAATAATGTATAATCTCAGCTCACTGTCCACTTGTAAAAATGGGACTAGACTTGGAGAAATAAGCAATTTCCCAACAGAAAATTGGAAATTCTGCCAGCCAGTTCCAGGTGACCTGCCATCAATCAGTGTTAAATTCTCTGGGGTTATTGTTGAAGGGTATTGCTATTAGTGAAGGGCTTCACTGGTGACTAATGATATATAACAAACTGAGGAACTATAGAAACCCCCCGAATGTGTAATTGTCTGGCAACTTTCAGTGGAAACCTTTACTAGCAATTGAGAAAGTGAGATTTTTATAACCTCCTTGTAGTTCGCTTATTAAAATATCTGCTTTTAGAGAAATAGGTGAAATGATTATGCCATGCAATTAAATTAAATTAACTGACAAAATATTTCTTTATGACTAAACTGTTTACAGTGTAGGCATATGGAATATGTGGTATCATTTAGAATATGTGCGAATGTGACAATTATTCTGATTCTGAAGTTAAATAAGAAGTCTCAGTTTGTAATAAAATCTCCTTGTTTGGTATTATTAAGCAATTATGATTAATGTCTGAAATGTAATGTTCCATGGTTATAATTTCCTTGTTTCCTTAAGTGAGTACATTAGGAATTCATTAAAAATGCAAGCCTTTTAGATACCTGCAAACTATAAATTCAGTGAGGACTTTCTGGAGGTAAGGAAGTATTTTTGAATAAGAAACCATGACTGGGGTGAACCAACAGCTGGCAGATAATCATGATGGATTTCTAGTCCTGCAGTGCAGAGATAGACAAATTAATTTGTTCTTTGATGTCAAAAATCAAATCCATTCTGATGTAAAAATCTAATTGCAAGACATATCTTCCATTCCTCCAACTCTTAACTATAAAGGCTGAAGCAGGTAAGGCCTCAAACTTACAAAAGTGGCTAATGCTGATGGATAAGCCATAGATATATGAAGGCAGCTAAGAATCTGATGTTCTCAAAAAGCAGTTTGTCTTAAAGTGGTGAAAATTGTAAAATCAATTGATTACTTGATCAATCAATCCAGCGTTCCTGGAGTACCTGCCTCACCAGATGGTTGTGAAAAGTAGATGAAATGAAGTATGGAAAAAAACCGAATCTTGTGTTTGTTCTGTCTGGAAAGTATCATTTAAGGTGTTGACCCAGAGTTAGTTGTGTGGTGGTCAGTCAATTGACCTTTGTCTGCTTAGGATAAAGGCATCCAGTGAAGAACCTCTCTATCCTCTGGGGAGATTGTTGCCAATCAAAGAAGGCTGAGCTCTGGTGTCACTTCCTCTTTTTATAAGGACACAGATCTCATCATGAGGGCCCCATCCTCATGACTTCATCTAAATCTAATTATCTCTCAAAGGCCCTACCTTTTAAAATCATCCTAATGGGAGTTAGGTCTTCAACCTATGAACAGTCAGTCTATAACAAGGGATATGAGGGCATATCCTTAAAGCCTATAAATCATGACAGTTATACAAAGAGGAGCCAAGATGTCTCTTACTACCATTTTATAGCTTGTGAGAGTTACATGGCAATAAAAAGAAGTATCGATACAAAAATTGATGCAAATGGGATCTGTTATCACAGACAGCCGCCACACTGAAGAGAAAGGACAAGGAATCAGATTTGCCTTATAGCCTTAACTCATCATTTGTTCTTGGACACATCTATTCAGTGCTCTACAGCTCAGTTTCCTTATCTGAAAAATGGAAATCATAAAAGTAAATTGTGTAATGTATATAAAAGTGGTGTCAACCAATGGGCAAATGGAAGGAATTATTGTCTGTATTAGTTTCCTATTGTTGCCTCAACAACAAATTACTACAAACTTACTAGCTTAAAACAATACAAATTTATTATCTTATATTCTGGAGGTCGGAAGTCCACAATGAGTCTTCAAGGCTAAAATTAAGATGTAGGCAGGGCCATGTATCTTTTGGAGCCTCTAGGAGAGAATCCGTTCCTTGCCCATTGTAACTTAGAGAGGCTGCCCGTATTCCCTGGCTTCTAACCCCACATCACTCCAACCTCTGCCTCTGTTGTCTCATTGCCTTCTCTTAACACTCGTGTCTCTCCACTCCCTTTTTTTTATTATGTAAAAAACACACAACATACAATTTACCATCTTAACTATTTTTAAGTGTACAGTAGTGTTAACTATATGTACATTTGTTTTGCAACAGAACTCTAGAACTTTTTCATCTTGGAACACTGAAACTCTATACCCATTGAATAACAACTCCTCTTCTCCCCCTCCCTCCTGCCTCAGTCTTATAATGATCCTGATGCTGAAAGTTTGGCCTCTGTGCACTGGTGCCGACTCAAATCTTGAAGACATTGGGTGAAGTAGAAAAGAATAGCTTTATTGCTTTGCCAGGCAAACGGGGACACAGTGGGCTCCAGCCCCAAAAAACTATGTGTCCCAACCCAGGAGGATTTGATGAGGGGTTTTAGAGCAACGGTTCAAGGGTGGGGTTGCTGATAAGATTAGGGTGTGTGCAGGGCCTCCAATCCTCTAATCTGGTCTCAGGTAATCTTCTTGATGAGCTTCTCTGCTTCCTTTAATGTAGCCTCAGGTGATCTTTCTCTGGTCTGAAGAATGCTGATATCGTAAAGAACTTAAAGACATTGTTACTGTATCCCTTGAGGTGGAGCCAGGACTGTGCCCCAAGGCTTCACTATTGTTTCCTGGCTGCCCATCCCTTGTCTTTGCATCCCCTTCCCTTCCTGGATTAGCAACTGTTTGAATCTGCCCTTTGGAACTCAGGGAAGGTCGTAGAGGCTGGAGTCTAGTAACGGGGACAGAAAGGCTTCCGTGCCCAGGAGCCCCACAGGGTCCTGCTTGGTTTAAGTCCTTGTGATTATATTGGGCCCACCTAGATAATCTAGGATGATATTCTCACCTCAAGATCCTTAATTATGTCTACAAAGTTCTTTTACGTTTGCAGGTTTCAGAGATTAGGATGTGGACATCTTTGAGGAGCCATTATTCTCGCTACCACATTATCTGATGAGCTAGTTCAGGTAGTTAATATAAAGAACATAGAAAAAGAATCAGAAATACTGTTATCAGAAATGCTCAGCAGCGCTTCCCTGGTGGCGCAGTGGTTGAGAGTCTGCCTGCTGATGCAGGGGACATGGGTTCGTGCCCCGGTCTGGGAGGATCCCACATGCCGCGGAGTGGCTGGGCCCGTGAGCCATGGCCGCTGGGCCTGCGTGTCTGGAGCCTGTGCTCCACAACGGGAGAGGCCACAGCGGTGAGAGGCTGGCATACCGCAAAAAAAAAAAAAAAAGAAAGAAATGCTCAGCAGAGTGAGACATCAACTAATTTTGTATAACTTTATTTTCTTTTCTGCAATTAACCTGCATTCTGGGAAAATGCAATTAGGTACATTAATGGATGATAGAGTCATGTGGATTAATTAAGAATACGATTTAAGGTTTCTTTTGAAAGAAACCCATTTGAAACAGATGGCTTGTCTTGTTTTTTTAAAAGTTCTCTAAAAGTACTGCCTGAAGGCGAACTATTGTATGTATATTCTATAGGCTAGGACACATCATGCTGATGTGAGATGCGGGTATAAACCAAGAAATAACAAGGCTAGTCCTCTTTCTAATGCTAGTTATAACTTTATTTTCCCCCTCTTTTTAATATTAACAAGCCATATGCTCAGGTTTATGACTAAGAGACCAGCCTTATACAAGTCTTCAGGAGAGAGGGCTTCTGTGAATTTGTTTGTAAAGATTAGGGAAATAAGATCCATCTTGATTCCTTGAATTTTAAAGCTAGAAGGGGCAACTGTGCAATTTGAGGTGCTTCTTGTTTTGTTTTCCTGAATGCCTGAGGGACAAGACAGCCTACCAGATACACAATATAATCTGAGAATCTAAGAGAAATGTTGCAGGATCCCCCTCAATGAGAACAGAGACTCTGAAGCAGTTGCCTCTTTCCGGGTGTAGTCATAACCACACGGAGTACATGTTCCTTGAGGGCATAGACCTCTTGGCTCAACTAGATACTCCTGAGTTTATCACGAGGCACAGTTTCATGACTTATAAGAAGAGAGGATGAGTGATCTACACTGAGACTTCACAATGTCCCTCAAAGCGAGCCCAGCATGAAAAGGAGAAAGAAAACCAGAGAATGGGGCTTCCCAGTATTTTGGTTCTGCTTCATATGTGGACTGAGAGGAGAGGAGACAGCCTTATATTCTGGACCCTCCAAAATAAAAAAGGAGAGAATTAAGTATGGTGGGAGCTAGAATGATCCCGCATTGCTGGATTCTCCAGAATTTTGCCGATTGATTGGTCTTCATGTGGGTACCACATGAAGCTCTTCAGTTGCTGGACCCACATCTGAGCCCAGCAGACGAGAAGACCACCACCACCATGGGAAACCTTAGTTCTCTGTTCTGAACTGCCCCTCGCATGCCGCCTGTGAGTGCTATACTCAGGCTAAGCCTTCTGAGTACAACCCTAAGAACCCCTTTGACCACCACTCATCCGCTAAATAGGTCTCCAACCAGGGCCACCTAGAATACACTTTCTCCTTTCATTATCTTATAAATTCATAATTACCCTTGAAAGTTTGGTGCATGTGTGATTTCCTTCAGGAAGGTTTTCCCAAAGCCTACTGTGATGTAAGTCATGACCTCCGTCTTCACTTCTAAAATGCTTCTTTTGGCATTTTGTGCTTTTTTGTATCATAACCAATTTAATAGAAGTGTTTGTTTACTGTTTTTTAAACCTGTAAGACTGTGAGGATAAGAAGTGTGACTTATACCTTTCCATATTATGCTCAGTACATGACATAGGGTCCTGCACATGATAATAAATATGTGAATGAAGGAATGAGTAAATGAACACACAAGAGCTATTCCAGCCCAAGGCTGTTCTGCTGAAAGATAACTGCATGACATTTTTTTTAAACATCTTTATTGGAGTATAATTTCTTTACAATGGTGTGTTAGTTTCTGCTGTATAACAAAGTGAATCAGCTATACATATACATACATCCCCATATCTCCTCTCTCTTGTATGTCCCTCCCACCCTCCCTATCCCACCCCTCTAGGTGGACACAAAGCACAGAGCTGATCTCCCTGTGCTATGTGGCTGCTTCCCACTAGCTATCTGTTTTACATTTGGTAGTGTATATATGTCCACGCCACTCTCTCACTTTGTCCAAGCTTACCCTTCCCCCTCCCCGTGTCCTCAAGTCCGTTCTCTATGTCTGTGTGTTTATTCCTGTCCTGCCCCTAGGTTCATCAGTACCATTTTTTTTTTAGATTCCATATATATGTCTTAGCATATGGTATTTGTTTTTCTCATTCTGATTTACTTCACTCTGTATGACAGACTCTAGGTCCATCCACTTCGCTACAAATAACTCAATTTCATTTCTTTTTATGGCTGAGTAATATTCCATAGTATATATGTGCCACATCTTCTTTATCCATCCATCTGTCGATGGACACTTAGGTTGCATCCATGTCCTGGCTATTGTAAATAGAGCTGCAGTGAACATTGTGGTACATGATTCTTTTTGAATTATGGTTTTCTCAGGGTATATGCCCAGTAGTGGGATGGCTGGGTCATATGGTAGTTCTATTTTTAGTTTTTTGAGGGACATCCATACTGTTCTCCATAGTGGCTGTATCAATTTACATTCCCACCAACAGTGCAAGAGGGTTCCCCTTTCTCCACACCATCTCCAGCATTTATTGTTTGTAGATATTTTGATGATGGCCATTCTGACTGGCGTGAGGTGATACCTCATTGTAGTTTTGATTTGCATTTCTCTAATGATTAGTGATATTGAACATCCTTTCATGTGTTTGTTGACAATCTGTATATCTTCTTTTTTTTTTTTAATTTTTATTTACAATACTCCGTTTAAAGTTGCTCCGGACGCACAGGCTCAGCGGCCATGGCTCACAGGCCCAGCCGCTCCACGGCATGTGGGATCCTCCCGGACCAGGGCACAAACCCGTGTCCCCTGCACTGGCAGGCGGACTCTCAACCACTGCGCCAGCAGGGAAGCACCTGTATATCTTCTTTGGAGAAATGTCTATTTAGGTCTTCTGCCCATTTTTGGATTGGATTGTTTGCTTTTTGATATTGAGCTGCATGAGTTGCTTCTATATTTTGGAAATTAATCCTTTGTCAGTTGCTTCATTTGCAAATATTTTCTCCCATTCCGAGGATTGTCTTTTCATCTTGCTTATGGTTTCCTTTGCTGTGCAAAAGCTTTTAAGTTTCATTAGGTCCCATTTGTTTATTTTTGTTTTTATTTCCATTTCTCTAGGAGGTGGATCAAAAAGGATTTTGGTGTGATTTATGTCACAGAGTGTTCTGCCTATGTTTTCCTCTAAGAGTTTTTATAATGTCATTTAGGTCTTTAATCCATTTTGAGTTTATTTTTGTGTATGGTGTTAGGGAGTGTTCTAATTTCATTCTTTTACATGTAGCTGTCCAGTTTTCCCAGCACCACTTATTGAAGAGACTGTCTTTTCTCCATTGTATATTCTTGCTTCCTTTATCAAAAATAAGGTGACCATAGGTGCGTGGGTTTATCTCTGGGTTTCTATCCTGTTCTATTGTACAATATTTCTGTTTTTGTGTCAGTACCATACTGTCTTGATTACTGAGGTTTTTTAGTATGGTCTGAAGTCAGGAAGCCAGATTCCTCCAGCTCTGTTTTTCTTTCTCAAGATTGCTTTTGCTATTCAGGGTCTTTTGTGTTTCCTTATAAATTGTGAAATTTTTTGTTCTAGTTCTGTGAAAAATGCCAGTGGTAGTTTGATAGGGACTGCATTGAATCTGTAGATTGCTTTGGGTAGTATAGTCATTTTCACAATGTTGATTCTTCCAATCCAAGAACATGGTATATCTCTCCATCTGTTTGTATCATCTTTAACTTCTTTCATCAGTGTCTTATAGTTTTCTGCATACAGGTCTTTTGTCTCTTTAGGTAGGTTTTTTCCTAGGTATTTTATTCTTTTTGTTGCAATAGTAAATGGGAGTGTTTCCTTAATTTCTGTTTCAGATTTTTCCTCATTAGTGTATAGGAATGCAAGGGATTTCTGTGCATTAATTTTTTATCCTGCTACTTTACCAAATTCATTGATTAGCTCTAGTAGTTTTCTGGTACCATCTTTAGGATTCTCTATGTATAGTATCATGTCATCTGCAAACAGTGACAGTTTTACGTTTCCTTTTCCAATTTGGATTCCTTTTATTTCTTTTTCTTCTCTGATTGCTGTGGCTAAAACTTCCAAAACTCTGTTGAATAATAGTGGTGAGAGTGGGCAACCTTGTCTTCTTCCCGATCTGAGAGGAAATGGTTTCAGTTTTTCACCATTGAGAACGATGTTGGCTGTGGATTTGTCATATATGGCCTTTATTATGTTGAGGTAAGTTCCCTCTATGCCTACTTTCTGGAGGGTTTTTTATCATAATTGGGTGTTGAATTTTGTCGAAAGCTTTTTCTGCATCTATTGAGATAATTATATGGTTTTTGTCCTTCAATTTTTTGATATGGTTTATCACATTGATAGATTTACATATACTGAAGAATCCTTGCATTCCTGGGATAAACCCCACTTGATCATGGTGTATGATCCTTTTAATGTGCTGTTGGATTCTGTTTGCTAGTATTTTGCTGTGGATTTTTGCATCTATGTTCATCGGTGATATTGGCCTGTAGTTTTCTTTCTTTGTGACATCTTTGTCTGGCTTTGGTATCAGGATGATGGTGGCCTCATAGAATGAGTTGGGAGTGTTCCTCCCTCTATATAATTTGGAGGAGTTTGAGAAGGGTAGGTTTTAGCTCTTCTCTAAATGTTTGATAGAATTCATCTGTGAAGCCATCTGGTCCTGGGCTTTGTTTGTTGGAAGATTTTTAGTCACAATCTCAATTTCAGTGCTTGTGATTGATCTGGTTATATTTTCTGTTTCTTCCTGGTTCAGTCTCAGAAGGTTGTGCTCTTTTTTTTTTTTTTTGAATGTTATTTTATTTATTTTTTATAGAGCAGGTTCTTATTAGCCGTCCACTTTATACACATCAGTGTATACATGTCAATCCCAATCTCCGGATTCATCCCACCACCACCACCCCTCCCGCTGCTTTCCCCCCTTGGTGTCCATACGTTTGTTCTCTACATCTGTGTTTCAGTTTCTGCCATGCAAACCAGTTCATCTGCACCATTTTTCTAGGTTCCACATGTATGTGTTAATATACGATATTTGTTTTTCTCTTACTGACTTACTTCACTCTGTATGACAGTCTCTAGGTTCATCCACATCTCTACAAATGACCCAATTTCGTTCCTTTTTATGGCTGAGTGATATTCCATTGTATATATGTACCACATCTTCTTTATCCATTCGTCTGTCGGTGAACATTTAGGTTACTTCCTTGACCTGGTTATTGTAAATAGTGCTGCAGTGAACATTGGGGTTCACGTGTCTTTTTGAATTATGGTTTTCTCTGGGTATATGCCCAGTAGTGGATTGCTGGGTCATATGGTAATTCTATTTTTAGTTTTTTAAGAAACCTCCATACTGTTCTCCATAGTGGCTGTATCAATGTACATTCCCACCAACAGTGCAGGAGGGTTCCTTTTTCTGCACACCCTCTCCAGCATTTGTTGTTTGTAGATTTTCTGATGATGCCCATTCTAACTGGTATGAGGTGATTTCTCACTGTAGTTTTGATTTGCATTTCTCTAATAATTAGTGATGTTGAGCAGCTTTTCATGTGCTCCTTGGCCATCTGTATGTCTTCTTAGAGAAATGTCTGTTTAGGTCTTCTGCCCATTTCTTGATTGGGTTGTTTGTTGTTAGCTCCTCTCTAAATGTTTGATAGAAATCTCCTGTGGATCTATCTGGTCCTGGGCTTTTGTTTGTTGGAAGATTTTTAATCACAGTTTCAATTTCAGTGCTTTGATTGAACTGTTTGTATTTTCTATTTTTTCCTGGTTCAGACTTGGAAGGTTGTGCTTTTCTAAGAATTTGTCCATTTCTTCCAAGTTGTCCATTTTATTGGCATAGAGTTACTTGTAGTCATCTCTCATGATCCTTTGTATTTCTGCAGTGTCAGTTGTTACTTCTCCTTTTTCATTTCTAATTCTATTGATTTGAGTCTTCTCCCTTTTTTTTCTTGATGAGTCTGGCTAATGGTTTTATCAATTTTGTTTATCTTCTCAAAGAACCAGCTTTTAGTTTTATTGGTCTTTGCTATTGTTTCCTTCATTTCTTTCTCATTTATTTCTGATCTGATGGTTCCGATTTCTTTCCTTCTGCTAACTCTGGGGTTTTTTTGTTCTTCTTTCTCTGAATGCTTTAGGTGTAAGGTTAGGTTGTTTATTTGAGATGTTTCTTATTTCTTGAGGTAGGATTGTATTGCTATAAACTTCCCTCTTAGATGTGCTTTTGCTGCATCCCATAGGTTTTGGGTCGTTGTGTTTTCATTGCTGTTTGTTTCTAGGTATTTTTTTATTTCTTCTTTGATTTCTTCAATGATCTCTTGGTTATTTAGTAGTGTATTGTTTAGCCTCCTTGTGTTTGTATTTTTTACAGTTTTTTTCCTGTAATTGATATCTAGTCTCATAGCAACTCTAAAACCAGAGCCTCAGCTCCCAGCCCCCACTTACCCCGGCGGGTGAGCAGACAAGCCTCTCTGGCTGTTTAGTGCTGGTCGGCACCAATCCTCTGTCTGGGAATCTCTCTGCTTTTCCCTCTGCACCCCTGTTGCTGTGCTGTCCTCCGTGGCTCCAATGCTCCCCCCCCAACCTGTCTCCACCAGTGAAGGGGCTTCTTAGTGTGTGGAAACTTTTCTTCCTTCACAGGTCCCTCCCCGAGGTGCAGGTCGCATCCCTATTCTTTTGTCTCTGTTTTTTCTTTTTTCTTTTGCCCTACCCGGGTACGTGAGGAGTTTCTTGCCTTTTGGGAGGTCTGAGGTCTTCTGCCAGTCTTCAGTAGGTGCTCTGTAAGAGTTGTTCCACATGTAGATGTAGTTTTGCTGTATTTTGGGGGAGGAAGGTGATATCCACGTCTTACTCCTCCACCATCTTCTGCATGACTTTCTTTAGAATCATGCCTGTTACTGTAAGATGAGTCTTTATGAAGACAGAAACTCTTCATTCATTAAATTTGATTAAGTCATTATTTTACCTAATTTAGAGAAGGCACAGGTAAACATGTTGGCAGTTACAAACTAAACTTAATAAAACAGTCTATTCTTTACCTTCTGGTTTTGGAGAGAAAGAGTCAAGTGATATGTTTATTTTGAAATGTGACACTACATGTTAATAATACCAGTGTCTTGTGCTAGGCCCTTATGTGTTAGGTGCTGTGCTAGGTGCACTGGAGCAGAATTTAATTCTTAGAACCATCTGCTTCCATTATAGAAGGGGAGACAGGGTTAGAAAAGTGAAGGGGCTTGCTGTCTGCCCCAGAGCCAGTACATGCCTCAGCTGGGGATCTAAACTTGGCTGCTGCTATTCTGAAAGCTATGCTTCTAACCATTCTGCAACCCTGCCAGATTTGGTCATCTGAAAAGTCTAAAATGCTTTAGTCATACATTTTGTTTATGACACGCACTTAAGTCAGAATCTCTGTAGCAACAGTAGGAAAAAAAAAGCAAATAACCTCTGTAACAAGTAGCCAATAGATGCAGGATCATCTGGAAGTAAAGCAAGATTCATATCATGTAGTTCTGTAAAAAGTTAAGTTGTCTTAATTTAAGAAAATGACCAGTTGAATAGGCAGGACACTCTATGACATAAATCACAGCAAGGTCCTTTTTGACCCACCTCCTAGAGAAATGGAAATAAAAACAAAAATAAACAAATGGGACCTAATGAAACTTAAAAGCTTTTGCGCAGCAAAGGAAACCATAAAGAAGACCAAAAGTCAACCCTCAGAATGGGAGAAAATATTTGCAAATGAAGCAACTGACAAAGGATTAATCTCCAAAATTTATAAGCAGCTCATGCAGCTTAATAACAAGAAAACAAAAAACCCAATCCAAAAATGGGCAGAAGACCTAAATAGACATTTCTCCAAAGAAGATATACAGACTGCCAACAAACACATGAAAGAATGCTCAACATCACTAATCATTAGAGAAATGCAAATCAAAACTACAATGAGATATCATCTCACACCAGTCAGAATGGCCATCATCAAAAAATCTAGAAACAATAAATGCTGGAGAGGGTGTGGAGAAAAGGGAACCGTCTTACACTGTTGGTTGGAATGTAAATTGATACAGCCACTGTGGAGAACAGTATGGAGGTTCCTTAAAAAACTACAAATAGAACTACCATATGACCCAGCAATCCCACTACTGGGCATATGCCCTGAGAAAACCATAATTCAAAAAGAGTCATGTACCAAAATGTTCATTGCAGCTCTATTTACAATAGCCCAGAGATGGAAACAACCTAAGTGTCCATCATCGGATGAATGGATAAAGAAGATGTGGCACATATATACAATGGAATATTACTCAGCCATAAAAAGAAACAAAATTGAGCTATTTGTAATGAGGTGGATAGACCTAGAGTCTGTCATACAGAGTGAAGTAAGTCAGAAAGAGAGAGACAAATACCGTATGCTAACACATATATATGGAATTTAAGAAAAAAAATGTCATGAAAAACCTAGGGGTGAAACAGGAATAAAGACACAGACTTACTAGAGAATGGACTTGAGGCTATGGGGAGGGGGAAGGGTAAAAAAGAAAAAAAAAAAAGAAAGGATGGAAGTCTTAGAGATGGTGTCATTCAAGATTGAATAACTTAAGGACTTCCCTGGCAGTCCAGTGGCTAAGACTTCTCCTTCAAATGAAGGGGGTGCAGGTTCAATCCCTGGTCGGGGAGCTGAGATCCCACATACCTCATGGCCAAAAAACCAAAACATAAAAAACAGAAGCAATATTGTAACATTCAATAAAGACTTTAAAAGAAAAAAAAAAGAAAATGACCAGTTGAGTGTGAGTGAAGGGACTGTATTAGATTTCCCATAGCCTAGGATTTGCCTGGCTTCAGTGCCATTTCTTACCACTCCCCAGGGTCACCATACTGCAATTGTGTTAATTTGATTCCTGATCTTTGAATTTATCAAATATTTCCCTCTCTGGGTCCTCCTACCTATCTCTGCCCCTACTTTCTGGAACTTTCTTCTTTAAATGTTTGGATTACTTTAAATGTTTGGATTACTGTCATCCTTTGTACCTGGAGTATAGTAGACAACCAATAAATACTTTCTGAATAAAGGAAAGAAACAGAGGCACATGAGTTACTGGCCTATTTAGCATAATTTTTATACTGATTTGCATAGACGTCTCCCTCCCCTACTGTTCTTCGAGATATTATTGATGTTAAGCATGTGCCTTTTTTCCATTACATCTCCAGAAGATGGAGAGGGAAAATGAACACATCATAATTATTTGGTTTATAACATTATATAAGCTTCATGTGTACAGCATTATATTTTGACTTCTGTATACCCTATAGCATGCTCACCACCAAAAATTTAGCTTCCATTTCTGATGTACCAGGTTCTTACATATAATTGCCCCTTAAATCCTCAAAACATCTCTTCATAGCAGTTTACAGACATGAACTTTGAGGTCAGAGAAGTTAATGGTGTAGTCAAAAGTATTAAAACATAGAACCAGCATTGCAACCCAGGTCTATCTGATTCCAGAGGCTGTCTTCTTTCCATTGTACCAGAGTGACCTGTATTGATGAAATAATCAGAAACATTTCTTATGGAAGGGAAGAGGTGAAGGAATAGGGACTGACTTTAGAAGTGGTTAAGAAAGATGTTTGCACAAGGTGGAGGTCATGAGTTTCTTTCCTTTAGTGCATCCCATTGCTAGTCCTGGGATAATTGTATTAGCTCTGGCTATTGTGGACAAAATCTATTTTGATAGACTCTTGAGAGAACAAGAGGTTGAATGGTATTTTAGTAGTAAATAAGTTACCCTAGACAAAGCAAAAGTATGCTTTTCTCTTCCAGTAAAATAAGAGAAACAGGAATTAGGATATAGAAATAGGAACATACTACTTCTAGTAAATGAAAAAGGAAAATAAGAAACTGATTGTAGAGGACACTGAATGCAAAATTGTTCTGCTCTCAAATGCCATTTTGGGCTAGCACATGTAGAGAAACACCTCTATCATTGTATTGAGCAGTGAACCCTATTATACCAAGTGTGTTATCTTTGACCCTTATAGCTGGTGGTAGTGTGGGAGGGACCAGAATCATGGGCTTTGGAGACAGGCAGACACAAATTGATTTCCTAGGCAGGTCTTCTAGTTACTAGCTGATTGATACTTTGGCCTTTAAACTCTCTTAGCCTCAGTTTTGATGCCGAAAACTCAGCCTCTGTGTACCAGTGCCAAATCAAATGTCAGAGTTTTGGGTGAAGTAGAAAAGAATAGCTTTATTGCTTTGCCAGGCAAAGGGGGACACAGTGAGCTCGTGCCTCTGAAAACTGTGTGTCCCAACCCAGGGGGATTTGATGAAGAGTTTTATAACAATAGTTCAAGGGTGGGGTTGCTGATAAGGATCAAGGTGTGTGTAGGGCCTGCACTCCTTTAATCTGGCCTCAGGTGGCCTGTTGAGTTTCTGTGGTTCCTTTAATTTGGCCTCAGGTGGTCTCTTGAAGAGCTTCTCTGGATCCTTTAATTTGGAATGAAGAATGCTAACATCTTCCGTTTTTGGGGTTTTAGTTTTGTAAAGAGCTCAAAGATATTGTTATGTGTATCCCTTGAGGTGGAACCAGGACCCCCCCCCCCAAAGCTGCACTATTGTTTCTTGACTGCTCCTCCCTTGTCTCTGCATCCCCTCCCTTCCCTGATTAGGAACTGTTCAAATCTGCCCTTTGGGACTCAGGGTCTTGCTTGGTTTCAGTTTCTTCAATAAGAAATGAAGAATATCTAACTCTAGTGTTTTGTGGACTAACTTCAGTAATGCTGCAAAACGCTTTACACAGAAAAAGGTGCTTTATAAAATGAGCTATAGTTATAGTTAATAATATTATTAATGTTAACAATAATAATTTGTAATGATTAAAAATATTTCTAATGTCTTTGTAATGATAAAGATATTAGAAGTAGTAATGGTGCATTATTTTATACATAACATGTAATCATTAAATAGAATTACTTGTAATTTGCTTTTTATGAAGTGGTAAAGTGCATAACAAAGATGCTTTACTTGGGGCTTCCCTGGTGGCACAGTGATTGAGAGTCCGCCTGCCGATGCAGGGGACACAGGTTTGTGCCCCGGTCCGGGAAGATACCACATGCCGTGGAGCGGCTAGGCCTGTGAGCCATGGCTGCTGAGCCTGCGCGTCCGCAGCCCGTGCTCCGCAACGGGGGAGGCCACAACAGTGAGAGGCAGGCGTACCACAAAAAAAAAAAAGATGCTTTACTTGAATTGTATATCACTTATGTACTTTATCTTAAAATGAGACGTTATTAATTTAATAGATATTTAGTACAGTGATGGATTATGCTGTCTTCATTTGTTTGAATAATTACTTTCTGACTGGGTCTTATAGAAACCTGATTAAAAATTACCAATAATACTGTTTCTTTACTGCTCTTCATGTTCTTTAGTAAGGTGTGACAAATAATTATATCTATTAACAAAAACTGACTACTTAAGCAGCTGAGCATCAGTATCTTTACCTTTACTTGGCCTGGATTTTCAAGATAATCAATGGCCATTTTTTTTTTTTTTTTTTGCGGTACGCGGGCCTCTCAATGCTGCAGCCTCTCCCTTTGTGGAGCACAAGCTCCAGACGCGCAGGCCAAGAGGCCACGGCTCAGAGGCCACGCTCTGCGGCTTGCGGGACTGTCCCGGACCGGGGCACGAACTCGTGTCCCCTGCATCGGCAGGCGGACTCTCAACCACTGCGCCACCAGGGAAGCCCTCAATGGCCATTTTTGAACAGTGAATAATTGAGCTCCCCTTTTGGAACCTGAAAATGGAAAAGTAGGAAAAAAAAAAACTTAAAAAATTCACACAGTCACACATACAGGTTCTGCATACTAATCTAAAACTCTGCCTGAGGGCAGGGCAATCCCCTCCCAATCTGAATTCAGTTCCCACCCCATGGCTCTCAGGAGAGCAGGAGTTCAGAATCAAACAAGCATCTACGCTAATAATACTTTTAAGGCATTTAAGGAAGCCATTTATCAGAATCAGGATGTTTCTAAAGTGGTGTTGTCAGCTGAGACGTTTAGATTTGTTCTAATGACAAAGAAGAATGAGGTTAAATTAATCAAGCAATTGCCAACTTTTGCTTTGGTAAAGAAATTAAATATTCAATCTGGAAATCAGATTAAGGGTTCATGTAGAGCTGGGTCTATGTGGCCACTGAAAAAGCATTTCAGAAAGGAATATTGATGTATGGTCCCATAGAACGCTGAATCCCCTTAGAGGTTTCCCTGTTTTGTGGTAAAAGCATAAAAATTAGAGCAGCGTAGTGACTTTTTCTGAAAACGATTTTTGATTTATTTAAAAGGCACACATTCTGAAATTATAACATTCTATATGTATCTGTCCGTCTATCATCTATCTACTATAAGTGAAAAAAAAAATCAGTGGTTGATCTAAGAAAGATATGGAAAATTTTATTTGAGCCAACCTGAGGATTATAACCTAGGAGACAGTCTTCCAGAAAGCTCTGAGGACTGTTCCACCCATTAGAGGTCAAAGTACAGTTATATAAGTTTTTGAGACAAAGGGTTATATGTCAGATGACATATTGATACTTTACACAATCCAGATCCTCATGTACAAAGCAAGTAGTGGGTCAACCTGATTCCTTACAAGATTAAGAAGGAATGTTACCTTCTAAGGAGTTCTGGTTAATGCAGATTCACAATACACAGTAAAGGGGAGGGAGGAGACCCAAACAGGCAGAGAAAAATTTTATGTTTAAATTTGTCTTGTCTTGCTATAAAATATGAATGTTATTTCATCACTACCTATGTATCTTCTTCATCATCATCATCATCTACCTGTTTATCTCAAAATGCAGAGACAAGTCTAGATCATTCTCATTTAACTTTGCAATTTAATTGGTCCTTGAAACTCTAATTCTATATACCAGTGATGTAGAGTCAAGACTTCAAAGATTACCTTGCAGCTCCAGGCCTACTGTTAATTGGCTAGATAACCTTCTTAGTCATTTTCTCTAACTAAAACTCAGTTTCTCACCAGAGATTTAATACAGTGATGTGGATAGTCCGGCCCAGTGCTACACAAAGGTCTGAGGACCAGCAACATCAACATCACTTAGGAGCTTATTAAAAATGCAAGATCTCAGGCTCCACCCCAGACCTACTGAGTTAGATATTCTGATGGAGGGGCCCACATACATGTAGTTTAGCAAGTTCTCCAGGTGATTCTGATACACTCTAAAGATTGGGTATTAGTACTAATCTGTCCCACAGAAATGATGCTCTTGATTTAGAACCAGAGTATTTCATTGTAAATTTTACTCTTGTTAGAGGAATTGGGTATCCCACTGAGCTATCAATACTCTCTCACTTGGTAACCATAATATCTGGGGGAGTAAATGGCTCTTTGTGGGTCAACTTCTTGTGGACCTTGGTGCCTTTCAGTTTGGAGGCTCTGGGAGATGAAACATTCCCACTTGGTGAGAAGGCACTAATTGTTTTGCCTCAAAGAATCAGTAGTTTTTTTTGTTTTTTTTTAATTAAAGTATAGTTGATTTACAATGTTATATTAGTTTCAGGAGTATAATACAGTGATTCAATATTTTTATAAATTATACTCCATTTAATGTTATTACAAAAATGTTGGTTATATTCCCTGTTCTGTACATTACATCCTTCTATCTTATTTATTTTATACCTAGTAGTTTGTACCTCTTAATCCCTTTTCCCTATCGTGCCCCTTCCCCACCCTTCTCCCCATTGGTAACCACTGATTTGTTCTCTGTGTCTATGAGTCTGTTTTTTATTTTTGTTTTATTCATTTGTTTGTTTTATTTTTTAGATTCCACATAGAAGTGATAATATATAGTATTGTATTTCTCTGACTTACTTCACTAAGCATAATATCCTCTAGGTCCATCTATGTTACTGCAAATGGCAAAATTATGGCTGAGTAATATTCCATTATATTCCAACATTCCATTATATATATACCACACCTTCTTTTTTAAAAAAATTTTATTGGAGTATAGTTGATTTACAATGTTGTGTTTGTTTCAGGTATACACCATAGTGATTTAGTTATACATATACATATATTCATTCTTTTTCAGATTCATTTCCCATATAGGTTATTAGAGAATATTGAGTAGAGTTCCCTGTGCTATATAGTAGGTCCTTGTTGGTTATCTATCTTATATATGGTAGTGTGTGTATGTTAATCCCAAGCTCCTAGTTTATCCCTCCCCCCCATATTTCCCCTTTTATACCACATCTTCTTTATCCATTCATCTGTTGATGGACACTTAGATTGTTTCCATATCTGGGCTATTGTAAATAATGCTACTATGAACATAGGGGTGTATATATCTTTTCAAATTAGTATTTTTGTTTTCTTTGGATATCTACCCAGGAGTGGAGTTCTGGATAATATGTAGTTCTATTTTTAACATTTTGAGGAACCTTCATACTGTTTTCCGTAGTGGTTGTACCAATTTACATCCCACCAACAGTGAACTAGTGTCCCATGTAGTCTGCATGTACCCAGTGGCTTTGGTGGGAGAGCTGGATCTGAAGTGAGCATGGACTGTGTCTTCCCCCAGGGAGTGCTGCAGCCACCATCTTGGTGGGAGATAGGGCTGGAGATGGAGGGGCCACAGCCAGAGCCAGGAGCAAGCTGGGGCTTCTCCTATGTTCAGTGGCTGCCACCACCCTGTTGGGGTGGGGTTGGGGGCTGAGGGGCTGGAGCAGGAGCCTTGAGGGAGTTGGGTTTCTTCTGGGTATGTGGCAGAGCCTGAGGGCTTGGGGCTGCACTTCTGTGCTGGTTTCACTTTTTCCCCAGTGTGTGTGCCTTGGTTAGAGGCTGGGTCAGGGCTGGAGGGGTTGGTGCCACATCACTGAGCTGGCCATACCCCTTCCCAAGTGTGTATGGGAACAGGTTCTCCAGCAAAGGTGGTCTCTGCCCTGGAGCTAGCTTCAGGTTGTGTGCAGGGACATGTGAGCTGGCAATGCTTGTGTCTGTCCTGGTCAGAGTCAGGGCTGGGGTTCGGGCTGTCTTTGTTTCCTCCAGTTCTGCGCACTCTTGTTGGCAACGGAAATCTCCACCTTAGTGGGGAGCAGTGCTGGAGCAAGAGGGGCTGGGGCAGGAGCCTGGGATGTGTCCTGGGGTGGTTCTGGCAAGCTGGCCAGAGCCCCAGGCAGATTTCAGTCTGCTGCCACCACACTGTGACTGTAAGTCAGTGCGTGTGCTCTTCAGGAGCACAGTCCTTTGGTAAGCCCCACTGGTTTTCAAACCAGATAAGGGGTCTCATCTTCCTGGTGTCAGACTCCAAGGCTGGGGTGCCTAATATGTGGCTCAAACCCCTCGCTCCCCAGGGAAGAGCTCCGATCCTGTGATATCCTCCTGCACTTCTCTGTCTCCCAACCAGTTTCTTTCTCCGTGCTTCCTAGCAGAATCTGTGTATATCTTTCTTTACAGCCTTGGTTGTAGAAGAGCTGTTTAGCCAGTTCCCAGGTCTATTTCAGTGAGAATCTCTCTGTGGGTAGTTTTGGTGTGTACACGAGGGGAGGTGAGCCCAGTATCCTCCTACTTCACCATCTTGATCTCCAAAACCCTCCATAGTTCTTCTTGCTGAGAAGAAAATACTTTGTGGAAGAAAGCAGGTGGTAATACAGTAAAATGGGAGAGAATGCTGGTCCTGGATTTATTTTCTATTGGCTCTCAACTCTTACATAAGATCAACAGCCTTATTAACAGCCTTATTAACCTCCTAGGGCCTTGTAAATGATGATCATTAAAGGGTTTTATTAAGATTAAATGAGGTAATGCATACAGAAAGCTTATCCCTGGTCCTAGCACATAGTGAACACTAAATACGTATTACTTATTTTTGGAGATTAATATGAACTTTCTTGTAATGGGATGGAGGCCAGAAGAAGGAAAAATGTTTTGTGAACTTCATTCTGAGGAATAAAAGAACAAAAATGCGTTGGGACATATATCCACCCTATGACCTAGCAATTTTAGTCCTGGTCATTCACCAATGAGAAATACAAAATATGTCCAAAATGGGCAAGAATTTTCCTCACAGCTTTATTCATAAAAGCCTAAAACTTGAAACAACTCAGATGTCTACCAACACGTGAATGGACATACAAATTGTGATATTTTCATACAATAAGATATTAATCAGTAATAAAAAGGAATGAACTCCTGATGTGTACAATAACATGGATATATCTCAAAACATTATGTTGAGCAAAAGAAACCACACACAAAAGTTGCTTATTGTATAGTCTGTAAATGAATTTCTGAAACTGACAAAACTAAGCTAATGTAATAGAAATTGGAGCAGTAGTTGCCTTAGGGGGAGGGTTCACTGGAGAGGTGCGCTGGGAACTTTGGGATGACGGGAAATATTCTATATCTTGATTGGAATGGTAGTTACAAAAGTGTATACAGTGTCAAAACACATCAAAATAAACACTTAAAAAATGAGCATTTAATTTTACGTAAATTAAAATTCAATAAAAAATAACTCCCAAGAAAATGCGCCAGGTCTCCTCCTTACTATCTCAGAAGTTCATGTGAGATCACAATCTATAAGAACTTTGTATAAGATTTCATAACCTTTAGGAATTCTTCATCGTTTCTTCCTATGTGTAATTCTCTGTGGTGAATAGCAATTCATGTCTGAAGTGAGAAATGATCAATGACATCACTGGGAGCAAAAAGAAGCTGGAGATACAGGGCTGTATCCAAACCCAGTTTGTGAGAAAATTGTGCATTAGCTACAATTCATTATCTTCTAACTCCCACAGCGAAATTTTGTTTTGTTTTCAGATTCTCTTAGAAATATTTAGTTAAAATTAAGAGTGATTTGCCTTGGATCTATTCCCATTACTACCCACTATCTATTGCCACTAAGCCTAACATATTGAGTACTTTCATTCGGCAACAGTAAGCAAGCATTAATTGAATGCCCACTGCCTGCTCAGGAGGGTCTTTAAAGAGGTAAAAAAATAGGTGTTAACATGACATTTTAGAGCTGGGCAATCCATTTGGTTAAATAGCCTTTTATACCTGCGGAAATTGTAACATAGAGAGGGCAATTGGCTTAATCAAGGTCGCGTTTGCACTCCTGGGCTTAAATCTCCTCAATGCCAATCAAAGAATCTCTTCATGGAATCCCATTGGTATTGTTCTTGCTTTTAGAGGACTTATGATCTATTTGCAGTACTCCTGCAAGCACAAGCCAGAGATTAATTAGAGCATAAACAAGGATGCAGGAGAACAGGGAAGAGAGATGTAACATTTGAGCATCAAATAGGTACCAGATAATTTTCTGTGTTTTAATTCTCTGAACTATCCAAGAAATGCATGTTTTTATTCCCATATCATCGTTGAGAAATCTGAGGCTCAGGAAGTTCCCATGACTTTCTTAAGGTCATAATGGTAGAAAGTGGCAGAACCCAGGTATGTCAGGCTCAAAGTCTTTACATTAATGAAGCTGGAGCATTATAAAGCAATCTTTTAAGGAAGAGATTTCAGCGAGAAAAATACTCAACAGACCAATTGAATGAATTGCCTTTTTTTCAGTAAGGAAAACAAAATTTCAAAGCCAGTTTGGGTTATCCAATGTAGAATGGGAATTTGCACATTCCACAATGACAGAGAAGAGAAAGTCAGGTTAGGAAGATGGGATGTAAGAGAGGAGCATTCACCTGGCTTTTTTTTTTGCATTCACTATTAGCGACACAGAGCTTCTAATCAAGCATTTAATGCTTTCTTTTTGCCACTCAGTAAAAGGCTTTTTATTTCAGTTTGCTTCCTAGGTGTTCTGTGTCAGGGAATTACTCTACCTGAAGGTTTTCAAAGTCTAAGAAATTAAATGGGCGGTTCTTAAAGCAACACTCTCTTGAAAGCATAATTGCAGTTAAGTAATAACAACCTGAGCGCACATATCGGGTTTTCTTCTCTTAGCACCTGGGTGGTGATATCCTGGTGTATCAGAAAGAAAAGCAGAACCCTAGGCCCAGAGCAGAACCCTAGGCCCTTGTGATCCAGGAATGAGAGCATACTGCCTAACTATATCATATTAGGTTTGCAGAAAATTACTCCCGCCCTTTTTTGTTTGGTTATTTTCTTAGTTTATTGCATTTTTATAGCTGGTAGTTAGATTATGTGAAGCTCCAGTGTGTCAGAAGGACTTAGATAGGGCCCTGGAGTGTTTAACAGGGAATTCTGGAGCTGTCTATGGTGTGATTGGCATTAATGCTACTGGAACCCAGGATTCCCAAGGGCATTCAAATTCACCGACCTGACCAACCACAAGATAGACAGCACAGCTTTCATCGTGCCAGAATCTGTTCATGCTGTCTGAGTTATTTTATTATGTTGTGGTAGGCAGAATTCTAAAGGTGTCTCCCAAGATTCCTGTCCTCTGTTTATTAATGAAACATGAATCTAGGTACTGCTGTGAAGGATTTTTTGCAGGTGCAGTTAAGATTACTAATCAGCTGACTTTAAAATACGGAGATTATCATGGGGGTATCAGGGTGGGTCCAGTGTAATCACATGAGCCCATAAAAGCCAGCAGAAGAGGAAGGCAGAAGAGCCAGTCAGAGAGATGCTGCAGATGAATAGGAGACAGAAGAGACGGGCAGTGTGAGAAGGATTTGTCTTACCACTGCTGGTTCTAACATGTAGGGGGCTATGTGCAAGGACTAGAGAAAGGCCTCTGCAAACTAAGGGTGGTCCCCCGCTGACCGCCACCAAGAAAACAAGAAAACTGTATGGAACTAAATTCAGCCAATAACTGAATGAGCCTAGACCCAAGTCTCCCCTAGAATCCCCAGAAAGGAACACAGCCCTGCTGACACCTTGATTCCAGTCTTCCAAGACTTCAAGCAGAGCTGAGCCCATCAGGTTTCTGATCTACAGAACCATTATATAATAAATAGGTGGTGTTTTAAGCTAGTATATTTGTGGTAATTTGTTTTGTGGCAGTAGAAAATTAATACAAATCTCTTGTGATGGGGACTTTCTGTGACATTTTCAATCTCACTTTTTCAGGTTTTAGGATGAGGCACTCTTTTTGGATCACTTTTCAGAGATTCCAATTAAGAGCCGCAATTATTTTGTTTGAGTGTGGAGGGAGTAATAAAATGCACATTGAGTCAGAGTTTTATTTGGATGGACTTACCGTGACTGAGGTTCTTCTCTCCACCTTATTTTCCACTCAGCAGACTCTGAAAGGTTAGTTCTCAAAGTCGGGACAGTGGGTACTTCAGGAAATCTCTAGAGAATTGTTATTTGATGGGTCCAGTGCAATAGTAAAAAGACTGTGTGTTAGTTTCCTAGGGCTTCTGTAACAAATTACCACAAACTGGGTGGTTAAAACAACAGAAATTTATTGTCTCAAAAATTTATGTCTTGGGACTTCCCTGGTGGCGCAGTGGTTGAGAGTCTGCCTGCCGAGGCAGGGGGCACGGGTTCGTGCCCCGGTCCGGGAAGATCCCACATGCCGCGGAGCGGCTGGGCCCGTGAGCCATGGCCGCTGAGCCTGCGCGTCCGGAGCCTGTGCTCCGCAATGGGAGAGGCCACAGCAGTGAGAGGCCCGCGTACAGGAAAAAAAAAAAAAAAATTTATGTCTTATTCTGGTTTTGGAGGC
Source organism: Globicephala melas (assembly GCF_963455315.2). Taxonomy (NCBI): domain Eukaryota; kingdom Metazoa; phylum Chordata; class Mammalia; order Artiodactyla; family Delphinidae; genus Globicephala; species Globicephala melas. The sequence goes on from NC_083320.1 coordinate 96,257,497, forward strand.
TAGGAGTTTGAAGTCAAGGTGTTAATAGGGACATTGCTCTCTCTGAAGGGTTTAAGGGTGCTTCTTTCCTTGTCTCTTCCTAGCTCCTGGGGGTTGCCGGCAACCTTGTCATTCCTTGGTTTATAGACCTATCATTTCATCTCTGTCCCCGTTGTCACATGGTGTTCTGCATGTCTTCACATGGCATTCTCCTTTCTCTATGTTTGTGTCCAAATTTCCTTCTTCTTGTAAGGACATCATCATTGGATTAGGGGTTACCCTACTACAGTATGACCTCACTTTAACTTGACAAAGTGAAGTCCCTATTTCCAAATAAGGTCACATTCTGAGGTTCTGGATGGGCATGAATTTTGGGGGACCCTATTCAACCCAGTACAGATGTGATGTTTGGTTCTTACTGTAGGTTTGGAAAGATAAGGCACCTAAGGAAACTTCAAAATATTATCCAAATTCATGGTGGTTTCCTCAGTTAAACACCTAATGTATGGTTTTTGTCTATGTGGTACTAAGCCAAAATGGATGAGATTTAACTCTCAAACCTTACTGAAATATTTCATAATATTTTAAGGCAATAGAACAAAAATTTTGGTTTTATTATGTTACCAAAGGAGATAGTGACTAATTTAGAGTTATAGAATGTTGGATTTGGAAGTTACTACTTACCTCCCTGCCATCACAAGAACTATTCCAAGGCATATATTCTCTGCTCTATAAAGACAAACAGAACAGGGCGCGTGCATGCACACACACACACACACGACATATGTTGGTCTGACCAGTCTGCGCGGGAGGGTGTGATTAGAGAGAATTCATAATACCAAAGGGTTAATAAATGAGCAAAGTTTTTTATGCCAATAAGATGTATTTAATATTTGGACAATAGCCCTAAATTCAGTTCACAGACAACTTCTACTGTGGAAAATCAGGCGCACCTTAACAAATCACATGTGTCCATCCACATGCTGAATTTGCTTGGATTTGATTTTTTCCACTTTCCATTAAGATGCAAGGTTCAAATATTTGGATATTTGGAACTGAAACTTTCCTCAGCCTTGGCTATTCAATACTTTGTATTTGCCTATGTGTTCCATGACAGACTAATCCATAGTAGATTAACATATTTTCATCAGCTTTGGTATTACATCCAAAGTGCAGTGTGTTTGTGTGTATACTTTACTAAATGCTTCAAATTACCCTTTGGTAGTGATGACAGGTGGTATTTTAAAAAATTGATTAGGCTCCCTCTTCATCCCTCTTTGTCCTCTTGGAAGGTTTCTGTGGCCTGGAGAAGTGCATATTGCCCTGAAAAAACAGCTAGTGTCTGTTGCCTTGTTTCACCAACTTCTCCCTTTTCTTCACCATCTTCATTGTTGGTCTTTCTCCCTTTCCATTCTGACTTTGCCTGATCTCTTCATGGGATGCACTAATCAGATCCCTCTGGGCTTCAGAATCTCTGCTTCATTTCCTTATTACTGATCTTATCTCTTGAGCCTTCTGTAGAGCTCTGCAGACAGATGTCAGGGGCCCCTCCTTACCTCTGAACCTGTGTGTCTCTTATCTAGTCTCCCTACCTCTAGTCCTACCCTTCTCCAATATATTCCCCAAACAGCAACCAAAGAAACCCAAGAAGTTAGTCTGAGGCACCAACTCCCACTGCATTCAATATCCAAACTCATTAATATGGCTTGGGAGGTTCTTCATGATGTGTCTCCTGCTTACTCCTCTGATTTCATCCTTTGTGCCCCTTGTCTGTGACCCCTTCCTATTACTGTAGACATAGTGGATTACTCCATTTAGCTTCCCAGTTGTTGTTATTATTTTTTGGCTGTGCCATGTGGCTTGCAGGATCTTAGTTCCCTGACCAGGGTTTGAACCCGCACCCTTGGCTGTGAAAGCATGAAGTCTTAACCACTGGACCGCCAGGGATTCCCCCAGTTGTTTAATGTTCCCTCTTCCTTCTAGGCCTTTGTACATTCTGCCTCCCACCCCCCAATCTGGTACATTCTTTTCTCTCCTCTCTGTGTTCATCAAATAGTTGCTATTTGTCCACATTGACCTAAATGTCTTCTTCTCTAGGTAACACGCCCTGATCTCTCAGGATTTTATTAGGGAATCTTTTTTTGTACTTACATTACCCTGAGTTTTCCCTAGTTAGTGCATATAATTGAGCATCATAATGTCTGTTAGTTTATCCTATTCTCCCCGAGGTTAATTGTAAGCCTGGATGTGTTTTGTCACCAACATGGCATATAAAAACCATTCAAGAAATATTTACCATTCAAAGTAAGCTAGTAAGAGAAAAAAGAGAGAGAGAGAAAAAGAAACATTTACTATTCAAGAAACAAATGTAGGGGAACTTCCCTGGTGGTAGAGTGGGTAACACTCTGTGCTCCCAATGCAGGGGGCCCGGGTTCGATCCCCAGTTGGGGAAATAGATCCTGCATGCATACCATAACTAAGAAACCCGCATGCTGCATCTAAGAGTCTGCATGCCACAACTAAGAAGTCCGCATGCCGCAACTAAAGATCTCCATGCTGCAATGAAGGTCCTGCGTGCTGCAACTAAGACCCAGTGAAGCCAAAATAAGTAAGTAAATATTGAAAAAAAGAAACAAATGTAGGGATGTATGAGTAATACCTTTTCTCTTCTATAAGCATTGGAATTTTTTCCAGAGTGCCTTTTCATAGACACCTACAACATATGCATGATCGAAGCTTGTGAGCAAATCCTAGACATATCCTGTATCACGTAAGATAGATGTTTCGAGAAGTGAGGTACTAGGTTAGTGAGTAAGAATGATGGTTGCTGGCACAAGCTTGACTCTGGGAAAAATAGGCCTGCTATTGTAAGGTTAGTTCAGAATTCAGAATATGGATGTTAACAGACCATCAGACCATGATCATCATGAATGCACAGCCTCTCATTTGCAGGGCTCTCCACATAGGAGAGATGTGCAAATGATTAATAGTTACGGTTTCCACAAGCCAGGTGTAAATTCACAAATTGTGCTCTTACTGATGAGCAGAGTCATTTCGGATGCATTTGAATCAGGATGCTTGCTGGGCTTGTCTAATGCCTGCACGATTAGCACATAATCATTTTGCAATTTGGGCTGCCAGTGCTCTGTTTGGACATAATAGACGAACAGGCAGAAGACTTTGCTGTGTTTCTCTGGATGATGGAAATATCTAGAATAGGGCTATTCAACCTTTCATGTGCATGGGATCACCTGGGGATCTTGTTAAAATGCAGATTCTGAGTGGGGCCCAAGAATCTGTATTTCTAGCAAGCTGCCAATTAATTCCACGAAACCCACCTTAATTAATTAATTAATTAAAATTTGCCAAATTTATTTATTTATTTAATTGAAGTATAGTTGATTTATAATATTGTGTTAGTTGCAGGTGTACAGCATAGTGATTTAGTATTTTTGCAGATTATACTCCATTATAGGCTATTGCAAGATAATGGGTATAATTCCCTGTGCTGTATACTATATCCTTGTTGTTTATCTGTTCTATATATAGTAGCTTGTATCTGTTAATCCCATACCCCTAATTTGTCCTTCCCCCCTTCCCTCTCCCCTTTGGTAACCACAAGTTTGTTTTCTATATCTGTGAGTCTGTTTCTATTTTGCATATACATTCATTTGTATTATTTTTTAGATTCCACATATAAGTGATGTCATACCATATTTGTCTTTCTCTGGCTGGCTTATTTCACTAAGCATAACATTCTTTAGGTCCATCCATACTGCTGCAAATGGCATAATTTCATTTTTTTATGGCTGAGTAATATTCCATCGTGCGTGTACGTGTGTGTGTGTGCGCACACGCGCGTCTATGTCTTGGCTATTATAAATAGTGCTGCTTTGAACATTGGGGTGCATGTGTCTTTTTGAATTAGCGTTTTCATTTTTTCCAGATATATACCCAGGTGTGGAATTGCTGGATCACATGGTAGCTCTACTGTTAGTCTTTTGAGGAACCTCCGGGCTGTTTTCCATAGTGGCTGCACCAATTTACATTCTCAACCAACAATGTACAAGCAAGAACCCCACTTTATTTTTATTTAAAAAATTTTTTAAGAACCCCACTTTAAATAAGAGGTGAGGTTTTTTTCTTTTTTTTTTCCTGTCAGTAGCCTTTAAAATGAATATTATGAGGGGTTAAGCTAGAGAGACAGAGATGGGAGGTTCAGAGAATGGATTTTTGGCTTTGGTGGCTGGGACAGACAAAGAGGTGAGGGAATTCAGAAGTCACTATGTAATGTCATCTAAAACAGAGCCATTGACCAATTTGTTGCCCCTGCCTCTGTTTCCGTCTTGACTTCTGAAAATGTAGAATATTAAGAAAACAAAGGTTGTATATACTTTTTCCTCCCTTTTACCTATCAGCTTCAAATAGTAAAAAGAGAAAATTCCACATCTATCAAGAGTGATTCCTCTAAACCTCTCTTCGGTATATAGGCATTTTTAAAAAATAAATAAATTTATTTATTTTTGGCTGTATTGGGTCTTTGTTGCTGCATGTGGGCTTCCTCTAGTTGTGGTGAGTGGGGGCTACTCTTTGTTGTGGCATGTGGGCTTCTCATTGCGGTGGCTTACCTTGTTGCAGAGCATGGGTTCTAGGTGCACGGATTTCAGTAGTTGTGGCACGTGGGCTCAGTAGTTGTGGCTTACGGGCTCTAGAGCACAGGCTCAGTAGTTGTGGTGCATGGGCTTAGTTGCTCCGAGACATGTGGGATCTTCCCAGACCAGGGCTCGAACTCGTGTCCCTTGCATTGGCAGGTGGATTCTTAACCATTGCGTCACTAGTGAAGTCCCAGTATACAGGCTTTTAAAACTTAGTTTTGCTCATGATAATTCCATGGCTTAGCTCTGGAGAACACATTGACATAGTTCCTTCAGGATCATTCTCCAAATGAGGAGCAGGAATGTAACTCAAAAAAAAAAAAAAAAGGAACATTTTTTTTCCACTTCCTTTTGTTTTTCCAAGTTTGTACTGAAAGAAAAAAAATCGTCAACAATAATAACAAAAGCCTGTGCTTCCCTGGCAAACACTTGATTCAGATTTAGGGTCTAGATGGGCAAAAATTGCAATGGTCGGATTTAATAACACTTACCGTCCAACCAACTAATATACAAATCTTTTAGAAATAACGAGAAAAATAAAACCAAAGCAGCATTCAGAAAAAGTAAGCAAACTACTCGAGACCATACAACTAGCAATGTTAAAAAAAATCAGATCTAGTTTGGTTTGTTGCTGGTATTAATGCTTTAACCAGTAGACTCTACTTTCTACTACGTCTCTGTCTATGCTATATTTTTTTCTGAAGGTGCATTTCTAAGGTATGGTCTTCATGATGTAATATCACTTTTAAAATGTAACATGGAAATAGCATAAAATTGAGGAAACTATAGTTCTGTCTCTGGTACTGCAAGAAGATATATACTTTGGAAAGCAGTGAGCCGTTTTACTTCTTGGGATTTCCTTTTGCTTATCTGTCATACAGAAATTGAACTAGATATTTAAACAACCTATTTACATCACTGTCATTCTAGTAATTTATAGATTATATGGTGGTTGAGGGTCTCGGATTTTGGCTGTGCACTTCTTTCTCTGGCTGAAGTGCCTCTTTTACATCTCCTCCTCTTTCATCCCACCCTTCTGTGGAAGGTTAAGAATTTTCTCTCAAATCCTACATTTTCCATCTTGCTCCCCTCCCAAATTTCCTGTTTATGAGTCCATTGCAATCATTATATGCCAGGAAGTACAACATGGATTCACTGCAATTTGAAAACATTTTTTGAAAATTGACCCAGCACGTGCACAGTTTCCCTGGTCGCCTACCAAGTCTTGCTCTCTCTTTGGTATGCTGTCAAGCTAACAGAGTTGTAAATTAGGTAAAGTGACTGTCTTAACCCCGGGAAGTGAATTAGGAAGACATTTTATCAAAATAAATAATCTGAATTAAAAAATTTTGGCTGCTCTTTAACTCAGTTGTAGGTAATAGGTTTAGAGGAAACTCAGCTGATCCAGAGAAACCCAAATTCTGTTGGGCTCTTGGTTTATACCAATGAACCCTAGGACAACACCATCACTCACTTGACACTGCAACACTGCAACACACAGAGATCTGTTTACAACAAAGACCATTTTGGTTTTACTCCTCAGAAGGCAGAATTAAAAGTTCATCACAGCTCCAAATTCTAACTTGGGATGTTGCTTCTTATTTGGATGCCATCATTGAGTTCACCTTTTGCTTGAATTTTGTGAAAATCTCTAGCCTCTGTAATGGTGATGGTTGAATAGATGAGGCCAAACTTTGAGAGCCAGTAAACTTTTAATTAATGAACAGATGTATGCATCAGACCTTTAAAGAACTCATAACTATAGCTACACTTATAATGTACACTTACAATTTTCCAAGAACTATGCTAGACACATCAAATATATTTTCTCATTTAACCCTCAGAACCACTCTCAATTTACAAATGGGAAAGTTGAAACACAAGAGAAGTCATGCCATTTTCCACAAGGTAATGTAGTAAAAGCCAAGCTGGATTTTGACCTCATGCCTGTATATTTGCAAAGCTCATGCTTTTTGCCTCCGTCTCATGAACCCATGACTGTTGTGTGGGTTCAATTTGACTGAAAGAAGCATGAAATGTCTTCTAGCAAGAGATTCTCTAATTGAGAGCTCAAGCATTAAATACTACAAAAGACAAATACTGCAGTGTGATTGTTTTTTCTCATCCAGGTTTTTATTTCTGTAAGTTTGCACTTACATTGAAATTTTAAGAAATTCAGTTGTTTTTTTCTTGAGTATTTTGAACTTCTGTCACATATTCTGTCTTTATTGATATATCAAATTTCTTAAAGTTTTCTTTTATGTAAATGCTTGAGATGAAAATACAACCAACCTAGGGTCTCCATAAACACGTTTCCTCTTTTTCGAGGCCGTCACTCTTCCATTAAGACCCATGCCTGGCTTAAAGCACCGTGGAAGGTAACACTTGCTCACTGTTCACTATGCTATTTCTGAACCACTTACCTTGTCCCATTCCCTTCACTGGTTTCTGACTTTTTCTCAAAGTTTCCTGATTGTGTTATTAGTTCTCACATTTCTTGCTTCTTCTCACCCTCAGACTTGACACTGTTTCCCTGGATACTGACTTCCTTCCCTCTAAACTGTAATTTGTGTTCACTCAGTGACACTTTCTCATACTTTCTTGGAAAAATAATCTTGGTGGCACATCAGTAGGTAACATTCCTACCAAGCTTTTGTCCTGGACCCTCAAAGAAAAGTCAGTCTGAAAAAAAGTAAAAAACAAAAAAAAATTTTAAACTTTAAGAAGGTAACTTCCTGTTATAATAACCTATAGTATAATAAGGAAAGGAAACAAACATCAAATTTGTATGTCAGTTGGAATGTCAATAATAGAGCAGTTAAAAAAATACTTATTCATTCATTCATTCATTCATTTGGCTGTGCCAAGTCTTAGTTGCAGCACGCAAGATCTTTAGCTATGGAATGCAGGATCTTTTTAGTTGCGGCATGAGGAATCTTTAGTTGCAGTATGCGAACTCCTCTTAGTTGTGGTATGTGAGATCTAGCTCCCTGACCAGGGATCGAACCCAGACCCCCTGTATTGGGAGCGTGGAGCCTTAGCCCACTGGACCACCAGGGAAGTCCCTAGAGCAGTTTTTTTTTTAATTAATTAATTAATTTTATTTTTGGCTGCGTTGGGTCTTCGTTGCTGCACATGGGCTTTCTCTAGTTGCGGCGAGGGGGGGCTACTCTTCGTTGCGGTGCGCGGGCTTCTCATCGTGGTGGCTTCTCGTTGTGGAGCATGGGCTCTAGGCATGCGGGCTTCAGTAGTTGTGGCACATGGGCTCAGTAGTTGTGGCTCGCGGGCTCTAGAACGCAGGCTCAGTAGTTGTGGCGCACAGGCTTAGTTGCTCTGCGGCAGGTGGGATCTTCCTGGACCAGGGCTTGAACCCGTGTCCCCTGCATTGGCAGCAGATTCTTAACCACTGCGCCACCAGGGAAGCCCGAGCAGTTTTTTAAGAAGCCAATATTTTGATTTCTCTTCTTAACATATCCATCAAATGGTTATTAAGTATATACCTACGTTTTCCAGTTACAGAGAACTAAGTACTTCCTGAGGTAGCCCAGTCCATTTTTATTCCACTCTTTTGGAATGTTCTTCCTTCTGTTAAACAAAATTATATTTCATTGGTTTAAATTCTAAGCCATGCACCCACACAGAGCAAATCTATCTCCTAAGACAACATTTCAACATTTATGGATAATTCTCACTATGCTAACCATCCCATTTATTTTTACCATTCCTTGTAGGAACTGGGTTGGAAACTATCATATGCTTGTCTCTTGTTGGGGTAGAGGGACCCTACTTTTTCAATATTTGTTTTAAATGAACTAACTTATTTTAATCCCAGTGTGGTCTGCTCAGAAGAGAATGGGACCGTTACCACTTTTGTTATAGACACTAAATATGTTTGTTCATTAGTAAATATGTATTAGACCTCTTTTGGTTGAAAGTTGTAAAACAGTCTAACTAAAAAACTAACTAAAAAAACAACAACAACAACAACCAAAAAAGAAGAATTTATATTAGGAGTTTACTAAGGTGTGCACAATTTGACTAGCCTTCAGGAAGATCTGGAGCCCAATGCAAATGCCTAAATATCTTGAACCTAACCCTTTTAAATTCTGGCTGAAATAATAGAGTAAATAAGAGAGCAGAGCACAGTATATCCTGCTGACTCTTAAATATCTCTCTAAACTATCCCTAGCTCTTCATCTCCTGCTAACATACTTTTTGTGCCGACCTTTAGATTTCAAATGTGTTACAGCAGTAACCTCAGAGGGAGGCTGTGGCCACAGTAGTTCATGATATTACTATTGTAGATGCAACCTGGTTTCATAGAAAGTAAGATTCTAAGCAAATTAACCCCCCCCCCCGCCGCAATCCCCGCAATATCAAAGAGGTTAGACTAATTATGGTGCATTCAATGATGAAACATAGTGGGCCCTTCGAAGTCATGGTTGGAGAGTTTATAATGACATAGGAAAATGTTGATGATATAGTTTCAGTAAAAATTGAAGGGCAAGAAACTATATAACCTGTGTTATTCCAATTACATTAAAAACTAAGACTTCCATGTGGAAAATGAATAGAAGCTTAATAGCGATAATATCTAGACTGTAGATTATGAATGATTTATAGTTTCCTCTGAACATCTTTCGACAGTTTCTATGAGGAACATTATTAATCTTATAAAAAAATAATATGTAAAAGCAATAAATATAAAATTATTTAATTAAATAGGTATAAATTTTGATAATTGTGAATATTGTGGTAATTGTGAGAGTTAATACATATAAAAGGCTTAAAAGAGTGGCCAGTTTTAGGTGCTCAATAAGTTTCCTTTTCTGTTTATTTCCTATGTTCAGTGCTGAGCCCTTATATGAAAATAATTTGTCTGGATATTAAATACAAAGGCCAAATTGACATTGAATAAAATTTAAGTCAACAGAATCAAAATAAAGTGTGTTGGAGAGAGAAAAGAAATAGGCTTTGTGGGTTGAAGTAGCCTCTGAGACAACATTTAAAATCTAGGTTTTGTCTGATTCTATGATCTACTCCAGAATCATCCAATTAAATGTAGCATAATTAAGGGAATATGCTACACATATTCATAAGTATATGTGTTTACATGTTCTCAAGGCTAATTGCCATTTCTGAACATCATTTAATGTGCCAGCACTCTTTAAAGAGGCCTTATAACTTCCCATGTGAACTTTTCCTGTTAGGATGAGACCAAATTATTAGAGTCTTCCTGATCTAAACTTATAGATGTAAATTTGAGAGTAAGGAAACAGTCTTCAATGTAAAGTAGAATTGAAACCAAGTTGCATTGGAAATGCTTCCTCTTCAGTTTTCCTTTTTCCTGTTTTTTTGTTTTTTTTTTTTTAAGTTGGAAACTCCTTGCTAGTTCATTGTTCTGTCAGAGGATTAAAAAAAATTATCCTTGGCTTTTGGTTAACAAGTCTTACATTTGTGCTGAATCTTCCCCCACCTCTCCTCTGCACATCATTTTGCTTTCTTAGCTATGAGTTTGATGCCATGAAAGCCTGCCTCAGTGTACAATTATAAACGTTTAAGATGAAACCGAGCCACAGATTATACAAATGAAAGGAGGAAACATAACAGCATTTTGTATAAACAAGGGCAGAGAGACAATTTGTTCTAGTCAAAGATAAATAAAGTTAAACTGTACCCAAATTACCACGTGTCAAGCTAATCAGAGGAAATGTTGTTTCTCCAGTGCTACTGTGCAAAAATAATTGACATGACATTTCACAAAATCTAGCAGAGGTAAATTTTTTAAAAACAGGCTTGCAAGCTTCCAGATACTTCAGCTCACCCTAAGAGCTATTCGCTCTACTGAAATAATTGAAGAACATAGTTTCAAAATGTGTTCTTTCTGCTTGAGAGAATCAAGGCCATCTCTTGGGGTTCAAAGTAAACCCAGGTATGTTAAAGGGACCTCCCAAATCCCATAGGCTGTCCTTTGAGAATCACCCAATGACACTTATTTTTTGTTCATTTCTATACCTTCATAGTATCTGTCAATGTGCTTATTGTAAAATCCATTTACCCATCATCTGTTCTTGCGTATTGTGTATGAAATGTATTGGCAATGGTAATTCAGAAATTAATTTAGACTTTATTGGGGCAGTTAGCAAGTAGCAGTATTAGAACAAAGATGAATAACGTATTCATTCGTTTTGTCCCTCATTCTGTCTAGTCTTCTCTGAGGTCAATATTGCTCAAGGTTATAAAATGAAAGCTCTACAAATCACAATCACATAACTGTCAAGCACTGCTGCAGCCTCTCCCAACGCGGAGCACAGGCTCCGGACACGCAGGCCCAGCGGCCATGGACCACGGGCCCAGCTGCCCCGCGGCATGCGGAATCCTCCCGGACTGGGGCACGAACCCACATCCCCTGCGTCAGCAGGCGGACTCCCAACCACTGCGCCACCAGGGAAGCCCTCAAGCACCTTATTTAATTTCATTCAGATCTATACCAATTCTTAAGGGACCATCACTATCTTCCAATTTACACAAAGATTGAATAAAAACTGATCAAATATTTATGGGATTGAATGGTCATCCTAAATTTTATCTGCTATTACTGGAGAGAAACCTAGGCCAAGAAGTTTATTTAGCCTCTTAGGCAGTGGGGCTCCATTGAAAGCTTGTGAACAGAGGACTGACATGATTACATCTGGCAGTGACATACAAAATTGATTTCTTGATCATTGCTGCCATGTTTTTTTTCTTTATTATAAAGGCATAAAAAGTATTGTAACAACCCAAAGCACACAGACTTGTTGGAAAGTTAAATCACTGCGGCAGACAGTACATCCAGTCCTCTACATTTCCTAGGCATTCTTGGAGTTATATAACTTGTTCTGGCCGACAGTCTCTGAGTGACAAAGCCACCTCTAGGCTAAGGTGGGAAAGATCTGGGATGCCTCCTGCATCCTCTCTCCCGCTCAGTGGCAGCATTGGAGGCTATCAGCTGAGGCAGTGAGTCATGAGATGGGAGCTGCCTATAGCAACCACAAGGAGAGTTGCCCTGGAGCCTTGCCCAACATAAAAGGTAGAAGTTTGTTGAATTTTGCCACTGATGTTTCAGCATGGCCTAGCTTATCCTGTTATAATGATAAACAAGTATAAGAAAAGATACACAAAATTATGATAATGGGAAAAAAGGCAAATTAAAACAATGAGATACCATTTCACCTATTATAGTTTCACTTATTGTTGAAAAAAAAAGAAAAGTCAGAAAATACCAAACTGATAAGATGTGGACAAACACAAATCTTCTTGCATTGCTGGTAGAGATACTAAAAGATGATAAAGTAATTTTGGAGAGCAGTTTGGAAGTTAGTAATGAAATTAAGAAGGACATGATCTATGGACTAGGAATCTACCCCACTGAAAATGTCACAGAGGTCTATAAAGGGTATATGCCCAACATTGGCATACTGTCCCTTCTCCAAGTCCTGCTAACATGGTTTTTCTGTTGATCTTTTTTAGATTTTAATTGGGATTCAGAGGACTTGTGACAGTGAAAAATCTGAGGTAACCTATATGTCTATTTCTGGTAAAATAAGTAAAATATCACAGTCATTGAATGGGATATATATATAGTAAAACTTGGAGATAGATTTTAAATACATAGTTTTAAATTATAAATTAAGGAAATTAAGCATCCTTTACATAAGCTGAAAACACAAAGACACATCAAATAACATATGTTTTACAAAGTTACATATATAGGCAAGACTGTGGGTAGGGAGGAGAAAGAAAATGGGCACTGAAGATAAAAGGGAAAATAAAAACAAAAATAAAGTAAAACAAGAGAAGGGCTTTGCATAGAACAATTGAAGAGCATGTTTAATTCTGAGGCAATAAAGCACATTAAAAGAAAAAAAATTACCTGTACAATTCAAAAACCACCTTGAGACATATCTATTTTAATATACTTGTATCTCCCATACTCGCTTCCAAAAACCTTTAAGGATAGGTTCACCTTTGCATAAGCCTATATTACCCCCATTGTAGGGACATAGCTCTTATTATCAACATGACCTTGGTCAGGGATTCATAAAACATCAACTGAAAACTTCCCTAGACCACACCTGGTCCAAATAATAACCTCATTTACTTAACCTTGACTCAAAGAGCTGAAGTCAATTTTTCGAACTAAAAGAAAAATTCAAGGGTCAGGGTCAGCATTGAACTTTGAAAGTTAGATCTCCCATTACCACTAATCAGCTTTTTCCACATCCCTGTTACACATAAGAGTGTGATGACTGCCTGAACGAGATCAAAATAAACATCATTAGTCTGAATATTAGTCGGACTAATTTATGTTTCACCAATTATGCTTGACACTTGAAGAAATATATTTTAAGATGATTTTTCAAGTACCCAGGCAACATTTGCAGAGAAAACTGTGATGTTATTAGAGACTGAGCTGTTGATTACAAACAGGGTGAATTTTTGGCTTTATGTGATTTGTCTAAAGAGGCAGCAAAATGAGTTGAAGTAGAAACACAGGGCACTATGTGGGCCCTGTTCATCCTCATGGAATTTGATCCTTACACTCAAATAAAAAGGAGCTGTTTAGCTGTCATTTAGTTTTGTCATTACATTGGTTAAAGCATAGGAAATGTAAATTATTAAGAAACTTAAAACATGTCCAATTATAACTGCACTCAAAAAAATTTTCTCCCTAAAAGGCACATCTACTGAGATTTTAATCAGAGATGACAGTCATTTTCATTCTAAACATTTTTTATAGTATTCAATTTCTGGAATATCTCCAAGGAACTTGACATACTGTATAGAGATGAGATAGACTGAAAGTTGGGAGCATCACCACCTGAAACTGCTGTTCCCCCCAAATCTTCCACAGAAGGTCTATTCGATGATGGGCAGCATGTTAGTAGGAAAAATTGTAATGTGCACTGAGTAGGTCAATTAAACATGCATATGCTTTTTAAGGATATTTTTAAATTAAATTTAAATTATATATATATATATTTATACAGCAGGGTCTTATTAGTCATCCACTTTATACACATCAGTGTATACATGTCGATCCCAATCGCCCAGTTCATCACACCACCACCACCACCCCCCGCCGCTTTCCCCACTTGGTGTCCATACATTTGTTCTCTACAACTGTGTCTCAATTTCTGCCCTGCAATCCGGTTCATCTATACCATTTTTCTAGGTTCCACATATATGCGTTAATATACGATGTTTGTTTTTCTCTTTCTAACTTACTTACTCTGTATGACAGACTCTAGGTCCATCCACCTCACTACAAATAACTCAATTTCTTTTCTTTTTATGGCTGAGTAATATTCCATTGTATATATGTACCACATCTACTTTATCCATTCGTCTGTCGATGGGCATTTAGGTTGCTTCCATGACCTGGCTATTGTAAATAGAGCTGAAGTGAATGTTGGAGTGCATGTGTCTTTTTGAATTATGGTTTTCTCAGGGTATATGCCCAGTAGTGGGATTGCTGGGTCATATGGTAATTCTATTTTTAATTTTTTAAGGAACCTCCATACTGTTCTCCATAGTGACTGTATCAATTTATATTCCCACCAACAGTGCAAGAGAGTTCCCTTTTCTGCATACCCTCTCCAGCATTTGTTGTTTGTAGATTTTTTGATGATGCCCATTCTAACTGGTGTGAGGTGATACCTCACTGTAGTTTTGATTTGCATTTCTCTAATAATCAGTCATGTTGAGCAGCTTTTCATGTGCGTCTTGGCCATCTCTATGTCTTCTTTGGAGAAATGTCTGTTTAGGTCTTCTGCCCATTTTTGGATTAGGTTGTTTGTTTGCTTGTTTGTTTGTTTTACATCTTTATTGGAGTATAACTGCTTTACAATGGTGTGTTAGTTTCTGCTTTATAACGAAGTGAATCAGTTATACATAACATATGTTCCCATATCTTTTCCATCTTGCGTCTCTCCCTCCCACCCTCCCTATCCCACCCTTCCAGGTGGTCACAAAGCACCAAGCTGATCTCCCTGTGCTATGCGGCTGCTTCCCACTAGCTATCTACCTTACGTTTGGTAGTGTATATATGTCCATGCCTCTCTCTCGCTTAGTCACAGCTTACCCTTCCCCCTCCCCATATCCTCAAGTCCATTTTCTAGTAGGTCTGTATCTTTATCCCTGTCTTACCCCTAGGTTCTTCATGACATTTTTTTCCTTAAATTCCATATATATGTGTTAGCATACGGTATTTGTCTCTCTCTTTCTGACTTACTTCACTCTGTATGACAGACTCTAGGTCTATCCACCTCATTACAAAGAGTTCAATTTCATTTCTTTTTATGGCTGAGTAATATTCCATTGTATATATGTGCCACATCTTCTTTATCCATTCATCCGATGATGGACACTTAGGTTGTTTCCATCTCTGGGCTATTGTAAATAGAGCTGCAATGAACATTTTGGTACATGACTCTTTTTGAATTATGGTTTTCTCAGGATATATGCCCAGTAGTGGGATTGCTGGGTCATATGGTAGTTCTATTTGTAGCTTTTTAAGGAACCTCCATACTGTTCTCCACAGTGGCTGTATCAATTCACATTCCCACCAGCAGTGCAAGTGTGTTCCCTTTTCTCCACACCCTCTCCAGCATTTATTGTTTCTAGATTTTTTGATGATGGCCATTCTGACTGGTGTGAGATGATATCTCATTGTAGTTTTGACTTGCATTTCTCTAATGATTAATGATGTTGAGCATTCTTTCATGTGTTTGTTGGCAGTCTGTATATCTTCTTTGGAGAAATGTCTATTTAGGTCTTCTGCCCATTTTTGGATTGGGTTGTTTGTTTTTTTATTATTGAGCTGCATGAGCTGCTTATAAATTTTGGAGATTAATCTTTTGTCAGTTGCTTCATTTGCAAATATTTTCTCCCATTCTGAGGGTTGTCTTTTGGTCTTGTTTACGGTTTCCTTTGCTGTGCAAAAGCTTTGAGGTTTCATTAGGTCCCATTTGTTTATTTTTGTTTTTATTTCCATTTCTCTAGGAGGTGGGTCAAAAAGGACCTTGCTGTGATTTATGTCATAGAGTGTTCTCCCTATGTTTTCCTCTAAGAGGTTGATAGTTTCTGGCCTTACATTTAGGTTTTTAATCCATTTTGAGCTTATTTTTGTGTATGGTGTTAGGGAGTGATCTAATCTCATACTTTTACATGTACCTGTCCAATTTTCCCAGTACCACTTATTGAAAAGGCTGTCCTTTCTCCACTGTACATTCTTGCCTCCTTTATCAAAGATAAGGTGACCATATGTGCGTGGGTTTATCTCTGGGCTTTGTATCCTGTTCCATTCATCTATCTTTCTGTTTCTGTGCCAGTACCATACTGTCTTTTTGTTTTGTTTTGTTTTTTTGTTTTTGTGGTACGCGGGCCTGTCACTGTTGTGGCCTCTCCCATCATGGAGCACAGGCTCTGGAAGCGCAGGCTCAGCGGCCATGGCTCACGGGCCCAGCCTTTCCGCAGCATGTGGGATCCCCCTGGACTGGGGCATGAACCCGTGCCCCCTGCATCGGCAGGCAGACTGTCAACCACTGCGCCACCAGGGAAGCCCCTACCATACTGTCTTGACTACAGTAGCTTTGTAGTATAGTCTGAAGTCAGGGAGCCTGATTCCTCCAGCTCCGTTTTTCGTTTTCAAGATTGCTTTGGCTATTCGGGGTGTTTTGTGTTTCCATACAAATTGTGAAATTTTTTGTTCTAGTTCTGTGAAAAATGCCAGTGGTAGTTTGATAGGGATTGCATTGAATCTGTAGATTGCTTTGGGTAGTATAGTCATTTTCACAATGTTGATTCTTCCAGTCCAAGAACATGGTATATCTCTCCATCTATTTGTATCATTTTTAATTTCTTTCATCAGCGTCTTATAATTTTCTGCATACAGGTCTTTTGTCTCCTTAGGTAGGTTTACTCCTAGATATTTTATTTTATTTATATTTTATTCTGTTGCAGTGGTAAATGGGAGTGTTTTCTTGATTTCACTTTCAGATTTTTCATCATTAGTGTATAGGAATGCCAGAGATTTCTGTGCATTAATTTTGTATCCTGCTACTTTACCAAATTCATTGATTAGCTCTAGTAGTTTTCTGGTAGCATCTTTAGGATTCTCTATGTATAGTATCATGTCATCTGCAAACAGTGACAGCTTTACTTCTTCTTTTCTGATTTGGATTCCTTTTATTTCCTTTTCTTCTCTGACTGCTGTGGCTAAAACGTCCAAAACTATGTTGAATAAGTGTGGTGAGAGTGGGCAACCTTATCTTATTCCTGATCTTAGTGGAAATGCTTTCATATTTTCTATTTCTTCCTGATTCAGTCTTGGTAGGCTGTACATTTCTAAGAATTTGTCCATTTCTTCCAGTTTGTCCATTTTATTGGCATAGAGTTGCTTGTAGTAATCTCTCATGATCTTTTGTATTTCTGCAGTGTCAGTTGTTACTTCTCCTTTTTCATTTCTAATTCTATTGATTTGAGTCTTCTCCCTTTTTTTCTTGATGAATCTGGCTAATGGTTTATCAATTTTATTTACCTTCTCAAAGAACCAGCTTTTAGTTTTATTGATCTTTGCTATCATTTCCTTCATTTCTTTTTCATTTATTTCTGGTCTGATTTTTATAATTTCTTTCCTTCTGCTAACTTTGGGGTTTTTTTTTCTTCTTTCTCTAATTGCTTTAGGTGCAAGGTTAGGTTGTTTATTCGAGATGTTTCCTGTTTCTTAAGGTAGGATTGTATTGCTATAAACTTCCCTCTTAGAACTGCTTTTGCTGCATGCCATAGGTTTTGGGTCATCGTGTCTCCATTGTCATTTTTCTCTAGGTATTTTTTTATTTCCTCTTTGATTTCTTCAGTGATCACTTCGTTATTAAGTAGTGTATTGTTTGGCCTCCATGTGTTTGTATTTTTTACAGATCTTTTCCTGTACTTGATATCTAGTCTCATAGTGTTGTGGTCAGAAAAGATAATTGATACAATTTCAATTTTCTTAAATTTACCAGGGCTTGATTTGTGACCCAAGATATGATCTATCCTGGAGAATGTTCCATGAGCACTTGAGAGAAACGTGTATTCTGTTGTTTTTGGATGGAATGTCCTATAAATATCAATTAAGTCCATCTTGTTTAATGTATCATTTAAAGCTTGTGTTTCCTTATTTATTTTCATTTTGTATGATCTTTCCAATGGTGAAAGTGGGGTGTTCAAGTCCCCAACTATGAATGTGTTACTGTCGATTTCCCCTTTTATGGCTTTTAGTATTTGCCTTATGTATTGAGGTGCTTCTATGTTGGGTGCATAAATATTTACAATTGTTATACCTTCTTCTTGGATTGATCCCTTGATCATTATGTAGTGTCCTTCTTTGCCTCTTCTAATAGTCTTTATTTTAAAGTCTATTTTGTCTGATATGAGAATTGCTACTCCAGCTTTCTTTTGGTTTCCATTTGCATGGAATATCTTTTTCCATCCCCTTAGTTTCAGTCTGTATGTGTCTCTAGGTCTGAAGTGGGTCTCTTGTAGACAGCATATATATGGGTCTCGTTTTTGTATCCATTCAGCCAATCTGTATCTTTTGGTGGGAGCATTTAGTCCATTTACATTTAAGGTAATTATCAAATATGTATGTTCCTTTTCCCATTTTCTTAATTGTTTTGGGTTCGTTAGTGTAGGTCTTTTCCTTCTCTTGTGTTTCTTGCCTACAGAAGTTCCTTTAGCATTTGTTGTAAAGCTGGTTTCATGGTGTTGAGCTCTTTCAGCTTTTGCTTGTCTGTAAAGGTTTTAATTTCTCCATCAAATCTGAATGATATCCTTGCTGGGTAGAGTAATCTTGGTTGCAGGTTTTTCTCCTTCATCACTTTAAATATGTCCTGCCAGTCCCTTCTGGCTTGCAGAGTTTCTGCTGAAAGATCAGCTGTTAACCTTATGGGGATTCCCTTGTGTGTTATTTGTTGTTTTTCCCTTGCTGCTTTTAATGTGTTTGCTTTGTATTTCACTTTTGACAGTTTGATTATTATGTGTCTTGGCATATTTCTCCTTGGATTTATCCTGTATGGGACTCTCTGTGCTTCCTGGACTTGATTAACTATTTCCTTTCCCATATTAGGGAAGTTTTCAACTATAATCTCTTCAAATATTTTCTCAGTCCCTTTCTTTTCCTCTTCTTCTGGAACCCCTATAATTCGAATATTGGTGTGTTTAATATTGTCCCAGAGGTCTCTCAGACTGTCTTCATTTCTTTTCATTCTTTTTTCTTTATTCTGCTCTGCAGTAGTTATTTCCACTATTTTATCTTCCAGGTCACTTATCCGTTCTTCTGCCTCAGTTATTCTGCTATTGATCCCATCTAGAGTATTTTTTTTTTTTTTTTGTGGTACGCACTGCTGTGGCCTCTCCCGTTGCAGAGCACAGGCTTCGGACATGCAGGCTCAGCGGCCATGGCTCATGGGCCCAGCCGCTCCGCGGCATGTAAGATCTTCCCGGACCGGGGCATGAACCCGTGTCCCCTGCATTGGTAGGCGGACTCTCAACCACTGCACCACCAGGGAAGCCCTAGAGTATTTTTAATTTCATTTATTGTGTTGTTCATCATTGCTTGTTTCTTCTTTATATCTTCTAGATCCTTGTTAAATGTTTCTTGCATTTTCTCTATTCTATTTCCAAGATTTTGGATCATCTTTACTATCATTATTCTGAATTCTTTTTCAGGTAGACTGCCTATTTCCTCTTCATTTGTTAGGTCTGGTGCATTTTTATCTTGCTCCTTCATCTGCTGTGTGTTTTTCTGTCTTCTCATTTTGCTTATTTTACTGTGTTTGGGGTCTCCTTTTTGCAGGCTGTAGGTTTGTAGTTTCCATTGTTTTTGCTCTCTGTCCCCAGTGGCTAAAGTTGGTTCAGTGGGTTGTGTAGGCTGCCTGGTGGAGGGGACTAGTGCCTGTGTTCTGGTGGATGAGGCTGGATCTTGTCTTTCTGGTGGGCAGGTCCACGTCTGGTGGTGTTTTGAGGTGTCTGTGGACTTATTATGATTTTAGGCAGCCTCTCTGCTAATGGGTGGGGTTGTGTTCCTGTCTTGCTAGTTGTTTGGCATAGGGTGACCAGCACTGTAGCTTGCTGGCCGTTGAGTGAAGCTGGATGCTGGTGTTGAGATGGAGATCTCTGGGAGATTTTCGCCATTTGATATTATGTGGAGCTGGGAGGTCTCTTCTGGACCAGTGTCCTGAAGTTGGCTCTCCCACCTCAGAGGCACAGCACTGACTCCTGGCTACAGCACCAAGAGCCTTTCATCCACACGGCTCAGAATAAAAGGGAGAAAAAGAAGAAAGAAAGAAAAAAAGAAAGAAAGAAAGAGAGAGAGAAAAAGAGAAAGAGAGAAAGAAAGAAAGGAAGGAAGAAAGGAAGAAAGGAGGAGGGAAGAAAGAAAGAAGATAAAATAAAATAAAGATAAAATAGTTATTAAAATAAAAAATGATTATTAAGGAAAAAATTTTTTAAAGTAAAAACAAATAACAGCAAAAAAAAAAAAGGACAGATAGAATCCTAGGACAAATGGTGGAAGCAAAGCTATACAGACAAAATCTCACACAGAAGCATACACATACACACTCACCAAAAGAGGAAAAGGGGAAAAAATCATAAATCTTGCTCTCTAAGTCCACCTCCTCAATTTGGGATGACTCGTTGTCTATTCATGTATTCCACAGATGCAGGTACATCAAGGTGATTGTGGAGATTTAATCCGCTGCTTCTGAGGCTGCTGGGAGAGATTTCCCTTTCTCTTCTTTGTTCGCACAGCTGCCGGGGTTCAGCTTTGGATTTGGCCCCGCCTCTGCATGTAGGTCGTCAGAGGGCATCTGTTTTTCGCTCAGACAGGACGGGGTTAAAGGAGCAGCTCATTCGGGGACTCTGGCTCACTCAGGCCTGGGGGAGGGAGGGGCACGGAGTGCGGGGCGAGCCTGTGGCGGCAGAGGCCGGCCTGACGTTGCACCAGCCTGAGGCGCTTCGTGCGTTCTCCCGGGGAAGTTGTCCCTGGATTCCGGGACCCTGGCAGTGGTGGGCTGCACAGGCTCCCCTGAAGTGGGGTGTGGATAGTGACCTGTGGTCACACACAGGCTTCTTGGTGGCGGCAGCAGCAGCCCTAGCGTCTCATGCCCGTCTCTGGGGTCCGCGCTTTTAGACGCGGTTCGCGCCCTTCTCTGGAGCTCCTTTAAGCAGCGCTCTTAATCCCCTCTCCTCGCGCACCAAGAAACAAAGAGGGAAGAAAAAGT
Organism: Globicephala melas; assembly: GCF_963455315.2. Classification (NCBI taxonomy): domain Eukaryota; kingdom Metazoa; phylum Chordata; class Mammalia; order Artiodactyla; family Delphinidae; genus Globicephala; species Globicephala melas. The sequence goes on from NC_083320.1 coordinate 96,278,438, forward strand.
CTCTTGCCTCTTCGGCACCTCCAGACTTTTCCCCGGACTCCCTCCCGGCTAGCCGTGGTGCACTAACCCTTTCAGGCTGTGTTCACGCCACCAACCCCAGTCCTCTCCCTGCGCTCCGACTGAAGCCCGAGCCTCAGCTCCCAGCCTGTTTTTTTAATGTTGAGCTGCATGAGCTCTTTATATATTTTGGAGATTAATCCTTTGTCTGTTGATTGGTTTGCAAATATTTTCCGCCATTCTCAGGGTTGTCTTTTCGTCTTGTTTATGGTTTCCTTTGCTGTGCAAACCCTTTGAAGTTTTATTAGGTCCCATTTGTTTATTTTTGTTTTTATTTCTGTTACTCTAAGAGGTGGATCAAAAAAGATCTTGCTGTGATTTATGTCAGAGTGTTCTTCCTATGTTTTCCTCTAAGAGTTTTATAGTGTCTGGTCTTAACATTTAGGTCTCTAATCCATTTTGAGTTTATTTTTGTGTGTGAATTTTTATTTTATATTGGAGTATAGTTGATTTACAATGTTGTGTTAGTTTCAGGTGTACAGCCAAGTGACTCAGCTATACATGTACATATATCCATTCTTTTTCAGATTCTCTTCCCATATAGGTTATTACAGGATATTGAGTTCCTTGTGCTATACAGTGGGTCCTTGTTGATTATTTTATATAATAGTAGTGTTAATTTGTTAATTTGTTATTTGTTAATCCCAAACTCCTCATTTATCTCCCCATACCCTCCGTTATCCACTTTGGTAACCATAAGTTTGTTTTCGAGGTCTGTGAGCCTGTTTCTCTTTTGTAAATAAGTTCATTTGTATCATTTTATTTTTAGATTCCACATATAAATGATACCTTAAGGATGTTATATATGTGTAATCTCCATGTTTCCTATTTAACGTTGCAAATATGTGTTATTTTGAATAAAAATACAGCCCTTACCAACTCAAGTCAAAGAATGAAAGCAAAATAACAATAGATAATAAAGCACATTATAACAGAATATTTTGACTTTATAATATTGTAGTCTACATTCTGTTTCTTAGCATAACCTTTGATCTAGAATTTTACACTTATATAATACAACAGAAATTAACATTTGTGTATGAAATAAATCTTTTTTGTTAGGAAATCCAGAAATAGAACACAACCATTTAAAATCTTGTCAAATAAAATAACTTTTTTTTTAAATGACAGTTTTTAACATTGGTATCAGAGTGGGAAATTGGCATTTTTTGCAAGGCTGTCAGTATAATTCTTATGCCAAATAATCTATGTGAATTGAAAAGTAATTTTTTAAAAAACAATTTTATAGCTACCAGCTGTGTGACCTAGAGCATACATCACTTAATCTTTTTAAGTCAGTTTAGTTACAATACCACCACACCTAAGAGTTAACTTTTTTTTGGTGCACTTATTATGAGGCTAGCATTATACTGAGAGGTTTACATGTCATACTACAACTGTATGAGGTAGGTACGATTAGCCTCTTTGAGTTTAAGCTTCTTAATCTGTAGAATGGGGATAATTGCCTAGAATTTCATGACTAGTAAGTGGCCAAGTCAGGAATTGAATTCAAATCTGTTGTACCCTACAGTCTAGGGCACTTTTAACCCCATACAGTACTTCCTCATGTTGATTTTCTCCCATACCCTTCCATGGTCAGGGCCTCCCAACCCTATGTATTCTGTGGACTGATACTTGGTGCATTCTTTCTTCTCCCTTCCCATATTTGTTTGAGAATCTTTCCAACATACTAATCTAGGTCAAGGACAACTAGATCTTCATACTGCTTCTTCCCTTTCTTTTTGATTTTCTGGAAGGAATTGAAAAAAAAAGTCTCTTCAAAACACATATCTTACTGTGTTATTTTCTGCTTAAAGTCATTTAGTGGTTTCTGATTGCTCTCAGAATAAAGTCTAAAATGACTTATTAAGGTTTTCAAACTTTGCATGATCAGACCCCTGACACCTCCCTGGCCTCAAACTTGCTCTTGTTCCGGTGCTCCACACTTCTTCTTGTTATAGGTCCTATAAAGCAGCGGTCCCCTCCCTTTTTGGCACTGGGGGCTGGTTTTGTGGAAGACAATTTTTCCATGGGCGGGCGCTGGGGGGGGGACGGTTCAGGATGTAATGCGAGCAATGGTTCAGGCGGCAATGCGAGAGATGGGGAGCAAGCAGCAGATGAAGCTTTGCTCACTCGCCCACTGCTCACCTCCTGTTGTGTGACCCGGTTCCTAACAGGCTGTGGACCGGTACTGCGGGGCTTGGGGACCCCTGCTATAAAGGAACACTTCTTTTGCTTGGAGAAGTTTTCCACTACTTATCTATTAACTTTCTCAAGAAAGTGTTTCCTTCTCATAGAGTCAACAGTTTCCTTGGTTAAATGCTCTAAGTGGTTCACTGTATTGCTTCATAACATTTAACTCAGTTCATAATGTTTTCTGTACATTTTTTGACCATCACCCAAAGATTCACATTACCATTTAAGAGAAAAGGAGGGGTGACGTCAGCAAGATGGTGGAATTGGAATCCCTGGACCCTCCTTTCCCCCATGAACACATTGATTCAACAACAGTAAATGGACAACCCCCCTTATGAGAAATCCAGAAACAAATCTAGAGGCTCCTGCACCCACTTTGAAGTCAGTAGGAAAAGCTGAGAATCCTCTAACCATAATCCCTACCCCTGGCACAGCACCATACAATCAGAAGGAAACCCCTAGTGCCCACTTCTTCGTGGAGAGGGAAAGAGTTGGACGATGTGTCCAACACTCCTGCTTTTTGGGGGGGCTTCCCAAGGTACTGGCTTCTATCTCACCTGTGTTCTTGGAGAGCTCATGGGACCTGGCATATTCTAGGTGCCCTGGGGGCCAGGGGGAACAAAAATGGTGGTTTGAAGTAAAAGCAAGCAGTCACCATAGCCCCTCCCTCAGGTTCCACACAGAGCAAGCAGGTGAAAAACCCCAGATCCCAGCTTCTCCCTGGGGAAGGAATGAGTTGAATTGTGTATGGGTTTATAATATACATGTAAAAATACAAAAATATGGTAACAATAGTGTAAAAGGGGAAGTGAAGAAATGAAAGTATACTATTGTAAGAATATTATACTATATAGAGAGTATAATATCACTTGCAGGTAAACTGTGATAAAGATGAATACCATAAACCTCAAAGCAATTAAAAAAAAACCCCACTAAAATAACAAAACAAAATTATGGCTAATAAAACAATAAAGGGGATAAAATAGATTAATAAAAATAATTTTTACAAAAGAAGGCAGAAGAAAAGGAACATAAAAAATAGGACTAATAGAAAACAAATAGTAAGACTGAAACCGAATCATATGAATAATAGCATTAGATGTAAATACTCTATCTCAAGTAACAAGTAGGTTAAAAGTAAAAGAATGGAAGCATATACCATGCTAACATTGATTAAAAGAAATCTGGAGTGACTATTTTAATATCAGACAAAGTAAATTTCAGAGAAAAGACTTTACCAGGGTAAAAGGTGATTTCATAATGATAAAGGGGTCAGTTTATCAAGAGGACATAATAATTCTAAATGTTTATGCACCTAATAACAGATTTTCAGAATACATGTCACTACAAACTGATATAATTGTAACTAATAGATAAATCCACAATTTTAGTTATAGATTTTTAAAAAATAAATAAATTTATTTTTTGCTGCTTTGGGTCTTCATTGCTGCACACGGGCTTTCTCTAGTTGTGGCGAGCGGGGGCTACTCTTCCTTGTGGTGCACAGGCTTCTCACTGAAGTGGCTTCTCTTGTTGCAGAGCACAGGCTCTAGGTGCGCAGGCCTCAGTAGTTGTGGCACACGGGCTTAGTTGCTCCATGGCATGTGGGATCTTTCCAGACCAGGGATCGAACCCGTGTCCCCTGCATTGGCAGGCGGATTGTTAACCACTGCACCACCAGGGAAGTCCCTTAGTTATAGATTTGAATACATCTCTCTTAATACTTGATAGGAGAATAGACAGAAATCTGGTAAAGAAGACTCAAAATTAAGATGTAAATTATCCCCAATTTATCTAATAGATCCAATGCAGTCCCAGCCAAAACCCCCAGTGGTCTGTGTGTCAAAATAGACAAACTGATTCTAAAATTCACATGGAAATGCAAAGGACTTAGCATAGCCAAAACTTTTTTGAGAAAGAATAAAGTTGCAGGACTTATCCTACCTGATTTCAAGACTTAATATAAAGTTGCATAATCAAGACAGTGTGATGATGGTTTCCCGAGTGTATACATATGTTAAAACTAATCAAATTGTACACTTTTAAATATGTGCAATTTACCGTATGTCAATTATACCTCAGTAAAGCTGTTAAAAGTGATTACTGATTACTGCAAAGAAATCGTGAATTTTAAGTTATATCAGTAATGCAAGAGAAAAACAAACACAAGAAAATGATAGAGCCGCATTCCTTCCGCCTCCAGTACAAGCCTGTTGGAGTACACAGTGAGGTCAAAAACAACAAGCTAATCAAGTCAAAGAAGAAGTAAACTGGAAAAAAAAAAAAAGAAATTTTCTAGGAAACTACCTGGTATATGATTAACAGGTACGGTTATTAATATACCACATTCTGTTTATTTTGCCTTGAGATATTGACTAAAGCTTGTATGAAATCATCCCTTTAGCAAGGTATTTAAAAATGATACATCCGAGACATGAAGTGGACCCTATGTGATTAGTAAATGAACATCATGACTTATTTAGCAAGCTGATGATGCATTTTCTCCCCCTTTTAGAATTCTGTGTTGTGAGAGAGAGCTTGTTTAGTTATACTGGTGACTAAAACCCAGTGTTGAAATAAGTTCAACTAAGAGCCAGACCTTTGAATCATAGTGATACATTTTTAGTGACAATAACAAGGTTACTTGTTCCAATAATACATAAAATAATTATTTTTTAAAACATGGCTGATTTCATCCTTATTTCATGTTTTAAAAACATCTTTTTTTCTGGTATTTAAAATGTATATTATATGAGTAGACTTGCATATACATAAAATTTATAAGTAAGTATACATATATTGGAAAAATCCAAAGCAGGAACAAGCCTGTTGAGAATATTCAAGAAGTATGCAGACTGTCCAAGAGAATGCTACTGAATTCACAGAGAATTTATGAGTGTGTTTTTTGCATTTCACCCTACAGCGCTAGTTCAAGTTTGAGTTTAATAACATTGGAACTTAATAGTCTTGAAAAATACAGCATTTGAACATATTCAATTTTGTGTTTTATAGACAAGTTGCTGAGCTGACCTACAACTATTTAAATCCCAAAAGACTTCAAATTGCAGAGAAAATACTGGAAACTTTCTCTAGTCCTACTGAATGGTGAGGGGTATACAGAATGTGGAATTAAGATCATGCCTGTATCTTTTCAATACTTATTATTATATAAAGATCAGTCAAAGCTTTAAAGAGGTCAAAGAACAATAGCCACACACCTAGGATTTACTAAAACCATCCAAAATTAAACTAATTTATTGTAGAGTTTATATTGTGATTGAGAAAATACTTGACTCAATTTTTTAAAAAATTGCGATTGAAATATAGCATTATATTAGTTTCAGGTGTTCAACATAATAATTTGATATTTGTATATATTGTGAAATGATCACCATAGGAAGTCATCCATCACCACACATAATTGCAAATTTTTTCTTGTGATGAGAAATGTTAAGGTCTACTTTCTTTCTTCAAATATTTGATACAGTGTTAACTATAATAACCATGCTGTACATTACATCCCCATGATTTTGATTCAATATTAAGAAAAAAATCATAACACAAAACTGCATAGTGCTTACGATTTCAATCATCTGTTTAAATACATTTTGATATCTTTCTAGTTTTACTTTGAAACAAAGAATAGTTGCTTTGGGGATATGGATTTATATATTATTATTTTTCTCCTTTTTTTTTTTTCTGTGGTACGCAGGCCTCTCACTGTTGTGGCCTTTCCCATTGTGGAGCACAGGCTCCGGACGCGCAGGCTCAGCGGCCATGGCTCACGGGCCCAGCTGCTCCGCGGCATGTGGGATCTTCCGGACCGGGGCACGAACCCGTGTTCCCTGCATCAGCAGGCGGACTCTCAACCACTGCGCCACCAGGGAAGCCCTCTCCTTTTAAAATTTATATATTTTACATAAAATTGACATGACTATGTGTTAATTATTTGAAAAAGTTCACTGTTAAACATATTTAGGTAGCTTCATATATAATTCCTTATTCTTTACTTTTTATAAAATATATATTTAATGTGTTTTTAATTTTATTAATTAAAAAAATATTTTTATTTACAAAATCAGAAATTAGAAACTCTTCTTTTGCTAACCTATGAACGGGATCTTTAATTTTAAATAGAGAAATTTGTATCATAGGGCAATGATATAGTGGGGGTATTTTGTATAAGATATTATTTGCATCTCTATAGGTAAACTTTATTTTTCCTCATTAAATATTTTTATACATAATATAGGAAAACTAACCTATACTTTCTTTCCTGTTCTTATTTGCTCTTTTTAAAAAATTGTCATGTTAGGGATGCAGGCTCTTTTTGGTAGTAGATTTATTGAGGTTTAAATAAATATAATAAACTACACATACCTAAGGTGTATAAGTTTTGATGTATGCTACACCCAGGAAATCATCACCACAGTGAAGATCATGATCACATCCATTATCCCCCAAAAGTTTCCTCATGCCCCTTTGTAATCCCGGTCTCCCAAGCTTGCACAAACCTCCCCTTCACTCCAGCCATGTCTTAGGACGCCACTGATCTGCTTTCTATTGATATGGATTATTTTAATATTTTCTATAATCTTACATTCATTGTAGTACATAATAATTTCTATTTTTGATCTGGCTTCTTTCATTCACCTTAGTTATTTTGAGATTCATTGATGTTTGTAGTGTTTATTAATAATTCATTTCTTTCTATTGCTGAGTAGTATTCCTTTGTGTGATATACCAATTTATTCATTCATTTACCCATTGATGGACCTTTCAGTTGTTTCCAAGTTTTGACATTACAAATATATCTGTTATGAATATTTGTGCACAAGTCATTGTATGGACATATGCTTTCTTTCTCTTAGGTAAATAACTAGGAGAGGGGTTCCCCTGGTGGCGCAGTGGTTAAGAATCCGCCTGCCAATGCAGGGGACACGGGTTTGAGCCCTGGTCCGGGAAGATCGCACATGCTGCAGAACAACTAAACCTGTGCACCACAACTACTGAGCCTGCGCTCTAGAGCCCGCGAGCCACAACTACTGAAGCCGCATGCCTAGAGCCCGTGCTCCACAACAAGAGAAGCCACTGCAATGAGAAACCCACACACCACAACGAATAGTAGTCCCCGCTCGCTGCAACTAGAGAAAGCCTGTGTGCAGCAACAAAGACCCAATGCAGCCAAAAATAAATAAATAAATAAATTTATTAGAAAAAATAACTAGGAGAAGAATGGTTGGATCATATGGTAGGTTTAACTTTTTAAAGAAAATGCCCAACATTTTCGAAAGCAATTCTACCATTTTACTTTCCCATTAGCAATGTTCGAAAGTTCCAGTTCCTCCACATCTTTGCCAATACTTGGTATGGTCATTTTAAAAAAAAATTAACCATTTAAGTAGATGTGTTGTGGTTTAAATTTGCATTTTCCTATGAGTAATGTTTTTGAATTGTTTCATATACTTATTTGCCATTCATACATCTTCTCTGTTGAAGCGTATGTTCAAATCTTTTGCTTATTTTTACAAACTGGATTGTTTGGTTTCTTATTGTTGAATTTTGAGAGTTCTTAATATATTCCAAATAAGAGTCCCTTACCAGGTATATGCTTTGCAAATGTTTTCTCTCAGTCTTTTGCTTGTCTTTTAATTGTCTTAAGAGCGTCTTTCAAGGAGGAGTAGTTTAAAATTTTGATGAGGTCTGTGATAGTTAATTTGATGGGTCATCTTTACTAGACCATGGGGTGCCCAAATATTTGGACCCACATTATTAGGGGTGTGTCTGTGAGGATTTTTTTGTTTGTTTTTGGCTGCGCCACATAGCATGGGGGATCTTAGTTTCCCAACCAGGGATCGAACTGTGCGCTTTGAAGTGGAAGCACAGAGTCTTAACCACTGTAGCGCCAGGGAGGTCCTGTGTGAGGATGTTTTTAGTTGAGATTAACATTTGAATCAGTAGACTAAGTAAGGCAGATTGCCCTCCCTAATTTGGATGGCCCCCATCCAATCAACTGAAAGCCTGAATAGAACAAAAGAGCCCATTTCCTGCTCTAATAAGAGGAAACTCCTGCCTGACTGCTTTGAGCTGGGACTTCAGTCTTTTCTGGTGTTGGAGTCAAACAGAAACGTTGGCTCTTTTTTACTCTCAAGCCTGTTGGCTTTCGGACTGGAACTTACACTGTCAGCTCTCTTGGTTCTCAGGCCTTTGGACTTGGACTAGAAGTACACATCCTGTGTCTCCAGCTTGCTGACTGCAGATCTTGAGACTTCTTAGCCTCCATAATTGCATGAGCCAATTCCTTACAGTAAGTTTCTTCTCTCTCTCTCTCTCTCTTTCTCTCTCTCTGTCTCTCTGTCTCTCTGTCTCTCTCTCCATCTCTCCATCTTATTGGCTCTGTTTCTCTGGAGAATGCTGACTAGTACGAAGTCCAATATATCAGGTTTTTTTATGGACCATTATTTTGATGTCATATCTTAGAAATTTCCCCCTAATTCAAATTACAAAAGTTTTCTGCCATGATTTATTCTAGAAATTTATAATTTTCGGTTTTTACAATGGGTCTGTGACCCACTTTGAGTTAATTTTTCTATGTGATATGAGGATATATCAGATAATTTTTTTCTGCCTTTGCATATGGATATCCAATTGTTGCACCACCATTTGTTTAAAAGATTATTCGTTCTCTGCTGAATTGTCTTTGTGCCTTTGTTGAAAACCAGTTGTTTATATATGTTTGAATCTGATTTCTGAATTCATTATTCTATTAGGTTGATCTATTTGTTAATTTTTTTTGACAATAGCTCCCTCTTGATTGCCATAGCTTTTGTAATAATAATGCTAATCCTCCAACTTTTTCCTTCTTTTTCAAAGTTGTTTTGGTATCCTAGTTCCTTTGTATTTCTGTTTAAGTGTTAGAATCATGTTGTCAGTTTCTACAAAAAAAGGTCTGTTTGGATTTTGATTGTGATTTTATGTGATTGGTTTGGGGAGAATTGATATTTTAATGATTTTGAGTCTTCTGACTCATAAACATGGTTTATCACTTCATTTATTTAGGTCTTCAGTTTCTCTCAACAGTATTTTGTAGTTTTCTGTGTTCACATCTTGCACATACTTTATCCAATTTGTCCCTAATAATTTAATATTTTTGATGCTATTGAAAATGATATATTAAAAAATTTCTACGTTCAATAGTTTGTTGCTGGTAAATTGAAATATAATTGATTTTTGTATGTTGATATTGTATCCTGCAACCTTTCTAAATCCACTTACCAGTTCTAGTTGCTTTATTGCACATTCCATCATGTTGTCTATGTTTTTTACATAGACAGCCGTGTCTTCTATGAATAAAGACTGTTTTACTTCTTTTGTTCCAAACTGGATACCCTTTATTAGTTTTCCTTGCCTTATTGCCCTGACCAGAGTCTCTAGTACAGTGCTGACTAGAACTGATGAGAATGGACATCCTTGTCTTCTTCGTGTTCTTAGGAAGATATTCAGTCTCTTACCATTATTATTGTTATTTAAAAAATTTGTTTTTAAAAAATTTATTTATTTTAGGCTGCTTTGGGTCTTCTTTGCTGCACGTGGGCTTTCTCTAGTTGCAGTGAGTTGTGGTGCACGGGCTTCTCATTATCGTGTCTTCTCTTGTTGCGGAGCACGGGTCTAGGTATGCAGGCTTCAGTAGCTGTGGCATGCGGACTCAGTAATTGTGGCTCGCGGGCTGTAGAGTGCAGGCTCAGTAGTTGTGACTCTCCATGGCATGTGGGATCTTCCTGGACCTGGGCTCGAACCCGTGTACTCTGCATCGGCAGGTGGATTCTCAACCCCTGCGCCACCAGGGAAGCCCTCTTACCATTATTTTTGATGGTAGCTGTACATTTTAGGTAGACTGTTTTTATTGCATTGAGAAAGTTCTGTTCGTAGTTTGCTGAGAGATTTTTTTTTTTTTTACATCAGGGATTAATGTTGGATTTTGTCAAATGTATTTTCTGTATCTGCTGAGACAATCATATAGGTTTTTTTTTTTTAGTGTGTTAATAAGGTGAATTACATTGATTTTTGAATGTTGAGCCAACTGTACCTTTTTGGGATTAAACTCAAGTTGGTCATGATGTATTATCCTTGTAAATGTTGGAATTATTTTGCTGAAATTTTGCTTGGAATTTTTGTATTCATGATCAGGAGAGTTATTGGCATATAGTTTTCTTGTAATATCTTTTATTTTTGTATTAGGATAATGCTAGTCTTGTGTAATGGTTTAGGAAGTATTCCCTCATTTTCAAATTTCTGCAAGAGTTGTGTAGAATTGGTATTATTTCTTTGTTAAATATTTGGCAGATTTCACCAGTGAAGCTATCTGGGCCTGGAATATGTTTTTTCTTTTTTTTTTCTTTTGTGTGTGTGTGGAAAAGCTTTTAACTGCAGATACAATTTATTTAATAGATATGGACTATTCAGGTTATTTCTTCTCAAGTGAGTGGTATTTTGTGTCTTTCAAGAAATTTTTCCATTTCATCTAAGTTGTTAATTTATTGATATAAAATTATTCATAATATTTCATTATCTTTAGAATCTGTAGTGATTTTACTTCTCTCATTCCTGGTATAGGTAATTTGTTCTCTGTCTCTTTTTGTGAAAAACCTTGGTAGAGGTTTATCAGTATTTTCGGTTTTCCCAAACAGCCCAGTTTTGGTTTTGTTGATTTTCTCTCTTGTTTTTCTATTTCACAGACTTCCACTTTTTTTTTAAATAGTAACTTTTTATTTATTTATTTTTATATTTACTTTTGGCTGTGTTGGGTCTTCGTTTCTGTGCAAGGGCTTTCTGTAGTTGTGGCAACCGGGGGCCACTCTTCATCGTGGTGTGCGGGCCTCTCACTATTGCGGCCTCTCCCGTTGCGGAGCACAGGCTCCAGATGCGCAGGCTCAGTAGTTGTGGCTCACGGGCCTAGTTGCTCCGCGGCATGTGGGAACCTCCCAGACCAGGGCTCGAACCCGTGTCCCCTGCATTAGCAGGCAGATTCTCAATCACTGCGCCACCAGGGAAGCCCTACTGACTTCCACTTTAATCTTAATTATTTTGTCTCTTTTGCTAACTTTGGGTTTAATTTGATCCTTTTCTCATTTCTCAAGATGGATGCTAAGGTCATTGATTTGAGACCTTTCTCCCAATCCTCCTTCTTGTTCTCTTCCTCCTCCTCCTTTTTAAAAAAACATAGGTGTTCAGTGCTATAAATTTCATCCCCACTGCTGCTTTGAAAGCATCCTTAAAATTTTAATATGCTGTACTTTTATGTTTATTCAATTGAAAAACTTTCTAATTTTTCTGTTAATTTTTTCTTTGATTTATGGGTTATTTGTAAGGCTGTTGTTTCATTTCCAGATATTTTGGGATTTCCTAGAGATATTTCTGTTGATTTCTATTTTAATTTCATTATGTACAGAGAATATACTTCGTATGTCCTGAATTATTTTCCATTTACTGAGACTTAATTTATGGCCCAGATTATGCTCTGTCTTTGCAATATTCCATGTGCACTTGAAAAGACTGTGTATTCTGCTGTTACTGGGAGGAATGTTCTATAAATGTCAATTGAGTCAAATTTGTTTGTGGTTTTCAAGCCATATATATCTTTACTAATAGTCTGTCTACTTGTTCTATTAATTATATCTGATTGTAGTTGTGGATTTTTCTACTTTTACTTGAAGTTTTAACATTTATTTTTGCTTCATGTATTTTGAAGCTCTGTTATTAGGTGTGTAAATGTTTATGAGTTTTAAATCTTTTGCTTGGCATGGACACCATTTTTGCATGTGTCTTAGTAACAAAATGTAACACAGCTTAATCTTCTTGGATAAATCTTCATTTTATAGGCCCAATAATGCGTTTCTTTTTGTTTGGAAGGAAAATATGAAAATATGATTACATCTCTTGCTATGATTACTTGTCTCACTAACATCAAACATATACTCTTTGTCTGGTACTGTGTTTCTGTGACTTTCTGTGTATTCAATTCAATGCTAAATTATAACATAATTTTCAAAGATATTTTACATGGCAGTTAAACTTCACACATGTAGTTTCAGCAGTATACAAACTCCAATGAAGAAATAACAACATGAGCAGATATGACCAAGTTTGAGCATGTCCAGGCAATGCCAATTATATCTGATTGCAGTCTCAATGACACTAAGTGTAACACACACCTTGATGTTAAAATGTGAAAAAAACACAACTCTTAAAGTCTAAGAAATATGGTATATATTAGATAAGAAGTTAGGATTCTATTCAGTGATGGATGAAACAGCCAAGATTACTGCCTCCATTGACCTTACATTCTAGTATGTAAAGGCCAATATGAAACGAGTACAAAATAAGCAAGGTAATTCTTAACCATGGTATATACTATGAAAAAGGAAAGAATGATGTATTGGCCTTTCTGAAGATGTCATGAGTGAGATGAATGACATTGACAGCTGAATCATGAGAAGAAACCATTGGGGGATGACCCAGGGGAGGAGCATTTGAGAGCAAGTGGAAAGCCTTTTGGTCAGGAATGAACTTGATACTAGAGAAACATGGTGAAAACCAATGTGGCTGGTGTTTAGTGGTTAAGGTAATCATGGTACCAAGTGAAGGTAGAGAGTGGTTGATGGGGGCTATTTTTGCATCAGTTTCTCTAAAGTTGAGCCAGATTAAGTATTCCTTTAGTACATTACAGTGAACACATTACCACTCATGGATCGGTTTCAGTTCAATCCTGTTTGCGGACTAAAAGCAGAAGAAAATAAGTTGAGCCTCCCAGAGTGCTTAGCATCTGTACTACATGTAATTTAGCACTTGGATATATGTTTCCATGTGTTACTTGCAAATTGTATCATCTGTTTAAGCCTTTTCACTCTGAGGGGAAAGAGCCATGTTATATTGGTTTGATTAACACTACAGGGCTTCTCAAAACGATGGTTATGGTTGGGGGAAGCGGGGGACAGGAGAGGGTTGATGCAAAATCAGCAGGTTTCCTGGAAATTAACCTGTTAGCACTTAGAAGGAGTATAATTGGAACACCTTTCTGGAGGGAAATCAGGAAGTATATATCAACAAATCTAAGATTTTTGAAAGTTTTTCATCTAAGAAAGTATATGAAAGAAATGATCACGGCACAGATGCTTTAACAAGGATGCTCACTGAACTTTTTTTTTTATAACAGCAAAAAAATTTGTCAGTAAGTTAATGTTGGAAAACAGTCACCATAAAATATTATATAGTATTATGAAATATTATATAGAAATATTATGTAGTTGTGATATAGATTTATGCTTCTTGACCTGAAAAAAAAGTCTAAAATATTTTAAGTGAAAAATTGGGGATAGAGTATAATGCCCATGTTGGAAAATAACAAATTTGTATATGTGTAAATAGAAAAAGAAAACAATGTCAGTCCATATCCAAAATTGGAAACAGTGGTTATTTCTTTGTAGTGGGGTTATGGGTAGGTTCCCTTATATCTTTACATATTTTTGTATTGTCTGAGTATTTTACAATGAGCATACATTATGTATATTAAATAATTAGGAAAAAACCCTGTTTCTATTTTGGAAAAAAAATAAGGGTAGGTAAACTGCTAAAGGAGCTGACTTAAAGAGTGAAAAGAAGTAAAGCTAAGGCTAAACACTTTCTATGATGCTGTTGCTCATGTTTCTGGTTCTGGGGCCTGAGGCAGGACAAGAAGTTGGGAAGGAAAGATGAATGAGAAACGGGTAAGGGAAATGATCAAGAACAAAGAGGGATCTGCAAGTACAAGCAGAAACCCATGAGGATAGACTGAAATCCAAGCCTCCAACTCCAACACTGGGGGTGACCTATCAGAGAACATGGTGCCTTTCATCAAAAAGCTAAACACACACCTGACCCCAAAATCAGATAAAGATGAGATCTATCGGACAAGATGAGCTGGAAGAGGTATTGACTTAGTTGCTTCACCAACCTACCAGGTTGAGCCAGCAAATAAATAGAAGCATGTGTGAGCTGCCATGACTCTTGGTGTTTAGCATCAGCCTTCTGAGTGTAAAAAGAACATGGCTGATGCTTCATTTTTGCTTCCCAAATCTTGTATAAAATGTTTTTCGCGTTCTACACTTAACCTGAGCAGAAAAGTGATCAACATTCTTTTGGGGTCAAACCTAAAGGATTCTACCTGTGCATTATTTGTATGCACCTTTTTTTTTCTTTTTTTTTGGCGGTACGCGGGCCTCTCACTGTTGTGGCCTCTCCCGTTGCGGAGCACAGGCTCCGGACACGCAGGCTCAGCGGCCATGGCTCACGGGCCCAGCCGCTCTGCAGCGTGTGGGATCTTCCCGGACTCGGGCACGAACCCGTGTCCCCTGCATCGGCAGGCGGACTCTCAACCACTGCGCCACCAGGGAAGCCCTACATTGGTGAACTTTAAGTAAAGCAGATTGCCCTCCTAAATGTGGGTGGGCCCCATCCAATAAATGAAGGTGTGAATAGAACAAAAGACTGACCTCCCCTGAGTAAAAGGGAATTCTGCCAGCAGACAGCCTTTGGGCTTGAACTGCAACATTGGGCTCTTCCCTGAGTCTCCAGCCTACTGGCCTACCCTCCAGATTTTGGACTTGCTAGACTCCATAATCATGTGAGCCAATTCCTTAAAATAAATCTCCATACCCATTCTATTTGTTCTTTTTCTCTGGAGAACCCTGAAAAATACAAGGATACTGGGGTGAAGGATCCAAAAGGCGCTGAGAGGTTAGAGATACTTGGAATAATCATAGCAGAAGGCTTATCACAGTTGGTGAGACATCGGCTGGGGTGTTTCCATTCTGAAGTCCAGTAGGATAGTGGTCATACCTGGGAATCTGTCCAAATAAAGTAGTATTTCCCTTAGTGGCTTGGAAGTGTGCCAAAAAAGCTTCAATTTAGAGAATGGGCAGAAACAGTAAGCAGCAAGCCATCAGATGGAGTTGATAGGACACCACAGATAACACTGTGCAACTTTTCTGAGGAAAGATGAAATGGGAATCTGTAGTAGCAAAGATAAGGCTATCATCAGGGGCTATCTCACATGCTTTATCTGCATTATCTTACTTAATACCCTCAAGCAAGCCTTCAGGGTAGTTGAGAATATTCCTGTATTACAAGTGAGAAAACTGAGCCTCAGAAGAGTGAAGTTACTTTGCCCAATTCACATAGCTGGTAGGTGCTGGTGACAGGACTCACACCCAAGCATGCTGTTTCTAGCATCTGTCTTGGCCTGCTGTGGTGTTTCCTTTAGCGCATTGGCTCTGAAAGACACTTGAGGGTAGGAGTTGGTAGAACTTCAGAACTTAGAAGGTCGTATGGAAGCACTGGATCCTTGGATTAAAACAAAACTATGTTTCATATTTTTAGTGCCTTCATTTTTGAAGTGATTAGTATTATCAAGTGGACATAACATCTAGAATGATTTTTCACAATTGAAATCTCTGACTGCATGAAATTTCATGTACTGTATTTCAGAGCAATATATCCATTCCCTTCCACTGCCTTCTAGAAGATTGTGGGAAGTGTGCACATGAAGGGAAAAATGATACACACTATATCTCTTTAGGTATTAAAAGTACTTGAGTATAAGAAAATGTTTTCTTTTAAGAGGCCATGCATTCATATGAATCACCTCTCCCCATCTACTCTAATTAGACATTCTACTGTATTTCTTCATTGTGAAGAAGTTCAGGAAAAATATGGACAGATATGTGCAGACTCAAATTTATTTTGAAAGGAAAAGCTGTCTCTCTCTCAATTTCTAGTACCTTTATTTCCATCCTGTGTGGCCTGTACCTTTGTCACTTTGTCACCAGCATGATTAGTAAGAAGTACAAGGAACATTGTTCAACTTTGTATTTGTCTCAGCTAGATTATAAGCAGAAACACAAAATAATAAAAGTAGGAAAGTATTTTTAAATCTTGTGTTTCAGAAATAATACCTATCTCAATAATAGCCATCTGAATGCATACCCACCATAAACTAGGCAGTGTCCTGGCAGAATTAAATACGTTGTCACACCTAATTCTCACAACAATCATGTTTCCTCATTGACTTACTTATAAATTGAGATTTGCAGAAGTTAATATGTTACCAACGTCACAGGCTCGGATAGGGATCTAACCAGGATTCAAACTCAAGCTTGTCTGTTCCTCAAGGTCATGTTTTTTCACTGTGAATACACCTCTGACTTCCTGAAATCTCTACAAAGATTTGTGCTGCCCAGCGAACCATGAGACAAGGGGAAAACCCCATGCTATTTCTTAGAACAGCAGATCCTTAAGTAACATGCAGTGAAAGAATTTGGGTATCAGAAATTCCAGCTGGGAGTGTGGCCAACCAGATGAGCTGAAGCCTCAGGGAGGCTGCACGAGAATTTGGACATTTTCTCATATTTTAGCAAGAAACAGCAAATTTTCACACACAAAGAAATACCATTTGACACATGCAAGAAGCCTGTTGTTGGGTCAAAAATTCTTCCCTGGGCTCTCCAGGCATCTGTTTCCCAGCAACTCCTCAAGGTCAAAGACCATTTTCCCTTCTGGTTCCTAAATCTACAAGACCATCTCAACGCTGTATCTAGCCGACGCCTCTTTGCAATTGGAACATTAAACATATTTTCTCTCTTCTTGTCTCCTCATGCAGTCAGCTTCCTTCTGATGCTAGCTTGAGGGGTTATCTCTCTTTAGTCACAGCACAGGGCAATGTTTTTGTAGCCTTATTATGGAATTGTGTTCCATGTTTTCTCTTTCATCCAACAAGTCTGTCTAATAGAATTATAATACACAAACCAGTCTTGCCATCCTGATGCTGTACTTCATGGTACATAAGACTGCGTGATGACTAGAATATCCTCCCAACCCGAAGACTTGATGGTTCTGTGACTAGGTTTGATTTGTGTAGAAAAAACACTGGAATAACTACTTGATTCCTCTTCCTGTCTTTCTCTCTCAAGATTTCTCAACAGTAGCACTATTGACATTTTGGGCTGGAAAATTCCTTGTCGTGAAGGGCTGCCCTGTGCCTTGTAGGGTGTTTAGCAGCATCCCTGGGCTATGATCCCAGTAGCAACCCCCCCCCCCCCGCCTCAGTTGTGACAGCCAGAAATATCTCCACATATTGTCAAGTGTTTCCTGGAAGGTAAAGTAGTCCCTGGTTGAAATCATGGTCCCCTCTTTTTTCTCCCTCTTCTCTCTCTCTCTGCCTCTCTCTCACACACACACTCACATGCACGCACGCATGCACACACACGCTAGCACTTTGAAGGGACAGGTTTCATGCTAAAATTACCAGTTGTATGTGTGGTACTTACATGGTTTTGTGCATTTGACTATGGAAGAAATTCTTCTACATCCAAAAATACATGGCTAGCTGTTTCTTTAAAGGTAAAACTTGAGGTTGTGTAAATCCTTAGGCCTGTGCAAAAGTTTGAAACCATCTGGAGTTGAACCAGCCCCAAAGCCTAACTCACCTGCCCTGGAACTTGCAGATGGAAAGCATGGGGGGAAGAGGGACTGGACATGGGAATCATCTCAACTTTATAAACATGAAAGCTTAGGAATAAATTGCTTTTAGCTCCCAAACAATTCTGGCTTCTAGGTTTCAATTCAAGGCAGTAATAAATGCTTCTTTCAGATGCTCTCCACCCCACATAATGGCACAGGGTCAGGATACCAACAGGGAGGTCCAGGGTCCAGAAAGGCAGTTTACAGATTAGTTGTACTGATGCCAGACAGGAAGAAGGGCCCGGCTTCCCTTGGGGTCTGGTGTGAATGGCAACCCTCTTCCTTCTCTTGGTGGGATTTTTTTTTTACACTTTAATGCAAATTATCATTTCAGAATGTGTGACTTTCCCAGAAGTTACAGAATTTCAGGCCCATCATGTGTACTCACTTACTGAACACGTAGCGGTCCTCAAGGCTTGAGTATGAAAAAAGTTCTGATTCTTGAATTCAAGTGGCTTGCACACCATTTTAGAAGACAAAAACCTGATGTATTATATCCTCTGAAGATTTTGTTTTCACTAACTCAGTTTCTCCTTCCTTGAGGTAATTCTGTACTGAATAACAGTTCTATCTTGCACTGTTCCCTCTCTACTGTCACATATTTGTTTACCTCTCTATGTCTCTGTGAAGGCTAGAGTGATGATGTGTTCAGATTTATATTCTCAGTGTCTTGGAAGGGTCTTGGCATGGGGTTAGCGGCACTCTCTGTTCTGTTTAATGGCAGAGAGCAATAAAGGCTTTCTGAAACTCTTTACTCCTTGGAGTCAGTGTCACTCCTGCTTTCCTCTCTGGCCTTACTTTTCCTTTTTTCTTTGTTTCCTTGGTCATTCCTACCCTATAAGACTCTTAGATACCGGACCTATAGAGATTTATCTTTGATTCTCCATTTTACTTATTCTGAATAATTCCCCTAAATGATCTAATCTGTTTTCATTGGTCTAACTGTAGAGACTGTTGATTCTCAAATCTACTACCATCTGTCCTAACTTCCTTCCCAAGCTTTAGGCTTGTGAGTGCTTTGCTGGGTATATCCACCTAGCGTTCCAAAGAAATTTCAGTTTAACACATTCAAAACTTGGTGGATATTATCTTTTCGTCAACTGTAGTTAACTTCTTTAGTATTAAATCTCAATTGATAGCCCTATCAGCTTCCTAGCCATTCAGTCCAGAAACATGTGGGTCACCATTAATTCTTCCTTCTCCCTCCTCCTCCTGAATTCTGTACTGGATTTTCCGCCAAATTCTGCTGCTTTTACCTTCTAAATTTTGTTTTGTTTGGTTTTGGTTTTTTTATCAAGGCTATCCTCCCTTCTCTATTTGTATCATTACCGTCCTAGTAAATGTCCTCCTCATCTTTCAACAGTCTCTTACCATCTCCCTGACTCCGGTCTTGCCTGCCTCAAATTTAACCTTCTCACTGCAGCCAGAATGAGTTACCTAAAAAGTAAGTCCAACTCTGATGCGTTCCTCTCCACTCTAAAAACTGATTGTCTGTGGAATAAAGCTCAATGCTCTTCACGTGGCACGACCTGGCCCCATTCTACTTCTCCAGCCTCACTTGTTACGACTTGTTCCAGTTACTGTTGCTGTGTAACAAGGTACCCTATAATTTAACAGCTTAAAATAGCCCTCTTATTATGCTTACAGATTCTACGGGTCAGGAATTCAGATAGGACCCAACAGGGATTACTTTTCTCTGATCCACATTCTGGGGATTCAGTTGGGATGACTCACTGGCTACGTTGACAAGAAGGCTGGTGGCTAGAAACTTCTAAAGACTCGTATCTGTTAGAATGACTCAAATCAGAGTGCCTACATGTGGTTTGATTGGTTTATGGCATGGAGGCCTCCTGGAGTTAGGTTTCTTAGAGTATGGTTCAGGGCTCTGAGTATGAATGGTCCATTCATACTCAAGGTGGAAGCTGCATGGCCTTTTATGATGCAGCTTTGTGCATCACACAGAATCACTTTAGCAGTTCTCTCTTTGTGAAAGCAATCACAAGCAATCGCAAGGTCTGGTATAATAAAGAATATATCTGGTCTTTGTCCCTGGTTCCTGGCACAGAGTTTCAAGAATCCTTGGAATTTTCTGAGGGATTAGAGTGTCTTTTGTTATTCATAATACCCCTCTTCAACCATATCTGAATTTATGCAGTGAGGTAACTCATAGTGGGGCCTCTAGATAGCTTTAGCATGGGGGCTGATTGACAGCAAAACCAACCATGTGATGAGAGGGTTGGAAATTTCGGCCCCATCCCCAGACCTCTCTAGTCCCTCTTGGAGGGTAGAGGGACTAGAGAGCTTCTTGGCTGGTGAGCATATTGATGTACTGGGAGGGTGACATACTCTGATTTCATGGGACCAGAAGCTCCAGTGCTTGGGACCTTTGCCCCATGTACCTGTTCAACTGGCTGTTCATTTATATCCTTTATAATAAAATGGTAATTTAAATATAGCACTTCCTTGAGTTTTGTGAGTTGTTCTAGAAAATTATTGAAACTGTAGGGGATCAGGGGAACCCCTGAATTTGTAGCCAAGCCTATTGGCCAAAAGTATAGTAGTCTCTAGCACCTGTAGCTGGGGCCCAAAGTAGGGGCCGTCTCATAGCACTGAGCCTTTTAGCCTATGGGGTCTGTGCTATATCTGGGTAGTTAGTATCAGAATTCATTTGAATTGTAGGACACCTCGTTGGTTTTAGAAAATTGATGTTGGAAAGTGCAATCCTATCCAGATTCACAGTAGGGGACATAGACTCCCACTTTTTGATAAGACGAGTATGAATACTCCTCATATATTTTTCCAGCTTTATTGACAAATTGTATTACAATTTATAAAGTGTACAATGTGATAATTTGATATACGTCTATATTGTAAAAGAATTCCTACAATCACATTAATTAACACATCTATCACCTCACATATTTATTCACTTTTTTTTTCTTTTGGTGAGAACACTTAAGTTCCACTCTCTTAGCAAATTTCATTTATACAATACTGTATTATCAACTCTAATCATAATGTTATACATTAGGTCCTCAGATCTTATTCATTTTGTAACTGAAAGTTTGTACCCTTTTACCACCTCTCCCTCTTTCTCCTATTCCCCATCTCCTGGCAACCACCATTCTACTCTCTGTTTGTATGAGTTCAACTTTTTTTTTTCCAGGTTCTACACATACGTGATACCACACAGTGTTCATTTTTCTGTTGTGGGTTATTTCACTTAGCATAATGACCTTCAGGTTCATACAAATGGCAGGATTCCCTTCTTTTTCAAGGCTGAAGAGTATTCCTCTCTCTCTCTCTCTGTGTGTGTGTGTGTGTGTGTGTGTGTGTGTGTGTGTGTGTATCAGTCACATTTTCTGTATCCACTTACCTGCTGACAAACTTACGTTGTTTCCATATCTTGGCTATTGTGAGCAATGCTGCAATGAACATTGGAGTACAACTGTCTCTTCAAAATAGTAATTTTGTTTCCTTTGGATATATATCCCGGAGTGGGATTGCTGGATCATGTGGTAGTTTTATTTTTATTTTGAGGAACCTTTATACTGTTTTCCATAGTGGCTGTACCAGTTTACATTTCCATCAACAGTGTACAAGCATTCCCTTTTCTCTACATTCTCACCATGATTTCTCTCTTGTGTTTTTGATGATAGCCATCCTAAGAGGTATGAGGTGATACCATTTGTGGCTTTGATTTGCATTTCCCTGTTATTAGTGATGTTGAGCACCTTTTTGTAGCTGTTGGTCATTTTCATGTCTTCCTTGGAAAAATGTCTATTCAGGTCCTTTGCCCATTTTTAAATTAGGTTATTTGTTTTTTCTTGCTGTTGAGTTGTGTGAGTTCCAGGTATATTTTGGATATTAACTGCTTATCAGTTATGTGGTTTGCAATTTTTATCCCATTTCACAGGTTGCTTTTTCATTTTGTTAATAATTTCCTTTGCTGTGCAGAAGCTTTTTAGTTTGTTGTAGTCTCACTTGTTTACTTTTGCTTTTGTTGCCTTTGCTTTTAATGTCAAATCAAAATCATTGCTAAGACCAGTGTCAAGGAGCTTACCCATATGTTTTCTTTTGGTAGTTTTATGGTTTCAGGTCTTATGTTCAAGTCTAATTCATTTTGAGTTGATTTCTGTATATGGTGTGAGATAGTAGTCCAGTTTCATTCTTTTGTATGTGACTATCTAGTTTTCTCAACACTGTTTATTGTAGAGACTATCCTTTCCCCATTGTATATTCTTGGCTCCTTTGTTGTAGATTAACCGACCATATGTGCATGGTTTATATCTGGGCTCTCTATTCTGTTCTCTTGATCTATGTGTCTGTTTTTATGCCAATACCATACTGTTTTGATTACTATCGCTCTGTAATATAGTTTGAAATCACAAAGCATGATAACCCCAGCTTTGTTCTTCTTTCTCAAGGTTGCTTTGGCTATTTGGAGTCTTTTGTGGTTCCATACAAATTTTAGGAATGTTAGCTCTATTTCTGTAAAAAATGCCATTAAGAATTTGTTAGGGATTTCATTACATCTGTAGATTGCTTTGGGTAGTATGGACATTTTAACAATATTAATTCTTCCAGTCAATGAGCATGGGATATCTTTCTACTTATTTGTGTCTTCTTCAGTTTCTTTCATCAGTGTCTTATAGTTTCCAGTGTACAGATCTTTTACCTCCTTGGTTAAATTTATTCCTACATCCTTTATTTATTTATTTATTTGATTGTAAATGTAATTTATTTCTGTAGAATATCTTTTCTATCCTTATTTACCTGGTTAATGGAGGACAAGGACTATGTCATTCCTCTTTATACTCCCAATAAAATTTAATAAAAGGCAAAAGTCAGTCATAATTTAATTTCTTTGTAGTTGGATATTTAGGACTTTGTGATTCAAATGCTGCAAATATCTCTAAGACATGTTAGCTGAGAGATCATAATTATATTGTATGCAAGTAACTACTCTCCCCTCCTCTGTCTGTGTAGATATTGTTAACCAATCAGAACACTCTACCCACTTAGGTCCTAACTTGACCTCAGAATATTTTTCAACACAAATTTCAAAAAGATTTTCCCAACTTCTTTCCTCTTTTTAATCAGAAAATAATTTAAATTTTCTTAATGATTTGACTTTTATATCAATTGATGTACTGCTCTTAAATGTGGTATTGGAGGAAATAGAATTGGTAGGCAAAACAAAGAAGGAAACCATAATTGATTGGATATTTATTACATGCTACACCATTTACCTGCATCATCTTAAATTCTATCAACGGGTTTTTAACGTAAGTTTTGTCCCCATTATGCAAATGAGACGACTGGAATTCAGAGGGTTAGAATCATTTGCCCAAAGTCACACAGCTGGCAAATATGATACAGGATTTAAACACGAGCAATTCTGTTTCA
The DNA here is from genome assembly GCF_963455315.2 of Globicephala melas. Lineage (NCBI taxonomy): Eukaryota > Metazoa > Chordata > Mammalia > Artiodactyla > Delphinidae > Globicephala > Globicephala melas. Next base: position 96,301,652 of record NC_083320.1, read on the forward strand.
AGAGTTCCTCCATTTGTCTTTCTTTGGAACACCACCCTACTCAATCACTGTGCCTCTGAATAAAACAATTATCTCCCCTACTTCTCACATGACTGCTGGGCACTGGTGCCTTCCTCAGGGTGCATTAGTGACAGTGAGGTTATTAAGAAGCATGTGGTTCCTTTTCTACCCATCTAACTTCCTCCTCTGACTTAGTCCAAGTAAGGATTAATTTTCTAATTTTCACAGAGGCAAAAGTAGAAGTAAGTGAAGGTAAGCTTTAATGCCATCTCCTATCCTTTTCCTCTTCAGATCTCAATAAGTTAAGAGATGTAGGAATTTAATGGTTACTTTCTCATCCCTTCAGGTAATGGCTAGCAAGGAACTGTCCTATCAGTAGCAGCATGGACCAAGTCCAGGCTCTGTTGCTTTAGGATTCTCCAAAGAACGAGAAGGTCATTGGGCTTTTGCTTCATGAAGTTCCCTGGATGTTATCCTGACTCTTGTTGGAAGGGCCAGGAAGCAATGACTAGGCTTCCTTACTATATTAAATGTAATTAGAGATTTAGGAGCTGCACCACTCAGGCACAAATCCTTTAAAAAATATGTATTTAAATGAATATATGTTTATATATTTTATATTGGCTAAGCTAACCCTCCCATTTCAAAAACAGTATTGTCACCTCAGCTCGCATTGCTCTATTATGATCAATGGCACTGAGCACCTTTATATTCAAGGCTCACGAGTTTCAGTTACTTCAGGAGACAATCTGGTAACTGAAGATAGAAAGTCTCACTTCAGAGTGGCATTCACTAAGGATTTCATTCCATGGGGGATAGTCCGAGGAATCTAACAATATACTTTCCTTTTCCAAAATATGGGGTGCACATATAGTCAGTGTGTGTGCTTGTGTGTCTGTGTTTAGTGACTAAATATTAAAGAGTGCAGGCATTGTACATTTAGACACTCTCTGCTGTGATCATAGAGCATCTTATACAAATATCTATCAGAGCACTTAACTGAGTTGTTACTCCTTATGTATCTACTCATTTTCTAGATCTTAAGCTTTGAGAGCATTTTCGAAGTAATAGTATTAGTATTAGTAATAACAAGAACAACAACTTATTGAGAATGGATCATGTGCCAGATACTACCCCATCTATACCTATTCACGTGTTTTGTCCTTACAACTGACCCTTTGATGTAGGTACTATAAGATCCCAGCCATTGAGGAAATTATGAGGATAGTGGTAATTCTAATGGACAGAAACTGGGATGGGCATAGAGGAGCATGCCTATGGGAGATTGATTACTCTCCAGTTAAAAACACTCAGACCTAATTAGTTGTATATATAAGCCAAGGACTCAGGTGGCCAAGTCTAGAGCCAAGGTGTAAGTAAAGAAGTAGCATGTATATCTGAAAGAGTATGATCATTTGGGTCAGGCAAATCTGGTTTTAAGTTTTCTTTTGAAGGCTAGGAATAAAATCAATGTGTAAAAGTGGCAAATATTAGAAGCAACTTGTAGAATTGTTGCAAGAATTAAGATGCCTGCCGTTACTAGTTGATGCCAATTATTAGCGGAATAAGAATTTTTTAAAGTTTCTAGGAATGAAGGTATAAGGGAACATGGGGCCAAGGACTCAGTTGTGTTATGGGCCTCTCCATGCGTGGAGTAGTAGGAAGAAGAAGAGATGCCGATGGGGACAAAAGAGTAAAGAGGCAGAAAGAAAAGCAGAACAGGAATTTGTTCTGGGAATCTAATTCTTTGGTCAGGATTATCAAGGTTGAGGAATATGCAAGCCAAGGTCATTGTGAAGAATGAAGTCACCTCTGAGAGGGAGGACCATTCTGAAATAATTGGGACCACAAATACAAACTCAGAAATATTATTCTGATTTTTCCACAGACCCAATAAAATAAAGACCAGGATTCCTAGGAACCAGGGCTCAGCAAAGTTAACTGAAATATGAAGTTACATAGGGAGTAAATGGCAAAGACAGAGCTTGGGCCTAGGTTTGTCTGGATTCACGTCCATAAGAATGGGGACTTCCAAAGCAAAAACCCACTAGTGAGAGATGTGAAAATGATGATTTTTTTTCCATTTCTTTAGAAGTCATGCCCAGCCATTGAGGTCAGCAGCTATTATGGAACTAACATTTTGGTAAACCCCTAGTTAGATTCTTCTGCATCTTTAAAAAGCCATAGATTAAACAAGGAAGAGATGCTATAGATCAGTAAATTTACACGTTTTATAATTCCTGGGTCCTGCTCAGCTGCAGTGTTCAGTGAATGCAAGTGCAGTAAAAACTTGGTCACAGATCCCATTTACATAACTATAGCCTGACAATGCAGAGGGTAAGAAAGTATCATTTTCTTTACCCTTTAGAATTACATGGAAATGAACAAGCTTTTTCTTTCTTTTTTTTATAAATTTGTTTATATTTTTATTTATTTATTTTATTTTTGTGGACTCTCTCTAGTTGCATTGAGCTGGGGCTTCTCTTGTTGCGGAGCATGGGCTGAAGGCACGCAAGCTTTGGTAGTTGTAGCACATGGGCTCAGTAGTTGTGGCTCTAGAGCACAGGCTCAGTAGTTGTGGCACACAGGCTTAGTTGCTTCACGGCATGTGGGATCTTCCCGGATGAGGGCTTGAACCCGTGTCCCCTGCATTGGCAGGCAGGCTCCTAACCACTGAGCCATGAGCGAAGTCCCAACAAGCTTTTCTTTTTTCCTCAACAGTGGTTATGTAAAACAAATATTTGTGATAATTTTAAAAAGCTTGTTTCAGGGCAAAAATAAAGCAATTTATAAGACAAAGGAGACAAATAGATAAATTAAGACAGTTGAATGATTATTACAATGTACACACACATGAGATCAAAAAGTGTGGTTAAATTGCACACTGAAATCACAATAAAAGAGAATTTTATTGCCAAATAATTAAATCTCTTTTTAAGTGTACTTTTTTTCTATACAAGCAAATTTAAAATCTTAGTGAATTTTTTTTTTCCTCAGAAAAATATTTGCCAGATTAAGTCTTTATCTTCAGCATGCAGAGTTTTCATAATTGTTTGGCTATTTTTGTTTATAAAAATGTCCAATAGAGGCCATGTCTGATTTTGCAGATCTATCATTTATATGCTGTGGGCAGGCAGGTAAAAGAGTGAAGTCATGAACTTCTGCCACTCACTGAATAAGAGTCGTAGTTAATATTTACTGAGCATGTACTAAGTGTCAGGACTCTGAATGCTTTAAGTGGATTGTCTACTTCAGTTAACTCAATGAATTAAATATGAGAGAACTGAAATGTAGAGACTAATCTAATTTCCCAGAATCAAATAATAAGGAAGTGGGTAGGCTGAGATTCAAAGCAGCTATAGAGTCTGTACTCCTAATCAAGGGGTTACATTCTTCATTTTCTTATCAAATTGAAGACAAATTGTCAGTCAAGGCCTTTACACCCACTGGTTAATAGACTAATGTAAACTTAACATTGAAAAAAATCTGATAGCTCTTAAATTTACATCTGTGACATTTCTCCCTGATATATTCGGTTTTTCTAACAGGGGAAGATATTTTTTAATGAGCTTATATTGTCAGTAACTGACAGCTTTGTAACAAGATGGTTTATTATTATTAACCATCATGGCAACAACAACAACATTAAAGAACAAGGTAGTAACACCTAATATGTACTGAGCATTTACAGTATGCCAAGTGTGATATTTAAAGAACATCTGTGGTTTCTGCTTTTTCTTTGGGCATTTGCTACTCCAACCAGTCCATATTTAAAATGCCCGGAGGAGCTTCAAGTGGCGGAAGAGTAAGACGCGGAGCTCACCTTCCTCCCTACAAATATATCAGAAATACATCTACACGTGGAACAACTCCTACAGAACACCTACTGAACGCTGGCAGAAGACCTCAGACCTCCCAAAAGGCAAGAAACTCCCCCACGTACCAGGGTAGGGCAAAAGAAAAAAGAAAAAACAGAGACAAAAGAATAGGGACGGGACCTGCACCAGTGAGAGGGAGCTGTGAAGGAGGAAAGGTTTTCGCACGCTAGGAAGCCCCTTCGCGGGCGGAGACTGCGGGTGGCGGAGGGCGGGAGCTTCGGAGCAGCGGAGGAGAGCGCAGCAACAGGGGTGCGGAGGGCAAAGCGGGAGATTCCCGCACGGAGGATCGGTGCCGACCGGCACTCACCAGCCCGAGAGGGTTGTCTGCTCACCCGCCGGGGCGGGCGGGGATGCGAGCTGAGGCTCGGGCTTCGGGTCGGAGCGCAGGGAGAGGACTGGGGTTGGCGGCGTGAACACAGCCTGAAAGGGTTAGTGCACCACGGCTAGCCGGGAGAGAGTCCGGGGAAAAGTCAGGAGCTGCCGAAGAGGCAAGAGACTTTTTCTTCCCTCTTTGTTTCTTGGTGCGCGAGGAGAGGGGATTAAGAGCGCCGCTTAAAGGAGCTCCAGAGACGGGCGCGAGCCGCAGCTAAAAGCGCGGACCCCAGAGACGGGCATGAGACGCTAAGGCTGCTGCTGCCGCCACCAAGAAGCCTGTGTGCGAGCACAGGTCACTCTCCACACCTCCCCTCCTGTGCAGCCCGCCACTGCCAGGGTCCCGGGATCCAGGGACAACTTCCCCGGGAGAACGCAGGGCGCGCCTCAGGCTGGTGCAGCGTCAGGCCGGCCTCTGCCGCCGCAGGCTCGCCCCGCACTCCGTACCCCTCCCTCCCCGCGGCCTGAGTGAGCCAGAGCCCCCGAATCAGCGGCTCCTTTAACCCCGTCCTGTCTGAGCGAAAAACAGACGCCCTCCGGCGACCTACACGCAGAGGCGGGGCCAAATCCAAAGCTGAGCCCCTGGGAGCTGTGAGAACAAAGAAGAGAAAGGGAAATCTCTCCCAGCAGCCTCAGAAGCAGCGGATTAAAGCTTCACAATCAACTTGATGTACCCTGCATTTGTGGAATACATGAATAGACAACAAATCATCCCAAATTGAGGAGGTGGACTTAGAGAGCAAGATTTATGATTTAAAAAAAAAAAGATTTATGATTTTTTCCCCTTTTCCTCTTTTTGTGAGTGTGTACGTGTATGCTTCTGTGTGCGATTTTGTCTGTATAGCTTTGCTTCCACCATTTATCCTAAGGTTCTATCCATCCGTTTTTTTTAAAAATTTTTTTCTTAATAATTATTTTTTAATTTAATAACTTTATTATATTTTACTTTATTTTCTTTCTTTCTTTTTCCTTCCTTCCCTCCTTCCTTCCTTCCTCCCACCGTCCCTCCCTCCCTCCCTCGTTTCTTTCTTTCTTTCCTCCTTCCTTCCTTCCTTCCTTCCTTCCTTCCTTCCTTCCTTCCTTCCTTCCTTTCTTTCTTTCTTTCTTTCTTTCTTTCTTTCTTTCTTTCTTTCTTTCTTTCTTCCTACTTCTACTAATTCTTTCTCTCTACTCTTTCTCCCTTTTATTCTGAGCCGTGTGGATGAAAGGCTCTTGGTGCTGCAGCCAGGAGAGCCAACTTCAGGACACTAGTCAACAAGAGACCTCCCAGCTCCACATAATATCAAACGGCGAAAATCTCCCAGAGATCTCCATCTCAGTGCCAGCACCCAGCTTTACTCAACGACCAGCAAGCTACAGTGCTGGACACCCTATGCCAAACAACTAGCAAAACAGGAACACAACCCCACCCATTAGCAGAGAGGCTGCCTAAAATCATAATAAGTCCATAGACACTCCAAAACACACCACCAGACATGGACCTGCTCACCAGAGAGACAAGATCCAGCCTCATCCACCAGAACACAGGCACTATTCCCCTCCACCAGGAAGCCTACACAACCCACTGAACCATTCGTATATTCTTGATTAATGGATGCACTATCTGCTTACATCTGACTGAGGGTAATAATTGTGCTATCCTAAGATCCTCTTGTGCTTTGTTAACTCTGATTCATTGGCTATAAGCTCTTATGTTTGTTTTTGTTTTCTGTCCTTAATGGAGTTGGCTTTCTCACATTGTTTGGTCATTCCTGAGTGTAATTCATCTTTGCAGTTGAGTTTCTTTCCCAGCTTTAGGGGAGAAGTGAAATGAGCTGTTGGGGCTTATTACTCCCAATGGGTTCCCCTGAGAATAAGGCAGAGGTGGGAGGTGCTTTCTGGTGGCTAGTCAGGGAGTGCATACCTTTCTTCCAGGGTTCTGGGACCTTGCCCCCTTTCTAACACCAATTGCTCCTGTCTAGAAGAAGACACCTTTTGCTGTCTGGATCAAGGAGGGAAGATGTGGGGTTGATGTGTGCTGTCGGCTGCTCCTACTGCACTATTCCAACTGATCACCCTGTAGGTAGCTCCGGGACGTTTCTGGTAGGGGAGCATTTGTGGAGCTGCTCCCACACATTGAGCTAAGGTTGTGATATTTGAGTTCAATCTTTTCTATCATTCTTAGGGATTTTGGTGGACGTTGAAGGGGTGGAGACTTGACATGTTTCAATCTGCCAACTTGAAATAGCACAACTTTTTGGAAATAATTTTGTATCCCTATTACATCCTAGACAAACTCAGGCAAATATGTATCAGGATACAAATATAAGAATATTCAAAGCAGTATTGTTTTTAATTAAAAACTGGAAAAAGTCTCAGTATACACCAACAGTTGAATGAATAAAGTGTGATATAATCATACTTAGAAGTCATAGACTTCATCAGAAACATAATGCAAGCCACATAAGTAATCTTAAATTTTCTGGTAGCCACTTAAAAATAAAAATAAAAGTAAAATGAAACAGATGAAATAAATGTTAATATCTTTTACTTAACCCTTATATCCAAAATATTATCATTTTAACATGTAATCATTATATACATTATTAATAAGATATTCTACATTTTTTCATACTAAGTATTTAAAAATATCCAAAATATTATCATATCTACATGTAATCAGTATAAAAATTAATGAGAGTATCTACATTTTTTTCCCATACTATTTGAAATCACAATTTGGTTGCTAAATTTTATTACAAATACTTAATCGGTATTTAGATTTCATAAAATTTACAGTCAAAAAAGTATCACATATGCAAATTGTTGCTAACATAAACATTTTCCAATAATTACATTGCGTATCAGTTTTTTAAATTTTCATTTTAAAGTAATTGAAATTAATTAAAAATTCAACTCCTTAGTCACATTAGCCACTTTCAAATACTCAGAAGCCTCATGTAGTTGGACATGCAACACTACATACTACAGGCAAAAATAAAATAATTTTACAAAATAATGTTGAATGAAAGAAGCAATGTGGAAAATAATACATATAATATGATTCCACTTATATAAAGTTCAAGAAGAAGGAAGACTAAACTGTGTTGTTTATAGCTGATAGACAAAAGGCAAAACTACGTTTAAAAAGCAAGGAAATTATTCTTAAAGTCAGGATAGTGGTTCCCTCTAGTAAGTCAGAGAGAGGGTTGTGATTGGAAAAGGGCACACGGGGGGCTTCTGGGATGCTGGCAGGATTCTTTCTTGACATGAGTGGTGTTACGTGGGGATCTGTTTTGTAATTATTAAACAGTTGAACAGTTGTTCAGTTGAATTATTGAACAGGTATGTATATTTCATGCACATTTTAGTTTTCAAAAAATTTTTAATGGGGGAAAAATCAGATGGCTTCATTTGCCCTGATACAGTTGTGTGTGGGACTTCCCAATAAGGTTTGGGGAAAGAGAGGAGGGAAGAGCAGCTCAGCAACGTTGGTGCCACCCAGAGCAGGGTTCTAACCGAGACTTCCTGATCTAGAGAGTAGGCATTAACTATATGATTTGGTGGGAAGAGTGGATGGTGTGTGTGTGTGTGTGTGTGTGTGTGTGTGTGTGTGTGTGTGTGCGCGCGCGCGCGTGCACGCACATGTGCACATGCGTGATGGAGAGAGATGGACACAAAGGAGGACGTGAAAAGAAGGTTTAAATGAAAACAGAGCAGAAATCACCATCCGTAAATTAAATAAGAATTAGGTTGCTTAGGTGGCACCATTACCCAGCTTTCCGCCACATATAGGAGTTAGTCCTATGTAGTATATAGTTGTAGTTATTTTGCATTTTGATCCAGAAATAACCTTTTCATTTTTCAGAATTCTCAGTGAAAATTATTTGACTGAATTACATAAGGACTCATTTGAAGGCTTGCTATCCCTCCGATATTTGTAAGTTAATCATATTTACTTATGAGTTCTTACCTATAAAGTAGATTATCTATAAAGTAATTAAGGGGTTCAATGAGATAATGTCTTCAATTTCTTCTAGCAATTAAATTCTACAATTCTGTAAGTCTGTGTAGGGCCCCAGTCCATCACTAGCACTAAATATCTCCTATTCATTTTTAATTTTTTAACTATATAGACAAGGTATAGATAGAAAAATACCCTTTAGTTGTAGAGGAAAAGTGGTAATGAGGTCTGAGCAATTATAGAACCCCATATGAACATTGTTATATAAGTGTTCATATAGTCTCCATCTGTATTTACATTTTGTTAATGACCTATGGATCAAATCTGGCCCACAGTCCGTTTTTATACAGCCCATAAGTTAAAAGTGATTTTTAAAGGGCTGTAAATGAGAAAAAAAAGAAACGAAGAAAAATATGTGACAGAGACTGTATGTGGCCTGCAAAGCCTAAAATATTTACTTATCTGGCCTTTACAGAAAAGATTTGAAAAAGTTGGTTTAGTGAAAACGGAGGAATTAAAGTTAACCTCAAATTGTCACCTATAGGACAAGAAAATCTAGAACACTTACATTAATATGAATGCCATTAACTCCTAACATTGATAATTTAATCTAAATTAAATTAACATTTAAATATTAAAAATTTAAGGAGATGAATTATGTAAACAGTATTGTCAAGGGACTTCCCTGGTGGTCTAGTAGTTAAAACTTTGCCTTCCAATGCAGGGGGTGCAGGTTCGATCCCTGGTCAGGGAGCTAAGATCCAACATGCCTCATGGACAAAAATCCAAAACATTAAAAAAAAGAAGCAATATTGTAACAAATTCAATAAAGACTTTAAAAATGGTCCACATTCAAAAAAAAAAATTTTTTTTAAATCAGTATTGTCAAGAACACATTAAGTTACCAAAAGAATAAACTGTTAAGGATTTCAATGCAGGAATTGTGATACCAATATTAAGAATGTTTAAGATGATGGTTAAGTAGTATATTTAGAAATGTTTACACTAAATAAGCATATCAGAAATGCCCCTAAGAAAAATCTCTCCATCCTTTTATTTCTGTTTTTTTGTTTGTTTGTTTGTTTTGTTTTTTGGGCCAAGCCAAACAACTTGCGGGATCTTAGTTCCCTGACCAGGGATTGAACCCAAGTCCCCAGCAGTGGAAGTGCCAAGTCCTAACCCCTGGACCGCCAGGGTATTCCCTCTCCAGCTTCTTTATCACAGAAGAAATGCTTGCCTAGTATTTCTTTTAATTTAGGGATAAGGAGATAACTGCGTTTTTGCTATACAAGCTCAGTTTTTGTCCTTTGTCCATGGCATCCAAAGCTGTGTATGTCATTAATACTTACTAAGCCAATTTATGATCATCTTTAGCAAATAGATTCTTCTTGCAAATATAAAAGGCTTAAGGGAAGTGGGTATAAAGAGCCTCACATGACCCGAAAAATAGTTCTTTTAATTATCAAACCTTCCAAGCCTTAAGGGGCAATCACCTTTATATTAGTCTCTTCTCTGCCATCTGGGCTCCAAACCTTACAAACACAATTTGGAGAAAATCAAATAAGATAACTGCTCAGTGGACTAGGCCCTTCATTACTTCTACTATGAAATACTTTATAATCTGATTATTTCATGTCAGAATAAGTATTCTCATTCTTTAAATAAAAAAAGCCAATCAATAAAAAATTGAAAAAAGAATATGCTAATAAGCACTATGCCTAGTGTTGTAAACACAAAGATGGGTAAGACAGGATTCCTTTTAGCAACTCATGATCTCACAGGGAAAATAAACATATAACTCAAACCATAATGACAAAGTGCTGTGGAGGCACCATGAAGTAATAAAACTACAAAACAGGCATTTCCTCCTTCTATCCACTCCCCAGCTATTTGTTGATTTTATAAATATTTGAGTTTGCTATATGTCCACACGTTGGCTTTAAACATGATAGACGATGCACATATGCAGGATGTAGTCCATACTTTGAAGGAGTTTTTGCTCAGAGGAAATGGGTTGCAAAAATAGCTATATTTAAAGAAAGAAATGAATATGGGCAATGAGAGCTATAAGTTGGTATTAGAGCACCAAAGAGGGAAAAAAGACTTCAAATTGGATCAGGGAAGATATTAGTAGAGCAATGCTGTTTAAATGGAACCTTGAAGGGCCATTGGGTATCAATGACAGACATCTTGGGAACAATAAACTTGCAAAAGGAAAGTGGGAGAAAGGCAAAACACAGGAAAAATACTCTGAGTACCTGTAGAGTACAAGTGGGAAGAGTAGGAGATTAGAGCCAGATCATCTAGGGCTTTGGAGGCCAAGCCAAGGATAACATGCCAAGCTACCATGTTACCACAGCAGTGCTTGAGAAAAAGCTTTGGCCTGCAACAGAACCAACCACTTGGAGGGTTTGTGAAAACACAAGATCCAGCCCCATAGTTGCTGACTCAAGAGGTCCAGAGTAGGCTGACTATTTGTATATTCAATAAGCTCACAAGTGATGCTGGTATTTGAGAACCACTTCCGGAGAGTTAATCTGGGGATCACGTGGAGGATGACTTAGAAAGGGAGAGGGTAGAGATGGAAACACCAGTCAGAAGACAGTTATACCCATCCAGGTGAAATGAGAGACTAAGCTGGAATCAATGGAAATAATATAGTCAGCTATAGTCAAGAGTAGGTATTTTTGAATAAAAGTCAATATGATAGAAAGTGTAATACTGAATTAGCATTACATATTAATGATAGGAGTAACTTCCTTTCAAGTTGTTTGGAAGGGTATCTTTTATTTCTTCTGGTAATGAATTGGCCTAGAAAAACAGAACTATACTGGGAAGTGTGTAAACATTCCTTGTAATATTAGAAATTATAATGATATATAGCGATAAAAATTTTGAGCTCATAATCTAGAATTTGATGAGACCACAAAAGGTGGAATCTAATCAATGCTTCTGCTCTCAGGAAAGATGAACTCCAAAATCTATAAAGATCTATAGTTGTATATTTAATTTATGAAGATCCTGAAGGTGAGACTCTTAAGAGAGGTGAAGGCAGGGTTAGGGGCTCTGGAAGGTTCAAATAGTAATTCATAAGGTTTGGAGTTTAGACCAATGCTTCTTATTTATTATTATCCTTCTAACTTCTACTAGTTATTCCTACTAATTAGATATCTAATAGCTAATTGAGGCAATATTTTCCTTTTACTTTTCATAGGGATTTATCCTGCAATAAAATACAGTCTATCGAAAGACATACATTTGAACCACTACCTGTTTTGCAGTTTATGTATGTTACAAATATAACTTCATTATATTTGGAATTTTTATAAAGCTTAATTTTTTATAAAATTAATTTGTTACTCATTTTGAAATATGATTAAAATTACTACTAATATTTTGTAGCAAATCCTTTTTGTCTCTAGCAAAGATTAGTGTGAAAATTATTACACAGATCAGAGTGAATAATTATAGAGCTGTGGTTCTCAACCAGGGTGATTTTGCACGCAGGTGCTATTTGGTAGTGTCTGGAGACATTTTTGCTTGTTAGAACTGTATATGCTACTGGCATCTAGTGGACAGAGGCCAGAGATGCTACTAAACATCCAACAGTTTACAGGAGAGCCTCTCACAGCAAAGAATTATCCAGCCCAAAATGTCAATAGTGCTGCCTTTCTAGAGAAATAAAGATCACTTAACACAAGTATTTAATGAGCATTTACTATTTTGTATCTAATGCACCACATATATAATCATGAAAGTATAAATCATAATATCTTCCACAGTGAGATTTCTTTAGTGTATGGAGGGAGTAGTGATGTTATGTTTCATCATATATAAATTAGAATTATTGCCAAAGGATAAATGTTCTGAAAGAATACATATTTTTCTTCTTCTTTTGCTTGTGTCTTTTTTTGTAGAAATCTTGGTTGCAATTTACTCACAGAACTGAGCTTTGGAACGTTTCAGGCCCAGCATGGAATGCAGTTTTTACACAAGTTGTAAGTGAAATAGAAGATGAATACATGTAAAAAACTGTGTGTAAAAGCAATCATGCAGTTATTGGTTAGCTCGGTGTAAGCCCAGTATGAACTCTGGAAAGTATGTCTTGAGAGCCATTTATTTTTTTTTCAAATGAGGAAACTAAGGACCAAAGAGGCCAAGAGACTTGTGTAACTCATATATATGGAACGCTCTGCTTTCCCTAGTACTTATCTTTGGCACAGGCAATACAAGGCAGCAAGCAAAAACACTCAAATTAGCATTGTCATGGAAACCCACTGATGCCTCTCCAGTATGCGAATGGTCCATGAAGTTCCACTTTTGAATTTTACTTTGATTCCTGCTCATGTGCAAAGTTCCTGACTGCTTAAAATGTATGCAACACAGAGCTGCAAAGAACTAAGTTTAGCACCGAATTCTTCAGGGAGCAAAAGCTGTGGGAGCTTCCCCAACCATTATTAGCTCTTTTAAATGGTAAAGCAGAAAGAATTCCTGAACACCCACCACAGGGCTTGCCCAGCCAACCAGAACATTATTTTTCAAAAAGCATATATCTCTGAAGTGAATTATCTGTGGTCAATAGAAACCTTTGAGGTATGGAAAAAGACGTTGTTTGTGTTCAGCTGTAGTGTGAAAAATATATAGAAAATACATTGCTGTAGCCTAATTCAATATACTTCCTTTGCTGACTACTCTTCAATAAGAAGTGTGGGCTTTACATACCTACAGCTCAAAAATTCTGTGATTTCTCATGACACAAGGAAATGATAGATGGTACGTTCAATGGCCCGAAGGTGATTTCAGACTCAAGGAAAAGAGCTCTCCTACACCTGGCTTTGGAAAAGACTCTCTTCCCTGTCTCATGGTTCAGAAATCCAGTTTCACACAGTTCACACATTTTGGGTTAATGAAGGTGTTGAGGCTGTGTCTGGAGCTGGATTAGCAATTCCTGCAGATGCCTATCTTTAGCAGCCTCCTTCCTTTCCCTTGTTAGTTTGCTGATGCCTACCTTGGGGAGAGAGCACCAAGGGTCAGTTTTTCTTTTGCCAGCACATCGGAGAGCAGGCTGATGAGGTCCCTTCACTAGGAGGTTTTAGTTGCATCAATACAACGTCTTAAACTCACCACCTTTCCTAAACATCCTATAACAGCAAGAGTTCCTTATAAGAATCAGAGTTTCACTATAGTTATGTAGGCAACACAGCACAATACATTGTGGAAATCAATCAATCAATCACAGTTTAAAAATTAATGAATTCATTCCAAAACATTCACCCAGTGCCATGCCCACTGTGTGTCAGTACTCTGTTAAGTGCTGGGGATACAAAGACGCATAGGGCAAGGACTTTGTCCCCAATAAGCTTTCATACTGGAAGGAAAAAGATGGATGTTCATGGGAAAACTTATATGAGAGCCTTCTAGCATCTATGCAGCAGGGTAACAAGGTGAGGTAAGGGTGTGATGAAGTAGAAAATGAGTGGTAGGTTAGAAAAGATTTGTCACGGAAGTGGCACCAACTTGTTCCTTTTGAATTTGTATTCCTCTTAAATGACAGAAAAAGGTAGTGAAAGAATCAGAACTATCTGGTGTTGGAAATAAATTAGTACTGTACTCCTAAAACTCATTCACAGTTACTTTCAAATGATTGTCACAGTATAGTAAGTCTTTGTTTTGGGCTAAGTCTTTCTAATAGGCAAAGCTAATTTGCTTCAGGAAACATTTGCCATGGTGAGACATAAGCTTTATTGCATCTCTTTCCAAAGGCAAGCCACCAAGGGAAGACACCACCCTCGAGTTAAGTCATTTTACTACCTATAATGACACATTACTGGGGTGTTTATAAGTTGCCTGCATTAAAAAAGTTTGGAAAAGTGCCCCAGCTGAGATGGATTTATCATGAATACAATGAAGCTTAGGGTTCAGGGCTCCTCACTTGCATAGGTCACTTCCAAGGTTTTGAGAGGGGTCCTAGCGATTTTTGTATTCATAACTTTGCATGTTTTTATTAGATAGGATTTCCCAAAGTAGATGAGCTTCAGGCCCCACAATACCTTGATTCATCACCGGGTTTCAGGTAATTACAAGTCAGTAGGTTTCTTGAAAGAAGCCGCTATGTTATTGACAAACATCAGGTGAAGTAGTTAGCAGTGTGGTAGTCTATTTTAAATCCGAAATCTACCTCAAAGATGAGCCAAGAGCTTATTAATTAATAAAGTACCACTTTTTGAATGTTGGTAGTAATCATATCTCTTTCAGATAAAATCAGGAATGAAATATATTATGGAAAACCAGCAATGGTTGATAATCCTAAATGTTAAGTATACTTTTTTTTCTGACTTTAAAGTGTTTGTCCTTCATTCACCTATGCAGGTCCAGACTGATGGCTTCTTTTTAAAATTCTTTTAGTCACTTCATTGGTTCTAACAATACAAGCTCCATGATTTTAGAAAGTGAAGGACTCTACAGTGTGTAAAGGCTATATAACTTAACCAAACAGAGCACATTCACATGCTGGCTTCTCTGTGGTACATCAATATTGTAACAAGAACATAAGCACTAGGAGAGAATAAGAGGAAAATCAAAGCCTTATCCCTATTGAATTATTTACCCCATTGTTGAGAATATCAATGAGGGAGGTGTGGCCACCCTATGAAGGCAAATTGAGCTGCGGTCACAGAGCCACCCTAATGCTCCCCCAGTCAACTATCATTGGTTTCCTTTAGATAGCTGTGTACACACGAAAGCTTACATACTTTAGGATGTTGTCATCACTTTTTGCTATGTACTAGAATCCTGGCAGCTTCTCAGAATTAGAAAGCCATAAACGCTAAATCAAACATAATTTGAGTCTGCCCTTTGGGGTGATTCAGGGTGCCTGTTTTATTTGTAATAGTTCAAAATTTTGAGATTGTCACACCTAGCAACTACTATACTTTTCTTCTGCCAACTGCATCTTATTCTTCCCACCTGTAGTATTTTCTCCCATTCTACATGTTTTTTTCACTTTCTTGATAGTGTCCTTTGAAGAACAAAACTTTTATAAAATCCCATTCATCTATTTTTCTTTTGGTTGTTTTTCTTTCTGGATCATATCTAAGAAACTGTTGTCTAATGCAAGGTCATAAAGATTTACTTCTGTGTTTTCTTCTAAGAGTTTTATAGCCTTAGCTCTTACATTTGGATATTTGTACCATTTGGAGTTAATTTTCATATATGGTGTGAAGTGTAGGAGTCCAGCTTCATTATTTTATGTGTGGATGTACAGTTCTCCCAGTATCATTTGAAAAGACTGTTCTTTCCACATTGAATTGTTCTGGCACCCTTGTTGAAAATCAATCGACCGTAATTATGAGGGTGTATTTCTATAGTGTCAATTCTGTTCTATTGATTTACATGTCTGTTCTTATTCCAGTACCACACTGTGATTGCAGTAGCTTTGAACTGAGTATTGAAACCAGGATGTGTGAGTCCTCCCACTTTGTTCTTTACCAACATTGTTTTGGTTATTCTGTTTCCTTGAATTGCCATATGAATTTTAGAATTAGCTTGGCAATTTCTGGAAAGAGGTCAGCTGGGATTTTGATAGGAATTGCAGTGGAACCATAAGTCGATTTGGGAAGTAGTGAAATTTTAATAAGATTATCTTCCAGTCCATGAATCCAGCATGTCTTTATATTTATTTAGATCTTCTTCAATTTCTTTCAACAGTTTTGTACTTTTCAGTGTGAATCTTGTGCTTACTTGGTTAAATTTTTCCCTAAGTATTTTATGTCTTTTGATGCTGTTACGCATGGAATTGTTTTCTTAATTTCATTTTTGAATTACTCACTGCTGGTGTGTAGAAATAATATTGATCTTATATCCTACAACCTTGCTGAACTCATTTATTAATGCTAACAGTTATTTTCCTAGATTCCCAGGAATATGTCTTGTGGTCTTCCAGTTTCCCAGGAATATATTGGCACATTTCAAAGTCTCTGTGGACATCTCATTCCTCAGCTTTTCTTTTTAAGCTTTTCAGTTGGGCTGTTTTTTGCCCCAAACTGTTATCCATTGCCCAATGCAACTGCCATGTTAAAATATTTGCCTGAAAATCTTTTCCAGAAATTACCCGTGAGGTGTGGCTTTTCTTACTAGGCAGCTCTCAGTCAGGTCAAAGGCAAGCCTTTCAAGTGAGGTCTTACAGAGGACCACCAGACATGTAAAACAATGACAGTTCTTTGGGAATGAGTCTTTGAAGCCCCTTCCAGTCCTTGCTGCTCCTTCTGGTACCAGGGATGTGTGCTGTTTTTCAAGGCTACCACTGGCATGGAGAGCAGAGGTCAAGGACAAGTTCAAGCAACAAAGATCTCATTGTTCTTACAGAAATTAATTTGTTTTCCTTGAATAAATTGCTCCCCAAATTGCTACAAGCATGTTGGTTAAATTTCCACAGTTCAGAAGAAGTTGATTCTGGCTATTTTTGCCAGTTTTGTTGTTGTTGTTGTTGCTATTGTTATTGTTGCTTCTATGGAGGGATGAATTTTCAGATGTCCTTCCTCCATCATTTTTACTGATTTTCCTGCAATATTTTTAAAAATCTCTAAAGTCACAATGACCATAGGCTAATTAAATATTTATCAGGGGAGATGATTAAGGAAAAAATAAATAAAAAGAGAAATAAATAAATAAAAAGAGAAAATATAATTCTTATAGAGGCTTTCCCAGATGGGTAGATGAAGTTTGAAAAGGTATTTCTATATTTAGTACTCTCAAAATTAAGGTTAAACTAACAGATGTTTTAAAACCCCCCCTTTTTTTTCATTCAGGTTAAACACAGGCTTTAGAGTCAGAACTGAGTTCAAATTCCAGCTCTGCTTCTTACTAGCTTGATGACTTAGGACAAGTTATGTAACTTCTCTGGGCCTCAGTTTCCTCATTTGTACAATGGGGTAATATGTCTATCACATAAAGTTACTATAAGGATTAAATGTTAAATGCTGATCACAGATGGCTGGCAACCCAAAAGATATTAGTTTTGATAATTATCTTTATAATATTCTGCAAAAATATGTTAATAATTCTTGAGTAGAGTTAACCTAAAATCAGATATTCTTTCCTTTCTTTCTGTTTTTTCTGGGTTTTTTTTTCCCCCCTTATTTGTTTTAAAGAACTGAGGAAAAAAAAAGAAAGAACTAAGAAGAAAATCTATTCCAGCATTTTGGAATAAAATTTTGTTCCCCAAAATTAATTTGTTTATTTTATTCATATATAAACAAAATGTTATTTATTTATTCAGCAAATCTTTATTAAATACCTAGCAAATATTAGGCACTATGTCAGGTACAGAAATAATAATGACAATAAAGTGTGGTTCCTGCTCTGAAGTTGCTGACAGTCTAGGACAGTGACAAGTAAACAGGTGATTACGTACACAGTAACAAAGCTATGATACAAGAAACACATGGGACTCTGTGATGGGAGTATGGCTTTCACCAATTCCTCTTGGATTTGTCTCTTCTTCTTTCGATCCAGAACCAAGGAATTAGCCCTATTTTTACCTTTTACTGGGTCGTTTAAATCATGAAATTTTAAAAAATTAGTAGAGATGAAAGAAAAATACCTTGAATTATGGAGGACAGTAGAAATAGTACTTTTTTTTACAGAGCAGGGTCTTCCTCCCAGCATAGTCAGTTTTTGGGTTTTTAACCTGAAAAGTTCTTTGGCATATTTTTCTATGCTAGCCATTTTTTTTCTATTTTTTTTGTTTGTTTCTCTTCTCAACTTTATCATCTAGAGACCTGGGTAGTTCCCAGTGAAAGAGTGTTTTACAGATTCTAAGGGTGATTTATAGGTAAAGACAGAAAATGATTTTTTTTTAACCTTCAAGTTCCATACCAAAAAAAATGAATATAAGCTTTCATGGAAGTAATTGAAAATGCAGATCATTTTAATTCCATCCCATTTTTCAGAATTCTCAATCAGAAGCCTTTGACAACAGTTGAAGTTTCTTATCTTTTTTAATTGCCAGCATTAAAATATTTGTAAGTATTGCAACAGTTTCATGGCTCATGAGATAATTTCTGCTCTTTTTTACTTTCGTCAAAGATTGAGTACTCTGGCTAAAAAGTCATAATTTAGATTTTAACTGGGTTACTGAAAATAAGACTTATTGGCAAAGAAAACGGTTAAAAATATATATATATATGGGTAAGACAGCCAGCAGAGAATGAGAACAGTGTTGTAGAACACATATAGTTATGGAAGATGTAGATGCATGTAGGAATGTTATTTAACTCAGAAAGCAAAAAGGAATAAGGGGTACATTTTTTTTTAATGAGTGATCAAAGAGGTAGATGCAATTGATAATGAGAAGTTAGGATAATAAAAAATGATGGTGCTGTTCAGCACCAAGGTCATTCATTTGATGATGCAAATTTAAATTTCTTCAATAAGAGCTCTTTAGAATTATCATCTATGGCAAGTAAGAAGCCAGAACTGAAGTAATCACATGTTAAGTATCTTTTTAAGTTTAGAATTTTTGTCTGGGCTTTATATCATGCATGTTTGGGCTTCTCCTTCAGAGACGTGGGAACAACACAAGTGTCACTTACAACAATTGAAAGCATCCTCATGATGACCCTTGAATTGGAAAAACTGTAAGTTGATTTTTCTTACATGTATTTTCACTCAGTTGTTTTTTTAGGTTTGTTTTATTATTTTCTTAAGTCAGGTTTATTTATGTATAATTTTCATTTCACAAGATTCACTATGTTTAAATATACGGTGTGATGTGTTTTGACAAATGTATAGTTCTGTAGCCACCACCACATTTGAGGTCAAGAAAACTTCTGCCCTCCCAAAAGACCTGTCATGTCCCTTTTTAGTCAATCCATCCTCCTCCCACTACCAGGCCCTGGCAACCAACAATCTGATTTTTTTCTGTATAATGTTGCCTTTTCCAGAATATCTTATAACTGAAAGCATGTGTTATATAGCCTTTTGTTTTTGGCTTCTTTCACTTACCAGTCTCTTTGGAGATTCATCTGTTTTGTTGCACCTGTCAGTAGTTCATTCCTTTTTACTGCTGAGTAGTATTCTAGTTGTGTGGATACACAGTTTGTTTATGCATTCATCATTTGATGAACATTTGAGTTGTTTCTAGATTTTTGGCTATTATGAACAAAGCCTCTGAAAACACTCACATGTGTGTGTGAACAAATGTTTTGTGCGATCATATGTTTTCATTTCTTTGGGGTAAAATACCTAAGGGTGGGATTGCTTCATCATATGCTAAGTGCATTTTTAACTTTTTAAGAAACTGCTAAACTGTTTTCTAAAGTGCCTGTGCCTTTTTGCTTTCCCACTAGCAGTCTATGCGCATTTCAGTTGCTCCACATCATCACCTGATCCTTACATTTGTTTTAAAAAAAAATTTAGCCTTTCTAGTAGGTGTGCAGTTGTATCTCATAGTTTTTGCCAGATTTTGCATTTCTGTAATAGCTGATGATGTTGAGTGTCTATTCATGTGGAAATATCTTTTTAAATGAAGTGTCTGTTCAAATCCATTTTTTAATTGGACATTTATATTGAGTTTTAAGAGTGCTTTATATAAAAAGCAATGGAAAAAGTCCTTTTTCTCACATATGTGTTTAGTAAATATCTTCTCCCAGATTGTGACTTATCTTCATTGTATTAAAGTGTCTCTGAAGACTAGAAGTTTTAAATTTTTGATGAACTCTAATTTAGCAATTTTTCTTTTTTTCATATTTATTTAATTAATTTATTTGGTTGTGCTGGGTCTTAGTTGCGGCAGGTGAGCTCCTTAGTTGCGGCTCATGGGCTTCTTAGTTGTGGCATGCAAACTCTTGGTTGCATCATGCATGTGGGATCTAGTTCCCTGACCAGGGATCGAACCCGTGCCCCCTACATTGGGAACTCGGGGTCTTAACCTCTAGGGAAGTCCCTTAGCAATTTTTCTTAGATGGTTTGTGCTTTTTTGTGTCTTATCTAAGAAATCTTTTTGTGAGACCCCACTGTGTAACCCCAAATCACAAAGATTTTCTCCTATGTTTTCTTCCAGAAGTTGTATAGTTCCATTTAGGTCTGTGATTCATTTTGAGTTAATTTTCATATATGTTGTGAGGGAAGGGTCAAGTTTCATTTTTTTGCAGTTTAAAAACTATTTCTGTAGGACCCTATTGTGACAGTTTATTACACAACCTACTGCACCTTATACTGTGCCATCCCCCCTCCGATATGGCAAGCTAGTACAAACTTTCTGTTATACCAAGGCTAGATGAGGGGATTGCATGACATTAGTATGGGGAAAGGACCCTGCATTTAGCAGTCTGTTCCAACCATCTTTGTCAGGTCAGCTGACAAATGACTGTCTTCACCACGCCGTCACACATTGGTCACTGCTCTAGCCTCATCTTCCTCAGCCTCCCACAACATCTGCCCCAATTGCAATCCCTCTCTTGTCAGCTAGATGCCCTCCTCTCTGGATATTAAAAATTATTTCCCTATGTAACTACAATACTGTTAACACACAGTATTGAAGAAATTAAATTCCTACACAATAATATTACCTAATAAAGAGTTGCTATTCAAATTTCCCCAGTTGTCTCTCTCATATAATTTTTCTTTTAACAGCTTTTTGAGGTATAATTGACATATAATAATCTCTGTTCACACACACACATACATACACAGCAGGAAGACATCACCAAAATCAAAATGTCCATCACCTCAGAAAGTTCCATAATGTCTCTTTGTAATTCTTTCTACCCATCGTTCCTTGCCCTTCCCAATCGCCATGCAACCATTGATCTGTTTTTTGTTTGCATTTTCTAGAATTTTTTGTTAATGGAATCATACAGTGTATACTTTTTTCTAACTGGTTTCTATCTCAGCATGATTATTTTAGTCTTCATCCATATTGTTGTAGATACCAGTAATTAATTTCTGTTTATTGCTGAATAGTATATTTCTGTATTACGATTTGGATGGAAGTTCTTTTATTTATTTATTTTTTGAACCTGGATGTTCAGTTGTTCCACACCATTTGTAGAAAATCCTGTCGTTTCTCCACTTAAATGCCTTTGAACCTGAAAGTCAGTTGTCCACATCTCTCTACTTCTGAACTTTCTCTTCTGTTCCTTTGATCTTTTTGTCTATCTTTACACTACTATCACAATGTCTTGAAAGTGTAGCTTCATAAGCGTTGAAATCAGTTACTGTTAGTTCTTCAACTTTGTTCTTTTTTAAAGTTGTTTTAGTTATTCTAAATTTTATTTCCATATGAATTTTAGAATTAGCTTGTCAATTTCTATAGAAAAGCCTACTGGGATTTTGATCTATAAATCAATTTGGGGAGAATTGATGTCTTAACAATATTAAATCTTCTGATCCATGAATACATTATATCTCTCCATTTATTTAGGTCTTCCTTAATTTCCCCTAGCAATATTTTACAGTTTTCAGTGTGCAAGTCTTACATCTTCTGTCAGATTTATTCTAAGTATTTTATATGTTTGATTCTGTTATAAGTAGTATTTTAAAACTTTGCTCTCTGATAGTTTGTTGAGATAAATTAATCTTTTCGTATGTTGATCTTGTACCCTGCAAACTTGATAAACTCATTTATGAGTTCCAGTAGCATTTTTGTATATTCTATCAGGTTTTCTACATAATCATGTTATCTGCAAAGATAGTTTTACTTCTTTCTTTCCATTCTGAATATCTCCTTTCTTTTTGTTGCCCTATTGCACTGGCTAGAACCTTCACTGCAATGTCAAATAGAAGTAATGAGAGCAGACATCCTTGCCTTTGTCCTGATCCTGGAGAGAAAGTACTTTGTCCTTCAGCATTAAATATGATGTTAGGTTTTTTGTAGAAGTCATTTATCAAGTTGAGGAAGTCTCCTTCCATTCCTAGTCTACTGAGGGCTGTTTTTTCCTTTAATCAGGAATGGATGTTAGATTTTTTCATTCTTTTCCTTCATCTATTGCAATAATTATAAGATTTTTCTCTTCTTTTCTTTACTTAATTTATTTATTTTGGGGTGAATTGGGTCTTCATTGCTGCACGCAGGCATTCTCTGGTTCTGGCAAGCAGGGACTACTCTTCATTGGAGTATGCAGGCTTCTTATTGCGATGGCTTCTCTTGCTGCAGAGCATGGGCTGTAGGTGCACGGGCTTCACTAGTTGTGGCACATGGGCTCAGTAGTTGTGGCTCATGCGCTCTAGAGCACAGGCTCAGTAGTTGTGGTGCACGGGTTTAGTTGCTCCGTTGCACGTGGGATCTTCCCGGACCTGGGCTCAAACTCATGTCCCCTGCACTGGCAGGTGGATTCTTAACCACTGCCCCACCAGTGTTGTCCTGATTTTTCTTTTTTATTGTACTAAGTTGGGTAAATTGATTTTCAAATATTAAACCAACCTTTCATTCTTGAGATAAACCCCACTTGGTCATGATGTATCGTCTTATTATATATTATTGTATTTGATATACTAAAATTTTATTAAGAATTTTTGTCTGTGTGTTCATGTGAGATATTGGTCTATAGATTTCTTGTAATGTCATTGTCTAATCTTGATACGGTGAAAGTTAGCCTTATAAAAAAGTTGGGAAGTATTCCCTTCTCTTCAACTTTCTGGTAGAGTTTGTGTAGAATTGGCATTATTTTATTCCTTAAATGTTCAGTAGAATTTATCAGTTAAGCCACCTGGACTTGAAGCTTTCTTTGTTGGAAGGTTTTACACTGCACATCCAATTTCTTTAATATCTTTATTCTTTAATAAACTTTAGTAGTGCATGTCTTTCAAGGAATTTTTTCCATTTCATCTTGAATTTATTGGTATAAAGTATTCTATAATATTCTCTTATTATCCTTTTACTATCTATAGTATTTTTCTGTTTTCCATTTTATTTATTTCTACTTTGATCTTTATTGTGTTCTTTCTTCTCTTATTCTGTGATAAAGTTGCTCGCATTTTTCCAGTTTAAGGTGGAAGTTGAGGAAGCTGAGTACAGCGTTAGCAATATCCCACATGTTGACATATTATGTTTTCACTTTCAGTGAATTCAAAATAGTTTCTGATTTCCCTTTTGATTTCTTCTTTGACCAAAAAGTTACTCAGAAGTGTGTTGTTTAGTTTCCAAATATTTGGAGATTTTTCGAATTTGTTAATATCTAATTTAATTCCATTGTGGTCAGAGACATATATCGAATGCCTAAAATCCTTTAAAAATTTTTTAAGTATTTTTAAATTTATTTTTGCTGCGTTGAGTCTCTTTTGCTTCACCTGCGCTTTCTCTAGTTTCGGCGAGCAAGGGCTACTCTTCATTGGGGTGCTCCAGCTTCTAATTGGATGGCTTCTCTTGTTGCAGAGCACAGGCTCTAGGTGCATGGGCTTCATAGTTGTGGCACATAGGCTCTAGAGTGTGGGCTCAGTAGTTGTGACGTACGGGCGTAGTTGCTCCGCGGCATATGGGATCTTCCCAGACCAGGGATTGAACCCATGTCCCCTGCATTGGCAGGCAGATTCTTAACCACTGAACAACCATGGAATTCCCAATTCCCGTATTCTTAATCTTTTGTGTAGATCCATATTCCAATCTGGTGTCATTTTCCTTCTGCCTGAAAATACTTCTTTTAACATTTCTTGTAGTGAAAGTCTACTAGTCATGAATTCTTTCAGCTTTTGTATGTCTGAAATAGTCTTTATTTTTCTTTTGTTTTGACACATCTGGGTATAGAATTCTAGCTTGATAGAATTCAATTCACTGCTTTAAAGATGTGATTCAGCTGAGTTCTCATTTACATTGTTTCCAACAAGAATTCTGCTGTCATTGTTATCTTTGTTCCTCTGTACGTAGTGTATAATTTTTTCCTCTGGCTGCTTTTAATTTTTGTTCCTTATTGCATGTTTTGAGCAATTCGATTATTTTTTGTGCCTTGGTGTAGTTTTTTCCATGTTTATTATGCTTTAAGTTCATTGATCTTCTTGACTTAGTGGGATTATAGTGTTTACGAATTTGGAAAAATTTTGGATATTATTTCTTCAAGTTGTTGTATTTTTCCTCTCCTTCATGGACTCTAAGTACGCATGTATTAGGCCACTTGAAATTGTTGCACAACTCACTGATGCTCTATTCATTTTTGTTGTTGTTTTGTTTTGTTACTCTTTTTGTTTCATTTTGGACTGTTTCTATTACTATGCCTTAATGTTCACTGACCCTTTCTTCTGAAGTGTCTAATCTGCCATTAACCTCGTTCAATGTCTTTTTAATTTAGACATAGATTTTAATTTCTAGAAGCTCAATTTAGGTCTGTTTTACATTTTCCATGCCTGTACATAACATTTTCAGTATTTAGAATGGGTTTTTTAACATGTGAAATACAGTTATAGTAACTTTTCTTCAGGTATAATAACTTGTAAAATGTTCTTTTCTGCCAATTCTAACATCTGTATAGATTACGGGTTAGTTTTGATTGATTGCTTTTTCCCCTCACTATGGGGCATATTTTCCTACTTCTTTGCATGCTTGGCAGTTTTTCATATGATCCCAGATATTGTGAGTTTTAGTTTCTTGTGTGCTATATATATTTATATTCCTGTAAAATACTTGGGCTTTGTTTTGGGTGAAATTAAGTTACTGAAAACAATTTTATTCTTTTAGGTCTAGCTTTTAAGATTCGTTGGGTAGGAGTCCAAGTAGCCTTTAGTCTGGAGCTCATTATTTGCAACTACTGAGACAAGTCCTTTCTGAGTATCATGAGGTTTTCCAGTCTGACTTATAGGAACAGGTACTATTCCTACAACCCTGTGTGATATCCAGTTATTATTAATCCTTTCATGTGGTTCTTTTCCTGGCATCAAGTAATTCCTCACACAAATGTACTGACCAATACTTTGTTGAATTCTCAAGAGATCCCTCTGCATATCTCCAGACTTCTTTGTCTGTGCACTTCTTTTCTCTCTGATACTCTGCTTTTTGAACTCTAGTTACCTTGGTTTTCCCAAACTCTTAGCCCCATTGCCTCAGTCATGGAGTCCACCAGTCTCTGCCTGGACTTCTCTTCCCTGTACCATGACCTGGAAACTCTCTCAGAGAAGTAAGTTAGGGCAATTATAGGGATCACTTCATTTGTTTCCCATCTCTTGCGGAATCACTGAACTTTATTGCCTGAGGTCCAGTTTCTTGAAACCTTTTGTTTCATATGTTCTGTTTGACGTTTTCATTGTTTCAGGTGGGAGGTTAAATTGGTCCTTGTTACTTCATCTTGGCCAGAAGCCAATAATATTCTTTAAGTCTGTTTTGTTTTGATACAGCGTCCAATTAAAGATTAGGCATTGCATGTTACGTCTTTGTTTCCTTTAATCTAGAATATTTCCTTACCATTTTCTTTTTTTTTGGTCTTTATGACATTGGCATTTTTGAAGAGTCTAAGCCAGTTGTCTTGTATATTTCCCCACAATCTGGATTTGTCTGTTTCCTCATTAGATTCAAAGTAAACATTTTGTGGAAGACTACTATATAGGTGATGTATTCTTCATACTTCAGCACTTCAGGTGGCCCAGTGCTAAGTTTGATCACTTGATTAATGTGGTATCTTCCATATCTCTCCATTGTAAAGTTATTTTTCCCCTTGGTAGTTGATAAAATGTGGGGTGATACTTTGGGATCAGTGAAGATCCTACTTTCAAACAACTTCACCCAACTGTGCATCAATGATAATCCTTGTCTGAATCGATTATTACATTGATAGTTGCAAAATGACACTTTTCTTATTCTATCATTCCTTGTGCATTTATTAGCTGACATTATTCTATAAAGAAGAGTTCCCCAATTTTCATTTGAGTATCATTATGAACTCATATGCTTTTTTAAAAATTAACTATGTTATACCTTATTATACTGATAATGTTATTCTTTAGAATGTTCCTTTTGTCCAGATTTGGCCAATGCGATCTCTGTTATTGTTTAACCACACGATGCTTTTTTATTACTAGAATAATTTGTAATATATTACTACTCACAGATAGGACCTGAGAAAGGGACTACAGAAGGTGCGGCCTTATTCAGACTCTTCTTAGAAGTCTGCCTTCTTCCTGTGTACTCTCAACCCAAAGTGAGGGTTTCGGGTTGGAAGGAGATATTTCTGAATTAAACAACAGATCAATGTCACCCAATTCTAATCTCTATTTCCTTTTTCCTAGGCATACCATACGTACTGCCATCCTCATCCTTCTGTTGGGCAC
This sequence comes from Globicephala melas, assembly GCF_963455315.2. Lineage (NCBI taxonomy): Eukaryota > Metazoa > Chordata > Mammalia > Artiodactyla > Delphinidae > Globicephala > Globicephala melas. Next base: position 96,328,094 of record NC_083320.1, read on the forward strand.
CTCTCTCCTCTATATTTATTTACAACAGTCAAGAGCAGCAATTGTCCAACCGGCCCCTATTCAGTTCTCCAGTCCATATGCCCCAAGAACTCCTTTTTGCACTGGTCTGTGGTGGCCTTGGCCTACCTCTTCTACCTACTCAAGTAACTCTTTTACCATGAATTTAATTACCTGTGTTTCCATTTATAGGATCTTACCTAGCCGTATGGCCTGCTGCCTCTGCCAATTTAAAAATATTATTGAGGTTGTCTGTAAGACAGTCAAGCTGTGTTGTGACAGTGAATGCCTGTCAGACGTCAGATGTTGCGGTGAGTCTCAACTGCGGGAAAATAAATTTTTAATTTAATATTTTAATTTTTAATCAATGATGATAAATTTTAAAATTCATGATGTAATTGCATTATTTTAATTCATACATTCAGAGTTCCAGCTCCCTAAGTTTCTAAGAACTACCCCCTTGCTAAAAATCAGATTCTTGGTTACATTATTAAGCTAATAATAGCTCAATTACATTGTTAGCTTAATAATGTAACTGATCCGCATACATAAAGGAACAAGAGAAAGGAATGGATGGGGGAAGGGAATTAACATTACTGGCCTCATATCCTATGCTGTGCCCTCTGCAAATGAGAACTTATTAATATAGTGCCTCACAGTTTGTAAACTGATTTTATATACATTAGGTCTCAAGTACCCTTAGTCTTATAGGACAAGTGTAAATATATTTTTGTTTATTTTGTTTGTTTCCGCAATTTTATAAAGAGTACAAGTGATGCTGTTTTATGTCCTATTTGGAGCCTGAGAGTTTCTGGTTCCATAACCAGAGGCTGCTACCTAGCCCTCCTAATGGAATGGAGAGCTAGTTTATTCTTAGGCTGTCCAGGTCTGAACTTGCTCCGAATCTCAAGCTTTTCTATCCACAAAACACTCAGGGGCTTTCAACTATTTTTCTATATATTAGATTTATTGGCACTAGCTTTTTAAAAAGCGCAGGCTCGCGTTTCCTGGAGCAGTCCGCTTGCGCCCTGAGGTGCCACACGCGGTGACTGTAGGATGCTGCACTTGGTACCTTTTGCGGTTCCAATTGCGGGTGACAAAACCTTGCTGGTGTGGGAGCTGAGCTGTGGACCCACGGCCGAGGCCTTGCAAGTGAGACGAGCCGGGGCGGAGGGAGGGGTGGAGGAAGCCGCCCTGCGTCCCAGTAACTGGGCTCCCCGGGGTACTGCTTCAGCACCTCATTTGCCTGTGGTCTCCGCTGAGAGGAATCTTAGTTCTAGAGCCGACCTGAGCAGTCAGCTCGCCCCCATAGATTTTTGAGAGTTAGTCCCCAACAAAAGGCATTGCCTCCTAATGCTTCTCGAAGCTTAGGATTTCAGAGGGAAACTTGTTCATGCAATGAGAAGTGTTTGGAGTTGCAGCCTCACCACAGTTACCTGTGGCGAAAGGCTGGGGGAGTATAAGGGAATGGGCGGTTTGGTTTCCTGGGCCTGAAATTTCCTGCACTTACTTAGCGTGGGACCACCCTACAACATTCTCTGTTCAGTCTTCTCCCAGTTTGGCCTTCTGTATTTGGTCCGAGTCTTCCCAAACGCAGCAGTGGCCAGTCCTGGGTTCTATGCCATCATCAAGTTTTATTCAGCAAGGGATACCCACAGAGCCCAAAAGGCGTGCGACCAGAAGCAGCTTTTTCACACATCTCCAGTGAAGGTGGGTCCAAATGTGGAATTCTTCGCTCTACTGGGATGAAGTACTGAATTTAAAACTAATAGACCATCGGGAATTCCCTGGCGGTCCAGTGGTTAGGACTCTGCACTTCCACTGCCGAGGGCCCGGATTCAATCCCAGGTCTGTGAACTAAGATCCCGGGGCGGGGGGCGAGGGTGGAAAGACCACCGTTTGTATAGCACTGTGGTGTACAGAATACACGCAGATGCACTGCTCCACTGATCTCCCAGTTCCACAGTTGTTTCTTTTTTCTTAGATGAAGAAACTCGAACTCAGGATGGTTAAGTGACTTACTTAAGGTTCATGACAGTAAATGTGGAAACTAGAGGCCAAACCATAACTTAACTGATGTTAAACCCCACGTCATTTTATGCTGCCCCTTAATTTAAGAAATCTTCACAAGAATCTTCCTTATATATACATTTATGTGGATTTTAAGTGTGTGAGGGTGACAAATTTTTAATAATTAATTATTTCTGGCTGCATTGGGTCTTGTTGCTGCGCGCCGGCTTTCTCTATTTGCGGCGAGCGGGGGTTGCTCTTCGTTGCGGTGCGTGGGCTTCTTATCGCAACGGCTTCTCTTGTTGCAGACCACGGGTTCTAGGCACGTGGATTTCAGTAGTTGTGGCTCACAGGCTCTAAAGCACAGGCTCAGTTGTGGCACACGGGCTTAGTTGCTTTGCGGCATGTGGGATTTTCCTGGACCAGGGATCGAACCCGTATCCCCTGCACTGACAGGCGGACTCTTAACCACTGTGCCACCAGGGAAGTCCTGAGCTTGACAAACTTTTGTCAGATGTAACATAAGGGAGGCTTCATCATCATCATCATTCTCAAACTGCCTATTAAGAACTCCCTTCAGATTCCAGAAAATGGTTAAAATATTCTTTAATGCATTGTAGAAACCTTATTCCATATGAACATGCCATCCAATTTTACTTTCCCAGAATTAACATTTCATTATGTTAAAGACCTTTCGAATTCCTCTGAATAAGTGAGTGAGGCTTAGATATCCCAGACCTTTCCCTTTATAATTGTGTGTCTTCTCTGATTGGCTTCTTGCTCTGGCTACTTCCTACTGACCTTGCTGCCTCTTCTCACCCATATTTCTTTACTCACTGATTTCACCTTTATTGAATCTGAGAACTCTCCTCCGATGGGACTCCAGGTACACTACCTCCCACTTCTGTACCCTGTTTAACACCCTCTTCAGTCCTGGCTGTACTCCCTGGGATTGAAATGATTTTGTGTCAGACATTCTTTAATTTGCGGACCCTGCGACCATTTCACATAACCACTCAGATATTACAGATGGTCCTGGAAAGATTGTGAAACAGTTACTTGGTATCAGTTGTGAGTAATGAGTTCTTTTCTTATATTGGACATTAAGACCATTCCATAAGCGTAGGTTGTGAGATTTTCACAGCATAAAGCCCGTCACTGATAGAGTAATGAAGAAAATGTTCTCTAAGTCACTATAGAGTTGAGAGGAAAGGGCATTTGTATTAGATTTCCTTATTTAATTCAGAGCCTTAGTTTACTACCCACACCCCTGAAATTGTTTCCTACTTTACTTATGCGTTCTTTTTCAATTTTATTTGTTTATTTGTTTGCACCGGGTTCTCAGTTGCAGCAGATGGGCTCCTTAGTTGCGGTTCAAGGGCTCCCCAGTTGTGGCATCTGGGCTCCCCAGTTGCAGCAGGCAAGCTCCTTTAGTTGTGGCTCGCAGGCTCCTTAAATGTGGCGTGAGAACTCTTAGTTGCAGCATGCATGTGAGACCTAGTTGCCTGACCAGGGATCAAACCCGGGCCCCCTGCATTGGGACCACGGAGTCTTAATCACTGCACCCGCACGGAAGTTCCAATTATGTGTTATTTTATTCATTGGCAGGTATACATACTTATCTATTTTCCCCTGTGTTTTTTATAAATACAGAAAAGAGAATAACATTTTAAAATAAAATGAAGGAAAGGGCTAATGCATCTGAGTTTCTCTCAGTAGCACGAAGGGAAATGTTTTCCAGCAAGAGCTGTGGCAAGGTTATCCCAGATGTCAAATGTCTCTACTACCCAGGGGCTCAGAGCCCTTCTGAAGACTTCTAATTGTCCAGGACAGCTCCATTATGACTCACCGTACAGGGCCTAGCCTCCCATGTGACACTCAACATTTAAAAATTAGTCTTCATTTCTCCTTCCCAGCAGGCAGCTTCAGTTGGAGAAAGTAATTTCATTTTCTTATGTACTCATTCATTCACTCAGTCAACAGACCATCACTCTTTTATATGCCAAGATCTATGCTTGTTTCTTGTTAACAAGGGAAGAATAATATATGGTTCCTTCAAGCACTTAAGGAGCTCATAAACTAGTGACAGAGGAAGATGCACAAACAAATCAATGAAGAATTAACAATGCTTTGACTTTATTTGTGTTATTTGAATTTTTATGACTATATTAATATACTACATCCTGTTCAAAATGGAAATAGACATTTAAGAAAGAACTAGTGATGTAAAAAATCCACAGTAATATGTAAGTTCTTTAGAGAGTTAAGACTGGAAATATTTGCACTCTCAAAGAAGCTTGTTAATGCAGATGAACCTCTAATTCTTTTGGTTGCTTTATTTACATTTAGAGAGGTATACATATGCCGTCTTCTAACAGGGGTTAGTAACTTGGGGAGGGGGTGCTACAGATTAAGGTCCTAATTCAGTGGCAGGTCCTTCTTACCTCCTCTTCCGGTCATATTCTCAAGCAGGAGCTACAGGATGAGACGACTAAAACAGTTCACTTCCTTTGCTTACCCCCAGCCCCATAATAGGCTTCTGCTGGGTTTCCTTGGTTGCTTTCATCATCACTTTCACCACCAGAGGTCAGGGAACCTTCTGGTTAATCAGGGGCCCTGGAAATGATGCAGAAAAGTACTGACTTAAAAATAATAAATAACATGTATTTAGGGCTCACTGTGAACTCATTGCTTAAAATGTCCTACTTAATCTTCACAACCACTCTATGAAATTGGTATTGGTAAATCTCAGGTGTATCCAAAATAAATCTCTATGTAGGGTAGTGATATTTTTAGGTCTTTTATGTCTTTAGGTTCATCTCGGCACCAGACATAAGGCGGTTCAACATAATACCCTTGCCCTAAACAGCTCCAGATGCCAAGAATTGGCAAATTACTACTTTGGTTTCCATGGGTGGTCAAAAAGGATCATCAAGGTAAACTCTGTAGATTTTCTTTGACTAACCAGACTCTTTCAACATTGAACTCCTAGACTTTAGAGAGAAGAATAGAACAGGGCTTTGGGGAGGAGATGTGAGAGGCTTCCACATGGAAGTATCTGAGCATTGGCCTGCCACCTAGAATTAGTGATAATCTCAATGACTTGGATGGTGGTGTCCATAATTTTCTCCAGTATTTGTATGGCATATAATAAAAAATAGTTGTCTATATCTATTCATTTATCTGCAAGTCTCAGTTGATTTTGAAGGGATAGCATACCTAAACTATTACCTGGGATTGCTGGAGTTTAGTTTTTATTTCTAACAACAGTATATGTTAAAGTCTAGCCTTAATTCAAAGTCCTAACAGCTTCAGGATCTTTCTAACATTGAAGAAAGGGAAAATGAAGATACTGTGCCACCACTTCAGAAGCAAAGCCTGAAGTTCTTCTGTGCTTTAGAGGTGGTGTTGACCTCCCACGAGTGCAGGACTCCCAGAGTTGACATGGTTGAGGAAACTTTGATAAGTTGGAGGAAGGTCTGTTTTCCAGTATGTGTGTGTGTGGGGAGGTGAGGGAGTGGGATTTCTCTTTTTTCCTTTCTTTCTGAAACTCAACTTTTCAGATACATCATCACCTTTTCTAAGCAACTCAAGCCCTGGGCAGAATTTGTCTGCTTGACAATATGGGTTTTTGTCTTAGGCAATACCTGACAGCACCTTAAACTTTAGAATGTTAGAACTGGCTGCCTGCCAAGAAGCTTAGGAGGAGGGAAAATTAGTGGTTTTTTTGGTTAATAATTTGTTTTGTGCTAAAATAGTCCTTCAGATACACATGTCTTCTAGCCTACAGTTATCCCAACAAAATCATTGTCTGAAGATTGAAATAAACTCATGTGTAAATGTTCAGTCCTTTGCCTCCTATAGAAGGGCCTGAGCATAAAGAGTAAATGTAGATCCCTAGAAAGGGGATTCCGATTGGTACTGAGTTTATTCCTAGAATCCATGGCACTTGGGCTTAGGGTTTTAAGTCAGAGGCCAGGCTGTTAGAGAATGGGGTGTAGGAGCCTCCACCATTCACCTGAGTGGGTGGTGGTTGAGGAGAGGCCAGATCATCTGCACTACCACCAAATCTATCTCACTGTATGAATCCAGCCCTTTACGCACACGAGAGCAGGGTCTGTAGCAGTGTAGCCTCAGCTTGTGTATTTGAAATCTGTGAGTAATATGAGATTTGTGCCACTTTTTTGGTTTGCATTTGCCATGGAGTATTTTAGGAACTTCCAGAATAGATCTGAGCAGTAAAAATGTGCCATGCCAGGGTATACCTGCAACAGAGACATTCACCCGTACCCCAGTGTTGTGCCTGCCCTTAATCACTAAGATAATGATATAAGAATCACAGATGCATTTTTAGTTTTAAACATATAACCTAGAAATCAGTTATTCATATAGGCATTTAAAATTTTTCTCTTTCGGTTGGATTTAGAGTCATTATCATTCCTTATGGGAAGGAAGGTAACCCAGAAGCTTGCTATTCAGAAAGCTATGACAGATGCATCCAGAAACTGCTGATTGTGGTTTTAGGTAAGACCTTTTTGATTGTCGTTGAAGAGCTTCAGTTTCAGTGAGGAAATAAACTTATTTGAAAAGTTAATTGGATGAAAATAATGTTTATCTACAACATTACATATTCTTTCAATCACCAGATGCTTTCACAGCAGGAGTCTTACATTTGTTCTTTGTGTCATTTATGAGAAAAACGACAGCAAATATTATTGTTCCCAGTGTTTAGATGTAGAATCACTTGCCTCAGTTCATACAGAAAGTGTTTGATCCAGTTCTTCCTCAATTGCTTGCTTATCATACAGAATAGTGTAGTGATTATAAGCCTTGGACACCTGTGTTTAAGTCCTAACTTTGTCTCTTAGATTTTGTTGTTGTGGCTCTTGCAATTTTAGGTTTTTCCAGCCAGAGACATTGGAAGGTATTTAATATCTCTAAGCTGCAATTTCTTTATCTGCATATAGGGTTAGTAATTCAGCTTACCACCAAATGGGGGATATTGTAAGAGTAAATGAGATGATGAATGTAAAAAGCTTAGAACTATGCCTGAAATATAGTAAGCAGACAAAATATATTGACTATTATTATTAATGTTGTTTTCTTGTTGAAGAGTTTATTAAATTATGTTTTTGGAATCAGTTTAATTTCAGTTTTCATTTCTGATATATTGGGTGAATATGATTCTTATATAATAATCGGCTACATTTTTGTGAGCCTTGAAACTGGTCATGCTATTGAATAACATTGATTGTGTGCCCTATCGAGTTATACAGCAGTGAGAATGTCACAGGCCGTTCCCAAAGGAAACTTTATGATTAGTAGATTCCCGGAACAGAATTGCTCCCCTGCTTCACAGCCCTGCAGGCTTAGAGACTGAGAAATCCTAGCTAAGTTGTCAGAGACCTTATTTGCTTGTAAGAGTTGACCCTGGATTGGTCTTGGCCTTCTAGCCTGGGCAGTCCTTCCAGTGAAGTTTGACTTCCCTGGTCATCAGGCAGAATCTCCATCAGCTGTCAACTCTGGGTAACAACCTTTAAGAACCAAACTAAACGCCTGGGTTGTTTGTGCCTAATATGCCAAGGTACTCCTTATATGTACCCAAAACTCCTTAGACCAAAAAGCCTGGTGGCTCTAGCTTGCCTTGAGGAAAGCTGTATTGTCCAAACGGTACATGGGCCAGTCTCTGCCAGTACAGGGTTCAAATGCTCTCTCCCTCTCTCTGTGTCTGCAAAGCTTTGTTCATTGTATTTGGTAGAATTTTGGTCCCAAGGAGTAGGCATTTGCCTTGCTTCTAATGTGAAGTATCTATTATAGTCCGGTTGTATCTATCCCAGGTTTGAACTCTCTTTGACCCCCACCTAATGCCTTCCTATATAATTGTATTGTGATTGAATATTTTTGTTTCCACAGCTTTTAATTTCTATGTCATTATTCCTTAGTTCTTATTTCTAAGATCATAAAGTTTTTGAACCAAAGTTGTTACATCTTATATATTTTTTCACAAATAATTATGATAAAAACTGAAGTGTCAGATGAGGGAACTTCTAGGAAAATGCTCTTATTTTCTGCTTTTAGAAGTCAAAAGAATATCTAATTATTCGGTGCTACCATTGTATACAGGAAGTTTTAGAACAAGAAAACTTCTGGATTGATCCTTGTTAACTTGATTTCAGAAAGTGGTAAAACAGGTGTGGCATCTAGACCCTGTGAAGAGGTCACAGATGGTAGAACCGAAGAGGAACTACAGGGTTTAATTCAAGTGTGTGGAGATAAAAGCTCAAGGGGTACACAGCCAGTGGAGCCATAATTCAAAACACCCAGCAGGATTTGGAAGACTTCAGCGTATCTATTCAGTTCTATCTTCCTTAGGAAAAGGTGAAACTCTGAAACTGCTTTTGAGGCAGGGAATTTCTAGGACTTTTCCAAGTCCCGAGCCTTGTCTCTGGCACCTTATTTGAAGTTTGGAGAGCAGGATTGAGGGTCATCAGTGTACGTCTACAGTAGTGGACACAGGAGAAGACACAGACCTTTTAGAAATCCCCTCAAATAGAATTGCAGGGATTTGGGAACAAAGTAAGTATGGTCTTAAGTGTGATTATGCTACACTGTGATTATGTTACACTACAAAGAAACTATTCATGCCTTTCAAGTAAGGTATATTACCCAGATCTCAGCATCTCATATATATCTTGTGTTAAATAATTTGCCAAAGAACCTTTCTGTAAACCAGTTATATGGATGCCTCGAATTAGGGATTAAGTTGTCAACATAATTTCGGAAAGAAAACATTAATGTACTGCATATAGGATTTTTATTTAAAAGGAGCAAAAAATGTGTTTCATGTAATTGAGAGCTTAATTTAGGGCTAGATTTCTGATTATTTAACTTACCCCAATGTTGCAAAGCTTGTTTTGAAGGGACGAAAGTAGAGAAAGAAAAGGTGGTTTTGTTCAGAAAAATGAAAAAAATTTTAAAGATTTTCCTGTACAAAATAATTATTTTAATTTTAATTCAATTTAAATCAGTCAAGGAAACTTGAAACGTATCCATGTTTGGGGTTTCAGAAGTCTAGCTTCTTGTGAAATGTGAGAGGAAAGGGTTCTGTATTGATACTAAAGATTTTGGAAACCTGATTATAACAACAGATCCACTCCTAAATAAGGCCAATCTTGGAATCAGTTCCATTTAGAAACCATTATGTGCTAGGCACTGGAAATAAGATGAAGCTCTTTCTCTCTTGGAGTTTAGGTGTTAAAGGTGTACCAGACAATTAAAAAGGAGTAAAATTAAATAGATTATGAAAAGGACTGTGAAGCAAGTAAACTGTGTGCTAGTTCCAGTATTTCAAGAAAATTACTTAACATGCTGACTTTAACATTCTAAGTGTCTTTTCCATGTGTGCACACAGGGTAGACCTCTGAAAAGTGAAACTGTAGTTTTTTCTAGATTAATGGCTCTGTTGAGACAAGGTGGGATGGGGGAAGATTTCCCATGCTAATGTAAAGGGTCATTCACGTGGTTTTAGACTCTCTTTCCCAGAATGAATTGCTCATCTGCCCCAAACCCCTCCTACAGAAGTTCTGGAGTCATCCCTGATTCAGTGGTGACCCGCTAATAATAGAGTGGTGAATGAATAATGAGATGTGAATACTGAGAGTTTGGAGGAAATGGCAACATTTTAGCATAATTGTAAGGTGTGTTCCCCTCCCGCCACCCTTACTGGTGCTCATTTTGCAGGTCAGCTACTTTTCTTGTCAGCCGTGTGGCCAAAGGGAGGAAGAATGTCTCTCAGACTTCAGCTTTGAGGAGGAAGAGTTCAGATTGCCAGAACTGGACTAGCACTTTTGAATTTCCCAGAATGCCAGGTCCTGTGGTTCCCTCAGGAAGCTCTGCATCTTTCCCAACCCCCCTCCACCACTGGGCTGCTGGAGACACCCATTAGAATGGCTCAAATGTGAACAATGACAAGAACAAATTCTGTAGGGGTGGTGGAATAACTTTTTCACAACATAGGCCTGGTCCTGTTGGTATTAGGACTCTTTAATTTAGGCGTCCTGCGATAGCAGCTCTTTTTAGGCCTAAGAAGGGACAGCTCAGGGGTGTACAACAATTTCAGATGAAACTAACTAATATTCAATGACTATCTCTAACTACTCGGTTGTTGACTTCTATTAGTCATTATTCTCCTGGTTTTAGCTCTGATATGGGGATTACAGAGGCGTCAACATTTAAATCTTCATAATATGTGTATTTGTAGCTTCAGTATCATTACTGACCCATAGTTCTTTATGGTTTGGGAAGAGTTATTGATTTCATGTATCATGTAAAGGATTCACAATGATGAATGATGATGTTGTTATGATATAAATTAGTATGTTTAGGATTGTTCTTCCATAATCGATGATGTTGCGTCTTGAGAGCCTAGATGAAATTGATATGCCTTCGTGATATACAAGATTTTAGCCTATGATTTAACTTTGACAAAGCTACATCATTTTTTACTTTTATCTCATTTATTGAGAAAGAGATAACTGTTATTGTGTTGGCTTGAAACTGGTTGAAAAGAACTTGAGTCCTTCCTTATTTTACATTTACATAGGTAGGATCTTGAAACATAGGATATGATGTAGGGCATTGGTGTAACCATTCTAGGTTAGGAGTAGCAGTTTCCACTGCTAATACTTCTTGTTTAGACGCAAAAGCTTTTCAAAGTATGAAGATTATTAGCATTACCGCTGCTACTGAGATGAATGTGCCTAAAGACAAAATACTTCATGTTGTGTGTGCCTCAGGGTACTCAGACTAACGTAGTGACATCCCTGAGAGGCCAAGAAAGTGCTGCAGGAAGTCATATTTACTACTATAAATATACTTGTGAAGTGAATCTTTGCTCATGCTGAGTTAACTGTATAACCTGAGAATAGTGGGAATCAGTGTAGGAAGCCTCCTCTAATAGTGAAGCCTGCTCCCATGGACATTAGGTCATGGAAGTGTGCTACTACATAGTATGTATCCTGGAGGACAATGTCTGGGGATGAATTGGCTAAGATGATTCCTGTCAAACCACTTACTGTAAAAAGAAAAACTGAAGCCTAAAACTCATAATATAGTGGGAGGTCATATCGTATTACCTCCGTGAACAGTTGCTAAGCAGGGACTTCCCTGGTGACGCAGTGGTTAAGAATTCGCCTGCCAATGCAGGGGACACGGGTTTGAGCCCACATCTGGGAAGATTCCACATGCCGCGGAGCAAAAAGCCCGTACGATGCAACTACTGAGCCTGCCCTCTAGAGCCCGCAACCACAACTACTGAAGCCCGCGAGCCTAGAGGCCGTGCTCTGCAACAAGAGAAGCCACTGCAATGAAAAGGCCATGCACCGCATCGAAGAGTCGCTATCGCTCAACGCAAGCAGAGAAAGCCCACGTGCAGCAACCAAGACCCAACGCAGCCAAAAAAAAGAAAAGAAAAAAAAGAAAAATTAAAGAAAGAGTTGCTAATCAGCTAGATACTTTTACTCCTGTAAGGATAGAAATAATTACGGTAGCTGATGCAAAATATGCTCCTGAGTTGACAGCTATCCCTATGGTAAACATATGATGGGCCCACAAGAGAAATCCTAAAAAGCCAGTGGACATGACTCACTATTCCCAAATAGCTGAAAGGCACTTTCTGTCCTAAATAGTATGTAATGATATGTGACTTTATAACAAACCCTGGTAGGCCATGAATACAGACTTCAGGGTGACCAAAGAATCAAAATAGGTGTTGGTATAGGATTCGGTCTCCTCCTGCAGGGTCAAAGAAAGTAGTGTTTAGATATCTATCTCTTAACAGTATGGCAATTCTGGCTGCTCGGACTGACATTGGTAATTATATTAAGATGGCTATAGTTGGGGAAGATTAAACTAATAGTGGTGTTTGGTATTGCGATATGACTGCTGGTTTTGTATGAAAGACTATAGTAATAAAAGTAATAATACCAAGAATTGAAGAGACACCTGCTAAATGTAAGGAGAAAATGGTTAGGTTGACAGAGGCTCCTGCGTGGGCCAGATTGTAAGCTAGAGCTGAATACACAGTTCCACTGGTACCAGAACCAGCTTCTACAATTGGTGATATGAGTAGAAGTAAGAATGATGGGGGAAATAGTCAAAAGTTTATATGATTTATTCGGGGAAATGCTACCTCAGGTGTCTGAGTTGTTAGTGGCCCAAGTCCATTTTCAAACCCTGCAATCGTAATGGGTATAACTATAAAGAAAATTATTACAAGTGCAGGGACTGTTATGACTACCTTGCAGATTTGGACATCTCCAAGTAGTGCTCCAGGTTAGCATAGCTCAGCCTGCATTAATATACTTAAGGTGCTGCCTGCTACTCCAGGTCAAGCACCAAATAGTAAATATAAAATACCGATATCTTTGTGATTGTTGAAAATAATCAGCAGTGTATGAACAGAGGTAAAAAGACTGAGTTAGCATTCGACTGTAAATGTAAAGACAGATTGAGCCCTCTTTCTCGCAAAGCCTGTGGTGAATCAACAAATTGAATTGTAACTTTAGAGAAGCAGCTTCAATTCTGCCGGTGATTTTCCTGCCTTTTTTTTCTTTCTCAGATGAAGCAGAAGTAGACTGAAGCCAGTTGACTAGAGGATTTGCCTGTTAACTAAAGTTTCCTGTGGTTAAAACTCATCAGTCTCGTAAAGATTTGGCTTAATTACAATGTTTGCTTTACATTCAATTGATGTAGGATAAAGTCTTGCAATCCTTAGTTTTAGAAATTAAGTAAATTTTACTTGTTTAGGGTTTTGAAAGCTCTTGGTCTGAACTAACCTAAATTCCTAGTGCAATACCAACAGAATGGGTGTTAGTGTAATAATCGTGTGGATATTATGATTGGTAATGATAGGAAGGTTATTTCTTTGTATGTTCAAATTGTTTTGTTTTTGTGTTGTTTCATGAAGAGAATATAGTTAGTGATGTGGAGTATGTTAGCTGCAAGTAAATATATATGCTGAGGACTGCTATGATGGCTATTAGTATTGGTAGAATGATGTTGTCATTTTTGTTATCTCTTGGATAATTATTCATTTGGGTAAAAACCCTGACAGTGATGGGTGATGTCCTAATGATACTATAATGGTGTCATGAAGAACCTGGGAGTAAGACAGGAATAAAGGCACAGACCTACTAGAGAATGGACTTGAGGATATGGGGAGGGGGAAGGGTAAGCTGTGACAAAGGGAGAGAGTGGCATGGACATATATACACTACCAAACGTAAGGTAGATAGCTAGTGGGAAGCAGCCGCATAGCACAGGGAGATAAGCTCAGTGATTTGTGACCACCTAGAGGGGTGGGTAGGGAGGGTGGGAGGGAGGGAGACACAAGAGGGGAGAGATATGGGAACATATGTATATGTATAACTGATTCACTTTGTTAAAAAGCAGTAACTAACACACCATTGTAAAGCAATTATACTCCAATAAAGATGTAAAAAACAAACAAACAAAAAAAAGAAAAGGATTTTGATGGGAGGTGTTTTATCTCATGTGTGTGATAATGATACTCTTGTAGTACAAGATCTGGGCATAAATAAGAAGAGAGTGTTGTTATGATATAAATTAGTATGTTTAGGATTGTTATAATTGGAATATACTTTATAATAGCTGTTATTCATCCTATATGGGCAATTGATGAGGAGGGTGTAATTTTTTCCAGGTGAGTATGGCTAAGTCTGTCTCAGCCTCCAGCTACGATTTATAATATCACTATGATTAATAGTATATTTAGCTTGATGGATGGTGACATGTGATATAAAACTGATAGGGGTGTATTTTTATCAGGCTGATAGCATCAGGCCTGTTGTTCATGGGATGCCTCGTGTGACTTCAGACACTCAGAAGTGAAATGGGGAAAGTCCTACTTTTGTGACAAGGGAGATTGTCATGAGGGTGGCTGCTGCTGGATTAAAGATTTTTGTTATTCATTGTGTTCTTTAACCAGAGAATATTAGATTAATGATAATAGCCATTATAAGTAGTATTGATGCGGTGGAATTTTTTAGGAAATATTTGTTGGATGGTTCTGTAGCTTATGGGTTCATGTTTTTTATTAGAATGGGGCTACCATTAACCAGTGTGAGCTTGTTATAGAATTATATTTCCTGAGAAAATGGTCAGTAGAACGATAGTAAAAACAATGAGAGTTTATTAGTACAGGAAGGATATACGACAACATTTTGGGGGTATGGGCCTGAAGCTTACTTAGAGAACCTTACTATATAGCATGTGGTGTAAAGTGGTAGCATGGAGAATGTAAAATTCTTAGGAAGAATTCAATTCCAGAAATAAGAGCATTGAAACCTCTATGATTTACTCTATCAAAGTAACTCTTTTGTCAGACATATTTCTTAAGTTTGTGGTGGGTTGCCTGGTATGATGACAGGTAGTGAAAACTCTCATATACATAGGGCTAATGTTAGTACTAAAAAACTTTTTATAAGAAATGTATATGTTAATCATATCAAACTTCTGGGTAGGATGCTCAAATTCATAGAAAGGAGGTTGTTAGATGTGTTTTAATGATGACTTGGGCTGTATATAATTCTGGCACCTAGGGATTGTCGAATGCTCCTAAAAATAGATTGCTGTGGAAATGTTTATTATAAGGAAATTGACATATTCTCTAGGAAGGACCGGGTGAATGGGCCTGCTACATTTTCTATGTTGAAGACATATACAGGTTTTGATTCTACTTCTGTTAAATCAAGTGGGGCTTCATTGGATTTCTGCTACTGCAGAGATAATCAAATTCTGGGTAGGGGTCAGGAGAAAATTAGTCATAGATGTTCTCGTGTAATAATTACTGTTCAAAGTGTAAATGATCCATTTATCAGTAAGACTGAGAATGGAATAACTGCTCCATTACTTCATATGAGATTGTGTGCTACTGTCCCTAGAGCTCCAGTGAGCGAGTATTTTGAATGTGAAGCCCATCCAGATCTGAGGATGGAATAAATGGCTAGCTGTGATATGGCTAATATAAATAGTATGCCTACATTTATATTAATTAGTGGATAAGATATGGGAAGAGGAATTCATGTTGTGAGAGCCAGGGTTAAGGCTAGCATTGGGGCAATAATATATAAATTGATGATGTTGATGGACATAGTGGTTCTTTAATAAGTAATTTGAATGCCTCAGCAATGGGCTGTAATAATCCATGGGGGCTGATGATTTTTGGCCCTTTCTGGATTGGTATATAGCCTAGGATTTTCCACTTAGTTAATATGAGGAATGCTCTGGTCAATTAAATTGTGTAATTTGTGAAAGAATGTTGATTATAAACATATTCTTAGGAAGAGGACTTGAACCCATGCAGATAAAGATTTCAGTTTTACATAATTACCGGGCTCTGCCATGGTAACAAGCCCTGTTCTACAGTAAGGTATGTATAAATTAATTGAATGTAGATTATATCATCATTTAGTTTGAAGACATTTTGTAAAGTAAGCCATATTGCTCTTGTCCTTTCATACTGGAAGAAATCTGCAATAGACAGAAAGCAACCAGGATGACTCCAGTCTGACTCCAGATCACGTGAGACTTTAATAGTTGAACAAACAGACAATTAATAGCAGTTATACCATTGAAACGTCCTGATCCAGCATCAAGGTCATAAACCATATTGCCGATATGAACTCCAGAATACAATTAGACTGTTATCCCTAGTAAAACCTGTTCCGTTGATCAGTGTTTTAGAAGAACAGATGATAAAGCATTTTGACTAGCTGGACTAAATTTTAATCACTCAGAGGTGGTTTTATTCTCCAAAAAATAAATGGCGCACGGGCTCAAGGCACACCGGCTTCAGTAGTTGTGGCACGCAGGCTCAGTAGTTGTGGCCCACTGGCTTAGTTGCTCCGTGGCACTTGGGATCGTCCCAGACCGGGGATCGAAGCCGTGCCTGCTGCATTGGAGGCGGATTCTTAAGCACTGCATCACCAGGGAAGTCCCAGAATCGCAGTCTCCCTTTTAATATTCCTTAAGCCCAAAGAATCCATGGAAAATTGCTACAGAAAATAAGACAATAAAATATTGTAAGGACTATAACAGAAGCATATAGTACACAGTTCATATAGACACATCCCAAGCAGTTAGTTACAACGTATATTAAAAGGGAGGCTGCAATTTTATTATTTTTATTATTTTTTTAACATCTCTATTGGAGTATAATTGCTTTACAATGATGTGTTATTTTCTGCTTTATAACAAAGTGAATCAGTTATACATGTGCATATGTTCCCATATTTCTTGCATCTCCCTCCCTCCCACCCTCCCTATCCCACCCTCTAGGTTGGTCACAAAGCACCGAGCTGCTCTCCCTGTGCTATGCGGTTGAGGGAGGCTGCAATTTTAAAAGGATAAGATAAATTATACCCACAAACTCCGAATATTTCCTGAAACGTTGCAATCTGAAACCCTATTGTAGGAAGCAGAAGATTCCAGGAGACATTCTACAAATGAAGGACTCTAAACACTGTGGTTGGATAAGGAATTCTGGAAGGAAGGTATCCTCACCCAAGGAGAGCAGGTTCCTATACTTGTCTAACATCACATCCCTGTACAATTCCCACTGATCTTGGTCTAGGCACTCCCAGCCCTCTTGAGAGAAATCTATGGGCACATCCTGGAATGTCAGCAGTCCCTGAAATTAAAGGTACACATGACATGTGGCCACGGGAAGAGTTCATAATGTGACCCAAGAAGAAAACAGCAAGTTAAGAGAACTGGTTTTAATTTAGAAGAGTGTCTTCAATTATCTCACACACACACACACACACATATATATATATATATATATATTTACAAAGTAACTTTCTCTACCTTATTTCTAACTACAAGAATAGAGTGTGGCATGTGATCCACAAAACCAGTATAGAGACTATACTTATCTGGAAAAGAGATGATAAAATGATGGTTTCAACACAGGCCATATGCATTTTTGAATGTTTTATTTATATCAAATTGGATAAAATGTGTGTATTTCTCAGACAGAAAAGACATGTCGAGGTAGAAATGTACCTTTCAACTATTCATGGGTACACAGGTACACTGGGGAGATTGTAAAAGTGCAGATTGTGATTCAGTAGGTCCGGTGGGCCTGAGTTCTATTTTTTTAACAAGCTCATTTTTAACCAGTGATGCCACAGTCTCTGATCCATTAACGATAATTGTGAATAGCAGAGACATAATTAGAAAGGTAAAAATTCATATTTAATTTTGAACTTAAAGTGTTTTATGGATTTTACACCTTTAATAGGAGAGTAAGCACAGCAGCAACAATCATTTGTGAATATTTTCTATAGACCATGTATCTTTCTAACTTTTTTGTGTAGGATTCCAGGAAAAAGGCCTGGGCTGCGGTCACAGTTGGGGGGCCCCCAGGCCGGGCCGGCCCCTCCAGGACCCCCGACGGGGCCCTGCGCTCCTGGCGGCTCCCTCCCCCGGCGCCCCCCTCCCTCTCGGAAGGCCTCGGGGCAGAGCGGTCCCACCCCCTGCGCCCAGAACGGAGCCCGCGTTTCCGGAGAGCTGGAACTCCCGCAGCTCGGGGTCTCCTCCCTCCGCCGTTACGGAAGTGCCCCGGATCCCGAGGGGAGGGCGGCCTCACTGAGGCCGGCTCTGGAGGGGCCCCGGCGGCCGAAGCCGCGACAGTCGTGCGGACGGCGGGCCGGGTAAGTGGGCGCCGACGCTCCGCCTGGTCCGGTGCCCGGGCGGCAGCGCAAGACCAGCTTCTGAGGGGCAGGGGTTCGCTGCCACGCGCCGCAGCTGTGCAGAAAGAGCGGCCCCCAGCGTCTGGTCCCGGGGAACTGCGGTCCCTCCTCTCCCCCCTGCCCTTGGCCTAGCTCGCGGGGCGTGGGGGGCGTGGGGAGGGGTCGGCCTGAGCGTCCGGAGGGGAAACGAGGCAAGGGAGGAACAGGGTCCGGCTGCAGCGTCAGCGCCCCTCCTCCCGACTGCGGGGAAAGCGGCTGAAAACTCCTCCCGAGGCTCGCAGGCCCCTTATTCAGCCGAGTCCCTCTGCGCTCCTTCCTCCTTGAGCTAAAGTACCGGGGGGAGGGGACAGGGCAGGCGACTGGCTCAGGTAATGGGGAACATTAAAAGGTGATTGTTAACTAAGGAAAACCAGCTCTCCCAACGTGAGGAATGTAGCGCTTTTCTTTGTATACGGAGATGCCAGAGTCTGGGCTCACTGAAATCCTTCCTTTCATATGCACCTCAGCTCTCTGGGGCCTGCATTCTGTATTCGCGTATCCTGAGCTCCTCAGGGCCCGCGCCTCACGCTGGAGGGCTGCAAGTGCTGAAGACTGTGACATCCATTGTTTACTGAGCTGGCAAGAAATATTCCATTTCTCACAGGCTTGAGGGGCAGACAGTGAAAAAGAGTCAGAGAATCTCACTCAGCATGTACTTTGGTTTACATATAGATAATATTTATACGTAACTGTGCTAGTAGAGGTTCTCAAGTCCAATCAACTTGTACTACTGCCCTCTAGGTATTCATTTCATCAATATCATAAGGTAAATGCCTATAGAATTGACTTAATCCATTTAAATAGGTTAATGATTTTTAAAGGAAACGTAATAGAAATATAACAACAGAACCTTTACCACTAAAGGCTGGGTCTGGAACAACCTACATAAATGTTCCTTGTTAAAATATTGAAAGATGTATTCAATAGAAATATTAACAAAAATGACAAATAATAAGGTTAGCAGAATGTTGAAATGTTCTATCTTTATCATTAAAGTGGCAGAAAATCATTTATTAGTAGGCACTGGGGGCAGAAGATGCCTGATTTTATATCTTTGTCATATTTGTACAGTTGTTTCAACAAGTAACAAAGACAAAATGGAAAAACAAGGAAGTTTGTGCCTGAGATCATGTTGATGTGAAACCAGGGATGGCCACCTTGTGCCAGGTGAGTTAAGTTTACCTGGCAGGTAGAACGCAGAGCTCCTGAGAAGCAAGGGTTGGAATTTTTCTACTGGGTGCCCCTTAGGTTCTGTGACTTGACTGATTGTGAGTCATGTTTTGGGAAAGACCTGATCACAGGAAAAGGGTGGGAATAGAGTGATTTGGGGAGCAGCTAACATCATTTATCACGGCTCACGGCCTGAATGAATTTTAAAGAAACAGGAACACAAATGCTTCTTATGGAATCAGAGAATGTGAGGGCTGGACAATTCCAGAAAATGAGGAACACCCGTCCCATTTTCCAGATGAGAAAACAGAGGCCCAGCAAGGTGAAATCCCTCACCCAAGTTGCACCCGTCTCTCCTCCCCACTACATGGTCCATGAAAGCAGGACTCTTCCTGTCGTGATCACTGCTGAACCCCAAAAAGGGCCAGGCATCTAGCATCTGCTCCAAAAATTTTGGTTGACTGTAGGAACAATGCTATTTCTTTCTTTCTCACTCTTATTCAGGATTGTGCCAAGAACTCCCCAGTTTTCAATGTAATTCGATAAATGTAAATATTAATTGAGTTTTGTTGTGATGAGGACTTAGGCTTTGAAGGTAACAGACTTGGTTCAGATCCTGGTTCTGCCACTCAATAGCTGTTTGGCTTTGGGAAAATTACTAAACCTCTCTGAGCTTATTTCCTCCTTTGTAAAGTGGGGATAAATGTATCTGAACCAGCAGAGCACCTGCATGAGAGATGGGGACTAAATATTGGTCTTTCTCACTCTACCACGCCATCTCTCTGTTCTTCCCAGAGAAGTTGTACAGAAGGATATAGTACTTTTTAAAAATAATTAATTAATTAATTTTTGGCTGCGTTGGGTCTTCGTTGCTATGCGCGGGCTTTCTCTAGTTGTGGCGAGTGGGGGCTACTGTTTGTTGCGGTGTGCGGGCTTCTCATTGCGGTGGCTTCTCTTGCTGTGCTTGTTGTGGAGCACTGGCTCTAGGCGTGCGGGCTTCAGTAGTTGTGGCCTGCAGGCTCAGTAGTTGTGGCGCATGGGCATAGCTGCTCTGCGGCATGTGGGAACTTCCCTGACCTGGGCTCGAACCCACGTCCCCTGCGTTGGCAGGCAGATTCTTAATCACTGCGCCACCAGGGAAGTCCAATATAGTACTTTATAAAGAGGAGTTTTAATTTATTTCAGATAGTGTACATGTTTCTTGTAGAAGAGATTATTCCACTATAGAAACATTAACACGCGATACCACTACAAATGCAGTATTCTATGGGCTATATCTTATCAGTAAAGTTTATAAGTAATTGGGCAAAGGCCAAAGCACTAGGTACTGGGGAGTAAGAAGACTGAAATCTGGGGTGCCCCCCACCCCAATTTCAAGAGCAGGATGTGTTTTTCAAATCCATATTTCATCTGGTCTTTGTTTCTCATCTATCCCCTGTGTCTGCCTTTCTCAAGAAGGCTCAGATCCTCCGCTTTCACATCCTCCCGGCTGGCTGTGCCCCAGCTCCCACCCTGGAACCTCGACATGCCTGGGTGTGCCTGCTCTCCCTGTGCCTCACCAGCTTTGCCAGGGAGCTGCTGTATCGTGCACTGCTAGCTGTACCCCAGAGTACCTAGACCCTTCTGGTACATGAAGTACACCCTCATCACCATGAGTGCACGCCCATCCCCTTACCTTATATCCTGCCTCTGAGCCAGGCCTGGGGGTGACTACAGTGTGCGTTCAGCTATGTGAGCTGCTGGGATCAAAGTGAAGTTCCCACCTTTGAAGTTGCAGGCTTGAGGGGCACACAGTGATTTAAAGTCGGGTCACCTGACTTAAATGGGGGGCTGATTGATTTAAAGCCAGGGCAGCTGACTTAAAGCCTGTGTTCCTCAGCTGCAGGACGAGACCAACTTTGGGGGTGCACGGGTTCGCTCCAAGCCAGCACTGCTGTTCAGGAAGAGCTTCCAGTAGCGCCTTAGTGCAGGGGGACTTGGTGCGTTGTCTTGCCGCTGCCCTTAGAGGGGGACCACCTGCTCTTCTGGAGGAGAATCAGGGAGGGGGAAGTGCAGAGTCCCGGCTGGAGTTGCGGCACCCCTTGTCTGATGGCAGGCAAGGAGGGGCGGGGCTGTGTGGTGTCCTGGGGCTGGACTCACCAGGTCGACTCAGCCTCTCAGCCTCCTAACCTCCCCACACACACCCCACAAGAGTTTCCAATAATATGTAATTGCGCCTTAGGTTCTCGGTCTTCAAACTCATACCCAGGCTCCCAGGTCCCTTGATTCAGCCAATTCCTCTGTGCTCTTTCTTCTATTAGATACAGTCCCAGAGGGAGGGGCTGGGGGATGGGACTGGAGGGACCCCGGCAGCACTGGCCTCAGCTGACTAAAGAGATCCGGAGCCTGCGCTCTCACATATGTGCGAGGACCCTTAAGGTGGAATCGAGGGGGCCAGTTAGAGGCAGTCCTTGTTGCCTCAAGTGAGTATGGATCACCGTCGGGTGGGGAGCACACTGACCCCTGGGAAGTACTGTTAGGAGCATGTGTTCCTCCCTCGGCTTCAAGGATGTGGGTGGACTTCAGGACTCCAGTTCCCCTCCAGGCCTCCAGGTCCGACTGCATCCCAGTGACCTTGCGGACCTGGCTTCCTGTCCCAGAACTTGCCAGGCTCCAGGAAGAATGCAGACTGCAGAGATGGTGCCTGAGGGCTCCCGCTTAAGAAGTGCTGTCCCTGGAGACCCAACAGTGGAGGGAGGAAGGGTGAAGGGAGTAGGGGGGTAGGGTAGGGAGGGGTGGCTGCCCTGGGAGTTGTTGAGAGAGAAATATCGCCTCCCACACCCCATGCCCCCTGCAACTGACCCATTTATACCATAGGATCTCAGGACCTTTTAGTCAGCGATGCCTCTGCTTCTTTACTCCTGTGTTCAAAACTATGCAAAACAAACTTTTCATCCTCTTGCTGCCTTGCCAGGACTTTTAGAGCACTGTTGTTTTGAAGCACTTGTTCCCTAAACTGCAGTTTGGAGCTGTCCCAGTTATTTAAAAGTGTTCTCCTTAAACTGAGACTAAATCCTACTCTTTTGGAAAAACGACCTTCACTTCAGAGATCGCCTTTTCTGCCCATTCCTTCCTTCCACTTCCCTCTTAAGAACCCCTGTGCTCAAAGAGCTTGGTGATTTATTTTCTGCTTGATGTCAAAAAGAAACCTTCCTCATGCACCGCAAAAAGCTTTCCTTGAACATAGGTGTTTCAAAACCATGACAGTGTTTTGCAGTTAGTATACACTGGGTAGACTGCCTAGCAATCCCTCCAAGAGCCAGAGGTGAGCGACACCTTTACTTATTTGATTGGATGCCCTTCAAGTTTAGGAAGGTCCCATTCTTATGCCCCAGCAGATAATACAGAGCCCTGGATGGCTGTGGCTGTGATTAGATAACTTCTGATGATTTTATTTCCCTTACTGAGCTGCTGCTTCTAGGTTAAATTCATTTTATTACCTGTCCTTTTTTTTGTTGCTGTTTGCAGTACACGGGCCTCTCACTGTTGTGGTCTCTCCCGTTGCGGAGCACAGACTCCGGACACGCAGGCTCAGCGGCCATGGCTCACGGGCCTAGCCACTCCATGGCATGTGGCATCATCCCAGACCGGGGCACGAACCCGTGGCCCCCGCATTGGCAGGCGGACTCTCAACCACTGCGCCACGAGGGAAGCCCTACCTGTCCATTTTTAAAGAAAGACTGACTAAGTCACTGTAATAGGTCAGGCGTCTGAGCTCAGGGTTGGTCAAAGGTACTCACAGGGAAGAAGGTGGATAAAAAGAGGTGGGTAAAATAGGAGGGTTGGCAAGTACAGCCAGGACAACCGTGTTCACCGTGCATATTAATAAAGGCCAGAATCTCCTCATTTATCTCTGGTCGGAAGTTCTGCTGGTTTCACAGGATCAAACTCAAATCATATTCAAACTAGGGGGCTTCCCTGGTGGTGCAGTGGTTGGGAATCCGCCTGCCTATGGAGGGGATGCGGGTTCATGCCCCGTTCCGGGAAGATCCCACGTGGCGCAGAGCGGCTGGGCCCGTGAGCCATGGCTGCTGAGCCTGCGCATCTGGAGCCTGTGCTCCGCAACGGGAGAGGCCACAACAGTGAGAGGCTCGCATACGGCAAAAAAAAAACCAAACAAACAAACAAAAAAACCCCACCAAACTAGGGGATTTCCCCTGAGCATAAAAGGAAGTATCCACCCCTTGCAGGAGTCGCTGGTGAGGAATAAAGAAGCAGATGTAGAGAACGGACTTGAGGACACAGAAAGGGGGAAGGGTAAGCTGGGATGAAGTGAGAGAGTGGCATAGACATGTATACACTACCAAAGGTGAAATAGATAGCTAGTGGGAAGCAGCTGCATATAGCACAGGGAGATCAGCTCAGTTCTTTGTGACCACCTAGAGGTGGGATAGGGAGGATGGGAGGGAGGCGCAAGAGGGCAGGGATATGGGGATGTATGTATACGAATAGCTGATTCACTTCGTTATACAGCAGAAGCTAACACAACATGGTAAAGCAATTATACTCCAATAAAGATGTTAACAACAACAAAACCCCCCAAAAAACTAAGTCAGTCAAGCCAACGGAGACATTGTATGTGTTTACAGTTAGAGAAATCCAGAAGAGAATTCTTTACTCTGTATGCAATGAATGGTCCATTTGAAAAGAAAAAAACTTTAAAATGTTGTTTTTTCCATTTATTGTTCAGAACATCATTTTTATACCTCTGCATTTTTTACTATTCAAAGCCAAGTCACGTGAGTTACAGGGAAGCAGCTGATTGATTTAAAGTTGGGTCATGTGCTTTAAAAACCAGTGGCAGTTGATTGATTTAAATCCCGGTCACATGACATGAGGAGGGGGTGCTAAAAACTGCTTTTTCATCTCTGGTTCAGAATATCATATTTACCTTGGTTTTTCTTATGATTTAGAAAACTTGAGCTGTCTCTCCTTGGAATCATCAGGAGAAAAATACAGTATTTCAGGTTCATTTTTGAAACCAGCTTCTCACGGTTAAGGTGTATTGACTAAAAGATCTTCCTTCAAGAGATTCCAAACCTCTGTAGGACACTTCATTGTAATTGGAGAAAAAAGAAGAATGAAATCAGGCCAGCAAGCTGCAGAGGGCAAGGCAGCCCCCAGGACTAGGGAAGGAGGAGGAGGAAGGGCTGAGGGTTGCCATTAGAGCAGACAGCCTCCAGAGGGCGCTGAAGCACCGGCAGAGCCCACCTGCACTCCCACTTTGGCACTCCAGGATCACAGTTGGGTTTGGAGATGGGGTTGTTGTAACCCCAAGGAGGTGAGCAGAGAGGAGGAGTTGATTACCAGTCTCCTCTGACTCTCTGGGCCAAATGGCCTGGCTTCACAGGGGGGACAGAATTTTGCTTTCAGCAACTGATGGGGCACTTCCAGGCTGGTGGGGTTGCCCAGCGGCCCGACAGCCTGACAGGCTGTCTGCGGTGTGACCGCCCGTTGTTCCTCCAGAATCTGTACATCAGGAGGTGCATGGCTGCGGGAGCCCATTCACCGCCCTCCCCCCAAGGGGGATGGCACGTTCCCTGGCTGTACCCTGTGATCACCAGGTACTTGAAATGAATGCAAGTTTTTTGACTTCAAGGAAGAGCTCACATAACCCCTTCTGCCTCATAATGTGTGGGATTTACTATAATGGAAGGACATTATAAAGAACAGGTAGAAAACTCACCTGTTGGTCTCCATGTAGGAGTTTATTTTGCATGAATCCCTCCTACATGAGTAGATAGCAGAGGTTTATTTTTGTTCCTGTGTGTGTAGTTGTGGCAGAGGATGTAGGTATGGTGATTTGAAGCCCTGAAAGAAATATTCTCAGAATTCTCAAACCTTCTCTTGATTGGAATCGAAAGAGACCTGGAAAAGGAGGAAAAGAAGAGGAGGGAGAACAAATGACTGTTTCTCAGTAAATTCACCTTCTTGGTTGATTGTTCTGTCTTCCTATTTCTTTTAACTTCTATGTATGTCTAATGGAATAATGTAGAAAGGCTGATTTTTATGCTTTAAAAGATTTTATATCACAAAGAAACTAGAAGTGGCTAACAGAACTTATTCAAATCAATGTTACATAGAGACTTTGATATTAAATTTGTATACTAAAATGGGTTAATCCAAATCTTCTCTTTCTTTTTGAGTGAATATTTGTAGCTAATAATTTATGCTAGATATACAAAATTGTGAGAATGGATACCATTTTTCATCACTTAAATGATTTCTTGTAAATGAATAGATCGTACACTTTAAATGCCAATGTTGTATCTTACATGTTTTTTAATTCCTTGATTTCCAAAACTTGTGTTTATTTAATTGATTTCTATCTAATAATCTCCTCTTTATTCTTTCTTACTTTATATTTTATTGATCTATAGTTAATTTACATTATTATATTAGTTTCAGAGGTACAACATAGTGATTCATAAATGTTGAAGTTGTTCTCCATTTATACTTATTATTAATGAGTGGCTCTATTCCCCATGCTATACAGTACATCGCTGTAGATTATTGATTTTATACATAGTGGATTCTTCCTCAGAATTTCCTACCACTGTTTTGCTCCTCCACCCTGTCTCTCCCTGTTGGTAACCACTAGTCTGTTCTTTAATCTGTGAGTCTGTTTTGTTGTTGTTGTTGTATTCAATTTTTTAGATGCCACGTGTGATAACCTACCAGGCTTGTTTTCTCTGCGGCTTATTTTACTAAGCATAATACCCTCCAAATCCATCCATGTTCTTGCAAATGCAAAATTTCATTTTTTGCTGAAGTCATCATAGAAAATCCTTTTTATCCCGTAACTTATTGATGACCACTTAGTTTCATTCTATATCTTGGCTATGGCAAATAACAGTTATGAACATTGGTGTGCAGTTATTATTTTGAAATAGTGTTTTTGTTTTCTTCTGATATACCCGAGTGAAATTGCTGGATATTACGGTAGTTCTATTTTTAGTTTTTTGTGGAACCCCCATTCTGCTTTCCACAGTAGCTGCACTACTTCACATTCACATCAAGAGTGTACAAGAGTTTCCCTTTCTCCACATCCTCACTAACCTTTGTTATTTGTGACCTTTTTGATGACAGCCATTCTGACAAGACTGAGGTGATATATCTCATTGTTTTGATTTGCATTTTATTGCCGATTAGCTATGTTTAGCATCTTTGTGAGTTCTGGCTGTATGTTTTCCTTGGAAAAATGTCTATTTAGGTCTTCTCATTTTTTTAAAAAAAGATTTTGGGTATTGTTCTGATATTGAGTTGTATGTGTTTCTGTAGTTTAGATATGAACCCTTGCTTGGTCATCTTTTTGGTGTTAACCTCTTATCATGTGCAAATATTGTCTCTCCTGCAGCAGGTTGTCTTTTCATTTTGTCTTTGGTTTCCTTTGCTGTGCAAAATCTTTTAAGTGTAATGAAGTCCCATTTGTTTATTTTTGCTTTTGTTTCATTTGCCTTAGTAGACTGAACCCAAAACTGTTGCTATCATTTATGTTGAAGAATGTTCTGTATTTTCCTTCAGGGGTTTTATGGTTTTCCATTTAGGTCTTTATTCAGTTTTGCGTTTATTTTATATATGGTGTGCTAAAATACTCTGATTTTATTCTTTTCCATGTAGCTGACCCGTTTTCCCAGTACCACTTATTGAAGAGACAGTTTTCCCTCCATATTGCCTGCTTTGTCATAAATCAATTAAATATAAGTGTGTGGGCTTCTTTCTGGGATCTCTATTCTATTCCAGTGATCTTTGTGTCTGTTTTTGCTCCTGTCCGATTCTCTTTGATTACTGTCGCTTTGCAGTATAATCTGAAGTCAAGGTGCGTGATGCCTCCAGCTGTTTTCTTTCTCAAGATTGTTTGGCTATTTGGGGTCTTTGTGTTTCTATACAAATTTTAAAATTACTTTTTCAAGTTCTGTGAAAATGCTTTGGTATTCTGATAGGGACTGCATTAAATCTGTAGATTGTCTTTGGTAGTGTGGTTACTTTAACAGTATTAATTCTTCCAGTCCATGCACCTGCTATATTTTCCCATCTTTTTCTGTTGCCTTCAACTTCTTTCACCAATGGCTGATAGATTTCTGAGTACATGTCTTTTACCTGCTTAGGTGTGTTTGTTCCTAAGTATCTTATTCTTTTTGGTGTGATTGCATATGGTATTGTTTTCTTAATTTTTTTCTTTCTGACAGCTTTGAGTTTTGTTTTTTCTTCTTTTTCTAATTCCTTCAGGTGTAATGTTAGGTTGTTTATTTGATATTTTTCTTGTTTCCTAAGAATAAGCTTGTATCACTATAACTTCCCCCTGTGAACTGTGTTGGCTGTGTCCCATGGATTTTGGATCATTGTGTGTTCATTTTCATTTGTCCTGGGTATTTTTAGAATCCCTCTTTAATTTCTTCAGTGTTCCTTTCTTCCCCTTTTATTCCCTTCATCTGTGATGTGAGGACTATCTTTAATATTACGTTTGGATTTCTTTCAGTTTTGTGTGTGTGTGTGTGTGATTATTTAAGTTGCTGAGCTCTTAATTTCACATGGACACTAACAACCCTGCACTGTTACTCTGCTCCCCCACAGTTACTGAATTTGACCTTATATTTTACATCTACTTGTTTTGTGTGTCCCTTAACTTCTTATTGTGAATATAGATGATTTTATTAATGTTTTCTTTCATCGTTCCTACTAGCTGTGTACATGGTTGATTTATTGCCTTTGTTGAATATTTGCCTTATCCAATGAGGTTTTTTCCTTTAGTAAGTTTCCTTTCCTAATTTTTATGTTTCAGTCGTGGCCTTTTTCACTGAGAAAAGCCCCTTTAAGATTTCCCATAAAGCTGGTTTGGCGTTGCTGAGCTTTTTTAGTTTTGCTTCTCTGTAAAACTTTAGATCTCACCATCAAATCTGAAGGAGAGCCTTTCTGGGTAGAGTATTTTGGGTTATAGACTTTTCCCTTTCATGACTTTAAATATACCATGCCACTCCCTTCTGGCATGCAGAGGTATCCTGAGAAGTCAGCTGATAACTTTATACAAGTTCCCATGTCTGTAACTTGTTGCTTTTCCTTTTCTCCTTTTAATATTGTCTTTTTATCTTTATTTCTTTGCCATTTTAATTACAGTGAGTCTTGGTGTGGTCCTCTTTGGGTTGATCCTGTTTTGGCCTTACTGTGTTTACTGCACATGGATGTCTGTTTTCTTTCCCAGGTTATGGAAGTTTTCAGCTCTTATGTCTTCAGGTATGTTCTACACTGCTTTCTCTTTCCTTTTTGCTTCTGGGACCAGTATAATGCCAATATTAGTACACTTGATGTTGTTTCACAAGTCTGTTCAACTTTCCTCATTTCATTTTAATCTATTGTTTTACCGTTCATCTTCAGTGATTGCCAGTACTCTGTCCTTCAGTTTTCTGATTCATTCCTCTGTATCATTTAGTCTACAGTAGTTTCCTTTTAGTGTAATTTCCATTTCATTTATTGTATTCCTCATGTCTGTTTTGTTTTTCTTTAATGGTCTAACTCTTTTTTAAAAAATTCTCACTTCTTGCTCTGGTCGTCCATTCTTCTCCCGAGTTCTTTGATCATCTTTATAGTTATTACCTTGAACTCTTTGTTGAGGAGATTGGGTATCTCCACTTCACTTAGATCTTCTGAGTTCTTATCTTGTTCCTTCATTTGGATCGTGTTTCTGTGTCACCTCATTTTTCTTAACTTGCTGTTTTTATTGCTATGTATGTAGTAGGTTCGTTACATTTCCTGACCTTGGAGAAGTAGCCTTTTGTAGGAGAGGTCCTATGTGTCCCAGCAGCCCACAGTCCCCTGGTCACTAGAACTATATGTTCTAGGTGTACCCCCTATGTGGGCTGCTTGGGCTCTTTTGTTGTGGTGGGCTACTACTGTGGGTGGTCTGGTAGGCTTGGCTGCCCCCAGAGTGCATGTTTGCCAGACTCTGCCTTGTATGGAGGCTGTCTGTGCTGCTTGGTGAGGCTAAATCTTAAGGCACAACTCTGGGGGACACCAAATCTAGTGCTGGTTCATTTATGGGTAGAGTTGCAGTCCAGGTGATATCAGGGCTAGTGCCCAGTCACTGGTCCTGGGGCTATGCTGGCTACTGGGAGGAAGACACAGGTCCTGAGCTCTGGCTGCAGGGCCCAGGAGTCGCAGAGTTGGTGTTGGATCACTGTCCCTGAGACAGCTATCTGCAGGGTCTGGGGTATCCCTAATCTTGTATTGGCATTCTGATGGGCAGGGTCAGGACCCAGCTGAGTCCATGGCTGCTTCTGGCCTCCAAGTGAGTGTTCTGGTCACACACCCTGCTGGACGGTGGTATTCCTGGAGCTGGTGTGTGCCTGTTGGTGTATGAGGCTGATCCCACTGCTAGAGCAGGTTTGCTGTTGGGTAGGTCCAAGCTCCATCCAGTCCCTGTTCAGTAATCACCTGCTGACGGTGAGGCTGATTCCAAGGACAGAGCAGTTAATCTGGTGATCCCGTGGAGCATGTTTTAGAAAGGGAGAGGGTAGAGATGGAAACACCAGTCAGAAGACAGTTATACCCATCCAGTGAAATGAGAGACTAAGCTGGAATCAATGGAAATAAGATAGTCAGCTATCGTCAAGAGTAGCTATTTTCGAATAAAAGTCAATATGATAGAAAGTGTAATCCTGAATTAACATTACATATTAAGGATAGGAGTAACTTCCTTTCAAGTTGTGTGAAAGGGTATCTTTTATTTCTTCTGGTAATGAATTGGCCTAGAAAAATAGAACTATACTGGGAAGTGTGGAATATTCCTTCTAATATTAGAAATTATAATGATATATAGAGATAAAAACTTTGAGCTCATAATCTAGAATTTGATAAGACCACAAAGGTTGGAATCTAATCAGTGCCTCTGCTCTCAGGAAAAGTTACCTCCAAAATCTATAAAGATCTATAGTTGTATATTTAATTTATGAAGATCCTGAAGGTGAGACTCTTAAGAGAGGTGAAAGCAGGGTTAGGGGCTCTGGAAGGTTCAAATAGTAATTCTAAAGTTTGGAGTTTAGACCAAAGCTTCTTATTTATTATTATCATTCTAACTTCTACTAGTTATTCCTACTAATTAGATATCTAATAGCTAATAGGGGCAATATTTTCCTTTTCCTTTTCCTAGAGATTTATCCTGCAATAAAATACCATCTATCGAAAGGCATACATGTGAACCACTACCTTTTTTGCAGTTTATGTAAGTTACAAATATAACTTCATTATATTTGGAATTTTTACAAAGCTTAATTTTTTATAAAATTAATTTGTTACTCATTTTGAAATATGAAAATTACTACTAAAATTTTGTAGCAAATCCTTTTTGTCTCTAGCAAAGATTAGTGTGAGAATTATTACACAGATCAGAGTGAATCATTGTAGAGCAGTGGTTCTCACCCAGGGTGATTTTTGTACACAGGTGACATTTGGTAGTGTCTGGAGATATTTTTGTTTGTCAGAACTGTATATGCTACTGGCATCTAGTGGACAGAGGCCAGAGATGCTACAAAACATCCAACACTGTACAGGAGAGCCTCCCACAGCGAAGAATTATCCAGCCCAAAATGTCAATAGTGCTGCCTTTCTAGAGAAATAAAAATCACTTAACACAAGTATTTAATAAGCATTTACTATTTTGTATCTAATGCACCACATATATAATCATGAAAGTATAAATCATGTCTTCCACAGTGAGATTTCTTTAGTGTATGGAGGGAGTAGTGATGTTATGTTTCATCATATATAAATTAGAATTATTGCCAAAGGATAAATGTTCTGAAAGAATATATTTTTTTCTTCTGCTTTTGCTTGTGTCTGTTTTTGTAGAAATCTTGGTTGTAATTTACTCACAGAACTGATCTTTGGAACGTTTCAGGCCCAGCATGGAATGCAGTTTTTACACAAGTTGTAAGTGAAATAGAAGATGAATAAATGTAAAAAACTGTGTGTAAAAACATCATGCAGTTATTGGTTAGCTCGGTGTAAGCCCAGTATGAACTCTGGAAAGTATGTCTTGAGAGCCATTTATTTTTTTTTCAAATGAGGAAACTAAGGAACAAAGAGGCCAAGAGACTTGTGTAACTCATATATATGGAACGCTCTGCTTTCCCTAGTACTGATCTTTGGCACAGGCAATACAAGGCAGCAAGCAAAAACACTCAAATTAGCATTGTCATGGAAACCCACTGATGCCTCTCCAGTATGCGAATGGTCCATGAAGTTCCACTTTTGAATTTAACTTTGATTCCTGCTCATGTGCAAAGTTCCTGACTGCTTAAAATGTATGCAATACAGAGATGCAAAGAACTAAGTTTAGCACCGAATTCTTCAGGGAGCAAAAGCTGTGGGAGCTTCCCCAACCATTATTAGCTCTTTTAAATGGTAAAGCAGAAAGAATTCCTGAACACCCACCACAGGGCTTGCCCAGCCAACCAGAACATTATTTTTCAAAAAGCATATATCTCTGAAGTGAATTATCTGTGGTCAATGGGAACCTTTGAGATATGGAAAAAGACGTTGTTTGTGTTCAGCTGTAGTGTGAAAAATATATAGAAAATACATTGCTGTAGCCTAATTCAATATACTTCCTTTGCTGACTACTCTTCAATAAGAAGTGTGGGTTGTACACCCCTTCAGCTCAAAAATTCTGTGACTTCTCATGACACAAGGAAATGATAGATGGTACGTTCAGTGGCCCGAAGGTGATTTCAGACTCAAGGTAAAAATGAGCTCTTCTACACCTGGCTTTGGAAAAGACTCTCTTACCTGTCTTGTGGTTCAGAAATCCAGTTTCACACAGTTCACACATTTTGGGTTAATGAAGGTGTTGAGGCTGTGTCTGGAGCTGGATTAGCAATTCCTGCAGATGCCTATCTTTAGCGGCCTCCTTCCTTTCCCTTGTTAGTTTGCTGATGCCTACCTTGGGGAGAGAGCACCAAGGGTCAGTTTTTCTTTTCCAGCACACCGGAGAGCAGGCTGATGAGGTCCCTTCACCAGGAGGTTTTAGTAGCATCAATACAACGTCTTAAAACTCACCACCTTTCCTAAACATCCTATAACAGCAAGAGTTCCTTATAAGAATCAGAGTTTCACTATAGTTATGTAGGCAACACGGGAAAATACATGTGGTAATAAATAAATAAATAAATCACAGTTTAAAAATTAATGAATTCATTCAAAAACATTCACTGAGTACCTGGCCACTGTGTGTCAGCACTGTACTAAGTTACAGTTACAGCTGGGGTTACAAAGACGCATAGGGCAAGGACTTTGTCCCCAAGAAATTTTCATACTGGAAGGAGAAAGTTGGATGTTGATGGGAAAACATATATGAGAGCTATTCGAGCATCTATGCAGCAGGGTAACAAGGTGAGGGACGGGGGTGATGAAGTAGAAAATGAGTGGTAGGTTAGAAAAGATTTGTAATGGAAGAGGCACCAAGTTGTTCCTTTTGAATTTGTGTTCCTCTTAAGTGACAGAAAAAGGTAGTGAAAGAATCAGATCTATCTGCTGTTGTAAATAAATTAGTACTGCTAAAACTTGTTCACAGTTACTTTCAAAAGATTGTCACAGGGCTTCTCTGGTGGCGCAGTGTTTGGCAGTCCGCCTTCCGACGTAGGGGACACGGGTTCGTGCCCCGTTCCGGGAAGATCCCACATGCCACTGAGCGGCTAGGCCCGTGAGCCATGGCCGCTGAGCCTGTATGTCCGGAGCCTGTACTCCGCAATGGTAGAGGCCTCAACAGTGAGAGGCCCACGTACAGAAAAAAAAAAAAAAAAAAAAAAAAGATTGTCACAGTATAGTAAGTCTTTGTTTTGGGCTAAGTCTTTCTAATAGACACAGCTAATTTGCTTCAGGAAACATTTGCCATGGTGAGACATAACCTTTATTGCATCTCTTTCCAAAGGCTAGCCACCAAGGGAACATGCCACCCTCGAGTTAAGTCATTTTATTACCTATAATGACATATTACTGGGGTGTTTATAAGTTTCCTGCATTAAGTAAGTTTGGAAAAGGGCCCCAGCTTAGGTGGATTTATCATGAATTCAATGCAGCTTAGGCTTCAGGGGTCCTCACTTGCAGAGGTCCCTTCCAAGGTCTTGAGAGGGGTCCTAGCGATTTTTGTATTCATAATTTTGCATGTTTTTATTACACAGGATTTTCCAAAGTAGATGAGCTTCAGGCCCCACAATACCTTGATTCATCACCGGGTGGCAGCTAATTATAAGTCAGTAGGTTTCTTGAATGAAGCCTCTATGTTATTGACAAACATCAGGTGAAGTAGTTAGCAGTGTAGTAGTCTATTTTATATGGGAAATCAACCTCAAAAATGAGCCAAGAGCTTATTAATAAAGTACCACTTTTTGAATGTTGGTAGTAATCATATCTCTTTCACATAAAATCAGGAATGAAATATATTATGGAAAACCAGCAATGGTTGACAATCCTAAATGTTAAGTATACTTTTTTTCTGACTTTAAAGTGTTTCTCCTTCATTCACCTATGAAGGTCCAGACTGATGGCTTATTTTTAAAAATTCTTTTAGTCATTTCATTGATTCTAACAATACAAGCTCCATGATTTTAGAAACTGTAGGACTCCACAATGTAGAAAGGCTATATAACTTAACCAGACAGAGCACATTCACATGCTTCCTTCTCTGTGGTACATTAATATGGTACCAAGGGCTTCCCTGGTGGTGCAGTGGTTGAGAGTCCGCCTGCCGATGCGGGGGACGCAGGTTTGTGCCCCGGTCCGGGAGGATCCCTCATGCCGCGGAGAGGCCGGTCCCGTGGGCCATGGCCACTGGGCCTGCGCGTCCGGAGCCTGTGCTCTGCAGCGGGAGAGGCCACAACAGTGAGAGGACCGCGTACCGCAAAAAAAAAAAAAAAAAGTAATAATAGTATGGTACCAAGGACATAAGCACTAAGAGAGAATAAGGGGCAAATCAAAGCCTTATCCCTATTGAATTATTTACCTCATTGTTGAGAATATCAGTAAGGGAGGTGTGGCCACACTATGAAGGCAAATTGAGCTGCGGTCACAGAGTTGCCCTAACGCTCCCCTAGTCAGCTAGCGTTGGTTTCCTTTTGATAGCTATGTACACACAAAAGTTTACACACTTCAGTGTGCTGTCATCACTTTTTGCTATGTACTAGAATCCTGGCAGCTTCTCAGATTTAGAAAAGCATTAATGCTAAAAAGAAAAATAACTTGGGTCTGCCCTTTGGGGTGATTCAGGGTGGCTGTTTTATTTGTAATAGTTCAAAATTTTGAGATTGTCACACCTAGCAACTACTATGCTTTTCTTCTCCCAACTGCCTCTTATTCTTCTCAACTGTAGCATTTTCTCCCATTCTGTATGTTTTTTCAGTTGCTTGATAGTGTCCTTTGAAGGCCAAACTTTTTAATTTTTACAAAATACAACTCATCTGTTTTTCCTTTGGTTGTTGGTACTTCTGGAATCATATCTAAGAAATTATTGTCTAATGCAAGGTCATAAATATTTACTCCTGTGTTTTCTTCTAAGAGTTTTATAGCCTTAGCTCTTACATTTGGATATTTGATCCATTGGGAGTTCATTTTCATATATGGTGTGAAGTGTAGGAGTCCAGCTTCATTATTTTGTGTGTGGATGTACAGTTGTTCCAGTATCGTTTGGAAAGACTGTTCTTTCCACATTGAATTGTTTTGGCACGCTTGTTGAAAATCAATAGACCATATATATGAGGGTTCATTTCCATACTGTCAGTTCTGTTCCATTGATATACATGTCTGTTCTTGATATACATGTCTGTTCTGTTCCATTGATATACATGTCTGTTCCAGTACCACACTGTGATTGCAGTAGCTTTGAACTGAGTATTGAAACCAAGATGTGTGAGTCCCCCACTTTGTTCTTTACCAACATTGTTTTGGTTATTCTGTTTCCTTGAATTGCCATATGAATTTTAGAATTAGCTTGGCAATTTCTGGAAAGAAATCAGCTGGGATTTTGATAGGAATTGCAATGGAACCATAAGTCGATTAGGGAATTAGTGACATTTTAATAAGATTAGCTTCCAGTCCATGAATCCAGCATGTCTTTATATTTATTTAGATCTTCTTCAATTTCTTTCAACAGTTTTGTACTTTTCAGTGTGAATTTTGCACTTACTTGGTTAAATTTTTCCCTAAGTATTTTATTTCTTTTGATGCTGTTACACATGGAATTGTTTTCTTATTTTCATTTTTGGATTACTCATTGCTGGTGTGTAGAAATAATATTGATCTTATATCCTACACCCTTGATGAATTCTTTTATTAATGCTAACAGTTATTTTCCTAGATTCCCAGGAATATGTCTTGTGGTCTTCCAGTTTCCCAGGAATATATTGGCACATTTCAAAGTCTCTGTGGACATCTCATTCCTCAGCTTTTCTTTTTAAGCTTTTCGATTGGGCTGTTTATTGCCCCAAACTGTTATCCATTGCCTCATGCAACCGCCATGTTAAAATATTTGCTTGAAAATGTTTTCCAGAAATGCAACCTGAAGAACGGCTTTTCTCACTAGACAGCTCTCAGTCAGGTCAAAGGCAAGCCTTTCAAGTGATGTCTTCCAGGGGACCACCAGACATGTAAAACAATGACAGTTCTTTGGGAATGAGGCTTTGAAGGCCCTCCCAGTCCATGCTGCTCCTTCTGGTACCAGGGATGTGGGCTGTTTTTCAAGGCTACCACTGGCATGGAGAGCAAAGGTCAAGGACAAGTTCAAGCAACAAAGATCTCATTGTTCTTACAGAAATTAGTTTGTTTTCCTTGAATAAATTGCTCCCCAGTGTGCAGTAATCCTGTTGGTTAAATTTCCAGAGTTCAGAAGAAGTTGATTCTGACCATTTTTGCCAGTTTTGTTGTTGTTGTTACTGGTATTGTTGCTTCTATGGAGGGATGCATTTTCAGATGTCCTTCCTCCATCATTTTTACTGATTTTCCTGCAATATTTTTTAAAATCTCTAAAGTCACAATGACCATAGGCTAATTAAATATTTGTCATGGGAGATGATTAAGAAAAAAATAAATAAAAAGATAAATACTAAATAAAAAGAGAAATTATAATTCTCATAGAGTCTTTCCCAGATGGGTAGATGAAGATTGAAAAGGTATTTCTATATTTAGTGCTCTGAAAATTAAGTTAGATTAACAGATGTTTAACACACCCCCACTTTTTTTTTCATTCAGGTTAAACACAGGCTTTACAGTCAGAACTGAGTTCAAATTCCAGCTCTGCTTCTTACTAGCTTGATGACTTAGGACAAGTTATGTAACTTCTCTGTGCCTCAGTTTCCTCATTTGTACAATGGGGTAATATATCTATCACATAAGGTTACCGTGAGGATTGACTGTTAAATGCTGATCACAGATGCCTGGCAACCCAAAAGATGTTAGTTTTGATAATTATCTTTATAATATTCTTAAAAAATACGCTAATAATTCTTGAGTAGAGTTAACCTAAAGTTAGATATTCTTTTCTTTCTTCCTGTTTCTTTTGGTCTTTTTTCCCCTATTTGTTTTAAAGAACTAAGAAAAAAAAAAGAAAGAAAGAAATAAAATCTATTCCAGCATTTTGGAATAAAATTTTGTTCCCCAAAATTTATTTGTTTATTTTATTGATATATAAACAAAATGTTATTTATTTATTCAGCAAATCTTTATTAAATACCTAGTAAATATTAGGCACTGTGTCAGGCACAGGAATAATAATGTGTGGTCCCTGCTCTCAAGCTGCTGACAATCTAGGGGACGGACAAGTAAACAGGTGATTACATACACAGTAACAAAGGCTATGATAGAAGAATACACATGGTACTATGTGATGGGAGTATGGCTTTCACCAGTTCCTCTTGGATTTATCTCTCCTTCTTTGGCTCCAGAACCAAGGAATTAGCCCTATTTTTGTCTTTGTGTAGTTTAAATCATGAAATTTTAAAAAATTTGTAGAGATAAAAGAAAAACACCTTGAATTATGGAGGACACTAGAAATTGTACTTTTTTACAGAGCAAGGGCTTCCTACCAGCATAGTCACTTCTTGGGTTTTTAACCTGAAAAGTTCTTTGGCATATTTTTTCTTTGCTAGCTACTTTTTTTCTATTTTTTTGTCTGTTTTTCTTCTCCACTTTATCATTTAGAGACCTGGGTAGTTCCCAATGAAAGAGTGTTTTACAGATTCTTAGAGTGATTTATGGGTAAAGACAGAAAATGATTTTTTTTTTTTTTTTTTTTGCGGTATACGGGCCTCTCACTGCTGTGGCCTCTCCCGTTGCGAAGCACAGGAGCCGGACACGCAGGCTCAGCGGCCATGGCTTACGGGCCCAGCCGCTCCGCGGCATGTGGGATCTTCCCGGACCGGGGCATAAACCTGCGTCTTCTGCATCGGCAGGCGGACTCTCAACTACTGCACCACCAGGGAAGCCCAATGATTTTTTTTTAACCTTCAAGTTCCATACCAAAAAAAATGAATATAAGCTTTCATGGAAGTAATTGAAAATGCAGATCATTTTAATTCCATTCCATTTTTCAGAATTCTCAATCGTAATCCTTTGACAACAGTTAAAGATTCTTATCTTTTTAAATTGCCAGCATTAAAATATTTGTAAGTATTGCAACAGTTTCATGGCTCATGAGATAATTTCTCCTCTTTTTGCTTTCGTCAAAGATTGAGTACTTTGGCTGAAAAGTCATAATTTAGATTTTAACTGGGTTACTGAAAATAAGACTTACTGGCAAACAAAGGGTTAAGAAAGAATATATATGGGTAAGACAGGCAGCAGAGAATGAGAACAGTGTTGAAGAACACATATAGTTATGAAGATGTAGATGCATGTAGGAATATTATTTATCCCAGAGAGCAAAAAGGAATAAGGGATATGTTATTTTTTAAAAAAGAGTGATCAAAGAGGTAGATGCAATTGAAAATGAAAAGTTAGGATAATAAAAAATGATTGTGCTGTTCAGCACCATGGTCATTAATTTGATGATGCAAATTTAAATTTCTTCAATAAGAGCTTTTTGGAATTATCATCTATGGCAAGTAAGAAGCCAGAATTGAAGTAATCACATGTTAAGTATCTTTTTATGTTTAGAATTTTTGTCTTTGGGTTTTATATCATGCATGTTTGGGCTTCTCCTTCAGAGACATGGGAACAACACAAGTGTCACAACTATTGAAAGCATCCTCATGATGACCCTTGAATTGGAAAAACTGTAAATTGATTTTTCTTACATTTATTTTCACTCAATTGTTTTTTTTTAGTTTTCTTTTATTATTTTCTTAAGTCAGGTTTATTTATGTATAATTTTCATTTCACAGAATTCACTATTTATAAATATACATTGTGATGTGTTTTTACAAATGTATAATTCTGTAGGCACCACCACATTTGAGGTCAAGAAAACTTCTGAACTCCCAAAAGACCCCTCATGTCCCTTTGTAGTCTATCCCATCTCCCACTACCAGCCCCTGGCAACCAACAATCTGATTTTTGTCCGTATAATGTTGCCTTTTCCAGAATATCTTATAACTGAAATCATGTGGTATGTAGCCTTTTGTTTTTGGCTTCTTTCACTTACCAGGTTCTTTGGAGATTCATCTGTTTTGTTCCACCTGTCAGTAGTTCATTCCTTTTTATTGCTGAGCAGTATTCTAGTTGTGTGGATACACAATTTGTTTACACATTCATCATTTGATAAACATTCGAGTTTTTTCTATTTCTTTGGCTATTATGAACAAAGCCTCTGAAAACACTCACATGTGTGTGTGAACATATGTTTTGTGCCAGCATAAGTTTTCATTTCTTTGGGGTAAAATATCTAAGGGTGGGATTGCTTCATCATATGCTAAGTGCATATTTAACTTTTTTTTTTTTTTTTTTTTTGGTGGGGGGTACGCGGGCTTCTCACCACTGTGGGCTCTCCCGTTGCAGAGCACAGGCTCCAGATGCTCAGGTTCAGCAGCCATGGCTCACGGGCCCAGCCGCTCCGCGGCATGTGGGATCTTCCCGGACCAGGGCACGAACCCGTGGCCCCTGCATCGGCAGGCGGACTCTCAACCCCTGTGCCACCAGGGAAGCCCCCATATTTAACTTTTTAAGAAACTGCTAAACTGTTTTCTAAAGTGCCTGTGCCAATTTGGTTTCCCACTAGCAGTCTATGAGAGTTGCAGTTTGTTTCTCCATGTCGTCACCTGATCATTATATTTGTTTTTTTAAAAAAATTCAGCCTTTCTAGTAGGTGTGTAGTTCCATCTCGGGCTAGGCCCGTTAGCCATGGCTGTTGAGCCTGCGTGTCCGGAGCCTGTGCTCCGCAATGGGGACAGGCCACAACAGTGAGAGGCCTGCGTACCGCAAAAAAAAAAAGAATAAAGCTACTAAAGAAATTGGATGTGCAGTTTAAAACCTTCCAACAAAGAAAGCTTCAAGTCCAGGTGGCTTTACTGATAAATTCTACCGAACATTTAAGGAATGAAATAATGTCAATTCTACACAAACCCTACCAGAAAGTTGAAGAGAAGGGAATATTTCCCAACTTATTTATAAGGCCAACTTTCACCGTATCAAGATTAGACAATGACATTACAAGAAAACTATAGACCAATATCTCTCATGAACACAGAGGCAAAAATTCTTAACAAAACTTTAGCATATCAAATCCAGTATTATATAGAAAGATGATACATCATGACCAATTGGGTTTATCTCAAGAATGAAAGGTTGGTTTAATATTTGAAAATCAATTTACCCAACTTAGTACAATAAAAAAGAAAAATCAGGACATCTGTGGTGGGGCAGTGGTTAAGAATCCACCTCCCACTGCAGGGGACATGGGTTTCAGCCCTGGTCCGGGAAGATCCCACATGCCACGGAGCAACTAAGCCCATGCACCACTACTAATGAACCTGCGCTCTAGAGCCTGTGAGCCACAACTACTGAGCCCATGTGCCACAACTAGTGAAGCCCATTCACCTGGAGTCCGTGCCCTGCAACAAGAGAAGCCACCGCAATGAGAAGCCTGCATACTGCAATGAAGAGTAGTCCCTGCTCGACACAACTAGAGAAAGCCTGCATGCAACAATGAAGACCCAAAGCAGCCAAAAATAAATAAATTAAAAAAAGAAAAGAAGGGAAAAATGACATAATCATTGCACTAGATGCAGGAAGAGAATGAAAGAATCTAACATCCATTCCTGATTAAAGAAAAAAACAGCCCTCAGTAGATTAGAAATGGAAGGAGACTTCCTCAACTTGATAAATGACTTCTACAAAAAACCTAACATCATATTTAATGCTGAAGGACAAAGTACTTTCTCTCCAGGATCAGGACAAAAGCAAGGATGTCTGCTCTCATTACTTCTATTTGACATTGCAGTGAAGGTTCTAGCCAGTGCAATAGGGCAACAAAAAGAAAAGAGATATTCAGAATGGAAAGGAAGAAGTAAAACTATCTTTGCAGATAACATGATTATGTAGAAAACCTGATAGAATATACAAAATTGCTACTGGAACTCATAAATGAGTTTATCAAGTTTGCAGGGTACAAGATCAACATACGAAAAGATTAATTTATCTCAACAAACTATCAGAGAGCAAAGTTTTAAAATACTACTTATAACAGAATCAAACATATAAAATACTTAGAATAAATCTGACAAAAGATGTAAGACTTGCACACTGAAAACTGTAAAATATTGCTGGGGGAAATTAAGGAAGACCTAAATAAATGGAGAGATATAATGTATTCATGGATCTGAAGATTCAAAATTGATAAGATATCAATTCTCCCCAAATTGATTTATAGATCAAAATCCCAGTAGGCTTTTCTATAGAAATTGACAAGCTAATTCTAAATTTTATATGGAAATAAAATTTAGAATAACTAAAACAACGTTGAAAAAGAACAAAGTTGAAGAACTAACAGTAACTGATTTCAAGGCTTATGAAGCTACACTTTGAAGACATTGTGATAGTAGTGTAAAGATAGACAAAAAGATCAAAGGAACAGAAGAGAAAGTTCAGAAGTAGAGAGATGTGGACAACTGACTTTCAGGTTCAAAGGCATTTGAGAGGAGAAACGATAGTGTTTTCAACAAATGATGCTGGAAGAATTGAATATCCAGGTACAAAAAAAAAAAAAAAACTTCCATCCAAACCATATACAGAAATGAACTCAAATTGGTTTGAAGATCTAAATGTAAAACATAAAACTATAAAACCTCTAGAGCAAAACAGGTGAAAAATTTTATGACCTTGAGTTAGGCAAGATTTCTTACATACAACACCAAAAGCATAATCCATAAAAGAAGAAAATAGATAAATTAGCTACCATCAAAATTAAGAATTTCTGCCCTGCAAAAGACACTACTGAGAGAATGAAAAGATGAGTCCCAGAATGGGAGAAAATACTTAGCAACTTACATATTGGATAAAGGACTAATTTCAAGAATATATAAAGAACTCTCAAAACTCCAGAAAAATATAGATAAAAAATTCAAAGATATACATATGGAAAATAAGCATAGGAAAAGATGTTTGACAAGATTAATCATTAGGGATGCTAGAGCAAGAAAAAATTACACACGTATTAAACTATCTAAAATTAAAAATACTGAGCATAGCAAGTGTTGGCCGCAACGTGAAGAAGATGCAACTCTCATATACTGCTGGTAGAGATGTAAAATGATCAAACCACTATGGAAAATAGGTATTTTTTAAAAACTTAAACATACACTTACCAATGATCCAGCCATTCTACTTGCAGATATTTACCCAAGAGAAATGGAAGTATACATCCATATAAAGACTTGTACACAAATATTCATAGCAACTTTATCTGTAATAGACAAAGACTGAAACACTCACATGTCCATCAATGGTGAATAGATAAATTGGGGTACATCCATATAATGGAATACTATTCAGCAATAAACAGAAATGAATTACTGATATATACAACAATATGGATGAAGATTAAAATAATCATGCTGAGCTTAGAAGCCAGTTAGAAAAAAGTATACACTGCATGATTCCATTTACATAAAATTCTAGAAAATGCAAACAAAGCAGATCAATGGTTGCATGGCGATTGGAAAGGGCAAGGAACGATCGGAAGCAATAATTACGAAGAAACGTTAAGAAGCTTTCTGAGGTGATGGACATTTTGATTTTGGTGATGTCTTCATGGTGTGTATGTATGTGTGTGTGTGAACACAGATTACTGTATGTCAATTATACCTCAAAAAGCTGTTAAAAGAAATGATATTATATGAGAGAGACAATTGGGGAAATTTGAATAGCAACTCTTTATTAGGTAATATTATTGTGCAGGAATTTAATTTCTTCAATACTGTGTGTTAACAGTATTGTAGTTACATAGGGAAATAATTTTTTTTTTTTTTTTTTTTTTGCGGTACGTGGGCCTCACACTGTTGTGGCCTCTCCCGTTGCGAAGCACAGGCTCCAGACGCGCAGGCTCAAGGGCCATGGCTCATGGACCTAGCCACTCCGCGACACGTGGGATCTTCACAGACCGGGGCATGAACCTGTGTCCCCTGCATCGGCAGGCGGACTCTCAAACACTGCGCCACCAGGGAAGCCCTAATATCTATATTCTTGAAAAGCTTTAGTAGTGCTTGCATTTCAAGGAATTTGTCCATTTCATCTTGAATTTATTGGCGTATTCTATATATTCTCTTATTATGCTTTTAATATCTATAGTATTTTTTTGTTTTCCATTTTATTTATTTCTACTTTGATCTTTATTGTGTTCTTTCTTCTCTTACTCTGTGATTAATTTGCTCTCGTTTTCCCAGATTGAGGTGGAACTTGAGGAAGCTGAGTACAGCGTTAGCAATATCCCACATGTTGACATGTTATGTTTTCACTTTCAGTGAATTCAAAATAGTTTCTGATTTCCCTTTTGATTTCTTCTTTGACCACAAAGTTACTCAGAAGTGTGTTGTTTAGTTTCCAAATATTTGGAGCTTTTACAGATTTGTTAATTTCTAATTTATTACTATTGTGTTCAGAGACATATATTGAATGACTAAAATCCTTTAAAAATTTTTTAAAGTATTTTTCTAATTTATTTTTTTGCAGCATTGGGTCTTTGTTGCTTCGCCTGGGCTTTCTCCAGTTGTGGCGAGCAGGGCCTAGTCTTCATTGCGGTGCACCGGCTTCTCACTGGACGTCTTCTCTTGTTGCAGAGCCCAGGCTCTAGGTGCATGGACTTCAGTAGTTGTGGCACACAGGCTCTAGAGTGCATGCTCAGTAGTTGTGACGTACAGGCTTAGTTGCTCTGCGGCATGTGGGATCTTCCCGGAACAGGGATCAAACCCGTGTCCCCCGCATTGGCAGGCAGATTTTTGAACACTGGACAACCAGGGAAGTCCCTATTCCCGTATTCTTAATCTTTTGTGTAGATCCATATTCCAATCTGGTGTCATTTTCCTTCTGCCTGAAAATACTTCTTTTAACATTTCTTGTAGTGAAAGT
This sequence comes from Globicephala melas, assembly GCF_963455315.2. Lineage (NCBI taxonomy): Eukaryota > Metazoa > Chordata > Mammalia > Artiodactyla > Delphinidae > Globicephala > Globicephala melas. The sequence goes on from NC_083320.1 coordinate 96,371,662, forward strand.
CTACTAGTAATGAATTCTTTCAGCTTTTGTATGTCTGAGACCGTCTTTATTTTGCTTTTGTTTTGACAGATTTGGGTATAGAATTCTAGCTTGATAGAATTCAATTCACTACTTTAAAGATGTTATTTCGCTGTGTTCTCATTTACATTGTTTCTAACAAAAATTCTGCTGTCATTGTTATCTTTGTTCCTCTATGTAGTGTATAGTTTATTCCTCTGGCTGCTTTTAAATTTTTCTATTTATTGCTGGTTTTGAGCAATTTGATTATTTTTCGTGCCTTGGTGTAGTTTGGTCCATGTTTCTTATGCTTAAAGTTCATTGATCTTCTTGACTTTGTGGCTTTATAGTGTTTACCATTTTGGAAACATTTTGGCTATTATTTCTTCAAATTTTTGTATTTCTCCTCTCCTTCATGGACTCTAAGTACACATGTATTAGGCCACTTGAAGTTGTTGCACAGCTCACTGATGCTCTACTAAGTTTTGTTGTTGTTTTGTTTTGTTACTCTTTTTGTTTCATTTTGGATAGATTCTATTACTATGCCTTAATGTTCAGTGACCCTTTCTTCTGCAGTGTCTAATCAGCCATTAACCTCGTTCAGTCTCTTTTTCATTTAGACATTGCTTTTAATCTCTAGAAGCTCAATTTTGGTCTCTTTTACCTTTTCCATGCCTGTACTTAACATTTTCAGTTTTTAGTCTAGGTTTTTTAACATATGAAATACAGTTATAATAACTTTACTTCAGGTATAATAACTTTTAAAATGTTCTTTTCTGCCAATTCTAACATCTGTATAGATTATGGGTTAGTTTTGATTGATTGCCTTTTCCCCTCACTATGGGTCATATTTTCCTACTTCTTTGCATGCTTGGCAATACTTCATATGATCCCTGATATTGTGAGTTTTAGTTTCTTGTGTGCTATATATATTTATATTCCTGTAAAATGCTTGGGATTTGTTTTGGGTGAAATTAAGTTACTCAAAACAATTTTATTCTTTTAGGTCTAGCTTTTAAGATTCGTTGGGTAGGAGTCCAAGTAGCCTTTAGTCTGGAGTTCATTATTTGCAACTACTTAGACAAGTCCTTTCTGAGTATCATGAGGTTTTCCAGTCTGACTTGTAAGAACAGGTACTATTCCTACAACACTGTGTGGTATCCAGTTATTCTTATTATTAATCCTTCCATGTGGTCCTTTTCCTGGCATCAAGTAATTCCTCACACAAATGTACTGACAGATACTTCGTTGAATTCTCAAGAGATCCCTCTGCATATCTCCAGAGTTCTTTGTCTGTGCACTTCTTTTGTCTCTGATGCTCTGCTTTTTGAACTCTAGTTACCTTGGTTTTCCCAGACTGTCAGCTCCATTGCCTCAGTCATGGAGTCCACCAGTCTCTGCCTGGACTTCTCTTCCCTGTACCATGACCTGGAAACTCTCTCAGAGAAGTAAATTAGGGCAATTATAGGCATCACTTCATTTATTTCCCACCTCATGGAGATTACTGAACTTTATTGCCCGAGGTCCAGTTTCTTGAAAACTGTTTTTTCATATGTTCTGTCTTAGTTTTTCATTGCTTCAGGTGCAAGGTTAAATTGGTCCTTGTTACTTCATCTTGGCCAGAATCCAATAACATTCTTTAAGTGTGTTTTGCTTTGATACAGTGTCCAAATAAGATTAGGCATTGCATGTCTTGTCTTTGTTTCCTTTAATCTACAGTATTTTCCCTGCTATTTTTTTTTCTTGGTCTTGTATGACATTGGGAGTTTTGAAGAGTCTAAGCCAGTTGTCTTGTAAATTGCCCCAGAATCTGGTTTTGTCTGTTTCCTCATTAGATTCAAAGTAAATTTTTGGGGGAAGAATACTATATAGGTGATGTATTCTTCATACTTCAGCACTTCAGGTGGCCCAGTGCTAAGTCTGATCACTTGATTAAGGTGGTATCTTCCATATATCTCCATTGTAAAGTTATTTTCCCCTTGGTAATTGGAAAATAATACGTGGGGTGATAGTATGGGATCAGTGAAAATCCTACTTTCAAACAACTCTTCACCCAACTGTGCATCAATGATAATCCTTGTCTGAATCGATTATTACATTGTTAGATGCAAAATGACACTTTCCTAATTCTATCATTCCTTTTGCATTTATTAGCTGACATTATTCTATAAAGAAGAGTTCCCCAATTTTCATTTGAGTATCATTATGAACTCATGTGCTTTTTTAAAAAATTAACTATTTTATACCTTATTATAATGATAATGTTATTCTTTGGAATGTTCCTTTTGTCCATATTTGGCCAAAGTGACCTCTGTTATTGTTTAACCACAAGATGCTTTTTTATTACTAGAATAATTTCTAATATATTACTACTCACAAATAGGAACTGAGAAAGGGGTTCCAGAAGGTGCGGCCTTATTCAGACTCTTCTTAGAAGTCTGCCTTCTTCCTGTGTACTCTCAACCCAAAGTGAGGCTATCGGGTTGGAAGGAGATACTTCGGATTTATACTACAGATCAGTGTCACCCAATTCTAATCCCTATTCCCTTTTTTCTAGGCATACCATATCTACTGCCATTCTAATCCTTCTGTTGGGCACCTCTCTCCTCCTCTATATTTATTTACAACAGTCAAGAGCAGCAATTGTCCAACCAGTCCCTATTCAGTTCTCCAGTCCATATGCCCCAAGAACTCCTTTTTGCACTGGTCTGTGGTGGCCTTGGCCTACCTCTTCTACCTACTCAAGTATCTCTTTTACCACGAATTTAATTACCTGTGTTTCCATTTATAGGATCTTACCTAGCCGTATGGCGTGCTGCCTCTGCCAATTTAAAAATATTATTGAGGTTGTCTGTAAGAGAGTCAAGCTGTGTTGTGACAGTGAATGCCTGACAGACGTCACACGTTGTGGTGAGTCTCAGTTGCGGGAAAATCAATTTTTAATTTTTAATTTTTTTTAATTTTTAATTTAATATTTTAATTTTTAATCAATGATGATAAATTTTAAAATTCATGATGTAATTGCATTATTTTAATTCATACATTCAGAGTTCCAGCTCCCTAAGTTTCTAAGAACTACCCCTTGCTAAACATCAGATTCTTGGTTACATTATTAAGCTAATAGCAGCTCAGTTACATTGTTAGCTTAATAATGTAACTGATCCGCATACATAAAGGAACATGAGAAAGGAATGGATGGGGGAAGGGAATTAACATTACTGGCCTCATATCCTATGCTGTGCTCTCTGCAAATGAGAACTTATTGATATAGTGCCTCACAGTTTGTAAACTGATTTTATATACATTAGGTCTCAAGTACCCTTTGTCTTATAGGACAAGTGTAAATATATTTTTGTTTATTTTGTTTGTTTCCGCAATTTTATAAAGAGTACAAGTGATGCTGTTTTATGTCCTATTTGGAGCCTGAGAGTTTCTGGTTCCATAACCAGAAGCTGCTACCTAGCCCTCCTAATGGAATGGAGAGCTAGTTTATTCTTAGACTGTCCAGCTCTGAGCTTGCTCTGAATCTCAAGCTTTTCTATCTACAAAACACTCAGGGCCTTTCAACTATTTTTCTATATATTAGATTTATTCGCACTAAGTATTTAAAAAGCGCGGGTGCACGTGCGCAAGCGTAGTCCGCTTGCGCCCCGAGCAGCGCACATGCGGTGACGGTGGGATGGTGCAGTTGGTACTTTTTGCGGTTCCCATCGGGGGTGACAAAACCTTGCTGGTGTGGGAGCTGAGCTCTGGACCCACGGCGGAGGCCTTGCAAGTGAGACGAGTTGGAGCGGAGGGCTGGGTGGAGGAAGCCGCCCCGCGCCCCAGTAACTGGGCGCCCCGGGGTACTGCTTCAGCACCTCATCTGCCTGTGGTCTCCGCTGAGAGGAATCTTAGTTCTAGAGACGACCTGAGCAGTCAGCTCACCCCCATAGATTTTTGAGAGATAGTTCCCAACAGACGGCATTGCCTCCTAATATTTCTCGAAACTTAGGATTTCAGAGGGAAACTTGTTCATGAAATGAGAAGTATTTGGAGTAGCAGGCTCACCACAGTTGCCTGTGGCGAAAGGCTGGGGGAATATAAGGGAATGGGCGGTTTGGTTTCCTTGGCCTGAAATTTCCTGCACTTACTTAGCGTAGGACCACCCTGAAGCATTCTCTGTTCACAGTCTTCTCACAGTTTTGCGTTCTGTATTCGGTCCCAGTCTTCCCAAATGCAGCAGTGGGTGGTCCTGGGTTCTATGCCATCATCAAGTTTTATTCAGCAAGGGATGCCCACAGAGCCCAAAAGGCGTGTGACCAGAAGCAGCTTTTTCACACATCTCCAGTCAAGGTGGGTCCAAATGTGGAATTCCTCACTCTACTGGGATGAAGTGCTGAATTTAAAACTAATAGGCCATCGGGAATTCCGTAGCCGTCCAGTGGTTAGGACTCTGCACTTTCACTGCTGAGGGCCCGGGTTCAGTCCCTGGTCTGGAAACTAAGATCCCAGGGGGAAAAAACAAAACAAAACCGGCCAGCGTTTGTACAGCACTGTGGTGTACAGAATGCTCTCAGATGCACTGCTCCACTGATCCCCCAGTTCCCCAGTTGTTTCTTTCTTTTGTTTTAGGTGAAGAAACTCGAACTCAGGATGGTTAAGTGACTTACTTAAGGTTCATGACAGTAAATGTGGAAACTAGAGGCCAAACCATAACTTAACTGATGTTAAACCCCACGTCATTTTATGCTGCCCCTTAATTTAAGAAATCTTCACAAGAATCTTCCTTATATATACATTTATGTGGATTTTCAGTGTGTGAGGGTGACAAATTTTTAATAATTAATTATTTCTGGCTGCGTTGGGTCTTGTTGCTGCGCGCCGGCTTTCTCTATTTGCGGCGCGCGGAGTTTGCTCTTCGTTGCGGTGCGTGGGCTTCTTATCGCAACGGCTTCTCTTGTTGCGGAGCATGGGTTCTAGGCACGCGGGCTTCAGTAGTTGTGCCTCACGGGCTCTAGAGCACAGGCTCAGTAGTTGTGGCACACGGGCTTAGTTGCTCTACGGCATGTGGCATCTTCCCGGACAAGGATCAAACCCGTGTCACCTGCATTGGCACCCAGACTCTTAACCAGTGTGCCAACAGGGAAGTCCCGAGCTTGATAAACTTTTGTCAGATGTAAGATAAAGGAGGCTTCATCATCATCATCACTCTCAAACTGCCTATTAAGAACTCCCTTCAGATTCCAGAAAATGGTTAAATATTCTTTAATGCATTGTAGAAACCTTATTACATATCAACATGCCATCCAATTTTACTTCCCCAGAATTAACATTTCATTATGTTAAGGACCTTTTCAATTCCTCTGAATACGTGAGTGAGGCTTAGGTTTCCCAGACCTTTCCCTTTATAATTGTGTTTCTTCGCTGATTGGCTTCTTGCTCTGGCTACTTCCTACTGACCTTGCTGCCTCTTCTCACCCATATTTCTTTACTCACTGATTTCACCTTTATTGAATCTGAGAACTCTCCTCAGATGGGACTCCATGTACACTGCCTCCCACTTCTGTACCCTGTTTAACACCCTCTTCAATCCTGGCTGTACTCCCTGAGATTGAAATGATTTTGTGTCAGACATTCTTTAATTTGCGGACCCTGCGACCATTTCACATACCACTCAGATATTACAGATGGTCCTGGAAAGATTATGAAACAGTTACTTGGTATCAGTTGTGAGTAATGAGTTCTTTTCTTATATTGGACATTAAGACCATTCCATAAGTGTAGGTTGTGAGATTTTCACAGCATAAAGCCCGTCACTGATAGAGTAATGAAGAAAATGTTCTCCAAGTCACTATATAGTTGAGAGGAACGGGCGTTCGTATTAGATTTCTATATTTAATGCAGAGCTTTAGTTTACTACCCACAGCCCCGAAATTTTTCCCTACTTTACTTATGCGTTCTTTTTCAATTTTATTTATTTATTTATTTGCTTGCTTGCACCGGGTCTCAGTTGCAGCAGGTGGGCTCCTTAGTTGCGGCTCAGGGGCTCGCCAGTTGTGGCATGTGGGCTCCCCAGTTGCAGCAGGCAGGCTCCTTTAGTTTTGGCTTGAAGGCTCCTTAAATGTGGTGTGCGAACTCTTAGTTGCAACATGCATGTGAGACCTAGTTCCCTGACCGGGGATCGAACCTGGGCCCCCTGCATTGGGATAACAGAATGTTAACCACTGCACCAGCACGGAAGTTCCAATTATGTGGTCTTTTATTCATTGACAGGTATCTTCCTATCTTTTATCCCCTGTGTTTTTTATAAATACAGAAAAGAGAATAACATCTTAAAATAAAATGAAGGAAAGGCGTAATGTATCTGAATTTTTCTCAGTAACATGAAGGGAAAGGTTTGCCAGCAACTACTGTGGCAAGGTTATCCCAGATGTCAACTGTCTCTACTACCCAGGGGCTCAGAGCCCTTCTGAAGCTTCCTAATTGTCCAGGGCAGCTCCATTATGACTCACCGTACAGGACCTAGCCAGCCATGCGACACTCAACATTTAAAAATTAATCTTCATTTCTCCTTCCCAGCAGGCAGCTTCAGTTGGAGAAAGTAATTTCATTTTCTTATGTACTCATTCATTCACTCAGTCAGCAGACCATCACTCCTCTATTATATGCCAAGATTTATTCCTCTTTCTGGTAAGAAGGAAAGAATAATATATGGTTCCTTCAAGCACTTAAGGAGCTCATAAACTAGTGACAGAGGAGGATGCACAAACAAATCAATGAAGAATTAACAATGCTTTGATTTTGTTTGTATTATTTGAATTTTTATGACTAAATTTATAAACTACACCCTGTTCAAAATGGAAATAGACGTTTAAGAAAGAAGTAGTGATGTAAAAAATCCACAGTAATTTGTAAGTTCTTTAGAGAGTTAAGACTGGATATATTTGTACTCTCAAAGAAGCATGTTAATGCAGATGAATCTCTAATTCTTTTGGTTGCTTTATTTACTTTTATAGAGTTATACATATTCCCTGTTCTAACAGGGGTTAATAACTTGAGGAGGGGTTGCTACAGATTAAGGTCCTAATTCAGTGGCAGGTCCATCTTGTCTCCTCTTCAGGTCATATTCTCAAGCAGGAGCTACAGGATGAAACGACTAAAACAGTCCATTCCTTTCCTTACCCTCAACCCCATAATAGGCTTCTGCTGGGCCTCCTTGGATGCTTTCATCATCACTTTCACCACCGGAGGTCAGAGAACCTTCTGGATAATCAGGGGCCCTGGAAATGATGCAGAAAAGTACTGACTTAAAAATAATAAATAACATGTATTTAGGGCTCACTGTGAACTCATTGCTTAAAATGTCCTCCTTAATCTTCACAAACACTCTATGAAATTGGTATTGATAAGTCTCAGGTATATCCAAAATAAGTCTCTATGTAGGGTTGTGATATTTTTAGGTCTTTTATGTCTTTAGGTTTGTCTTGGCACCAGAGAGAAGGCGGTTCATCATAATACGCTTGCCCTAAACAGCTCCAGATGCCAAGAATTGGCAAATTACTACTTTGGTTTCCATGGGTGGTCAAAAAGGATCATCAAGGTAAACTCTGTAGACTTTCTTTGACTAACCAGACTCCTTCCAACATTGAACTCCTAGACTTTAGAGAGAAGAATAGAACAGGGCTTTGGGGAAGAGATGTGAGAGGCTTCCACATGGAAGTATCTGAGCATTGGCCTGCCACCTAGAATTAGTGATAATCTCAATGACTTGGATGGTGGTGTCCATAATTTTCTCTAGTATTTGTTTGGTATATAATAAAAAATAGTTGTCCATATCTAGTCATTCATTTGCAAGTTCCACTTGATTTTGAAGCTATAGCATACCTAAACTATTACCTGGGATAGCTGGAGTTTAGTTTTTATTTCTAACAACAGAATATGTTGAAGTCTAGCCTTTAATTCAAAATCCTAACAGCTTCAGGATCTTTCTGACCTTGAAGAAAGGGAAAATGAAGATATTGTGACACACTTCAGAAGCAAAGCCTGAAGCTCTTTTGTGCTTTAGAGGTGGTGTTGACCTTCCACGAGTGCAGGAGTCCTGGAGTTGGCATGGCTGAGGAACCTTTGGATAAGTTGGAGGAAGGTCTGTTTTCCAATATGTGTGTGTGTGGGGAGGTGAGGGAGTGGGATTTCTCTTTTTTCCTTTCTTTCTGAAACTCAACTTTTCAGATACATCATCACCTTTGCTAAGCAACTCAAGCCCTGGGCAGAATTTTTCTGCCTGACAGTATAGGTTTTTATCTTAGGCGATACCTGACAGCACCTTAAACTTAGAATTTTACAACTGGCTGCCTGCCAAGAAGCTTAGGAGGAGGGAAAATTAGTTATTATTAGTATTTTTTTGGTTAATAATTTGTTTTGCGCTAAAATAATCCTTCAAATACACGTGTCTTCTGGCCTTCAGTTATCCCAACAAAATCATTGTCTGAAGATTGAAATAAACTCGTGTAAATGTTCAGTCCTTTGCCTCCTATAGAAGGGCCTGAGCATAAAGAGTAAATGTAGATCCCTAAAAAGGGGATTCCGATTGGTACTGAGTTTATTCCTAGAATCCATGGCACTTGGGCTTAGGGTTTTAAGTCAGGGGCAGGGCTGTTAGCGAATGGAGTGGAGGAGGCTCCACCATCCACCTGAGTGGGTGATGGTTGAGGACAGGCCAGATCATCTGCTCTACAACCAAATCTACCTCACTGTATGAATCCAGCCCTTTACGCACACGAGAGCAGTGTCTGTAGCAGTGTAGCCTCAGCTTGTCCATTTGAAATCTGTGAGTAATATGAGATTGTGGCACGTTCTTGGTTTGCATTTGCCATGGAGTATTTTAGGAACTTCCAGAATAGATCTGAGCAGTAAAAATGTGCCATGCCAGGGTATACCTGCAACAGAGACATTCACCCATACCCCAGTGTTGTTCCTGCCCTTAATCACTAAGGTAATGTTCTAAGAATCACAGATGCATTTTTAGTTTTAAACATATAACCTAGAAATCAGTTATTCATATGGGCATTTTAAATTCATCTGTTTTGGTTGGATTTAGGGTCATTATCATTCCTTATGTAAAGGAAGGTAACCCAGAAGCTTGCTATTCAGAAAGCTATGACAGATGCATCCAGAAACTGCTGATTGTGGTTTTAGGTAAGACCTTTTTGATTGTCGTTGAAGTGCTTCAGTTTCAGTGAGCAAATAAACTTATTTGAAAAGTTAATTGGATGAAAATAATGGTTATCTAAAACATTACATATTCTTTCATTCACCAGATGCTTTCACAGCAACAGTTTTAAATTTGTTCTTTGTGGCATTTAAGAGAAGAACGACAGCAAATATTATTGTCCCCAGTGTTTAGATGTAGAATGACTTGCCTCAGTTCATACAGAAAGTGTTTGATCCATTTCTTCCTCAATTGCTTGCTTATCATACAGAATAGTGTAATGATTTATAAGCCTTGGACACCTGTGTTTGAGTCCTAACATTGTCTCTTAGATTTTGTTGTTGTTGTTGTTGCAATTTTAGGTTTTTCCAGCCAGAGACATTGGAAGGTATTTAATATCTCTAAGCTGCAATTTCTTTATCTGCATATCGGGTTAGTAATTCAGTTTACCACCAAATGGGGAATATTGTAAGAGTAAATGAGATGATGAATGTGAAAAGCTTAGAACTATGCCTGAAACATAGTAAGCAGACAAAATATATTGACTATTATTATTATCATTGTTATTTTCTTGTTGAAAAGTTTATTAGATTATGTTTTTGGAATCAATTTAATTTCAGTCTTCATTTCTGATATATTGGGTGAATATGATTCTTATATAATAATCGGCTACGTTTTTGTGAGCCTTGAAACTGGTCATGCTATTGAATAGCATTGATTCTGTTCCCTATCGAGTTATACAGCAGTGAGAATGTCACAGGCTGGCCCAAAGGACACATTATGATTAGTAGATTCCCGGAACAGAATTGCTCCCCTGCTTCACAGCCCTGCAGGCTTAGAGACTGAGAAATCTAGCTAAGTTGTCCGAGACCTTATTTGCTTGTAAGAGTTGACCCTGGATTGGTCTTGGCCTTCCAGCCTGGGTAGTCCTTCCAGTGAAGTTTGACTTCCCTGGTTATCAGACAGAATCTCCATCAGCTGTCAACTTTGGGTAACAACTTTTAAGAACCAAACTAAATGACTGGGTTGTTTGTGCCTAATATGCCAAGGTACTCCTTATATGTACCCAAAAGTCCTTAGACCAAAAAGCCTGGTGGCTCTAGCTTGCCTTGAGGAAAGCTGTATTGTCCAAACGGTACATGGGCTAGTTTCTACCAGTAGAGTGTTCAAATGCTCTCTCTCTCTGCTCCAAAGCTTTGTTCATTGTATCTGGTATAAGTTTGGTTCCAAGGAGTAGGCACTTGCCCTGCTTCTAATGGGAAGTATCTATTATAGTCCAGTGGTATCTATCCCAGGTTTGAACTCATTTTGATCCCCACCTAATGCCTTCCTATTTAATTGTATTGTGATTGAATATTTTTGTTTCCACAGCTTTTAATTTCTATGTCCTTATTCCTTAGGTCATATTTCCAAGATCATAAAGTTTTTGAACCAAAGTTGATACTTCTTATATATGTTTTCACAAATAATTATAATAAAAACTGTAGTGTCAGATGAGGGAAGTTCTAGGAAAATGCTCTTATTTTCTGCTTTTAGAAATCAAAAGAATGTCTAATTATTGGGTGCTACCATTGTATACAGGAAGTTTTAGAACAAGAAAACTGCTGAATTGATCCTTGTTAACTTTATTTCAGAAAGTGGTAAAACAGGTGTTGCATATAGACCCTGTGAAGAGGTCACAGATGCTGGAACCGAAGAGGAACTACAGGCTTTATTTCAAGTCTGTGGAGATAAAAGCTCAAGGGGTACACAGCCAGTGGAGCCATAATTCAAAACACCCAGCAGGATTTGGAAGACTTCAGCATATCTATTCAGTTCTGTCTTCCTTAGGAAAAGGTGAAACTCTGAAACTGCTTTTGAGGCAGGGAATTTCTAGGACTTTTCCAAGTCCAGCGCCTTGGCTCTGGCCCCTTACTTGAAGTTTGGAGAGCAGGATTGAGGGCCACCAGTGTACATCTATGGTTGTGGACACAGGAGAAGACACAGGACTTTTAGAAATCCCCTCAAATAGAATTGCAGGGATTTGGAAACAAAGTAACTATGGTCTTAAGTGTGATTATGCTACACTATTTAAAAACTATTCATGCCTTTCAAGTAAGGTATATTACCCAGATCTCAGCATCTCATATATATCTTGTGTTAAATATTTTGCCAAAGAACCTTTCTGTAAACCAGTTATATGGATGCCTCGAATTAGGGCTTAAGTAATTTCAATGTAATTTCTGAAAGAAAACATTAATGTACTGCATATAGGATTTTTATTTAAAAGGAGCAAAATATGTGTTTCATGTCATTGAGAGCTAATTCTTGGCTAGATTTCTGATTACTTAACTCACCCCAATGTTGCAAAGTTTGTTTGGAAGGGAAGAAAGTAGAGAAAGAAAAGGTGGTTATGTTTTGAAAAATGGAAAAATTTTGAAAGTTTTTTCCTGTACAAAATAATTATTTTAATTCAATTTAAATCAGTCAAGGAAACTTGAAACGTATCCATGTTTGGGCTTTAAGAAGTCTAGTTTCCTATGAAATGTGAGAGGAAAGGGTTCCGTATTGATACTAAAGATTTTGGAAACCTGATTATAACAACAGATCCACTCCTAAATGAGGCCAATCTTGGAATCAGTTCCATTTAGAAACCATTATGTTCTAGGCACTGGAAATAAGGTGAAGCTCCTTCTCTCTTGGAGTTTAGGTGTTAAAGGTGTACCAGACAATTAAAAAGGAGTAAAATTAAATAGATTATGAAAAGGAATGTGAAGAAATTAAACTGTGTGCTAGTTCCAGTATTTCAAGAAAATTACTTAACATGCTGACTTTAACATTCTAAGTGTCTTCTCCATGTGTGCACACAGGGTAGACCTGTGGAAAGTGACACTGTAGTTTTTTCTAGATTAATGGCTCTGTTGAGACAAGGTGGGATGGGGGAAGTTTTCCCATGCTAATGTAAAGGGCCATTCACTTGGTTTTAGACTCTGTTTCCCAGAATGAATTGCTCACCTGCCCCAAAGCCCTTCTATAGAAGTTCTGGAGTCATCCCTGATTCAGTAGTGACCCCTAATAACAGAGTGGTGTTTGAATAATGAGACGTGAATCCTGAGAGTTTGGAGGAAATGGCAACATTTTCGAATAATTATAAGGTGTGTTCCCCTCCCGCCACCCTTACTGGTGCTCATTTTGCAGGTCAGCTACTTTTCTTGTCAGCCGTGTGGCCAAAGGGAGCAAGAATGTCTCTCAGACTTCAGCTTTGAGGAGGAAGAGTTCAGATTGCCAGAATTGGACTAGCACTTTTGAATTTCCCAGAATGCCAGGTCGTGTGGTTTCCTTGGGAAGGTCTGAATCCTTCCCACCCCCCCTGCACCCCTGGGATGCTGGAGTTTGCGGCCACTCGGTTCTGCAGCCCAGTCCCGCCTCATTGTTTGGGGCCAGGGAGCGCAGGGCGGGGCTGGGAAGAGGGCCCGGCGGGAGGTAATTGTCGCCTTTGCATGGGGAAGGATGGCTTGCGCCCTGGGGAATCTGGGAAAAAGTCCCACTGTGGTGGCGCGGATTGGATCTAGGCACAAGGCTAATAACGGTGGCGTCACTAAAGACGTCATAACGGGTGGAACGTTAGGCGGGGGCGGGGCGCGCTGTTGCTAACGTGAGCTGTCGCATCAGCGCTGGCATAGCGGTTCAGCTCGGAAGCAGGATGTGGCTCCGGCTCCTCAGTGGCCTGGGTCACTGCCCCTGGAGCCGCCGCATGTTATGTCCCGGCTGCGCCTTTGGTTGCCACGGCTCTTCCTCACGTGGTAACAACTGTGGCTTCTAGTGCAGGCAGTTCAGCCTCCGGAGTGGGCCCTGGGCCCCGTGCAGGTGACCCCCAACCCCGCGCGGCTGACAGAAGCTTGGTCTTCACAAGCCTCAGAACCCCTCCCAAATTGTCCCATGCTCTTACACCCCTGGCAGAAGCCGTGGGCTTTAACTACTTAACGTCCTCGTCTCCAGTGCAGATGTTGGCCCCGCCTCATCAGGAGTTGACTGAGACTGAGGTTCCATACCCGGACACGGATTCGGTTGGAGAGCTGCCTACAGGGCCAGATCAGTTTGCTGTTCCACATCAGGATCTGAATAACAAGCAAACCCAACATCAAAAGCTCCCAGAGGCGGTTCCAGTGCCAGACTGGGATCAGAATCAGTCCTTGGTTCTCCTTTGTCGACACAAAAGTAAGGCTAAACACATAGCTCTAGATGAGGCTGAAGGTCACCAATCATTTGAAATACTTGTTCCACCTCTAGGTAGTAAGAGCTCAAAACCAATGAAGTTTATTGGTTCACCCCAAACCTGAAGAAAGATCTAGTTCAGCATCAACAGCTTGCCAAAGTTGTTGGAACTACAGGCCAATTTCAAAAAAAACACTCAGGGTCTAGAACAACAGTTGCAGGGTGACTATTTAGATCCCAGTATGGATGCCATTTACCCTGAGGAGAGCCTACCTAGGGATTTTTTGGGAGCCCAGATAAAACTATGGAGCCCCCAGAGGAAGCTGAAATTTCTCCATCCCAGCAGGAGGCCAAAATCCTCATCCAGAGCTCACTGAGGAGGCTGAATCTTTACCCCAGCACAGCCTCCTGCTCAGCATCCACAAACCCCTGAGGAGGTTGAATCTTTTCCAATCTTTCAATCTTTTGAAGTTCTGCTGCTTTTCCTGTACTTTAAAGGAGACTCCAATCTACCTCTTGAAACCTGTTCCCTGCAATTCTGCGTTGGTTTCAAATCCTCTTCTTTGCCTTACCTCAATATATTTTTCGACAATAGTTGTCCTTTATAACTCTGCAGGTTTGTGAATTGCAGTGCCCCTGAGCTCCATTTTTCAACTCGCTTTTTTGTGAGCTGGCCTGAAAACCTCAGGATTGCTTCAGGCCCTATTCTGGTTCTGGGGCGGCAGGCTGAGCCTTTGGTTAATTATTCCTCCTGATGGGAAATTAGAGTGACATGTGCGTGACGAAACACCTACAGCTATTCTCTCATTGGTTCCCCCTCATCCCGTTCATCCTACGCACTAATTGCAGACTGCGAAACAGGAGGTTAAAGGCGCTGACTCTCCAGATGGGGAGATTGTTAGCAAAGCGGCTGGAATGGCGAACCCGAGCACAGGGAGAGGAAAAATGAGGCGCGTTTTAGAAACTGTTCCTGATCACACGGTGTACCATCCTCTGGGTTTCCCAGCATGTGTTAGCTGTAGGAAGATTCCCTTAAACTTGGAGAGCTGGGACCCATGGCATGGGGAGCACGCCGTATTGCTTTAAAGGGTCTGCCTTAGCTCAACCAACCTCACCAATCCTCTCAGCCCAAAGTGTCCATCCTTATGTCTCATCCAGCTGTGGGTGTAGATATGGTCAATCCAGGGTGAATCACAGCCCTTGAACGAATTTTATAAGAATTTCTCTCTCTTTCGCTGTCTTTTTGTTTCTTTTTTTTTGAAATTTATTTTTATTATGGCGTTTACCTGATTTTCAAGCTGTGTTTATGCCACTCTACACACACTTGATTCCCTGAAGGAGACATATGACTAAATAGGTTTTAAGATTCTTACAGTCACATATATTCCTCTGCGGTGCATAGGGGGTGTTGAGTCCAGTTCACTGAGCAGAGTATAGGTCTTGTCTATTACATATTTGGTTTATGGAACGGTATCTGTGCTAACTTCAAACTCTGGTTTTATGCAGCACCCCACCTCACCTTTCCCATTAAGCAGGCATAAGTGCGTTTTCTAAATGTGTGACTCTGTTCTGTTTTGTAATTCAGCTCATGTGTAGCCATGTTTACATTCCCTCTCTAAGTGATATCTTATGATAAGTTTCTTTTTCTGTGTGACTTCTTTCACTTAGAATCATCGTACCTAAATCCACTCATTATTCTGCTACTTGCCTTATGACATTGATTTCATGGCTGAGTGATATTCCGTTGTACATAAGTACCACAAATTCTTTAACCATTTTTCTCTTTCCTGGGACATTTAAGGTGTACCGAAGTCGAGGTTCTTGTAAACAGAGCAGCCCTATACTTTGGGGTGGCTCTGTCTTGTTGATTTTTAGGTTTCCCACGATATACGCCCATGAGTGGAAGTACCCTATGCTCTGTAGCTCTGTCTTTTAGATATTTTAGGAAATACCATACACTTCTCCAGAGTGGCTGTTGGCAGTTTCCATCCCGCCCATCAACATAACAAAGGTCCCTGTTCTCCATGGCCTGTCCTGCCTTTCTGGTTTTTACACTTTTTTTCCGGCCCTTTTGACCGGTGGGAAGTGAGACTTCTTTGTTGTGCAAATTTGCATTGCCCGCTTGCTTGGTTGGCCAAAAAGGGCGTATGCATTTTTTCCTGAATATATTCAGGAAAAAACTCATACGCCCTTTTTGGCCAACTGCATCATTGTCAAAGTTCTGCCTCTTTTCATGTGCTTTAAAGGCGACTCCAATCTACCTCTTGAAATCTGTTTCATGCAATTCTGCCTTCCTTTCATATCCTCTTCGTTGCCTTACCTCAATATATTTTTGGACGATAGTTGTCCTTTATAACTCTGCAGGTTTGTGAATTGCAGTGCCCCTGAGCTCCATTTTTCAACTCGCTTTTTTGTGAGCTGGCCACAAAACCGCAGGATTGCTACAGGCCCTATTCTGGTTCCCGGGTGGCAAGCTGAGCCTTTGGTTAATTCTTCTTCCTGATGGGAAATTAGCATGACATGTGCCTGTCCAAACACCTACAGCTAGTCTCTCAGTCGTTCCCTCTCTTCCCGTTCATCCTCCGTACACATTCCAACCTGTGCGAAACAGGAGGTTAAAGGTGCTGATTCTCCAAGTGGGGAGGTTGTTAGTAAAGCGGCTGGAATGGCGAACCCGAGCACCAGTAGATGAAAAATGAGGTGCGTTTTAGAAACCTTTGCGGATCTCACGGTGTACCATCCTTTGGGTTTCCAATGCATGTTTTAGCTGTAGGAAGATTCCCTTGATACTGGAGAGTTGGGACCCATGGAATGGGTATCACGCAGTATTACTTTAATGGGTTGGCATTTGCTCACCCAACCTCACCAATCCTCTCAGACCCAAGAGTTTCCAACTTTATGTGTCTTGCAGCTGTGGGTGTAGATGTGGTCAATCCAGGTTGCATCACCACCCCTGAACGAATTTTGTACGAATTTCTATTTCACTATTTTTCTTTTTTTTTTGTAATTTATGTTTATAATGGGGTTTAGCTGATTTTTGATGCTGTGTTTATGCCGCTTCACACCCACTTGATACACTTACAGAGAGATATGAATAAATATTTTTAAGATTCTTACTACACATATATATTATTCTGCGGCGAATAGGGTGTGTTGAGTCCAGTTCATTGAGCAATGAGTAGGTCTTGTCTATTACATATTTGGTTGATGGAACGGTATCTGTGCTAATTTCAAACTCCTGTTTTATGCATCACCGCACCTCACCTTTCCCCTTCAGCAGCCATAAGTGTATTTTCTAAATGTGTGATTCTGTTCTGTTTTGTAATTCAGCTCATGTGTAGCCATGTTTACATTCCCTCTCTAAGTGATATCTTATGACAAGTTTCTTTTTCTGTGTGACTTATTTCACTTAGAATCATCGCCTAAATCCACACATTATGCGGCTACTGGCCTGATGACATTGATTTCCTCGCTGAGTGATATTCCATTGTACGTAAGTACCGCAACTTGTTTATCCATTTTCCTCTTTCGTGGGATATTGAAGTTGTACCCGAGTCGAAATTCTTGTCAACAGAGCAGCCCTAGACTTTGGGGTGCCTGTGTCCTGTCGATTTTTGGTTTTCCCAAGGTATACGCCCATGTTGGAAGTACCCTATGCTCTGTAGCTCTGTTTTTTAGATGTTTTAGGAAACACCATACACTTCTTCAGAGTGGTTATTGGCAATTTACATACGGCCTATCAGCGTAACAGGGCTCCCTTTTCTCCATGGCTTGTCCTGCATTTGTGGTTTTTACACATTTTCTGGAAGGCCCTTTTGACTGATGCGTAGTGAGACTTCTTTGTAGTGCGGATTTGCATTTCCTGCTTGTTTGCTTTGCCAAAAAGGGCGTATGCGTTTTTTCCTGAATATATTTATGAAAAAACGCATATGCCCTTTTTGGCCAACTGCATCATTGTCGAAGGTCTGCCGCTTTTCATGTGCTTTAAAGGTGACTCCCATCTACCTCCTGAAAACTGTTTCCTGCAATTCTTCCTTCCTTTCAAATTCTCTTCGTTGCCTTACCTCAAGATATTTTTGGACTATAGTTATCACTTATAACCCTGCTGGTTTGTGAATTGCAGTGCTCCTGAGCTCCCTTTCTCAACTCGCTTTTCTGTGAGCTGGCCACAAAATCGCAGGATTGCTACAGGCCCTCTTCTGTTTCCGGGGCGGCAGGCTGAGTCTTTGGTTAATTCTGCTACCTGATTGGAAATTAGAGTGACATGTGCCTGTCCAAACACCTAGATCTAGTCTCTCATTAGTTCCCTCTCTTCCCGTTCATTGTCCAGAGAATTTGCAGACTGTACGAAACAGGAGTTTAAAGGTGCTGACTCTCCAAATGGGGAGATTGTTAGTAAAGCGGCTGGAATGGCGAACCCGAGCACCAGCAGATGAAAAATGAGGTGCGTTTTAGAAACCTTTTCCGCTCACACTGTGTACAGTCCTCTGGATTTCCCATGCGTGTTTTAGCTGTATTAAGATTCCCTTGAACCTGTAGATTTGGGACCCATGGAATGGGTACCAGGCAGTATTACTTTAAAGGGTCTCCATTTGCTCACCCAAACTCACTAATCCTCTTAGCCCGAACAGTTTCCAGTCTTATGTCTCATCCTGCTGCGGGTCTAGATGTGTTCAATCCATGTTGCATCTCAGCCCCTGAGCAAAAGTTGTAAGAATTTTTCTCTCTCACTGTCTTTATTTTTCTTTTTAATTTATTATTATATTGGTTAGAGCTGAGTTTCAGTGCTCTGTTTCTTGCTGCTGTATTTCCACTTGATTGACGTACAGAGAGACATCAATAAATTCTTCTTCAGATTCTTACCAGTCGTATATATTCTTTTCCGGTGACTTGAGTGTGCTGAGCGCTGTTCTTTGAGGTACCGTGTAGGCCTTTTCGATTATCAATTTGGTATTAGGAACGGTATCTTCGCTAATTTCAACCTCCTGGATAATGCCTCACCCCTCCCCACCTTTCCCCTTTAGCAGCCTTGTTTTCTACATATTTCACTATGTTTATCTTTTGTAATTTATTTCATGTGTAGCAATTTTTGATTCCACCTTTAAGTGATATGATATGTGTCTTTTTTTTCCTTACTTACGTCACTTAGAATGATCATACGTAACTACTCCCAAGTTGTTGCAACTGGCTTTATTTCATTGATTTCCTGACTGAGTAATATTCCACTCTACATAAGTGCCACATCTCTTTTATCCATTTTTTCCTTCCAGGGACATTTAGGTTGTATCCAAGTTGAGGCTCTTTTAAACAGAGAGGCGGTAAACATTAGGGTGCCTGTGTCCTGTCGATTTTTGTTTTTCCCAAGATATACGCCCATGAGTGCAAGTGCCCTATGCTCTGTAGCTCATTTTTTAGATGCTTTAGTAAACACAATACACTTCTCCAGAATGGCCGTTGGCAATTTACATTTCCACTATCAGCCTCACAGGGCTCCCTTTTCTCCTCGCCCTGTCCTGCATTTCTGGTGTTTACACTTTATGAGGATAGCTCTTCTGACTGATGCGAAGTGATACCTTTTGTAGCATTGATTTCCAGTGCCCACCTGTTTGGTTGGCTAAAAAGGGTGTATGCCCTTTTCTTGAATATATTCAGAAAAAACGCATACGCCCTTTTTGGCCAACTGCATCGTTGGCGATGTTCAGCCCCTTTTCTTGTGCTTTAATGGCGAGTCCTTTCTACCTCTTCAAATTCCTTTCCTGCCATCCTCCCTTGCTTACAAGTCCTTTTCGGTGACTTACCTCAAGACATTTTTCGACGATAGATATTTTCAGCTCTTCAGTTTCGTGAATTTTAGTGCCCCTGAGTTCCATTTTTCAACTTGTGTTTTTGGGAACTGGCCACAAAACAGCGGGATTTCCTCAAGCCCTATTCTGTTTCTGTGGGTAATCTTAGCCTTTGGTCAATACGTCTTCCTGATTGGAAATTAGAGTGACATGTGCCTGTCCGAACACCTAGGACTTGTCTCTCATTGTTTCTCATCCTTCCGCTTCATCCTCTGGACAAATTCCAAACTGTACGCAACAGGATCTTGACGGTGCTGACATCCCCAAGTGGGGAGATTGTTAGGAAAGACGCTGGAGGGTGAACCCGAGCACCAAGAGATGAGGAGATGAGATGCCTTTTCCAAACTCTTCCCGATCAAACGGTGTACCATCCTCTGGGTGTGACAGGCATGTTTTAGCAGTAGGAAGGATCCCATTCATGTAAGGAGAACACTAGGGATTTTTCCGTATCACTGTCTCACCGAACCACAAACTGGGGAATTTTTAAGCTACGGCTACACGTATGTTCATTAAGGGCCTTGGGCAGTAGGCAGAGTCCAAACTATAGATGATTGAAGTCTTCAGGTCAGAAGCACTCACCATCAGCCTCCCTTAGGTTACATTTTATCTGTCGTTGATAGATGATGTTGATAAAAATATCTGTTCTTTTTCAGATTATTTCCCTTATAGGTTATTACAAAATATTTAGTGTAGTTCCCTGTGCTATACAGTAGTTCCTTGTTGATAATCTATTTTATACATAGCAGTGTGTATGTGTTAATCCCAAACTGTTAATTTATCCCTCCTCCCACCTTTCCCCTTTGGTAATAATAAATTATAAGATTTTATACTTCTCAGAAATGGGGGAGGTGAAAGAGAGGTAGCATTTTCAATGGAAAAGCATTCTAAACAAGATTGAAGCTTTAGCCAAGATTATTAGATGTACATCCTTGGAAAGAAATCACTTCATTTCTCTAAAGTTGACCTGACAAATAAGACAGACCTCTTCACTGAACTTGCTTATAATAAAGTGATGGAAATATCAAATGGAAGTGTTAGAAACATCTTATTTTACCCGAGCCTTATACACTGCTCTATGTTAATTACAGTTTGGCTCACACATCTGTTCATTGAAGTTACAATGCTCTCAATTTTGGTTACTGATCCTCCAGAGTGGGCCCCAACAAGGGTCCCCCTGCCCAGCGTCATTGGAGCCAACAGATCGAGACTGAGTTTGGTTCAGAAGCAGAGGAAACTTTATATTTGGTTCAAAGAATAGAGAGGTGAGAGCGTGCGGTCCCCTGCGGGCTGTGGGCCAGGCTGCTGTGTAGGGATCCTGTCAGCGTCAGCGGAAGGGAGGGGGCAGAGCTCTCGAGGGCCGGGTTGGCTGCATGTCTATGTCGCGGAGTCTGCACGGTGTCCCACGAGCTGAGTTGTCGACCCAGCCATTCTGCACTAGGAAATCGGGTCTAAAGTGTCGGGTGTGGGATCTCTGCATGCGGAACCCTAGGAGCACGTGAAATTAGACAAAGCACAAAGGAAAAGAAGGTTAGACTTTATGGTTTTGCCCAGATTCTGTTTTTATCTCCCAGGAAGTTTTCATGGGCTTTGCCGGTGACAAACCCCTCCTCTGCCGTTTGTCCCGTTCCTCATTCTTGGGGCGCTGAGGGTGCAGACCCCTCTAATGTAACTGCTTCGTGCTGTGTTGGGAGCCCTCATACCTGGGGGGGAGGGTCAGAACTTCTCCCCAGCAGCCTCCAGGTGAGGTTGATTGTCCACAGGCCTCCTGCCTCACTGCTTGTCCGCCTGAGCATCAGCATTGGAAGTGTTATAGATTCTAATGACCTTTAAGGGTCCAGGAAAGAGAGGCGCAGAGACGCTGGGGGGTCCGGTTTTACCCCACCCCACATTTGTTCGGCCACCTTAGGCTGACGGTTTCTGCCAGCCTAGATGCTCTGACCAGTAGTCTGTGCTTTCTTCAATTAGGCCCCTGAATTAACGTACAAACAGCACCAGGTGTCAGAGCCCTGCCCGCTCAACTCTCAGACAGTCCAGGGCCGGTGGTGATCCAGGACCATGATGGCCACTGAGTCAACGGCCTTTTGAAGTAGCCAGGAGTCCAGCCGGTCTTATTGGCCGCCGTCACCGTGGTGTCTGTAGGCTTTTCTATGGTGACGGCGTGATATACGGTTCTCCCGCCAAGCTTATTAGCTCCCCTCTGGGTGCAGTAAGTCCTGCAAGCAGTAATCTACTCTTTTGGGGCACACTCTTGTTGTTTTATGAGAGAAACTCCAGGTCAAGTGATGTTCACACGAGTCGTCATGGTGCCCTGTTGCCCCCGGTTATCTCTCTGGATGTTGGAGTTGGAGGGCCTCCTCACTCGAGGTCGGTGTGCCCACGGAGCGACCCCTGCAACTTCAGGGCATGGTTGGTGGTTAGGATCACCACGTGGGGTCCTTTTCCCTTAGGAGGGAGCTGGCCTTTTGGGCTGCTGATTTCCAGGTTTTTAGATACCCCCAGTACCCTGGCCGGATGGGGCGGCAGGCCAAGCCCTTGGTGACCTTAGTTTATCCTACCTGGAGGGCATTCTTGCCTTGTTCCATTTCAAGTGGTCCTAGTTTGCGCACTAATACTCCAAGGGCGATTCACCTTTGACCGGGAATGTAAAGGTCAAAGGGTTTAGCTAAATTAGGGAGTTCCAGGGCAAGGGTCTGAATTGACTGCTCTTTCCATTCTTGAAAGGCCGCTTCTGGATTCTATTCAAAAGGATCATCATCTTTTCCTTTCAGTGTTTCATATAGAGGCCCAGCTACTAGACTGTAGTTAGGGATCCAGATGCAGCAAACCCCAGCCTCCCCAGGAACCCCTAAGCTGTCTTCTAGTTTTAGAAGGGGTAAGGCTGCAAATGGCTTCTTCCCTTTCCTGGGATGGGCTTCTCCAACCTTCTGTGAGAATGAAGCCCAGGCAGGTCACCTTAGTCTGTGATATTTGAGCTTTTTCTTGGACAACTTCTATCCTTTGTTGGCTTGGTAGTTCAGAGGCCTCCTTAGTAGGGCTGGCGATCAGAATGTCATCTGCATATTGAAGGAGGGTTCCCTTTTGCAGAGTTAGAACTTTTAGGTCTTTAGCTAACGTTTCCCCAAAGATGGTGTGGGAATTTTTGAACCCTTGGGGCAGGACGTCCCAGCAGTATTGTTTTTGTTGTATGTTG
The DNA here is from genome assembly GCF_963455315.2 of Globicephala melas. NCBI lineage: Eukaryota > Metazoa > Chordata > Mammalia > Artiodactyla > Delphinidae > Globicephala > Globicephala melas. Next base: position 96,394,076 of record NC_083320.1, read on the forward strand.
AGTCCTGCCACTCAGAAGCCAAAATTTCTTGTGACTCTGGGACTAATGGAATACAGAAGAAGGCATCATTGAAGTAATAGAGAATACCATGTCCTGGTGGTTGGTAGAATGACCAGCAGTGTGTAGGAATTAGGAACTACTGGATGTATATCCTCGGTAGCTTCACTGACTGTCCTGACATCCTTTACCAGGTCCCCAGCAGCCCACAGGGCTCTCGTGGTCAGGCCAATCCCAGGATATGGAGCTCACCTGTGCAGGTCCCCAGCAGCCCACAGGGCTCTCGTGGTCAGGCCCCTCCCAGGATATGGAGCTCACCTGTGCAGCTACCCAGAAGCCCCTGAGGCTCTCGTGGTCAGGCCCCTCCCAGGATATGGAGCTCACCTGTGCAGCTACCCAGCAGCTCCTGGGGCTCTCGTGGTCAGGCCCCTCCCAGGATATGGAGCTCACCTGTGCAGCTACCCAGAAGCCCCTGGGGCTCTCGTGGTCAGGCCCCTCCCAGGATATGGAGCTCCCCTGGGCAGGCACCCAGCAAGCCTGGGCACACAGGAACCATGCGCATAGCCCTCATTGCAGAGCACCCCCAGCTCACCTGTCGGTAAGAGCTGACACAGAGCACCTCAGAGCAGGACTTGAACTAACCAACAGCAGCTCCGACAGGTGACTGAGCGTCACCTGAGCGTCACTCTGTGCGGCCTCCCTCAGCCTGGTCTTCTAGAGACTTCCACTGCAGCCGGGCCACCAGGCCTCTGTCTCCAACCACCACCCACCCCTCCTCTCCCTGACTCCTGGGTTCCTCTCATTAGGAGAGGGTCTTGAAATTGTCTCCCACTCATGGGCCAGATAAAATGATTAGAAAACAAGCCAGGGCTGGCAGCCTCTTGTCTATCCTGACCCTCAGGACGCCACACCTTTTCCTTGGACCTGGCCATTTCAACAACGTACATTTTCTGCAACTGTGAGCCCCTGAGGGGCGAGGATTGGCTGACCTAGGCAGCCTGACCCTGCCAGCCCGCCCTCCCCAGGTGTGCCTGGGTTGAGGTAGATATAAACACTGCTCCAGGCAGCAAGAGCCCGTGCAGCTGTGCCTGACGCCATATTCTCTGCCCCGTTAGCAGTCTCGGGGCTGGGCTGGTGGGAGGGAGTGAGGGGCTACGCCTCTGTGGGTGGCCCGGTGTGAGTGGGGCTCTGATGGACTTTCTGCAGGAGTTGCCAAGCTGCCACCTGCTAAAGAAGAGGATGTATCACCCATACCTGCCGCTAGAATTTCTCCTCGGGCAGAGGTGAGGAAGGAATAAAGCAGTGGGGGCCGGAACAGGAGGGGTATCTCAGGCAGGGAAATGGAAAGCTTCCAGAAGAGCGCCCGGGGCCAGGACCATCCTGGCTGGCCTGCAGGCACCAAGTCGGCCTGCGTGCTGTGGCTGGTGTGGCTCCACGGCCCTTCTTCTAGGCTTCCAAGTCCTGGCACACATTCAGGTGCTTTACTTGGGAAGGGTGGGAAAAGTTCAGCAGCAGCTGGCCTGGGGCTCAGCTCACGTTTACTCGGAAACGCCTTGGCACGGTCCCCCAGCTTTGCACTGAGGGCGCTCCATGCGGGGGAGCTGCTGGCTGCATGGGAGATGATTCCCTACCTCTGACCAACTTCAGAATTGTTTACCACTGGAGCAAGTGCCCTTATAGGGTTTTCCTCTGTGTAACTGGTGGGTTCTTTTTTGGTTCAAGGTAGATATTATTCCTGTTTTTTGTATTTATAGATATAAGCATGGAAATAATTCATTCGTATAAATACATCTATGCAAAGGGAAGAACTTTTTTTCCTGTTTTATTTTTTAAATTTTATTTATTTTTTTTAATTTGTGAATTTTATTCTATTTTTTTATACAGAAGGTTCTTATTGGTTATCTATTTTATACATATAAGTGTATACATGTCAATCCCAATCTCCCAATTCATCCCACCACCATCCCCCCACGGCTTTCCCCCCTTGGGGTCCATACGTTTGTTCTCTACATCTGTGTGTCTCTTTCTGCCCTGCAAACCGGTTCATCTCTACCATTTTTCTTGGTTCCACATGTATGCATTAATATACAATATTTGTTTTTCTCTTTCTGATTTACTGCACTCTGTATGACAGTCCCTAGACCCATCAACATCTCTACAAATGACCCAATTTCATTCCTTTTTATGGCTGAGTAATATTCCATTTGTCTGTCTGTGGGCATTTACATTGCTTCCATTACCTGGCTATTGTAAAGAGTGCTGCAATGAATATTGTGCTGAATGTGTCTGGTTTTTTTTTTTTTTTTGCGGTACGTGGGCCTCTCAGTGTTGTGGCCTCTCCCATTGTGGAGCACAGGCTCTGGACGCGCAGGCTTAGCGGCCATGGCTCATGGGCCCAGCCGCTCCGCGGCATGTGGGATCTTCCCAGACCAGGGCACGAACCTGTGTCCCCTGCATTGGCAGGCGGACTCTCAACCACTGCACCACCAGGGAAGCTCTGAATGTGTCTTTTTGATTTATGGTTTTCTCTGGGTATATGCCCAGTAGTGGGATTGCTGGATCATATGGTAATTCTATTTTTAGTTTTTTAAGGAACCTCCATACTGATCTCCATAGTGACTGTAGCAATTTACATTCCCACCAATAGTGGAAGAGGGTTCCTTTTCTCCACACCCTCTCCAGCATTTGTTGTTTTTAGATTTTCTGATGATGCCCATTCTAACAGGTGTTAGGTAATATCTCATTGTAGCTTTGATTTACATTTCTCTAATAATTAGTGATGTTGAGCAGCTTTTCATGTGCTTCTTGGCCATCTCTATGTCTTCTTGGAAGAAATGTCTATTTAGATATTCTGCCCATTTTTGTGTTGGGTTTTTGTTTTTTTTTTAATATTGAGCTGCATGAGCTGTTTATATATATTGGAGATTAATCCTTTGTCCATTGATTCATTTGCAAATATTTTCTCCCATTCTGAGGGTTGTCTTTTCGTCTTGTTTGTAGTTTCCTTTGGTTTGCAAAGCTTTTATGTTTCATTAGGTCCCATTTGTTTATTTTTCTTTTTATTGCATTACTCTAGGAGGTGGATCATAAAAGATCTTGCTGTGATTTATGTCAGAGTATTCTTCCTAGGTTTTCCTCTAAGAGTTTTATACTGTCTTGTGTTACATTAAGGTCTCTAATCCATTTTGAATTTATTTTTGTGCATGGTGTTAGGGAGTGTTCTAATTTCATTCTTTTACATGTAGCTGCCCATTTTTCCCGGCACCACTGATTGAAGAGACTGTCTTTTCTCCATTGTATAGTCTTGCCTCCTTTGTCATAGATTAGTTGACCATAGGTGTATAGGTTTATCTCTGGGCTTTCTTTTTTTTTTTTTTTTTGCTTTTACACCTTTATTGGAGTATAATTGCTTTACAGTGGAGTGTTAGTTCCTGCTGTATAACAAAGTCAATTAGCTATACATATACATATATCACCATGTCCCCTCCCTCTTGCATCTCCCTCCCACCCTCCATATCCCACCCGTTTAGGTGGTCACAAAGCATCAAGCTGATCTCCCTGTGCTATGTGGCTGCTTCCCAGTAGCTACCAATGTTACATTTGGTAATGTTAATATGTCTATGCCACTCTCTCACTTCGTCCCAGCTTATCCTTCCCCCTCCCTGTGTCTTCAAGTCTTTTCTCTACGTCTGTGTCCTTAATCCTGTCCTGCCCCTATGTTCTTCATAAACTTTCTTTTTTCTTTAGATTCCATATATCTGTGTTAGCATACGGTATTTGTTTTTCTCTTTCTGACTTACTTCACTGTGTAGGACAGATTCTAAGTCCATCCACCTCACTACAAATAACTCAGTTTTGTTTCTTTTTATGGCTGAGTAATATTCCATTCTGTATATGTGCCAGATCTTCTTTATCCATTCATCTGTCGATGGACACTTAGGTTGCTTCCATGTCCTGGCTATTGTAAATAGAGCTGCAGTGAACATTGCTGTATATAACTGTTTTTGAATTATGGTTTTCTCAGGATATATGCCCAGTAGTTGGATTGCTGGGTTGTATGGTACTTCTATTTATAGTTTTTTTTTTTTTTTGCTGCACGCGGGGTTCTCACTGTTGTGACCTCTCCCATTGCAGAGCACAGGCTCCGGGTGCGCGGGCTCAGCGGCCATGGCTCACGGGCCTAGCCACTCTGCGGCATGTGGGATCTTCCCAGACCGGGGCACGAACCCGTGTCCCCTGCATCGGCAGGTGGACAATCAACCACTGCGCCACCAGGTAAGCCCCTGTTTTTAGGTTTTTAAGGAACCTCCATACTGTTCTCCCTAGTGGCTATATCAATTTATATTCCCACCAACAGTGCAAGAGGGTTCCCTTTTCTCCAGTGAATGCCTCTCCAGCATTTATTGTTTGTAGATTTTTTCATGGTTGCCATTCTGACTGCTGTGAGGTGATACCTCACTTAGGTTTTTTTTTTTTTATGAGTCACATGAGAAATTCTGTTTCTTTTTTTTTTTAGATGTTGGGGGTAGGAGTTTATTAATTAATTTATTTTTGCTGTGTTGGGTCTTTGTTTCTGTGCGAGAGCTATCTCCAGTTGTGGCAAGCGGGGGCCATTGTTCATTACGGTGTGCAGGCCTCTCACTGTCGCGCCCTCTCTTGTTGAGTAGCACAGGCTCCAGATGCGCAGGGTCAGTAGTTGTGGCTCATGGGCCTAGTTGCCCGGCGGCATGTGGGATCCTCCCAGACCAGGGCTCGAACCCGTGTCCCCTGCATTAGCAGGCAGATTCTCAACCACTGCGCCACCAGGGAAGCCCCTCACTGTAGTTTTGATTTGAATTTCTCTAATGATTAGTGATGTTCAGCATCCTTTCATGTGTTTGTTGGCAATCTGTATATCGTCTTTGGAGAAATGTCTATTTAGGCCTTCTGCCCATTTTTGGATTGGGCTGTTTTTGTGATATTTAGGTACATGAGCTGCTTGTAAATTTTGGAGATTAATCCTTTGTCATTTGATTCATTTGAAAATATTTTCTCCCATTCTGAGGGTTGTCTTTTCGTCTTGTTTATGTTTTTCTTTGCTGTGCAAAAGCTTTTAAGTTTCGTTAGGTCCCATTTGTTTATTTTTGTTTTTATTTCCATTTCTCTAGGAGGTGGGTCAAAAAGGATCTTTCTGTGATTTATGTCATAGAGTGTTCTGCATATGTTTTCCTCTAAGAGTTTTATAGTGTCTGGTCTTACATTTAGATCTCTAATCCATTTTGAGTTTATTTTTGTGTGTGGTGTTATGGAGTGTTCTAATTTCATTCTTTTATGTGTAGCTGTCCAGTTTTCCCAGCACCACTTACTGAAGAGACTGTCTTTTCTCCATTGTATATCCTTGCCTCCTTTGTCATAGATGAGTTAGCCATAGGTATGTAGGTTTATCTCTGGGCTTTCTATGCTGTGCCATTGATCTATATTACTGTTTTTGTGCCAGTACCATATAGTCTTGATTACTGTAGCTTTGTAGTATAGTCTGAAGTCAGGAAGTCTGATTCCTCCAGCTCTTTTAATTTTCCTCAAGACTGCTTTGGCTATTCGGGGTCTTTGGTGTCTCCATACAAATTTTAAGATTTTTTTGTTCTAGTTCTGTAGAGATTGCCACTGGTAGTTTGATAGGGATTGCATTGAATCTGTAGATTGCTTTGGGTAGTACAGTCATTTTCACAATATTGATACTTCTAACCCAGGAACATGGTTTATACCTCCATCTGTTTATATCATGTTTGATTTCTTTCAGCAGTGTCTTATAGTTTTCTGAGTACAGGTCTTTTACCTCCTTAGGTAGGTTCATTCCTACGTATTTTATTCTTTTTGTTGCAGTGGTGAATGGGATTGTTTCCTTAATTTCTCTTTCTGATCTTTCATTGTTAGTGTATAGGAAAGCAAGAGATTTCTGTGCATTAATTTTGCATCCTGCAACTTTACCAAATTCATTGATTAGCTCTAGTAGTTTTCTGGTGGCATCTTTAGGATTCACTATGTATAGTATTGTGTCATTTGCAAAGAGTGACAATTTTACTTTTTCTTTTCCACTTTATATTCCTTTTATTTCCTTTTCTTCTCTGATTGCTATGTCTAGGACTTCCAAAACTATGTTGAATAATAGTGGTGAGAGTGGACATCCTTGTCTTGTTCCTGATCTTAGAGGAAATGCATAAATGGTTGTTGAATTTTGTCAAAAGCTTTTCCTGTATTTATTGGGATGATCATATTTTTATTCTACAATTTGTTAATATGGTGTATCACATTGATTGGTTTGTGTATATTGAAGAATCCTTGCATCCCTGGGATAAACCCCACCTGATCATGGTGTATGATACTTTTAATGTGTTGTTCAAGTTTGTTTCCTAGTATTTTGTTGAGGATTTTTACATCTATATTCATCAGTGATACTGGTCTCTAATTTTCTTTTTCTGTAGTATCTTTGTCTGGTTTTGGTATCAGGGTGATGGTGGCCTCATAGAATGAGTTTGGGAGTGTTCCTTCCCCTGAGAATTTCTGAAGAGTTTGAGATGGTTGGGTGTTAGCTTTTGTCTAAATGTTTGATAGAATTCACCTCTGTTGCAATCTGGTTCTGGACTTTTGTTTGTTGGGAGATTTTTAATCACAGTTTCAATTTCATTACTTGTGATTTGTCTGTTCATATTTTCTACTTCTTCCTGGTTCAGTCTTGGAAGGTTATACCTTTCTAAGAATTTGTGCATTTCTTCCAGGTTATCCATTTTACTGGCATAGAGATGCTTGTAGTAGTCTCTTAGGATGCTTTGTATTTCTGTGGTGTCTGTTGCAACTTCTCCTTTTTCATTTCTAATTTTATTGATTTGAGCTCTCTCCCCCTTTTTCTCTTTTTTTTTTTTGCGATACGCTGGCCTCTCACTGTTGTGGCCTCTCCCATTGTGGAGCACAGGCTCTGGACGCGCAGGCTCATCGGCCATGGCTCACGGACTCAGCTGCTCCGCAGCATGGGGGGGTCTTCCCAGACCGGGGCACGAACCCATGTCCCTTACATTGGCAGGTGGACTCTCAACCACTGTGCCACCAGGGAAACCCTCTCCCTCTTTTTCTTGCGTCTGGCTAAAGTTTATCATTTTTGTTTATCTTCTCAAAGAACCAGATTTTAGTTTTATTGATCTTTGCTATTGTTCTCTTTGTTTCTTTTCATTTATTTATGCTCTGATCTTTATGATTTCTTTCCTTCTACTAACTTTGGGTTTTGTTCTTCTCTCTCTAGTTCCTTTAGGTGTAAGGTTAGATTATTTGAGATTTTTCTTGTTTCTTGAGGTAGGCTTGTATTGGTATAAACTTCCCTCTTAGAACTGCTTTTGCTGCATCCCATAGGTTTTGGATCATTGTGTTTTTGTTGTTATTTGTCTCTAGGTAGTTTTTGATTTCCTCTTTTATTTCTTCAGTGATCTCTTGGTTATTTAGTAACGTATTGTTTAGCCTCCATGTGTTTCTGTTTTTTACATTTTTTACCCTGTAATTGATTTCTAATTTCGTAGCATTGTGGTCAGAACAGCTGATTGATATTATTTCAGTTTTCTTAAATTTCCTGATCTATTGATCATTATGTAGTGTCCTTCCTTTTCTCTTGTAACATTCTTTATTTTAAAATCTATTTTATGTGATATGAGTATTGCTATTCCAGCTTTCTTTTGATTTTCATTTGCATGGAATATATTTTTCCATCCCCTCACTTTCAGTCTGTATGTGTCCCTAGGTCTGAAATGGGTCTCTTGTAGACAGCATATATATGGGTCTTGTGTTTGTATCCATTCAGCGAGCGTGTATCTTTTGGTTGGAGCATTTAATCCATTCACGTGTAAGGTAATTATCAATATGTATCTTCCTATTACTATTTTCTGAATTGTTATGGGTTTGTCTTGGTGGGTCCTTTTCTTTTGTGTTTCCCACTTAGAGAAGTTCCTTTAGCATTTGTTGTAGAGCTGGTTTCTTGGTGCTGAATGCTCTTAGCTTTTGTTTGTCTGTAAAGCTTTTGATTTCTCCATCAAATCTGAATGAGATCCTTGCGAGGTGGAGTACTCTTGGTTGTAGTTTCTTCCCTTTCATCACTTTAAATTTATCATGCCACTCCCTTCTGGCTTGTAGATTTTCTGCTGAGAAATCAGCTGTTAACCTTATGGGAGTTCTGTTGTATGTTATTTGTCATTTTTCCCTTGTTGCTTTCAATAATTTTTCTTTGTCTTTAACTTTTGTCACTTTGATTACTATGTGTCTCGGCATTTTTCTCCTTTGTTTTATCCTGCCTGGGACTCTGCACTTCGTGGACTACAGTGGCTTTTTCTTTTCCCATGCTAGGGAAGTTTGTGACTATAATCTCTTCAAATGTTTTCTCGGGTCCTTTCTCTCTCTCTCTTCTCCATCTGGACCCCTATAATGCAAATGGTGTTGCGTTTAATGTTGTCCCAGAGGTCTCTTAGGGTGTCTTCATTTATTTTCATTCTTTTTCTTTATTCTGTTCCATGGCAGTGATTTCCACCTTTGTGTCTTCCAGGTCACTTATCCATTCTTCTGCCACAGTTATTTTGCTACTGACTCCTTCTAGTGTATTTTCATTTCAGTTATTGTATTGTTCATCTCTGTTTGTTTGTTCTTTAATTCTTCTAGGTCTTTGTTAAGCATTTCTTGCATCTTCTCGATCTTTGCCTCCATTCTTTTTCCAAGGTCTTGGATCATCTTCACTATCATTATTCCGAATTCTTTTACTGGAAGGTTGCCTATCCCCACCTCATTTCGTTGTTTTTGTGGGGATTTATCTTGTTCCTTGATCTGGTATAAAGTCCTCTGCCTTTTCATTTTCTCTTTCTGTGAATGGGGTTTTCCTTCCACAGGCTGCAGAATTGTAGTTTTTCTTGCTTCTGCTGTCTGCTCTCCAGTGGATGAATCTATCTTAGAGGCTTGTGCAGCATTCCTGATGTGAGGGACTGGTGGTGGGTAGAGCTGGGTGTTGCTCTGGTGGGCAGAGCTTTAATCTGCTTGTCTGTGGATTAAATAAAACTTCAATAAAATGTTTAATTCACTTATCTGCTGATTCATGGGGCTGGGTTCTCTCCCTGTTGGTTGTTTGGCCTGAGGCGACCCAGCACTGGAGCCTACCTTGCTCTCGGTGGGGCTAATGGTGGACTCTGGGAGGGCTCACACCAAGGAATATTTCCCAGAACTTCTGCTGCCAGTGTCGTTGTCCCCATGGTGAGCCACAGCCACACCACACCTCTGCAGGAGACCCTCTAAAACTAGCAGGTAGGTCTGGTGTTTCGCCTGCGGGGTGACTGCTCCTTCCCCTGGGTCCTGATGTGCAGACTACTTTGTGTGTGCCCTCCAAGAGTGGAGTCTCTGTTGAGACTCTGAGTCTCTGAGTGCAGTTGAGACTCTGACACTCAGAGTGGAGTCACACAGACTCTGGATCCTGTGAAGCTTCGATGCTTTGTGGTTCTAGAAATTCTATAGGAGACTGTCCACAGCAGGTGAAGCTAATGCTGTCAGTAGTGGTGGTGAAGCCAAAGATCTGCAGTTCTGACTAGAGGTGCCGATGTACATACAGGACAAAATCATCTCATGTGAATGTAGTTCAGGCACGTTTAAGATGAATGCAGTCATGTTAATGCCTAACATCTTCTATTTTGTGCCTCTCCTCACGGACCCCCTCCTCAGTTCCTGAGGCTCCTGTAAGTCATGTACAGGGGAATGGAGACTGGACTCTGTCCAGTCTGAGCCTTGAGTTAGCCTGTGTGTATCTTAGGATACTTTGTATTTCTGTGGTGGCTGTTGTAACATCATCTCTTTCAGTTCTGATTTATTTGGGCCCTCTCTTTTTAAAAAAACATACTACTGTTGTCTTTTATTCTTTACAGAAGTTTAATAAGTGTTTGATCTACTACTCTTACTCTATGTATACTTTTTGCAGTGAGATTTTTACTTTTGTTTGTTTTCTTGTTACTGTCAATAATTAGTGAGACTTCTTTGAAGCTACCTTCAACATTGCTTATAAAGCTGCTTTATTAGTGATGACAGAGCCTTAATGGAAGTCGTGTTCTGCTTGTAAACTAGAATGCAATGTGCCAGCAAAAAGCCCCTTAAGTGTATGTCTCATTGCTTCTTGTTCTTTTTTTAATTTAATTTTTATTTTTTACCAGAGCAAATTTGATTAAAATGTTTTGTTTGTTCTAGGTGTGCAAGATGTGGTTCTTTTACACATATACATGTATCTGTTCTTCAGATCGTTTTCTCATGTAGGTTATGACACAATGTTGAGTAGTCTTCTCTTGGTATTCCGTAGGTCTCTGGTGATTATATATTTCACCTGTGTTTGTGTATCTCTGTTAAACCCAATATCCTAATGTATCCAATCCTCACACCTTTCCACTGATGAACCATAAGTTTGTTTAATGAATCTGTGATTGCCTTTCTGTGTGAAAATATCGTCACTGGTATCAATTTTTAGGTAACACCTCTAAGTGATATGATAGGATATGTGTCTTTCGCTTTCTCACTTACTACAAGTTGCGTGATTACCTCTAGACTCATGTACGGTGCTGCAAATGGCATTGTGCTATTTTTTCCTTGGCTAATATTCCATCTGTACATGTACAAGTTCTTCTTTGTTCACTCACCTCTTGATGGACTTTTTGGTTACTTCCATGTCTTGGCTATTGTCATACTGCTGCAATGCACATTTGCCTGCCTCTGTCTTTCCAATTCTGTCTTTTTATGTTACAGGCCCAGGAGTGGGCCTCCTGTATCACATGGTTTCTCAGGGTTTACCTTTTAAAGGCACCACGATTCTCTTCTCATTAGTGGCTCTTTCCAGGTTACATCCCACTTAAAGTTGAGGGTATGCATTTCTCCACAACTGCTTCAGCATTTATTGTTTGTAGTTTCCTTGCTGATGGATATTCTGACTGGTGTGAGCTGATAACTCTTTGTGGTTGAATTTGCATGTGACTCATAATCCATTGAAATTGAGCTGTAAGGCTTGTCCTTTTTATTTTTCAGACTGTGATTACAGCTTAGCTCTTCAAAGTTTTTCTTAAAGTATGTGTAACATTTTGAAATTTATTGGCCATTACCTCCCTCAAACATTTTGAGGGCAGGTTTCATTTACAGCCCTGCAGTACTTGTTCACATAAAGTGACCATTAGCACAGGCTTTAAAGCTGCTTTTGCAGGTAACGGCCAGAGGGCCGCAGCCTTTCTACGTTCCCCATGCTGGTACTAGGGAAACAGACCTTCCGGCCAGTGGTCTTCCTCAGTTATAAATTACAGTGGAATGTGCCCAGATAAACCCCCAAAAGCTGATGTCTCCTTACTTTTGTTTGTTTTTTAAAATTAATATATTTTCGTAATTTTTTTTTTTTAAATTTTGTGGTACGCGGGCCTCTCACTGTTCTGGCCTCTCCCGTTGCGGAGCACAGGCTCCAGACGTGCTGGCTCAGCAGCCATGGCTCACAGGCCAAGCTGCTCCGCGGCATGTGGGATGCTTCCGGACCAGGGCACGAACCCGTGTCTCCTGCATCGGCAGGCGGACTCTCAACGACTGCGCCACCAGGGAAGCCCAGGTTGGCCTCTTTTGAACTCTGTGGTCGATTTTCGACCCCAGAATTTTATTTGAGTGCAGGTGTCATTTACACGCCTGCAGTGATTGTGAATATTTAGTGACCATTAGCACTGGGTTTAAAGCTGGTGTTGTGGGAAACGACCACAAAGCGGCAGCGATTCTCCATTCCCAAATCTGCCTACTAGGGCAGCAGAGCCTTCCTGGAAGTCGGGTTCCTAGGTTGTAAATTAGAATGGAACGTGCCGGGAAAAAGCCCCTGAAGTTTATGTCTCATTACTTCTTGTTCGTTGTTTTAATTTTTTTAATCGGGGTAATGATTACAATATTGTTTGTCCTAGGTGTACACAGTCTGGTTCATTTGTACATCATATATATCTATTCATGTACAGATCCTTTTCCCAGTAAAGGATTACAGAGTGTTCTGTAGACCTCCCTTGCTACGTGCTCGGGCTTTTTGATATATGTACTTATTCTGTATTTGTATAGGTATGGTAAACCTAATCTTAGTTTATCCATTGCCACCACCTTTCCTTTTAGATACGCAAAGTTTTCAGGTCTGTGTGTGTCTTTCTCTGTGGAAATATGTCCATTTTTGGCCGTTGTTAGGTAACACCTACAAGTGATATCATAGGATATAGGTCTTTTGCTTTCCAACTTACCTCATGTTCTGTGATTATCTCTAGGCTCATCTATGGTACCTCAAAGAGCAGTGTTTCATTGTTTCCCATGGCTAATATTCCATTGTGTACATGGACCACTTCCTCTTTGTGCATTTTTCTGTTCATGAACATTTTGGTTTCTTCCAAGTCTTGGCTACGTTAAATGCTCCTGCAGTGCAGGATTGCCAGCCTATGTCTCTTTCATTCTGGTCTGCTCAGGTGATAGGCACATGGAAGAACCTACCAGATCACATGGTAGCTCAATTTTTACTTTTAAACGCACCTCCATTATGTTTCACTGCTGACTGTTACCAGTTCACATCCCCCCAGTCTAGAGGGTACACAGTTGCCTAAAACCCCTTCAGCATTTATTCTTTGTGGACCTTTTCCTGATGGTCAGTCGACTGGTGTGAGTTGAAACCTTTTTGTAGATTAGATTTGCATGAGTCTAATAATTCCTGAGGTTGAGCTTCTATCCATTTTCCTTTTTTTTAATCAAGAGACTAAGTCTAACTTACCTCATCTTACTACCTTCTTGAAAATTTTGCCTTTTTGGAACGTTTTTGGCCATTCCTCACCTCAGGACATTTTTTGAGGGCAGGTGTCCTTACAGCTCTGAGGCCATGTGAATGTTAAGTGACCATTAACTGTGGGTTTAAAGCCGCTCTTGCAGGAAACGGCCACAAAGCGGCAGCATTTCTACATTTCCAACTGGGTTTTTGGGCAACAGAGCCTTCCTGGAAATCGTGTTAGTAGGCTGCAAATTAGAGTGGAATGGGCCAGGACACCCCCCCCCCGCCCCCGCCCCAAGAGCTTATATCTCCTTACCTCTTGTTTGTTTTTTAAATTTAATTTTTATTTAGTATCAGAGCAAATTTGATAAAAATGTTGTTTGTTCTAGGTGTACATAATCTGGTTCATTATATCTATGTATCTATCTATTCATCTTTGGCTCCTTTCCCGTGTAGGTTATTACAGAGTGATGAGCTCAATTTTTAAATTTAAACGCACCGCCATTCTCATCTCACTACTGGCTGTTACCAGTTTACGTCCCACCAGCACTTAGAGTGTAAACAGTTCTCTAAAACCCTTTCGGCATTCATGTTTTGTAGACTATTTTGCTGATGATCATTCTGACGGTGGTAAGGTGAACGTTTTTGTAGATTGGATTTGCATGGCTTAATTAGTTCCTGAAATGGAGCATTATTCCATGCATTTTTTTAAACAAAAAGAAAAAGAAAGACAAAATGTGCATAAGATATGCCACTTGATATTGTCTTTTTGAAATGTTGAGGTCTTTTGAATTTTGTGGTCGACTTAGGACCCCAGGAATTTCTTTAGGCCCAGTGTCCTTTAGAGTCCGGCACGTATTTTGAATATTAAGTGAGCATTAGCTTAGCGCTTTGTTTAAAGCTGCTGTTGTGTGAAACAGCCACAAGGCGGCAGCATTTCTCCTTTACCAAATCTGGTTACCACGGCAACAGAGCCTTAATGGAAGTCGTGTTCTAGGTTGTAAATTAGAATGGAATGTGCTACGAAAAATTCCTTTAAGTTTATGTCTCATTATTTCGTGTTCATATTTTTAATTATTTTTTATCACAGCAAATTTGATTACAATGTTTTGTTTGTTCTAGGTGTGCCAGATGTGGTTCTTTCACAAATCTACATATATCTGTTCTTCGGATCCTTTTCCCATGTAGGTTATGACACAATGTTGAGTAGTCTTCTCTTGGTATTCTGTAGGTCTTTGGTGATTATATATTTACCATGTGTTTGTATATCTCTGTTAACCCCAATATCGTAATGTATCCAGTCCTCACACCTTTCCATTTGGGGCAACCATAAGTTTGTTTAATGAATCTGTGATTGCCTTTCTCTGTGGAAATATCTTCATTGGTATCAATCAATTTTTAGGTAACACCCATAAGTGATATGATAGGATACGTGTCTTTCGCTTTCTGACTTACTGCAAGTTGCGTGATTACCTCTAGACTCTTCTATGGTCCTGCAAACGGCATTGTTTCATTTTTTTTCCTTGGCTAATGTTCCATCTGTACATGGACCAGTTCTTCTTTCTCCACTCATCTCTTGATGGACGTTTGTCTTGGCTCTTGTTATACTTCTACAGTGCAGATTTACCTGCCTGTGTCTCTCCAGTTCTGTCTTCTTAGGATATAGTCCGAGGGGTGGGTTTGCTGGATCGTATAGTAGCTCAAGATTTACCTTTTAAAGGCACCTCCATTCTGTTCCCATTAGCGGCTCTTACCAGGTTACGTCCCACTTCAAATTGAGGGTATGCATTTCTCCACAACCTCTTCAGCATTGATCATTTGTAGTTTTTTTGCTGATGGTTATGCTGATATCTCTTTGCGGTTGGATTTACGTGTGTCTCACACTCCCTTGAAATTGAGCTTTCGGGCATGTCCTTTTATTTTTCAAACTGTTATTACAGCTGACGTCTTCAAATTGTTTTCTTTTCAAAATGTGCCACATTTTGAAAATTTTGGGCCTTTACTTGCGTCAAGACATTTTAAGGGCAGTTTACATTTGCAGCCCTGCAGTACTTGTGCATGTGAAGTGCCCATGAGCAAAGATTTCAAAGCTGCTGTTGCAGGTATCGGCCAGAGGGTGGCGGCATTTCTACGTTTTCCCCTCTGGTACCTAGGGAAACAGACCTTCCTGCCAGTGGTGTTCCTCAGTTATAAATTACAGTGCAGTGTGCCCTGATATACCCCCAAAAGCTTATGTCTCCTTACTTATGTTTGTTTTTTAAATTTAATTTATATTTTTTAGTGGATTAATATTCCATTGTGTACATGGACCACTTCTTCTTTGTGCATTCCTCTGTTAATGGACATTTTCGTTGCTTCCAAGTGTTGGCTATATTAAATATTGCTGGAGTTCAGTATTGCCAGCCTGTGACTTTTGATTCTCATTTTCTCAGGTGATATAGGCCCAGCAGTGGGTATGATTCATTGACTGGCAGCTCAATGTTTACCTTTTCAGAGCGCCTCCATTGTATTTTCATTAGTGGCTCTTAACTCGTCCCAATTAACACCGCGGGTACGCATTTTTCCACAAGCCCTTCAGCATTTATTGTTTGCAGAATGTTTGCTCATGGACATTCTGACTGCTGTGACCTGATAGGTTTGTGTAATTTGGATTTGCATGTCTTTAATAATTCCTAATATTCAGCGTTTTTCCACACCTTTCTCTTTTCTCTAGAAAAAAAAGTGTGAGTACAATATAGCACTTGAAACTGTCTTCTTGGAAGGTTGGCCTCTTTTTTTTTTTTTTTTTTTTTTTTTTTGCGGTACGCGGGCCTCTCACTGTTGTGGCCTCTCCCGTTGCGGAGCACAGGCTCCGGACGCGCAGGCTCAGCGGCCATGGCTCACGGGCCCAGCCGCTCCACGGCATGTGGGATGTTCCCGGACCGGGGCACGAACCCGTGTCTCCTGCATCGGCAGGCGGACTCTCAACGACTGCGCCACCAGGGAAGCCCAGGTTGGCCTCTTTTGAACTCTGTGGTCGATTTTCGACCCCAGAATTTTATTTGAGTGCAGGTGTCATTTACACGCCTGCAGTGGTTGTGAGTATTTAGTGACCATTAGCACTGGGTTTAAAGCTGGTGTTGTGGGAAACGACCACAAAGCGGCAGCGATTCTCCATTCCCAAATCTGCCTACTAGGGCAGCAGAGCCTTCCTGGAAGTCGGGTTCCTAGGTTGTAAATTAGAATGGAATGTGCCGGGAAAAAGCCCCTGAAGTTTATGTCTCATTACTTCTTGTTCGTTGTTTTAATTGTTTTAATCGGGGTAGTGATTAGAATAGTTTGTCCTAGGTGTACACAGTCTGGTTCATTTGTACATCATATGTATCTATTCACATACAGATCCTTTTCCCAGTAAAGGATTACAGAGTGTTCTGTAGACCTCCCTTGCTACGTGCTCGGGCTTTTTGATATATGTACTTATTCTGTATTTGTATAGGTATGGTAAACCTAATCTTAGTTTATCCATTGCCACCACCTTTCCTTTTAGATACGCAAAGTTTTCAGGTCTGTGTGTGTCTTTCTCTGTGGAAATATGTCCATTTTTGGCCGTTGTTAGGTAACACCTACAAGTGATATCATAGGATATAGGTCTTTTGCTTTCCAACTTACCTCATGTTCTGTGATTATCTCTAGGCTCATCTATGGTACCTCAAGGAGCAGTGTTTCATTGTTTCCCATGGCTCATATTCCATTGTGTACATGGACCACTTCCTCTTTGTGCATTTTTCTGTTCATGAACATTTTGGTTTCTTCCAAGTCTTGGCTACGTTAAATGCTCCTGCAGTGCAGGATTGCCAGCCTATGTCTCTTTCATTCTGGTCTGCTCAGGTGATAGGCACATGGAAGAACCTACCAGATCACGTGGTAGCTCAATTTTTACTTTTAAACGCACCTCCATTATGTTTCACTGCTGACTGTTACCAGTTCACATCCCCCCAGTCTAGAGGGTACACAGTTGCCTAAAACCCCTTCAGCATTTATTCTTTGTGGACCTTTTCCTGATGGTCAGTCGACTGGTGTGAGTTGAAACCTTTTTGTAGATTAGATTTGCATGAGTCTAATAATTCCTGAGGTTGAGCTTCTATCCATTTTCCTTTTTTTTAATCAAGAGACTAAGTCTAACTTACCTCATCTTACTACCTTCTTGAAAATTTTGCCTTTTTGGAACGTTTTTGGCCATTCCTCACCTCAGGACATTTTTTGAGGGCAGGTGTCCTTACAGCTCTGAGGCCATGTGAATGTTAAGTGACCATTAACTGTGGGTTTAAAGCCGCTCTTGCAGGAAACGGCCACAAAGCGGCAGCATTTCTACATTTCCAACTGGGTTTTTGGGCAACAGAGCCTTCCTGGAAATCGTGTTAGTAGGCTGCAAATTAGAGTGGAATGGGCCAGGACACCCCCCCCGCCCCCGCCCCAAGAGCTTATATCTCCTTACCTCTTGTTTGTTTTTTAAATTTAATTTTTATTTAGTATCAGAGCAAATTTGATAAAAATGTTGTTTGTTCTAGGTGTACATAATCTGGTTCATTATATCTATGTATCTATCTATTCATCTTTGGCTCCTTTCCCGTGTAGGTTATTACAGAGTGATGAGCTCAATTTTTAAATTTAAACGCACCGCCATTCTCATCTCACTACTGGCTGTTACCAGTTTACGTCCCACCAGCACTTAGAGTGTAAACAGTTCTCTAAAACCCTTTCGGCATTCATGTTTTGTAGACTATTTTGCTGATGATCATTCTGACGGTGGTAAGGTGAACGTTTTTGTAGATTGGATTTGCATGGCTTAATTAGTTCCTGAAATGGAGCATTATTCCATGCATTTTTTTAAACAAAAAGAAAAAGAAAGACAAAATGTGCATAAGATATGCCACTTGATATTGTCTTTTTGAAATGTTGAGGTCTTTTGAATTTTGTGGTCGACTTAGGACCCCAGGAATTTCTTTAGGCCCAGTGTCCTTTAGAGTCCGGCACGTATTTTGAATATTAAGTGAGCATTAGCTTAGCGCTTTGTTTAAAGCTGCTGTTGTGTGAAACAGCCACAAGGCGGCAGCATTTCTCCTTTACCAAATCTGGTTACCACGGCAACAGAGCCTTAATGGAAGTCGTGTTCTAGGTTGTAAATTAGAATGGAATGTGCTACGAAAAATTCCTTTAAGTTTATGTCTCATTATTTCGTGTTCATATTTTTAATTATTTTTTATCACAGCAAATTTGATTACAATGTTTTGTTTGTTCTAGGTGTGCCAGATGTGGTTCTTTCACAAATCTACATATATCTGTTCTTCGGATCCTTTTCCCATGTAGGTTATGACACAATGTTGAGTAGTCTTCTCTTGGTATTCTGTAGGTCTTTGGTGATTATATATTTACCATGTGTTTGTATATCTCTGTTAACCCCAATATCGTAATGTATCCAGTCCTCACACCTTTCCGTTTGGGGCAACCATAAGTTTGTTTAATGAATCTGTGATTGCCTTTCTCTGTGGAAATATCTTCATTGGTATCAATCAATTTTTAGGTAACACCCATAAGTGATATGATAGGATACGTGTCTTTCGCTTTCTGACTTACTGCAAGTTGCGTGATTACCTCTAGACTCCTCTATGGTCCTGCAAACGGCATTGTTTCATTTTTTTTCCTTGGCTAATGTTCCATCTGTACATGGACCAGTTCTTCTTTCTCCACTCATCTCTTGATGGACGTTTGTCTTGGCTCT
The DNA here is from genome assembly GCF_963455315.2 of Globicephala melas. Lineage (NCBI taxonomy): Eukaryota > Metazoa > Chordata > Mammalia > Artiodactyla > Delphinidae > Globicephala > Globicephala melas. The sequence continues at coordinate 96,412,618 of NC_083320.1, forward strand.
TGTTATACTTCTACAGTGCAGATTTACCTGCCTGTGTCTCTCCAGTTCTGTCTTCTTAGGATATAGTCCGAGGAGCGGGCGTGCTGGATCATATAGGAGCTCAAGATTTACCTTTTAAAGGCACCTCCATTCTGTTCCCATTAGTGGCTCTTACCAGGTTACGTCCCACTTCAAATTGAGGGTATGCATTTCTCCACAACCTCTTCAGCATTGATCATTTGTAGTTTCTTTGCTGATGGTTATTCTGAGTGGTGTGAGCTGATACCTCTGTGTGGTTGTATTTGCATGTGTCTTATAATCCTCTGAAATTGAGCTTTCAGGCATGTCCTTTTATTTTTCAAACTGTTATTACAGCTTACTTCTTCAAATGGTTTTCTTGAAAAGTGTGCCACATTTTGAACTATTTTGGCCTCTATCTACCTCAAGACATTATGAGGGCAGGTTTCCTTTACAGCCCTGCAGTACCTGTTGATATGAAGTGACCATTACCACAGGTTTTAAAGCTGCTTTTGTAGGTTCGGCCAGAGGGCGGCAGCATTTCATAATTCTATGAAATATAAGTAAACACACAATATATATATTTTTTATTTTAAATTTCCATTGCTACTTTATTAAAGTACAATTATAATTCAAGTTCTTTGTAACAAGTGAAATTTAAAAAGATTAAAGGAAAGGATAATATTTTACCACTTGCCATCCTTTCCCATTCCCTTAAATGACCAGCATAATATGTAGATTTCTCATTTGATCCAGGTGTTCTATACAAATGGAACATCATGTTTCTCACTGTAGAAAAACAGATTTAGGTCTCTCAGTTTTTATAGGCTACAAAAGAGTCCACAGAACAGAATTACCAAGTATTTCAGACTGAAATAAGTGTCCCTCAAAAATCTGTTTTATTTGTTGTTCTGCTAATTTGTTTTAACCCAAGAAAAGTATTTTTTAAAATACAAAAAAACCAAAATTAAGTTAGGGGTAAGGATTAGGGTTTAGGGTACGGGTTAGGGTACAGGTAAGGATTAGGGTACAGGTTAGGGTATGGTTATGTGTTAGGGTATGGGTTAGGGTTAGGGTATAGGTTAGGCTACAGGTTAGGGTTAGGATACAAGTTAGGAATAGCATACAGGTTAGGGTTAGGGTACTGGTTAGGGTTAGGGTACGGGTCAGGGTTAGGGTATGGGTTAGTGTTAGGTTACGGGTTAGGGTTAGGTTATGGGTTAGAGTACAGGTTAGGGTATGGGTTAGGGTATGAGTTAGGGTTAAGGGATTTATTAAACCTCTCCCACTCTCCAGATATCACTTAGCATGTAAAGGAATATTATTTGGGTCCAGCCATGGAGAAGACTTTAGACACTAGGATAAGACAAAGAACACACACATTTTAAATAAATCACTTTACGATTTTGTTTTTAACCTGTACATTAAAACACTAGTGCTTAGGAAATCTAATGGAGGCAGAAGCAGTAAAGGGTAGTTTTTGGGAATAACATCACAGATTTTCTGTAGAATACACAGATTTTGACTGGTTAGAAAGTCAAGGAGGAATGATTTTGTGCTGAAGATAATAAACCCTCTTCTAAATTGAGCTGTTATTGGAAGTTAGAAATTTTTTGTTGCTGTTGTATTGCTTTGTGTTTTCATGATTATTCTGCTTGCATCTCCCTTGTTAAACCTGTGATTTGGGGAAGAGTGCCATTACTGGAAATGAGTTTACAAAATTATTCTCAAAATCAGAAGGAAATGGTTCTCAACTAAATATTAAGAAATAATCTCTATACTGGTGTACTAACAGAATTATGATTCAGGGATAATAATTCTATAAAACGTAACTAAACACACAACATATAATTTTTTCTTTTAAATTTCCATTGTTACTCTTTTAAAGTACAATTATAATTCAAGTTCTTTGTAACAAGAGAAACTTAAAAAGAGTAAAGGAAAAGATAATATTTTACCACTTGCCATCCTTTCCCACTCCCTGAAACGACCAGCATAATGTGTAGCTTTCTTATTTTATCCAGGTGTTCCTTACATCTGGAACATCATGTTCTCACTGTAGAAAAGCATATTTAGCTCTCACACGTTTTACAGGCTACATAACAGTCCATAGAACAGAAGTACCACGTATTTCAGACTTAGGCTTTTGTGGGACACTCAGGTTACTTTGTTTTATTTTGTTCTGCTAATTTGTTTTAAACCCAGAAAAATATTTTTTAAAATACAATAAAAAAAATTTAAGTGTAAGGTTTAGGGTATGGGTTAGGGTTAGGGTTAGGGTATGGGTTAGATTTATGGTTAGGGTATGCTTTAGAGTACAGGTTAGTGTACAGCTACGGTTTAGGGTAAGGGTTAGGGTTAGGGTACGGTCTAGGGTTAGCGTACGGGTTATGGTTTCCCACTCCCTGAAACGACCAGCATAATGTGTAGCTTTGTTTTATCCAGGTGTTCCTTACATCTGGAACATCATGTTTCTCACTGCATAAAAACAGATTTAGCTCTCACACGTTTTATAGGCTACATAACAGTCCATAGAACAGAAGTACCAAGTATTACAGACTTAGTTTTTGAGAGGCACTCAGGTTACTTTCCGTTTTATTTTGTTGTTGTGCTAATTGTTTTTAACACCAGAAAAAAGTTTGTAAAATACAAAAAAATTAATTTAGGGGTAAGGATTAGGGTTAGGGTACGCCTACGGGTTAAGGTTAAATAATGGGTTAGTGTACGGGTTAGGGTCAGGGTGTGGTTTAGGGTTAGGTTCTGGGTTAGGGGTAGGTTTAGGGTACAGGTTAGGTTTAGGTTTAGGGTATGGGTTAGGGTACGCTTTCGTGTTAGGGTATTTATTAAACTTCTCCCACTGTCCAGATATCACTTAGCACGTAAAGGAATATTATTTGGGGTCCAGCCATGGAGAAGAATTTAGACACTAGGATAAAACAAAGAACACACACATTTTAAATAAATCACATTAGGATTTTGTTTTTAACCTGTACATTAAAACACTACTGCTTAGGAAATCCAATTGAGGCAGAAACAGTAAAGGGTAGTTTCATTGGAATAGCATCACAGATTTTCTGTAGAATACACAGATTTTGACTCATAGAAAGTCAAGGAGAAACACATTTGTTCTGAAGATAAAAATCCTCTTGTAAATTTAGCTGTTTTTGGAAGGTAGAAATTTTTTGTTGCTGTTGTATTGCTTTGTGTTTTCATGATTATTCTGCTTGCATCTCCCTTGTTAAACCTGTGATTTGGGGAAGAGTGCCATTTCTGAAAATGAGATTAGAGGATTATTCTCAAAAACAGAAGGAAATGGTTCTCGCCTAAATATTAAGAAATAATCTCTGTACTGGTGTACTAACAGAATTATGATTCAGGGATAATAATTTTATGAAATGTAACTAAACACACAATATATACTTTTTTCTTTTAAATTTCCATTGTTACTTTTTTAAAGTACAATTATAATTCAAGTACATTGTAACAAGGGAAATTTAAAAAGATTAAAGAAAAGATAATATTTTACCACTTGCCATCCTTTCACACTCCCAGAAACAACGAGCACAATGTGTAGCTTTCTCATTTTATCCAGGTGTTCCCTACATGTGGAACACCATGTTTCTCACTGTACAAAAATAGATTTAGCTTTCACACTTTTTATAGGCTACATAACAGTCCATAGAACAGACCTATCAAGTATTTCAGACTTAGCTTTTTGAGGGACATTCAGGTTACTTTCTGTTTTATTTTGTTGTTCTTGTAATTTGTTGTAACCACAGAAAAATATTTTTTAAATAAAAAAAAAATTCAGTTAGGGGTAAGGATTAGGGTTTAGGGTATGGGTATGGGTTAGGGTACAGGTTAGGATTAGGGTACAGGTTAAGGTTAGGCTTAGGGATAGCATTAGGATTAGGGTATGGGTTAGGGTATGGCTACAGGTTAGGATTAGGGTACAGGTTAAGATTAGGGTACAGGTTATGGTTTAGGGTTAGGTTATGGGTTAGGGTTAGAGTACGGCTTAGGTTTAGGGTACGCTTTAGGGTTAGGGTATTTATTAAACCTCTCCCACTCTCCAGATATCACTTAGCATGTAAAGGAATATTATCTGGGGTTTAGCCATGGAGAAAACTTTAGACGCTAGGATAAAACAAAGAACACACACATTATAAATAAATCACATTATGGTTTTGTTTTTAACCTGTACATTAAAACGCTACTGCTTAGGAAATCTAATGGAGGCACAAACAGTAAAGGGCAGTTTTGTGATTTTAACATCACAGAGTTTCTGTAGAATACACAGATTTTGACTGGTTAGAAAGTCAAGGAGGAATGCTATTGTTTTGAAGATATAAATTCTTTTGTAAACTGAGCTGTTTTTGGAAGGTAGAAATTTTTTGTTGCTGTTGTATTGCTTTGTGTTTTCATGATTATTCTGCTTGCATCTCCCCTGTTAAACCTTTGATTTGGGGAAGAGTGCCATTTCTGAAAATGAGATTAGAGGATTATTCTCAAAAACAGAAGGAAACGGTTCTCAACTAAATATTAAGAAATAATGCTTTTACTGGTGTACTAACAGAATTATGATTTAGGAATAATAATTCTATGAAATGTAATTAAACACTATATATTTTCTTTTAAATATTCATTGTTACTTTTTTAAAGTACAATTATAGTTCAAGTTTTTTGTAACAAGAGAAATTTTAAAAAATTAAAGGAAAAGATAAGATAATATTTTACCACTTGCCATCCTTTCCCACTCCCTGAAACAACCAGCATAATGTGTAGCTTTCTTATTTTATCCAGGTGTTCCTTACATCTGGAACATCATGTTCTCATTGTTAGAAAAGCATATTTAGCTCTCACACGTTTTACAGGCTACATAACAGTCCATAGAAGAGAAGTACCAAGTATTTCAGACTTAGATTTTTGAGGGACACTCAGGTTACTTTGTTTTGTTTTGTTGTTCTTCTAATTTGTTTTAACCCCAGAAAAATATTTTTTAAAATCAAAAAAAAAAAAAGAAAATTAAGTTAGGCGTAAGGATTACGGTTTCAATTTAAAAAACAAATATAAGTAAGAAAACATCAGCTTTTGGGGGTTTATCCAGGCACATTCCACCCTCATGTATTATCAAGGAACACCACTGGCAGGAAGGTCTGTTTCCCAAGTTACCAGAGTGGGGAAAGCAGAAATGCTGCCGCCCTCTCGCCATTACCTGCAACAGCAGCTTTAAAACCTGTACTAATGGTCACTTTATATGCACAAGTACTGGAGGGCTGTAAATGAAACCTGCCCTCAAATTGTCTTGAGGGAGGTAATGGCCAAAATACTTCCAAATGTGGCACATGTTTCAAGAAAACAATTTAAAGAGGTAAGCTGTACTCACAGTTTGAAGGAAAAAAGGACATGACTGAAAGCTCAATTTCAAGGGATTATGAGATGCATGCAAATCCAGCCACAAAGAGGTATCAGCTCACACCATTCAGAATAACCTTCAGCGAAAATCTACAAACAATAAATGCTGAAGGGGTCGTGGAGAAGAGCATACCCTCAACTTTAAGTGGGACTCAACCTGGTAAGAGCCACTAATGAGAACAGAATGGAGGTGTCTTTACAAGGTAAACACTGAGCTACGATATGATCCAGGAGGCCCACTCCTGGGCCTATAACCTAAGAAGACAGAATTGGAAAGACACAGGCAGGCAAATCTGCACTGCAGCAGTATTACAATAGCCAAGACATGGAAGCAACCAAAAGTCCATCAACAGATGAGTGGACAAAGAAGAACTGGTACATGTACAGATGGAATATTAGCCAAGGAAAAAAATAGCACAATGCCATTAGCAGCACCGTACATGAGTCTAGAGGTAATCACGCAACTTGTACTAAGTCAAAAGAGAAAGACACATATCCTATGATATCACTTATAGGTGTTACCTAAAAATTGATACCAATGGAGATATTTTCACAGAGAAAGACAATCACAGATTCATTAAACAAACTTATGGTTCACTAATGGAAAGGTATGAGGATTATATACATTAGGATATTGGGTTTAACAGAGATATACAAACACAGGTGAAATATATAATCACCAAAGACCTACAGAATACCAAGAGAAGACTACTCAACATTATGTCATAACCTACATGGGTAAAGGATCCAAAAAAGGATAGATATATGTATATGTGTAAAAGGACCACATCTTGCACACCTACAACAAGCAAAACATTGTAATCAAAGTTGCTGTGATAAAAAATAAAAATTAAACTAAAAAAACAAGTAGTGAGACATAAACTTAAGGGGCTTTTTCCTGGCATATTCCATTCTAATTTACAACCTAGAACACGACTTCCATTGAGGCTCTGTTGCCCTCGTAACCATATTTGGTAAAGAAGAAGTGTTGCCACCTTGTGGGTGTTTCTCAAAACAGCAGCTTTAAAAACTGCGCTAATGGTCACTTGATAATCAAAATAATTCCAGCCCTGTAAATGACACCTGCCCTCAAAACAAATCCTTGGGTCGTAAATCGAATAAAATACTCAAAAGACATGCAGATTTTAAAAGGACAGTTTCAACAGGCATATTTTTCGCACCTTTTGTCTTCTGTCTCCTTTTTTTTTGTTAAAAAAAAGGTTATGGGGCTTCACTGGTGGCACACTGGTTGAGAGTCTGCCTGCCGAGGCAGGGCACACAGGCTCTTGCCCCGGTACAGGAGGATCCCACATGCCATGGAACGGATGGGCCTGTGAGCCTTGGCCGCTGAACCTGCGCGTCCTGAGCCTGTGTCCCGCATACTGGAAAAAAAAAAAAAAAGGCATGGAAAAATGCTCAACATTAGGAATTAATAAAGCCATGCAAATCCAGTCTACAAAAATGTTCACCTCACAGCCGTCAGAATGATCATCAGCAAAAATCTCTACAAAGAATAAATTCTGAAGGGGTTTTAGAGAACTGCGTACCCTCTAGCTGCTGGTGGGATGTAACCTGGTAACAGCCAGTAGTGAGAACAGAATGGAGGTGCATTTAAAGGTAGAGATTTAGCTACCATGTGATCTGGTGGGCCCCTTGATAGGCCTATGTCCTGAGTAGACCAGAATCAAAAAGACACAGGCTGGCCATCTTGCACTCTAGCAACATGTACCATAGCCAAGACTTGGAAGAAACCAAAATGTCCATCAACAGAAAAATGCACCAAGAAGAAGTGGTCGATGTACACAATGGAATATTAGCCATGGAAAAGTATGAAACAGTGCCGTTGGCAGCACCATACAAGGATCTAGACGTAATCAGCCAACTTGAAGTAAGAAAGAAACCAAAAGACAGACATCCTATGACATCACTTATATGTGTTACCTAAAAATTGATACCCATGAAATTATTGCCAAGAGAAGGACACGCATGGATTCAGGAAACAAAATTATGTTTAACCAAATGGAAAGGTGTAAGTAATGTATGAATTAGGATATGAGGGTTAACTGACATGTACTAATACATATGAAATATATAATCACAAAATACCTATGGAATACCAAGAGAGGTCTACTCAACACTGTAATAACCTACACGGGAAAGGATCCAAAGATGAATAGATTGATACATAGATATACTGAACCAGATTCTGTACACCTAGAACAAACACAATATTTTTATCAAATTTACTGTGATAATGAATAAAAATTACATTTAAAAAACAAACAAGAAGTAAGGAGATATAAACTCTTGGGGGTTTGCCCTGGCACATTCCATTCTAATTTGCAGCCTTCTAATATGATTTCTAGGAAGGCTCTGTTGCCCAAAAACCCAGAGTTGGAAATGTAGAAATGCTGCCGCCTTGTGGCTGTTTCCCACAAGAGCGGCTTTAAACCCACAGCTAAGGCTCACTTAACATTCACAAGAACTCAGGGCTGCAAAGGACACCTGCCCTCAAGAAATGTCCTGAGCTAGGGAATGGCCAAAAAATTCAAAACAGGCAAATATTTCAAGGATGAAGAGGTAAGAAGAAGTATGAAGAGGTAAGTTTTACTCTTTTTCAAAAGAAAGGAAAATGGATAAAAGCTCAACATCAGGAATTATTACACTCATGCAAATCTAATCTACAAAAAGGTTTCAACTCACACAAGTCAACTACCATCAGCAAAAAGTCTACAAACAATACATGCTGAAGGGATTTTAGAGAACTGTATACTCTCTAGCTGCTGGAGAGATGTAAAGTGGTAACAGCCAATAATGAGAACAGAAAGGAGCTGCATTTAAAAGTAAAAACTGGAGCATCCCTGGTGGCGCAGTGGTTGACAGTATAACTGCCGATGCAGGAACACGGGTTCGTGCCCCGGTACGGGAAGATCACACATGCTGCGGAACGGCTGGGCCTGTGAGCCATGGCTGCTGAGCCTGAGCTTCTGGAGCCTGTACTCCACAACGGGAGAGGCCGCAACAGTGAGAGGCCTGCGTACCGCAAAAAAAACCCCACCATAAACAAAAACAACTGAGCCACCATTCCATCCAGCATGCCCAAAGCTGAGCCTCTCACCTGAGAAGACCAGAATCGAGAAGACACAGGCTGCAACAGCTGCACTGCAGCCATTTTCACAATAGCCAAGACACGGAAGCAACCAAAATGTCCATCAACAGATGAATGGATAAAGAAGTGGTCCATGTACACAATGGAATATTAGCCATGGAAAACAATGAAACACTGCTCTTTGAGGCACCATAGATGAGCCTAGGGATAATCACAGAACATGAGGTAAGTCGGAAAGCAAAAGACGTATATCCTATGATACCTCTTATAGATGTTACCTATCAAGTGACAAAAATGAATATATTTACACAGAGAAAGACACTCACAGACTTAGAAAACAAACTATGCTTATCTAAAATGAAAGGTGGGGGAAATGGATAAATTAACATCATGGTTACCATATGTGTACAAATACATATTATATACATATATCAAAAAGACCGACCATATAGCAAGGGAGGTATACAGAACACTCTTCAATAATTTACATGGGAAGAGGATCTGTATGTGTGTGTGTGTGTGTGTATATATATATATAAAATGTACAAACGAACCTGACTGTGTACACCTAGGACAAACAATATTGTAATCATTACCCCGATTAAAAAAATTAAAACAACGAACAAGAAGTAATGTGACATAGACTTATGGGGGGTTTTCCTGGCACATTCCATTCTAATTTACAACCTGGGAACATGACTTCCAGAAAGGCTCTGCTGCCCTAGTAACCAGATTTGGGAATGGAGAAGTGCTGCCGCCTTGTGGCCGTTTCCCACAACAGCAGCTTTAAAACCAGTGCTAATGGTCACTAAATATTCACACTCATTGCAGGCCTGTAAATGACAACTGCCCTCAAAAAAAATCCTGGGGTCGAAAATCGACCAAAAATTTCAAAAGAGGGCAACCTTCCAAGAAGACAATTTCAAGAGATTTATTGTACTCAGTTTTTTTTTTTCTGTTTTTGTTTAACAGAAATCAAAAAATGCCTGGAAAAATGCTGAACATTAGGAATTATTAAAGACATGCAAATGCAAATTACAAAAACCTGTCATCTCACACCAGTCATAATGGCCATCAGCAAAATTTCTGCAAACAAAAAATGCTGAAGGGGTTGTGCAGAAATGCATACCCTCGGTTCTAAGTGGGACATGGTAAGAGCCAGTAATGAAAACACAATGGAGGTGCCTTGAAAAGGTAAACATTGAGCTACCATGCAATCAAGCATACCCAGTGCTGGGCCTATCGCCTGAGAGGATGAGAATCAAAAGGACACAGGCTGGCAATTCTGCACTCCAGCAATATTTACCACAGCCAACACTTGGAAGCTACGAAAATGTCCATCAACAGAGAAATGCACAAGGAAGTGGTTCATGTACAGAATGGAATATTACTCCACTAAAAAATATAAATTCAATTAAAAAAATAAACATAAGTAGGGAGACATCAGCTTTTGGGGGTTCATCTAGGTACATTCCACTCTAATTTATAACCAAGGAACAACACTGGCAGGAAGGTCTGTTTCCATCGTTACCAGAGTGGGGAAAGCAGAAATGCTGCCGCCCTCTGGCCATTACCTGCAACAGCAGCTTTAAAAACCTGTGCTAATCGTCACTTCATATGCACAAGTACTGGAGGGCTGTATATGAAACCTGCCCTCAACATGTCTTGAGGGAGGTAATGGCCAAAATATTTGAAAATATGGCACATACTTCAAGAAAACAATTTGGAGAGGTAAGCTCTACTCGCAGCTTGAAAAAAAAGGACATGCCTGAAAGCTCAATTTCAAGGGATTATGAGACGCAGGCAAATCCAACCACAAAGAGGTATCAGCTCACACAAGGCAGAATAAACATTAGCAAAAATACAAACAACAAGAAAACAAACATTAGCAAAAATACAAACAACAAGAGGTAAGTTTTACTCTTTTTCAAAAGAAAGGAAAATGGATAAAAGCTCAACATCAGGAATTATTACACTCATGCAAATCTAATCTACAAAAAGGTTTCAACTCACACAAGTCAACTACCATCAGCAAAAAGTCTACAAACAATACATGCTGAAGGGATTTTAGAGAACTGTATACTCTCTAGCTGCTGGAGAGATGTAAAGTGGTAACAGCCAATAATGAGAACAGAAAGGAGCTGCATTTAAAAGTAAAAACTGGAGAAGTGCATACCCGCTAAGAGCCACTAATGAGAACAGAATGTGGGTGCCTTTACAAGGTAAACACTGAGCTACAATGTGATCCAGCAGACCCACTCCTGGGCCTATAACCTAAGAAGACAGAATTGGAAAGACACAGGCAGGCAAATCTGCACTGCAGCAGTATTACAATAACCGAGACATGGAAGCAACCAAAAAGTCCATCAACAGATGAGTGGACAAAGAAGAACTGGTACATGTACAGATGGAATATTAGCCAAGGAAAAAAATGATGCAATGCCATTTGCAGCACCATACATGAGTCTAGAGGTAATCATGCAACTTGTAGTAAGTGAGAAAGCGAAAGGCACATATCCTATCATATCACTTATAAGTGTTACCTAAAAATTGATACCAATGAAGATATTTCCACAGAGAAAGGCAATCACAGATTCATTAAACAAACTTATGGTTCACCAATAGAAAGGTGTGAGGATTGGACACATAGGGATATTGGGGTTAACAGAGATATACAAACACAGGTGAAATATATAATTACCGAAGACCTACGGAATACCAAGGGAAGACTACTCAACATTGTATCATAACCTACATGGGTAAAGGATCCGAAGAACGATATATTTATCTGTGTTAAGGAACCACATCTCGCACACCTAGAACAAGCAAAACATTGTAATCAAAGTTGCTGTGATAAAACATAAAAATTAAATTAAAAAAACGAACAAGAAGTAGTGAGACATAAGCTTAAGGGGCTTTTTCCTGGCATATTCCATTCTAATTTACAACCTAGAACACGACTTCCATTGAGGCTCTGTTACCCTAGTAACCAGATTTGGAAAAGGAGAACTGCTGCCGCCTGGTGCCCATTTCACACAACAGCTGCTATAAACCCAGCGCTAATGGGTACTTGATAATCAAAATAATTCCAGCCCTGTAAATGACACCTGCCTTCTACACAAACCCTTGGGTCATAAATCGAGCAAAAAACTCAAAAAAATGCACATTTCAAAACGACTATTTCAAGAGGCATATTTTACACACATTTTGTCTTCTCTTTCTTTCATTTATTCTGTTAAAAAAAAGGGCATGGCAAAATGCTAAACATCAGAATTAATAAAGCCATGCAAATCCAGTCTACAAAAACGTTCACCTCACAGCCGTCAGAATGATCATCAGCAAAAATCTCTACAAAGAATAATGCTGATGGGGTTCTAGAGAACTGCGTACCCTCTAGCTGCTGGTGGGATGTCACCTGGTAACAGCCAGTAATGAGAACAGAACAGAGGTGCGTTTAAAGGTAAAAATTGAGCTACCATGTGATCTGGTAGGCTCACTGATGGGAGTATCACCTGAGTAGAGCAGAATCAAAAAGACACAGGCTGGCAATCCTGTACTCTAGCAACATTTAACATAGCCAAGACTTGGAAGAAACCAAAATGTCCATCAACAGAAAAATGCACCAAGAAGAAGTGATCGATGTACACAATGGAATATTAGCCATGGAAAAGTATGAAACAGTGCTGTTGGCAGCACCATACAAGGATCTAGACATAATCAGCCAACTTGAAGAAGAAAGAAATCAAAAGACAGACATCCTATGACATCACTTATACGTGTTACCTAAAAATTGATACCCATGAAATTATTGCCAAGAGAAGGACACGCATGGATTCAGGAAACACATTTATGTTTACCCAAAGGGAAAGGTGTAAGGAATGTATGAATTAGGATATGGGTGTTAACAGACATGTACTAATACATGTGAAATATATAATCACAAAATACCTATGGAATACCAAGAGAGGTCTACTCAACACTCTGTAATAACCTACACAGGAAAGGATCCAAAGATGAATAGATTGATACATAGATATAATGAACCAGATTCTGTACACCTAGAACAAACACAATATTTTTATCAAATTTACTGTGATAATAAAAATTACATTTAAAAAACAAACAAGAAGTAAGGAGATATAAGCTCTTGGGGGTTTGCCCTGGCACATTCCACTCTAATTTGCAGCCTACTAACACGATTTCCAAGAAGGCTCTGTTGCCCCAAAACCCAGAGTTGGAAATGTAGAAATGCTGCCGCCTTGTGGCCGTTTCCCGCAAGAGCGGCTTTAAACCCACAGCTCAGGCTCACTTAACATTCACAAGGACCCAAGGCTGTAAAGGACACCTGCCCTCAAAAAATGTCCTGAGGTAGGGAATGGCAAAAAAATTCAAAATAGGCAAATGTTTCAAGGAGATAGTATGAAGTAGTAACTTTTACTGTTTTTCAAAAAAAGGAAAATGGATAAAAGCTCAACATCAGGAATTATTACACTCATGCAAATCTAATCTACAAAAAGGTTTCAACTCCCACAAGTCAACTACCATCAGCAAAAAGTCAAAAAACAATAATTGCCGAAGGGATTTTAGAGGACTGTGTACCCTCTAGGTGCTGGCAAGATGTAATGTGGTAAAGCCAATAATGAGAACAGAAAGGAGCTGCATTTAAAAGTAAAAATTGAACCACCATTCCATCCAGCAGGCCCACCGGTGAGCCTCTCACCTGAGAAGACCAAAGTCGAGAAGACACAGGCTGTAAAAGCTGCACTGCAGCCATTTTCACAATAGCCAAGACACGGAAGCAACCAAAATGTCCATCAACAGATGAATGGATGAAGAAGTGGTCCATGTACACAATGGAATATTAGCCATGGAAAACAATGAAACACTGCTCTTTGTGGCACCATAAATGAGCCTAGAGATAATCACAGAACATGAGGTAAATCGGAAAGCAAAGACATATATCCTATGATATCACTTATAGGCGTTATCTAACAACTGACACAAATGAACATATTTCCACAGAGAAAGACACTCACAGAGTTAGAAAAAAACTGCTTATCTAAAAGGAAAGATGGGGGGAATGGATAAATTAAGATCAGGTTTACCATACGTGTACAAATACATATTAAATACATATATCAAAAAAACTGACCATATACAAGGGAGGTCTACGGAACACACTGCTATAATTTACATGGGAAGAGGATCTGTACATCTATATATATATATAATGTACAAATGAACCAGATTGTGTACACCTAAGACAGACAATATTGTAATCATTACCCCAATTAAAAAAAACAACGAACAAGAAGTAATGTGACATAGACTTATGGGGGTTTTTCCTGGCACATTCCATTCTGATTTACAACCTGGGAACATGACTTCCAGAAAGGCTCTGCTGCCCTAGTAACCAGATTTGGGAATGGAGAATCGCTGCCGCCTTGTGGCCGTTTCCCACAACAGCAGCTTTAAAACCAGTGCTAATGGTCACTAAATATTCACACTCATTGCAGGCCTGTAAATGACAACTGCCCTCAAAAAAAATCCTGGGGTCGAAAATCGACCACAAAATTCCAAAGAGGTCAACCTTCCAAGGAGACAATTTCAAGAGGTTTATTGTACTCACAGTTTTTTTTTTCTTTTTTGTTTAACAGAAATAAAAAATAGGAGGTGCCTTGAAAAGGTAAACATTGAGCTACCATTCAATCAAGCATACCCACTGCTGGTCCTATCACCTGAGAGGATGAGAATCAAAATGACACAGGCTGGCAATCCTGCACTCCAGCAATATTTACCACAGCCAGCACTTGGAAGTAACAAAAATGTCCGTCAACAGAGGAATGTAGAAAGAAGAAGGGGTTCATGTACACAATGGAATATTACTCCAATAAAAAATATAAATTCAATTAAACAACATAAGTAAGGATATATCAGCTTTTGGGAGGTTATCTGGTCACATTCCACTGTAATTTATAACTGAGGAACACCACTGGCAGGAAGATCTGTTTCCATAGTTACCAGAGTGGAGAAAGCAGAAATGCTGCCGCCCTCTGGCCATTACCTGCAACAGCAGCTTTAAAACCTGTGCTAATCGTCACTTCATATGCACAAGTACTGGAGGGCTGTAAATGAAACCTACCCTCTACATGTCTGAGGGAGGTAATGGCCAAAATACTTCCAAATGTGGCACAGACTTCAAGAAAACAATTTGGAGAGGTAAGCTCTGCTCACTGAAAAACAAAGGACGTGCCTGAAAGCTCAATTTGAAGGGATTATGAGACGCATGCAAATGCAACCACAAAGAGGTATCAGCTTACACCAGTCAGAATACCCATCAGCAAAAAAACTAAAAGCAGTAAATGCTGAAGGGGTTGTGGAGAAGTGCATACCCTCAACTTTAAGTGGGACGTAACCTGGTAAAAGCCACTAATGAGAACAGAATGGAGGTGCCGTTACAAGGTAAACATTGAGCTATGATATGATCCAGCAGGCCCACTCCTGGGCCTATAACCTAAGAAGACAGAATTGGAAAGACACAGGCAGGAAAATCTGCACTGCAGCAGTATTACAATAGCCAAGACATGGAAGCAACCAAAAAGTCCATCAACAGATGAATGGACAAAGAAGAAGTGGTACATGTACAGATGGAGTATTAGCCAAGGAAAAAAACAGCACAATGCCATTTGCAGCACCGTACATGAGTCTAGAGGTAATCACGCAACTTGTAGTAAGTGAGAAAGCGAAAGACACATATCCTATCGTATCACTTATAAGTGTTACCTAAAAATTGATACCAGTGAAGATATTTCCACAGAGAAGGGCAATCACAGATTCATTAAAAACTTATGTTTCACCAATGGAAAAGTGTGAAGCTTTAATACATTAGGATATTGGGGTTAACAGAGATATACAAACACAGGTGAAATAGATAAACACCAAAGACCTACGGAATACCAAGAGAAGACTACTCAACATTGTGTCATAACCTACATGGGGAAAGGATCTGAAGAAGAATATGTGTATGTATAAAAGAACCACATCTTGCACAGGCGGAACAAAGAAACCATTGTAATCAAACATGGTGTGATAAAAATAAAAATTAATATAACGAAGAAGAAGTAGTGAGACATAAACTTAAGGGGCTTTTTCCTGGCATATTCCATTCTAATTTACAACCTAGAACTCGACTTCCATTAAGGCTCTGTTGCCCTCGTAACCAGATTTGTTAAGGAGAAATGCTGCCGCCTTGTGGCCGTTTCACACAACAGCAGCTTTAAACCCAGCACTAATGGTCACTTAATATTCAAAACAGTTGCAGGCCTGTAAATGACACCTGCCCTCAAAACAAATCTGGGGTTGTAAATTGACCAAGAAATTCAAAAGACCTCCACACTTCAAGAACACAATTTCAAGAGGCGTATTTTATGCACAGTTTGTCTTTTCCTTTTTATTTTTTTAAAAAAAGAGGGTATGAAAAAATGCTGAACATCAGGAATTAATAAAGCCATGCAAATCCAATCTACAGAAACGTTCACCTCCAAGCCGTCAGAATGATCATCAGCAAAAAGTCTACAAAGAATAAATGCTGAAGGGGTTTTAGAGAACTGCGTATCCTCTAGCTTCTGGAGGGATGTAAACTGGTAACAGCCAGTAGTGAGAACGTAATGGAGGTGCGTTTAACGGGAAAAATTGAGCTGCTATGTTATCTGGTAGGCCCTTTGATGCACCTATCACCTGAGCACACCAGAATCAAAAAGACACAGGCTGGCAATCCTGCTCTGCAGCAACATTTAAGATAGCCAAGACTTGGAAGAAACCAAAATGTCCATCAACAGAAAAATGCACAACGAATAACTCGTCCATGTACACATGGAATATTAGCCATGGAAAAGAATGAAACAGTGCCGTGTGCACCACCACAGAAGGACCTAGAGATAAACACACAATTTGAAGTAAGGAAGAAACCGAAAAACAGTTTGGTGATATCACTTATAGGTGTTACCTAAAAATTGATACCATGAAATTATTTCCAAGAGAGGGACACATGGATTAAGAAAACAAAATTATGTTTAACCAAATGGAAAAGTGTAAGGAATGGATGAACTAGGATATGGGGGTTAACAGACATGTATTAATACATATGAAATATATATCACAGAATACCTATGGAATACCAAGAGAGGTCTACTCAACACTCTGTAATAACCTACACAGGAAAGAATCCAAAGATGAATAGTTAGATACATAGATATAATGAATCAGATTCTGTACACCTAAACAACATTTTTATCAAATTTGCTGTGATAATAAATAAAAATTAAATTTAAAAAACAAACAAGAAGTAAGGAGATATAAGCTCTTGGGTGTTTGCCCTGGCACATTCCACTCTAACTTGCAGCCTACTAACACGATTTCCAGGAAGGCTCTGTTGCCCAAAAACCCAGAGTTGGAAATGTAGAAATGCTGCTGCCTTTGGCCGTTTCCGGGAAGAGAGGCTTTAAACCCAGAGCTAACGGTCACTTAACATTCACAAGGACTCAGGGCTGTAAAGCACACCTGCCCTCAAAAATGTCCTGAGGTAGGGAATGGCCAAAAATAATTCACAACTGGCAAATTCTTCAAAAAGATAGTATGAAGAGGTAAGTTTTACAACTCTTTTTTTCAAAAAAGGAAAATGGATAAAAGTTCAACATTAGGAATTATTAGATTCATGCAAATCTAATCTATGAAAAGTTTTCAAGTCACATCAGTCAAATGACCATCAGCAAAATGTCTACAAACAATAAATCCTGAAGGGGTTTTAGAGAACTGTGTACCCTCTAGCTGCTGGTGAGATATACAGTGCTACGAGCCAGTAATGAGAACAGAAAGGAGCTGTGTTTAAAAGTAAAAATTCAGACGCCATTCGAACCAGCACGCCTACCACTGGGCCTATCACCGAAGAGCCGAATCAAGAAGACACAGGCTGACAAAGCTGTCCTCCAACAATATTCAAAATAGGCAAGACATGGAAGCAGCCAAAGTGTCAGTCAACAGATGCATGGACGAAGAATAAGTGGCACAGGTACCTAATGGAAGATTAGCTTTCGAAAACAATGCCGTTTTCATGACTACAGGTGAGTCTAGAAATAATCATATTATGTTAAGTCAAAAGTGTATGGTATATATCCTATAATATAATTTATAGATGTTATCTTAAGATTCCTACCAATGAACATATTTCCAAAGGAAAGGACACAGAGACGTATAAAACAAACAAATGGTTAACCAAAATGAAAGGTGGGAGGGTGGATAAATTAGGATTATGGGGTTAACATATATACACTAATGTATGTTATATGTATATAAACATATAAAATATATAAATTATATAATCACTAATACATATAAATTATATAATCACCAAACACCTACCAAATACCAAGGGAGGTCTACTCAACACTCTGTAATAACCTGCATGGTAACAGAATCGAAAGAGGAACAGATATATGTATGAAAAATTGATCAGAATCAGTACACCCAGAGAATCACTACACTGTAATAAAATTTACTCTGATAGGGGCTTCCCTCATGGCCCAGTGGTTGAGAATCTGCCTGCCAATGCAGAGGACGTGGGTTCGAGCCCTGGTCTGGGAGGATCCCACATGCCACGGAGCAACTAGGTCCATGAGCCACAACTACTGAGCCTGCGCATCTGGAGGCTGCGCTCCGCAGCAAGAGAGGCTGCGATAGTGAGAGGCCCACGCACCGCGATGAAGAGTGGCCCCCACTTGCCGCAACTAGAGAACGCCCTCGCACAGAAACGAAGACCCAACACAGCCATAAATAAATTAAATAAATATAAAAGGCAAAGAAGAATGGGGAAATTGTAGATAGAGTAAGGATCTAGTTTAAAAAAAATTTACTCCGATAAAAAACAAAGAAAATTTAAAAAACAAACGTAAGTAGGAGACATAAGCTTTGGGGAGTTTGTCCTGGAACATTCCACTACAATTTGCAACCTAGGAATACAACTTCCAGGAAGGCTCTCCTGCCCTTGTAACCAAAGCTGGGAATGTAGAAATCTGCCGCCTTGTGGCCAATTTCCGCAACAGCAGCTTTAATCCCAGTGCTATTGGTCACTTAATATTCACAAGGACTGCAGGGCTTTAAATGACACCTGCCCTCAAAAAATATCCTGAGGTCAGGAATGAACATTAATATGCAAAACAGTAGAAAATCTGGAGAAGACAATTCAAGAGGTAAATTTCCTGTTTTTTTTTAAAGGACATGAAAAAATGTTGAACATCAAAAATTATTAGGGCAATGCAAATTTAAACTACAAAAAGGTATCACCTCACAATAGTCTGAATGGCCATCAGAAAAAAAATGTCTGCAAACAATGCTGAATGGGTTTCTGAGACTGGATACACCCCTATGCTGTTGCTGGGATGTAAACTGGTAACAGCCACTAATCAGAACAGAATGAAGGTGCCTTTAAAAGGTAACAATTGAGCTACTATGTGATCCTACCAAACCACTAATGGGCCTGTAACCCGAGAACATCAGAACTCAGAAAGACACAGGTACCCAAATGTGCTCTTCAGCGATACTTACAATAACCAGAAATGGATGCAAGCAAAATGTCCAAGTACAGATGAATGGACAAAGAAGTGGTACATGTACACAACTGAATATTAGCCATGGAAAAGATGAAACAATGTCTTTTGCAGCACCACTGATGAACCTAGGGGTAATCATACTACGTAAAGTAAGTCACAAAAAGAAAGACAAATATCCGATGACATCATTTACTAGTGTTATCTAAAAATTGATACCCATGAACATATTTCCACTGAGAAAGACCCATACAGACTTTGAAAAAGGTGAAAGGAATGGAAAAATTAGGATGTTGGGGTTAACATGCATTTAATAATTCATATAAAATATATAATCAAGAAGGACCTACTGGATGCCAAGGGAGGTCTACTCAACTCTCTAATAACCAACATGGGAAAGAATCTAAACATGATTAGATATATGTATATGTGTGAATGAACCAGATTCTGTACACCTAGAACAAACACAACATTGTAATCAAATTTACTCTGATCAGAAATAAAAAGTAAATTCAACAAGAAGTAATGTGACACTATTTGTCCTGGCACTTTACACTCCAATTTACAACCTCGGAAGAGGAATTCCACTAAGCCTCTGTTTTCCCTAGCAATCAAGTTGAGTATGGATAAATTCCGCTGCCTTATTGCCCTTTCCTGCAACTGCAACTTTAAAAACAATGCTTATGGGTACTTAATATTCAGAAGAACTGTTGGGCTGTAAATGACACCCACAATCAGGAAATATCCACGGGTAGGTAAGCAAAGTAAATTCCAAAGGAACAGACTTTCAAGATCCTATTTCAATAGGTAAATTTTACACTGTTTAAAAGAAAAGCACTTGAAAAGATGCTCTAATTCCTGTATTATTAGCGTCATGGAAATCAAAACTACAATGAGGGATCACTTCACATGAGTAAGAATAGCCACCATTGAAACATCTACAAACAGTAAATGCTTGAGAGGTTGTAGAAAAAAGGGAGCCCTCCTATGCTGCTGTTGGGATCTAACGTGGTAACAGCCACTATAAATAACAGTATGGAGGTGCCTTTACAAGGTAAAATTAGAGGTACCATATGATCCAGCTGTCCCACTCCCAGGCGTATAACAGGAGAAAACCAGAATTGGAAAACACACATGCACCCATATGTGTACCGCAGCACAACTTACAACGTCTAAGACATGGAAGCAACCAAAATATCCATCAGCAGATGGACGGATAAAGAAGTGGTACATGTTCCCAGTGAAATATTACTCAGAAATTAAAAGAATGAAGGAATGCCATTTGCAACATCATAGAATTAGAGATAATCATACTAAGTGAAGTAAGTCAGAAAGAGAAAGTCAAATATCATATGATACTACTTATAGCTGAAATTTAAAAATTGATACCAATGAACTAATTTACAAGAGAGAAACAGGGACTTTCCAGGTGGTCCAATGGTTAAGAATCCAAGCTTCCTCTTCAGGGGGCATGGGTTTGATCCCTGGTGTTGGGAGAACTAATATCACACATGCCTCACAGTACAGCCAAACAAATAAGAGAGAGAAACAGACTCACAGACTTAGAAAACACACTTATGGTTACCCAATGACAAAGGTGGGTGGAAGGAATAAATCAGGAGGCTGGGGAAAATATTTACACACTAATACATATAAAATAGATTATCAACAAGGACCTACTGCATAACAAAGGGAAGTCTACTCAACACTCTCTAATAACCTATATGGGAAAAGAATCTGAAGATGAATAGACATATGAATATACGTAACTGAACAAGATTCTGTACGCCTACCACAAACAGAATACTTTAGATCAACTTTACTTCAATAAAAAAGAAAAAACAAAAACAAGAAGTAACAAAACAGAAGATTTTGGGTGTTTGTTCTGCCACAGCCCACACTAATTTACAATCCAGGAGCCCGTCTTCCACAGTGGGTCTGGTTACCCAAGTAACCAGAGAGGGGCATGAAGGAAATCCTACCATCTGTGCCCATTTCCACAACAGCAACTTTAAAGCATGTGCTTATGGGCACTTAATATTCACAAGGACTGCCAGGGCGTAAATGACACCTGCCCTTAACAAATGTCCTGTGGTAGTTATCGAGCAAAAATTCAAAATAGACTTTCAAAAAGCCAATGTCAACTGTAACTTTTTCTCAGTGTTTAAAAAAAACACACGCAAAGATGCTCAAAATCTCGAATTATTGGACAGACACATGCAAATCAAAACTACAACAAGGTATCACCTCGCACAGTCAGAATGGCTATCATCAAACAGTTTACAAACCATAAATGCTGGAGAGGACATGGAGAAGAGGGAACCCTCCTATGCTGTTGGTGAGATGTAAGCTGGTAAAAGCCACTATACAGTATGGAGATGCCTTTAAAAAGCAAAAATAGAGCTACCTTATCATCCAGCAGTCCTACTTCTGGGTGTACATCTGCACAAAGCCAGAATTCAAAGAGACAAATGCACCCAAACCCAAACATGCACTGCAGCACTATTTACAATAGCCAAGACATGGAGGCAACCAAAATGTCCATCAACAGATGAATGGATAATGAAGAAGTGGTACATGTACACAATCAAATATTACTCAGAAATGAAAAAGCATGATCATCTCTAGGTCCATTCCTGTTGCTGCAAATGGCATTATTTCATTCTAAGTGAAGTAAGTCAGATAGAAAAAGACAAATATCATATGATATCACTTATAGTGGAGTCTAAAAAATGATAGAAATGAACAAATTTATAAAACAGAAACAAACCAAAAGACTTCAGATATCCTTCAGGGAGAAAAAATTTTAAATGTTTCCAATCACTAAATGTCAGCCTGAAAAATGTAAGCAATAAATAACATTGTAAAGGTATTAATTCTCCCCAAATTAACCTATACCCCCAAATTAACCTATACCTAACCTATATTTAGTTTGCATTAGCACACTAAACCTGGAGATCACATCCAGCCTATCACCTTCTTTTGTAAATTAAATTTAATGAGTGACTCACAAGAAAACCCATAATGAGACGTCAGGTCACACCTCTCAACGTGGCTATTATTCCAAAGTCTACAAATATGAAATGTTGTTCATGACATTGAGAGGGAATCCTAGTACACTGTTGGTGGGATTGTAAATTGATACACCCACTATAAAAAGAATATGGAGGTCCTGAGAAAAGCTACAAGTAGAACTATCATATTAGCCAACAATTCCACTGCTTGGTATATGCCCAAAGAAAATGAAGACACAAATTTGACAAGATACATGCATCCCAATGTTCATAGCACCATTATTTACAATTGCCAACATATGGAAGCAAACTAAATGTCCATCAACACATGAGTGGATAAAGAAGAGGTGGTATGTATACACAATAGACTATTACTCAGCCATTAAAAAGGATCAAATTCTGCCATTTGCAACAACATGGATAGGCCTAGAATATTTATACCTACTTAAATAAGTTAGAGAAAGACAAAAACTCTATGTTCTCACTTCTCTGTAGAATCTAAAAATGCAAGAAAGGAATGTATATAACAAAACAGAAATAGACTCACAGAGAACAACTTAGTGGTTACTGGTGGGGCAAGTGAAGGGGGGAGAGAAATACAGTAGTTTGTGTCTCTAAATCCAGTACCCATATGTATGAAATAAACAAGGATATATAGTACAACACAGGGAAATATAGCCATTATTTTGTAATCACTTTAGTGGAGCATGATCTATAAAAATATTCAATCCATATGTTGTACCCCTGAGACCAATGTAATATTGTAAATCAACTATACTTCAATTTAAATAATCCATAGGGTGGCTGAATGGATTAAAGAAAGTTCAATTATACTGTGTGCAAGAGATTCACGTTAGGGCTTCCCTGGTGGCGCAGTAGTTGAGAGTCCGCCTGCCAATGCAGGGGACGTGGGTTCGTGCCCCGGTCCGGGAAGATCCCACATACTGCGGAGCAGCTGGGCCCGTGAGCCATGGACGCTGAGCCTGCGCATCTGGAGCCTGTGCTCCACAACGGGAGAGGCCACAACAGTGAGAGGCCCGCGTACCGCAAAAAAATTCATGTTAACTTCTAATCCATATATAGCATAAAATTGAATGATTGGGAAAAAAATACTCCATGAAATGATACTTGCCTGAGTAGTCTATTATGAGGTAAAAAAGACTTGAAGTCAAACCTCTCAAAGGAAAAAAGGTTATCATATAATGATAAATGGATTAATTCATCAAGAAATCATGACAATTATAAATATGTATGTATCCAGCTTTGGAGCCTCTCAACATATAAAGAATATATTAACCCACGTGAAGGGGAAAATGTGCAGAAATAAAATAATGGTAAGAAACATCAATACCCAACTTTCAACACTGTATAGATCATCCGGACAGAATATCAATCAGGAAACACTGAACCTAAACACACTCTTGATATCAAATGAACCTAACATACATCTACAGTATATTCCACTCAACAGCAGCAAACTTTCCATTGTTCTCAAGTACACATAGAACATTGCCTAGGGTAGATCCTATGTTAAGCCACAAAACAAGTCTTCAAAAATCCAAGAATACTGAAATCATATCAAGGATCATTTCCAACCACAATGGTATGAAACTGAAATTCAATATTAAAAAGAACTGAAAATTCAAGAACACTTAGAAATTGAACAATAAGCTCCTGAATAGCCAATGCATACAGGAATAAATCAAAACGGAAATTTAAAAGAAATCTTAAAGCAAACAAAATTGGAAACACAAAGTACCTAAATTTATGGAATACAGGAACAAGACTGCAATTCAAAGAGTTATGTTTACAGTAACAAATGCATATATTTTCAAAGAATTCTTGAGAGGGGATCACGATGATAGAGTGGGAAGATAGTGAGCTCCCCTCCTGCCACGGACACACCCAAATTACAACTTACACGGAAATTATCTCTGAAGACTAGCAGGGAACGTTTTCCACAACTAAAGATATAAGGAAGGAGAAACCACAAGGCAGGTAGGAGGACTGGAAACACAGTCTAATTGGAACCCACACATGGAGCACAGTGACCCACAGCTGGAAGACATCACAATTGCAGAGGTCCTCCACATGGAGGGAAGGGTATGAGCCTGGCATCAGGCTGCTCAGCCCAGGGTTCCTGCACTGGAAGAAAGGACCACAGCAGGTCTGGCTTTGAAAACCTGCAGGGCTTATTTTCAGGAAAGCTGGAGGCTAAAGGAAACTGAGAATTTGCTCTCATAGGGCACACACAAATCTCACATGTTCTCAGTCCCTGTGCAGAGCCAATAGTGTGAAAGACATGTGTTCAGACCCACTTGCTAATCTCGGAGACCTTCTTGGAAAGGCAAGAGGCAGCTGGGACTCCCACTAGGAACTGAGACATTGGCAAGCAACATTTTAGAGTCTTCCCTGGAACTGATTAGAATCAGGGGCCTACCCCATCTACCACGAGGCCCATAGCACTTCTGCACCAGAAGGCCTCGCAACCAGTCCCACTGGGGGCCTACCCTGTCTGCCTGTGCACCTGGAGTACCACACAGCCACCCATAATGGAGGGCTGCCTTGGCTATCAGCACACCCACAGCAATCACATACTGCAGGGTTCACAGCCATTAAGGCCAAGGTCCAACACCGCCTACCAGCTTGTCTACAGCAGTTGGCCCTGCCGTAAGAGAAAGGTGTGTGCAGCCCACACAGGGGACACCCCTGGAGCATGTGGCTCTGCTGGCCAGAGGACAATGTGCTGCTGGGCCCTATCAGTCATCTCCTATATAAGGCCACTTCTCTGAGACCCGGGAATGTAACAACCTGAACCTAATGAATAGAAATGCACAGAGAATTAGGAAACATAAGGAAATAGAGGAATATGTTACAAATGAAGTAACAAGACACGACATCAGAAAAAGACCTGAATAAAACAGGGATAAGCATTCTACCTGATAAAAAAAGTGTCACAGTAATGATTATAAGATGCTCACCCAAGTCAGGAGAAGAACAGATGGACATAGTGAGAATTTCAACAAAGAGTAATAACATGTCAAAAAGAACCAAACAGTGAACAATACAATAAAAGAGCTTAAAACACACATACACACACACACGAGAGAAGTCACATTATATTATATAATACAGAAGAACAGATCAGTGAAATGGAAAACAAAGTAGTGAAAATCACCCAAACTGAATAGCACAAAGAAAAAACAATTAAGACTATAGGCAAAGGGACCTCTGAGACAACATCAAGAATATTAACATGAGGGGCTTCCCTGGTGGCACAGTGGTTGTGAGTCCGCCTGCCGATGCAGGGGACACGGGTTCGTGTCCCGGTACGGGAGGATCCCACATGCCGCAGAGCAGCTGGGCCCGTGAGCCATGGCCACTGAGCCTGCGCGTCCGGAGCCTGTGCTCCGCAACGGGAGAGGCCACAACAATGAGAGGCCTGCGTACTACAAAAAACAAACAAAAAACAAAAAAAAGAATATTAACATGAGTATTACAGGGGTCCCAGAACGAGGAGAAGAGAGAAACGGGCAAAGAACTTATTAGAGGATATAGTAACTGATAACTTTCCTAACCTGGGGAAGGAAACACACATCCAGGTCCAGGAAACACAGAGTCCCAAACAAGATGAAGACAAACAGGTCTACACCAAGACATATTATAAAGTGCCAAAAATTTAAAACTTTAAAAAATTAAAGAGGGATCACAGAAACAGTGAAATAAAATGGTCTAGTTATGTTCAAGGTATTCCCATAAGACTGTCAGATGACTTCTCAGCACAATTTGTAGATGAGGAAGGAATGATAGGATATATTCAATGGGCTAAAAAGAAAAAGTCTACAACAGGAATACTCTACCAGCAAGATTATGATTCAGAATTGCAGGAGAGGGCTTCCCTGATGTCACAGTGGTTGAGAATCTGCCAATGCAGGGGACACGGGTTCGAGCCCTGATCCAGGAAGATCCCACATGCCACAGAGCAACTAAGCCTGTGTGCCACAACTACTGAGCCCGTGCTCTAGAGCCCATGAGCCACAACTACTGAAGCCTGAGCACCTAGAATCCATCCACAAGAGCCACCGCAATGAGAAGCCCGTGCACCACAACAAAGAGTAGCCTCCACTTGCCACACTAGAGAAAAGCCCACGCAATGCAATGAAGACCTAACACAGCCAAAAATAAATAAATTTATGGGGAAAAAAAAGAAGGAAAGATCAACAGTTTCCCACACTAGCAAAAGCTAAAAGAGTTCATCACTAATAAACCAGCCTTGTACACAACATTGAAGGAATTTACTTAAGCTTAAAAAAGTCTCAACAATTATTGATAGTAACAAGAAAACAAAAGTAAAAATCTCACTGCAAAAAGTATACATAGAGTAAGGGTAGCAGACCAAACATTTATTAAGCTTCTGTAAAGAATAAAAGACAATAGTAGTATGTTTTTTTAAAAAAGAGAGGGCCCAAATAAATCAGAAGTGAAAGAGATGATGTTACAACAGACAACACAGAAATACAAAGTATCCTAAGATACACACAGGGTAACTCAGGGATCAGACTGGACAGAGCCCACTCTCCATTCCCCTGTACATGAGTTACAGGAGCCTCAGGAACTAAGGAAGGGGTCCCTGAGAGGAGGCACAAGATAGAAGATGTTAGGCATTAACCTGACTATACTTATGTTAAACATGCCTGAACTACATTCACAGGAGATGGTTTTGTCCTGTACGTACATCGGCAACTTTAGTTTGAACTGCAGATCTTTGGCTTCACCACCTCCACTGACAGCATTAGCTTCACCTGCTGTGGACCATCTCCTATAGGATTTCCAGAACCACAAAGCATGGAAGCCTCAAAGGACCCAGAGTCTGTGAGACTCCACTCAGTCTCAGAGTCTCAACTCCACTCAGAGATGTAGAGTCACAACAGAGACTCCACTCTTGGAGGGCACACAACAGTAGTGTGCGCATCAGGACCCAAGGGAAGGAGCAGTGACCCCATAGGAGACTGAGCAGACCTACCTGCTAGTTTTAGAGGGTCTCCTGCAGAGGTGGGGGGTGACTGTGGCTCACCATGGGGACAAGAACACTGGCAGCAGAAGTTCTGGGAAGTCCTCCTTGGCATGAGCCCTCCCAGAGTCTGCCATTAGCCCCACCAAAGAGCCAGGTAGGCTCCAGTGCTGGGTCGCCTCAGGCCAAACAACCAAAAGAGGGGGAACACAGCCCCATGCATCAGCAGACAAGTGGATTAAAGTTTTACTGAGCTCTGCCCACCAGAGCAACACCCAGCTCTACCCACCACGAGTCCCTCACATCAGGAAGGTTGCACAAACCTCTAAGATAGACTCATCCACCAGAGGGCAGACAGCAGAAGCAAGAAGAACTACAATTCTGCAGCCTATGGAAGGAAAGCAACATTCAGAAAGACAGACAAAATGAAAAGGCAGAGGAATTTGTACCAGATGAAGGAACAAGATAAAACCCCAGAAAAACAACTAAATGAGGTGGAGATAGGCAACCTTCCAGAAAAAGAATTCAGAATAATGATAGTGAAGATGATCCAAGACCTTGGAAACAGAACGGAGGCAAAGATCAAGAAGATGCAAGAAATGTTTAACAAAGACCTAGAAGAATTAAAGAACAAACAGAGATGAACAATACAATAACTGAAATGAAAAATACACTAGAAGGAATCAATAGCAGAATAACTGAAGCAGAAGAATGGATAAGTGACCTGGAAGACAGAAAGGTGGAATTCACTGCTGCAGAACAGAATAAAGAAAAAAGAATGAAAAGAAATGAAGACAGCCTAAGAGACCTCTGGGATAACATTAAACACAACAACATGTGCTTTATAGGGGTCCCAGAAGGAGAAGAGAGAGAGAAAGGATACGAGAAAATACTTGAGATTATAGTCGAAAACTTCCCTAGCATGCGAAAGGAAATAGCCACCCAAGTCCAGGAAGCACAGAGACTCCCAGGCAGGATAAAGCCAAGGAGAAAAATGCCAAGACACATAGTAATCAAACTGACAAAAATTAAAGACAAAGAAAATATAATTAAAAGCAACAAGGGAAAAATGACAAGTAACATACAAGGGAACTCCCATAAGGTTAACAGCTGATTTCTCAGCAGAAACTCTACAAACCAGAAGGGAGTGGCATGATATATTTAAAGTGATGAAAGGGAAGAACCTACAACCAAGAGAACTCTACCCAGCAAGGTTCTCATTCAGATTCGATGGAGAAATCAAAAGCTTTACAGACAAGCAAAAGCTAAGAGAACTCAGCACCACCAAACCAGCTCTACAACAAATGCTAAAGGAAACTCTTTAAGTGGGAAACACAAGAGAAGAAAAAGA
This sequence comes from Globicephala melas, assembly GCF_963455315.2. Classification (NCBI taxonomy): domain Eukaryota; kingdom Metazoa; phylum Chordata; class Mammalia; order Artiodactyla; family Delphinidae; genus Globicephala; species Globicephala melas. The sequence continues at coordinate 96,441,116 of NC_083320.1, forward strand.
CCTACAAAAACAAACCCAAAACAATTAAGAAAATAGTAATAGGAACATACATATCAATATTTACCTTAAATGTGAATGGATTAAATGCTCCAACCAAAAGACACAGGCTTGCTGAATGGATACAAAAACAAGATCCATATATATGCTGTCTATAAGAGACCCATTTCAGACCTAGGGACACACACAGACTGAAAGTGAGGGGATAGAAAAGGATATTCCATGCAAATGAAAATCAAAAGAAAGCTGGAGTAGCAATACTCATATCAGATACAATAGACTTTAAAATAAAGAATGTTACAAGAGACAAGGAAGGACACTACATAATGATCAAGGGATCAATCCAAGAAGAAGGTGTAACAATTATAAATATATATGCACACAACATAGGAGCACCTCAATACATAAGGCAACTGCTAACAGCTGTAAAAGAGGAAATCGACAGTAACACAATAATAGCAGCGGACTTTAACACTTTACTTACACCAATGGAGATCATCCGGACAGAAAATTAATAAGGAAACACAAGCTTTAAATGACACAATAGACCAAATAGATTTAATTGATATTTATAGGACATTCCATCCAAAAACAGCAGATTACACATTCTTCTTAACTGCACACAGAACATTCTCCAGGATAGATCACATCTTGGGTCACAAATAAAGCCTCAGTAAATTTAAGAAAACTGAAATATCAAGCAGCTGTTCCGACCACAAGGCTATGAGATTAGAAATCAATTACAGTGAGAAAAACGTAAAAAACACAAACACATGGAGGCTTAACAATACGTTACTAAATAACCAAGAGATCACTGAAGAAATAAAAGAGGAAATCAAAAACTACCTAGAGACAAATGACAACAAAAACATGATGATCCAAAACCTATGGGGTAGGGGGCGGAGGGGAAGATGGTGGAAGAGTAAGACACGGAGATCACCTTCCTCCCCACAGATACACCAGAAATACATCTACACGTGGAGCAACTCCTACAGAACACCTACTGAATGCTGGCAGAAGACCTCAAACCTCCCAAAAGGCAAGAAACTCCCCACATACCTGGGTAGGGCAAAAGAAAAGAAGAAACAGAGACAAAAGAATAGGGACGGGACCTGCACCAGTGGGAGGGAGCTGTGAAGGTGGAAAGGTTTCCACACACTAGGAGCCCCTTTGCGGGTGGCGGATGGGGGGAGCTTTGGAGCCGTGGAGGAGAGCGCAGCAACAGGGGTGCGGAGGGCAAAGCGGGGAGATTTCTGCACAGAGGATCGGTGCCGGCTGGCACTCACCAGCCCGAGAGGCTTGTCTGCTCACCTGCCGGGGTGGGCGGGCATGCGAGATGAGGCTTGGGCTTCGGTCGGAGCGCAGGGAGAGGACTGGGGTTGGCTGCGTGAACACAGCCTGAAAGCATTAGTGCACCATGGTTAGCCGGGAGGGAGTCCGGGGAAAAGTCTGGAGGTGCCGAAGAGGCAAGAGACTTTTTCTTCCCTCTTTGTTTCCTGGTGCGCGACGAGAGGGGATTAAGAGCGCTGCTTAAAGGAACTCCAGAGACGGGCGTGAGCCGTGGCTAACAGCGCGGACCCCAGAGACGGGCAGGAGACGCTAAGGCTGCTGCTGCCGCCACTAAGAAGCCTGTGTGCGAGCACAGGTCACTATCCACACCCCCCTTCCGGGGAGCCTGTGCAGCCCGCCACTGCCAGGGTCCCGTGACCCAGGGACAACTTACCCGGGAGAACGCACAGCGCGCCTCAGGCTGGTGCAATGTCACGCTGGCCTCTGCCGCCGCACACTCGCCCCACACTCCGTACCCCTCCCTCCCCCCGGCCTGAGTGAGCCAGAGCCCCCGAATCAGCGGCTCCTTTAACCCCGTCCTGTCTGAGCGAAGAACAGACACCCTCCGGCGACCTACACGCAGAGGCGGGGCCAAATCCAAAGCTGAGCCCCTGGATGCTGTGAGCACAGAGAAGAGAAAGGGAAATCTCTCCCAGCAGCCTCAGAAGCAGCGGATTAAAGCTCCACAATCAACTTGATGTACCCTGCATCTGTGGAATACATGAATAGACAACGAATCATCCCAAATTGAGGAGGTGGACTCTGAGAGCAAGATTTATGATTTTTTCCCCTTTTCCTCTTTTGGTGAGTGTGTATGTGTATGCTTCTGTGTGCGATTTTGTCTGTATAGCTTTGCTTCCACCATTTGTCCTAGGATTCTATCCATCCGTTTTTTTCTTAATAATTATTTTTAATTTAATAACTTTATTATATTTTACTTTATTTTATTTTACTTTATCTTCTTTCTTTCTTATTTCCTTCCTTCCCTCCTCCCACCGTCCCTCCCTCCCTCCCTCCTTTCTTTCCTTCTTTCCTTTTCTCCTTCCTTCCTTCTTTCTTTCTTTCTTTTCTTTCTTTCTTCCTACCACTACTAATTCTTTCTCTCTACTTTTTCTCCCTTTTATTCTGAGCCGTGTGGATGAAACGCTCTTGGTGCTGCAGCCAGGAGTCAGTGCTGTGCCTCTGAGGTGGGAGAGCCAACTTCAGGACACTGGTCAACAAGAGACCTCCCAGCTCCACATAATATCAAACGGTGAAAATCTCCCAGAGATCTCCATCTCAATGCCAGCACCCAGCTTCACTCAACGACCAGCAAGCTACAGTGCTGGACACCCTATGCCAAAAAAACTAGCAAAACAGGAACACAACCCCACCCATTAGCAGAGAGGCTGCCTAAAATCATAATAAGTCCACAGACACCCCAAAACACACCACCAGACGTGGACCTGCCCACCAGAGAGACAAGATCCAGCCTCATCCACTAGAACACAGGCACTATTCCCCTCCACCAGGAAGCCTACACAACCCACTGAACCAACCTTAGCCACTGGGGACAGACATCAAAAACAACGGGAACTACGAACCTGCAGCCTGCAAAAAGGAGACCCCAAACACAGTAAGATAAGCAAAATGAGAAGACAGAAAAACACACAGCAGATAAAGGAGCAAGATAAAAATATACCAGACCTAACGAATGAAGAGGAAATAGGCAGTCTACCTGAAAAAGAATTCAGAATAATGATAGAAAACATGATCCAAAATCTTAGAAATAGAATAGTCAAAATGCAAGAAACATTTAACAAGGACCTAGAAGAACTAAAGATGAAACAAACAATGATGAACAACACAATAAATGAAATGAAAAATACTCTAGATGGGATCAATAGCAAAACCTATGGGATGCAGCAAAAGCAGTTCTAAGAAGGAAGTTTATAGCAATACAAGCCTACCTCAAGAAACAAGAAAAATCTCAATTAAACAATCTAATCTTACACATAAAGGAACTAGAGAAAGAAGAACAAAACCCAAAATTAGTAGAAGGAAAGAAATCATAAAGATCAGAGCAAAAAGAAATAGAAACAAAGAAAACAATAGCAAATATCAATAAAACTAAAAGCTGGTTCTTTGAGAAGATAAACAAAAATGATAAACCTTTAGCCAGACTCAAGAAAAAGAGGGAGAGGACTCAAATCAATAAAATTAGAAATGAAAAAGGAGAAGTTGCAACAGACACCACAGAAATACAAAGCATCCTAAGAGACCTCTACAAGCAACTCTATGCCAATAAAATGGACAACCTGGAAGAAATGGACAAATTCTTAGAAAGGTATAACCTTCCAAGACTGAACCAGGAAGAAATATGAACAGACCAATCACAAGTAATGAAATTGAAACTGTAATTAAAAATCTTCCAACAAACAAAAGTCCAGAACCAGATGGCATCAGAGGTGAATTCTATCAAACATTTAGACAAGAGCTAACACCAAACCTTCTCAAACTCTTCAGAAATTTGAAGGAGGAGGAACACTCCCAAACCCATTCTATGAGGCCACCATCACCCTGATACCAAAACCAGACAATGATACTACAAAAAAAGAAAATTATAGACCAATATCACTGATGAATATAGATGTAAAAATCCTCAACAAAATACTAGCAAACAGAATCCAACAACACATTAAAAGGATCATACACCATGATCAGGTGGGGTTTATCCCAGGGATGCAAGGATTCTTCAATATACACAAATCAATCAATGTGATACACCATATTAACAAATTGTAGAATAAAAATATCACCTCAATAGATACAGGAAAACCTTTTGAAAAAATTCAACACCCATTTATGATAAAAAGACTCCAGAAAGTGGGCACAGAAGGAATCTACCTCAACATAATAAAGGACGTATATGACAAACCCACAGCAAACATCGTCAATGGTGAAAAACTAAAAGCATTTCCTCTAAGATCAGGAACAAGACAAGGATGTCCACTCTCACCACTATTATTCAACATAGTTTTGGAAGTCCTAGACACAGCAATCAGAGAAGAAATAGAAATAAAAGGAATATAAATTGGAAAAGAAGAAGTAAAATTGTCACTGTTTGCAAATGACATGATACTACACATAGTGAATCCTAAAGATGCCACTAGAAAACTACTAGAGCTAATCAATGAATTTGGTAAAGTTGCAGGATACAAAATTAATGCACAGAAATCTCTTGCATTCCTATACACTAGCAATGAAAGATCAGAAAGAGAAATTAAGGAAACAATCCCATTCACCACTGCAATAAAAAGAATAAAATACGCAGGAATGAACCTACCTAAGGAGGTAAAAGACCTGTACTCAGAAAACTATAAGACACTGCTGAAAGAAATCAAAGATGATATAAACAGATAGAGGTATAAACCATGTTCTTGGGTTAGAAGTATCAATATTGTGAAAATGACTATACTACCCAAAGCAATCTACAGATTCAATGCAATCTCTATCAAATTACCAGTTGCATTTTCTACAGAGCTAGAACAAAAACATCTTAAAATTTGTATGGAGACACAAAAGACCCCGAATAGCCAAAGCAGTCTTGAGGGAAATTAAAAGAGCTAGAGGAATCAGACTTCCTGACTTCAGACTATACTACAAAGCTACAGTAATCAAGACTATATGGTAGTGGCACAAAAACAAAAATATAGATCAATGGAACAGCATAGAAATCCCAGAGATAAACCTACGTACCTATGACTAACTCATCTATGACAAAGGAGCCAAGGATATACAATGGAGAAAAGACAGTCTCTTCAGTAAGTGGTGCTGGGAAAACTGGACAGCTACACGTAAAAGAATGAAATCAGAACACTCCATAACACCATACACAAAAATAAACTCAAAATGGATTAGAGATCTAAATGTAAGACCAGACACTATAAAACTCTTAGAGGAAAACATAGAACACTCTATGACATAAATTACAGCAAGAATCTTTTTGACCCACCTCCTAGAGAAATGGAAATAAAAACAAAAACAAATGGGACCTAATGAAACTTAAAAGCTTTTGCAGAGCAAAGGAGAACATAAACAAGACGAAAAGACAACCTGCAGAATGGGAGAAAATATTTTCAAATGAAGCAAATGACAAAGGATTAATCTCCAAAATTTACAAGCAGCTCATATAGCTCAATATCACAAAAACAAACAACCCAATCCAAAAATGGGCAGAAGACCTAAATAGACATTTCTCCAAAGGAGATATACAGATTGCCAACAAACACATGAAAGGATGCTGAACATCACTAATCGTTAGAGAAATGCAAATCAAAACTACAGTGAGATATCACCTCACAGCAGTCAGAATGGCAATCATCAAAAAATCTACAAACGATAAACGCTGGAGAGGCATTTATTGGAGAAAAGGGAACCCTCTTGCACTGCTGGTGGGAATGTAAATTGATATAGCCACTAGGGAGGACAGTATGGAGGCTCCTTAAAAAACTAAAATTAGAAGTACCATACGACCCAGCAATCCAACTACTGGGCATATACCCTGAGAAAACCATAATTCAAAAAGAGTTAAATACAACAATGTTCATTGCAGCTCTATTTACAATAGCCAAGACATGGAAGCAACCTAAGTGTCCATCGACAGATGAATGGATAAAGAAGATCTGGCACATATATACAATGGAATATTACTCAGCCATAAAAAGAAACAAAACTGAGTTATTTGTAGTGAGGTGGATGGACGTAGAGTCTGTCCTACACAGGAATTAAGTCAGAAAGAGAAAAACAAATACCATATGCTAACACAGATATATGGAATCTAAAGAAAAAAAAAAAGTTTATGAAGAACCTACGGGGAGGACAGGATTAAGGACACAGACGTAGAGAAAAGACTTCAGGACATGGGGAGGGGGAAGAATAAGATGGGACAAAGTGAGAGAGTAGCATGGACATATATACATTACCAAATGTAACATCGATAGCTACTGGGAGCCAGCCACATAGCACAGGGGGGTCAGCTCAGTGCTTTGTGACCAACTAAAGGGGTGGGATACAGAGGGTGGGAGGGAGATCCAAGAGGGAGGGGATATGGTGATATATGTATATGTATAGCTGATTCACTTTGTTATACAGCAGAAACTAACACACCATTGTAACGCAATTATACTCCAATAAAGGTGTAAAAGGAGAAAAAAAAAAGAAAGCCCAGAGATAAACCTACACACCTAAGGTCAACTAATCTATGACAAAGGAGGCAAGACTATACAATGGAGAAAAGACAGTCTCTTCAATCAGTGGTGCTGGGAAAAATGGACATCTACATGTAAAAGAATGAAATTAGAACACTCCCTAACACCATACACAAAAATAAATTCAAAATGGATTAGAGACCTTAATGTAAGACCGGACAGTATAAAACTCTTAGAGGAAAACTTAGGAAGAATACTCTGACATAAATCACAGCAAGATCTTTTTTGATCCACCTCCTAGTGTAATGCAATAAAAAAGAAAACTAAACAAATGGGACCTAATGAAACGTAAAAGCTTTTGCAAAGCAAAGGAAACTACAAATAAGACCAAAAGACAAACCTCAGACTGGGAGAAAATATTTGCAAACGAATCAACAAAGGATTAATCTCCAATATATATAAGCAGCTCATGCAGCTCAATATTTAAAAAAACAAAAACCCAATACAAAAATGGGCAGAAGATCTAAATAGACATTTCTTCCAAGAAGACATAGAGATGGCCAAGACGCACATGAAAAGCTGCTCAACATCACTAATTATTAGAGAAATGCAAATCAAAACTACAGTGAGGTACCACCTCACACCTGTTAGAATGGGCATCATCAGAAAATCTACAAACAACAAATGCTGGAGAGTGTGTGCAGAAAAGGAACCCTCTTCCACTATTGGTGGGAATATAAATTCATACAGTCACTATGGAGATCAGTATGGAGGTTCCTTAAAAAAACTAAAATTAGAATTACCATATGATCCAGCAATCTCATTACTGGGCATATACCCAGAGAAAACCGTAATTCAAAAAGACACATTCACCACAATGTTCATTGCAGCACTATTTACAACAGCCAGGTAATGGAAGCAACCTAAATGCCCACAGACAGACGAATGGATAAAGATGTGGTACATATATAAAATGGAATGTTACTCAGCCATAAAAAGGAATGAAATTGGGTGATTTGTAGAGACGTCGATGGATCTAGAGACTGTCATACAGAGTGAAGTAAGTCAGAAAGAGAAAAACAAATATTGTATATTAATGCATATATGTGGAACCAAGAAAAATGGTACAGAAAAACTAGTTTGCAGGGCAGAAACAAAGACACAGATGTAGAGAAAAAATATATGGACACCAAGGGGGGAAAGCCATTGGGGGGTGGTGGTGGGATGAATTGGGAGATTGGGATTGACATGTATACACTTATATATATAAAATACATAACCAATAAGAACCTGCTGTATAAAAAAATAAAATAAAATTCTATAATTAAAAAAAAACAGAAAAAAAAGTTCTTCCCTTTGCATAGATGTATTTATATGAATGAATTATTTCCATGCTTATATCTATAAATACAAAAAAGAGGAATAAAACCTACCTTGAACCAAAAAAGAAAAAAAGAAGAAAAAACAGAACCCACCAGTTATACAGAGGAAAACCCTATCAGGGTACTTGCTCCAGTGGTAAACAATTCTGAAGTTGGTCAGTGGTGGGGAATCGTCTCCCATTCAGCCAGCAGCCCCCACGCAACAAGCGTCCTCATTGCAAAGCTGGGGCACCGTGCCGAGGCATCTGTGAGTAAACGTGAGCTGAGCCCCAGGCCAGCTGCTGCTGAACTGTTCCCACCCTTCCCAGGTAAAACACCTGAATAGGATAGGTACAAGGACTTGGAAGCCTAGAGGAAGGGCCGTGGAGCCACACCAGCCACAGCACGCAGGCCGACTTGGTGCCTGCAGGCCAGCCAGGATGGTCCTGGCCCCGGGCGCTCTTCTGGAAGCTTTCCATTTCCCTGCCTGAGATACCCCTCCTGTCCCGGCCCCCACTGCTTTTTTCCTTCCTTACCTCTGCCCGGGGAGAAATTCCAGCAGCAGGTATGGGTGACACATCCTCTTGTTTAGCAGGTGGTAGCCCGGCAACTCCTACAGAAAGTCCAGCAGAGCCCCACTCACACCGGGCCACCCACAAGGCCGTGGCCCCTCACTCCCTCCCACCAGCCCAGTCCCGACACTGCTGACAGGGCAGAGAATATGGCGTCAGGCACAGCTGCAGGAGCTCTTGCTGCCTGGAGCGGTGTTTATATTGACCTCAACCCAGGCACACCTGGGGAGGGCTGGCCGGCCGGGTCAGGCTGCCCAGGTCAGCCAATCCTCGCCCCTCAGCGGCTCACAGTTGCAGAAAATGTACCTTGTTGAAACGGCCAGGTCCAAGGAACAGGTGTGGCGTTCTGAGGGTCAGGATAGACAAGGGGCTGCCAGCCCTGGCTTGTTTTCTAATCATTTTATCTGGCCTATGAGTGGGAGACAATTTCAAGACCCTCTCCTAATGAGAGGAACACAGGAGTCAGGGAGAGGAGGGGTGGTGGGTGGAGACAGAGGCCTGGTGCCCCGGCTGCAGTGGAAGTCTCTGGAACACCAGGCAGAGGGGTCCGCACAGAGTGACGCCCAGGGTCACAGACCTGTCGGAGCTGCTGTTTGTTAGTTCAAGTCCTGCTCTGAGGTGCTCTGTGTCAGCTCTGAGCGACAGGTGAGCGGGGGGTGCTCTGCAATGAGGGCTATGCGCACGGTTCCTGTGTGCCCAGGCTTGCTGGGTGCCTGCCCAGGTGAGCTCCATATCCTGGGAGGGGCCTGACCACGAGAGCCCCAGGGGCTTCTGGGTAGCTGCACAGGTGAGCTCCATATCCTGAGAGGGGCCTGACCAGGAGAGCCCCGTGGGCTGCTGGGGACCTGCACAGGTGAGCTCCATATCCTGGGAGGGGCCTGACCACGAGAGCCCCATGGGCTGCTGGGTAGCTGCACAGGTCAGCTCCATATCCTGAGAGGGGCCTGACCACGAGAGCCCCGTGGGCTGCTGGGGACCTGTTAAAGGATGTCAGGACAGTCAGTGAAGCCACCGTGGATATACATCCAGTAGTTCCTAATTCCTACACCCTGCTGGTCATTCTACCAACCACCAGGACATGGTATTCTGTATTAGACTTCAATGATGCCTTCTTCTGTATTCCATTAGTCCCAGAGTCACAAGAAATTTTGGCTTGTGATTGGCAGGACTCAACATACAATGAAGACAATACTGCTGGGGCCGTCCTGCCCCAAGGGTTCAAAAATTCCCACATGACCTTTGGGGAAAATTAACTAAAACCTAAAAGATCGAACTCTGGAGAAGGGAACCCTCCTTCAATATGCAGACGACATTCTGATCCAGCCCTGCTAAGGAGGCCTCTGAACTACCTAGCCAATAAAGGATAGAAGTTGTCCAAGAAAAAGGCTCAAATATCACAGACTATGGTGACCTGCCTGGGCTTCATTCTCACAGAAGGTCGGAGAAGCCCATCCCAGGAAAGGGAAGAAGCCATTTGCAGCCTTACCCCTTTCTAAAACTAGAAGACAGCTTAGGGGTTCCTGGGGAGGCCGGGGTTTGCTGCTTCTGGATCCCTAACTACAGTCTACTAGCTGGGCCTCTATATGAACCACTGAAAGGAAAAGATGATGATCCTTTTGTATAGAATCCAGAAGTGGTCTTTCAAGAATGGAAAGAGCAGTCAATTCAGACCCTTGCCCTGGAACTCCCTAATTTAGCTAAACCCTTTGACCTTTACATCCCCATAGAAGGTGAATCGCCCTTGGAGTATTAGTGCAAAAACTGGGACCACTTGAAATGGAACAACGCAAGCATGCCATCCAGGTAGGATAAACTACGGTCACCAAGGGCTTAGCCCGCCGCCCCATCCGGCCAGGGTACTGGGGGTATCTAAAAACCTGGAAATCAGCAGCCCAAAAGGCCAGCTCCCTCCTAAGGGAAAAGGACCCCACGTGGTGATCCTAACCACCAACCATACCCTGAAGTTGCAGGGGTCGCTCCGTGGGCACACTGACCTCGAGTGAGGAGGCCCTCCAACTCCAACATCCAGAGAGATAACCGGGGGCATCGGGCCCCCATGACGACTCGTGTGACCATCACGTGACCTGGAGCTTCTCTCATAAAACAACAAGAGTGTGCCCCAAAGGAGCAGACTACTGCTTGCAGGACTTACTGCACCCAGAGGGGAGCTAATAATCTTGGCGGGGGAACGGTATATCACACTGTCACCATAGAAAAGCCTACAGACACCGCGGTGACGGCGGCCAATAAGACCGGCTGGACTCCTGGCTACTTCAAAAGGCCGTTGACTCAGTGGCCATCATGGTCCTGGATCACCACCGGCCCTGGACTGTCTGAGAGTTGAGCGGGCAGGGCTCTGACACCTGGTGCTGTTTGTACGTTAATTCAGGGGCCTAACTGAAGAAAGCACAGACTACTGGTCAGAGCATCTAGGCTGGCAGAAACCGTCAGCCTAAGGTGGCCGAACAAATGTGGGGTGGGGTAAAACCGGACCCCCCAGCGTCTCTGCGCCTCTCTTTCCTGGACCCTTAAAGGTCATTAGAATCTATAACACTTCCAGTGCTGGTGCTCAGGCGGACGAGCAGGGAGGCAGGAGGCCTGGGGACAATCAACCTCACCTGGAGGCTGCTGGGGAGAAGTTCTGACCCTCCCCCCCGGGTATGAGGGCTCCCAACTCAGCACGAAGCAGTTACAGAAGAGGGGTCTGCACCCTCAGCGCCCCAAGAATGAGGAACGGGACAATAGGCAGAGGAGGGTTTTGTCAACGGCAAAGCCCTTGAAAAATTTCCGGGAGATAAAAATAGAATCTGGGCAATAAAATAAAGTCTAACCTTTTTTCCTTTGTGATTTGTCTAATTTCACGTGGTCCTAGGGTTCCGCATGCAGAGGTCCCACACCCGGCACTTCAGACCCGATTTCCTAGTGCAGAATGGCTGGGTCGACACCTCAGCTCCTGGGGCCCCTGTGTAGACTCAGCGACATAGAGCCTGAGCTGCAGCCAACCGGCCCTCGACAGCTCCGCCCCCTCCCTCCCGCTGACGCTGCCGGGATCCCTACACAGCAGCCCAGCCCACAGCCCACGGGGTAGCGCATGCTCTCACCTCTCCATTCTCTGATCAAAATATAAAGTTTCCTTTGCTTCTGAACCAAACTCAGTCTCGATCTCTTGACTCCAATGACACTGGGCAGGGGGAGCCTTGTTGGGGCCCACTCTGGAAGATCAGTAACAGAATTTGAGAACATTGTAACTTCAGTGAACAGATGTGTGAAGCAAACTGTAATGAACGGAGAGCAGTGTATAAGGCTCGTGTAAAATAAGATGTTTCTAACACTTCCATTGATATTTCCATCACTTGATTATAAGCAAGTTCAGTGGAGGGTTTTTGTCTTATTTGTCAGGTCAAGTTTAGAGAAATTAAGTGATTGCTTTCCAAGGATGTACATCTAATGATCTTGGCTGAAGCTTCAATCTTCTTTTGAATGCTTTTCCATTGAAAATGATACCATTCTTTCAGCTCCCCCATTTCTGAGGAATATAAAATCTTGTAACTTATTGTTACCAAAGGGGAAGGGTGCGGGGAGGGATAATTTAAGATTTTGATATTAACACATACACAATGCTATGTATAAAATGGATAATCAACGAGGGCCTACTGTATAGCACAGGGAACTACACTCAATATTTTGTAATAACCTATAAAGGGAAAGAATCTGAAAAAATAGATACCTATATCTACATCATCTACCAAGGCCAGATAAAATGTAACTTAAGGGAGGCCAATGGTGACCGCTTCTGACCCTCAATCATCTCAAGCTTGGACTCTGCCTACTGCCCAAGGCCCTTCATGAACATACATGCAATTACCCGTAGCTTAAAACTTCCCTAGTTTTGGGCTTCTGGGAGACACGGATTTGGAAAGATCCCTGGTGTGCCCCTTACTTGCAGGGGACCCTTCCTACTGCTGAAACACGCCTGTCACACCCAGAGGATGGTACACCGTCTGACCGGGAAGAGTTTGGAAAAGGCACCTCATCTCCTCATCTCCAGGTGCTCAGGTTTCCCCCCACCAGCCGCTTTCCAAACAATCTCCCCACTTAATGAAGTCAGCAGCTTCAACATCCAGTTTCGCACAGTTTGGAATTTGTCCGGAGGATGAAGGGGAAGGGGGAGAACCATGAGAGACAAGCCCTAGGTGTTTGGACAGGAAAATGCCACTTTAATTTCCATTTAGTAAGAGGAATTAACCAAAGGTTCACCTTGCCCCGGAACCAGAATAGGGCTTGAAGCAATTCTGCTGTTTTGTTGCTAGATCTCAAAGAAACAAGTTGAAAAATGGAGGTCAGGAGCACTGCAATTCACAAACCTGCAGGGTTTAAAATGATACCTATCATCGAAAAATGTCTTCAGGTAAGTCATGGAAAAGGATTTTAACGAAAGGCAGAATTGCAGGAAAGGAATTTCAAGAGGTAGATTGAACTAGCCATTAAAGCACATGAAAAGTGGCTGAACTTCACCAATAATGCAGTTGGCCAAAAAGGGCGTATGCGTTTTTCCTGAATATATTCAGGAAAAACGCATACGCCCTTTTTGGCCAACAAAACAGGCTGGCAGTGCAAATCAACACTACAAAGAGGTATCAATTCGAATCAGTCAGAAGGGCTATCCTCACAAAATGTAAAAACCAGAAATGCAGGACAGGGCTTGGAGAAAATGGAACCCTGCTACACTGATGGTGGGAATGTAAATTGCCAACGGCCAGGCTGCAGAAGTGTATTGTGTTTCCTACAAAATTTAAAAAACAGAGCTACAGAGCATATGACACTTGCACTCATGGGCGTATATCCTGTGAAAACCAAAAATCTACAGGACACAAGCATCCCAAAGTTTAGTGCTGCTCTGTTTACAAGAGCCTCGACTTGGATACAACATAAATGTCCTTGGGGAAAAAAAATGGATAAAGAAGAAGTGGTACTTAGAGACAATGGAATATACCTCAGCCAGGTAATCAATGAAATATGGCCAGTTGGAGCAACTCGTGTGGACTTAGGTACGATCATTTTAAGTGACATAAGTCAGACAGAAAAAGAGACTTATCATGAGATGTCACTTACAGGTGGAATCTAGAACTGGCTACACATGAGCTAAATGACAAAACAGAAACAGTCACACATTTAGAAACCACACTTACGGCTGCTAAAGGTGAAAGGTGAGGTGGGGTGAGGCACAAACCATGAGGTTGAAATTAGCACAGATACGGTTCCAAACCAAATAGCTGATCGACAAGACCTACTCTATAGCTCAAAGAACTGGACTCACAACACTCTAGTCACCAGAAAAGAATATATACGACTGGTAAGGATCTAAAAATGAGTTTATTGAGGTCTCTCAGTAAGTGGATCAAGATGTACAGCAGCAAGAAACACAACATTGAAAACCAGCTGTACCCCATTATAAAAATAAATTACAAAAAATAATTTAAAAAAGACAGTGAGAGAGAAATTCCTACAGAATTCCTTCAGGGTCTCTGATGCAACCTGGATTCACCACATCTAGACCCACAGATAGATGGGACTTAAGGATGGATACTCGTGGAGTGAGAAAATTGGTGAGGATGGGCCAACAAATGCAGCACCTATAGAATAATACTGCCTGGCCCCATTCCAAGCGTCCCAAATCTCCAGGTGCAGGCGAACCTTCCTAGAGCTGAAATATGCATGGGACACACAGAGGATGGTACACCGTCTGATCGGGAAGAGTTTGGAAAAGGCACCTCCTCTCCTAATCTCCTGGTGCTCAGGTGCTCCAGCCTCTTTTCTAACAATCTACTCACCAGGGGAAGTCAGCACCTTCAACACCCTGTTTCGCACAGTTTGGAATTTGTCTGGAGGATTAAGGGGAAGAGGGGGAACCATGAGAGACAAGCCCGAGGTGTCTGAACAGGGACATGCCACTCTAATTTCCAATCAGGAAGAGGAATTGACCAAAGGCTCAGCTCGCCACCGAAACCAGAATAGGGCTGGAAGCAATCCTGGAAAAATGCCTTGAGGTAAGTCACGAAAAAGGACAAGAAAACAAGGCAGGATTGTAGGAAGGGGTTTTCAAGAGGTAGATTGCACTCGCCATGAAAGCAAATGGAAAGGGATAGAACTTCTTCAACGATGCCATTGGCCAAAAAGGGCGTATACATTTTTCCTGAACATATTCAGGAAAAACGCATATGGGCCTTTTCGACAACCAAAGAGGCGCGCAGTGCAAATCAACACTACAAAGAGATATCACTTCACATCACTCCGAAGGCCATCCTCACAAAGTGTAAAAACCAGAAATGCAGCGTAGGGCATGGAGAAAAGGGAGCCTTTTCACGGTGATTGTGGGACGGTAAATTGCCAACGGCACTCTGGAGAAGTGTATTGTGTTTCCCAAAAAAATCTCAGAAACAAAGCTACAGAGCATACTGCACTTCCACTCATGGGCGTTTATCTTGGGAAAAGCAATCTCGACAGGACACAGGCACCACAACGTTTAGTGCTGGTCTGTTTACAAGAGCCTCGACTTGGATACAACTGAAATCTCCTTGGAAGGAAAACGTGGATAAAGAAGATGTGATACTTATGTACAATGGAATATAACTCAGCCATGAAATCCATGAAATAAGGCCAGTTGCAGCAACTCAGGTGTAGTTAGGTACGATCATTCTCAGTGACATAAGTCAGACAGAAAAAGAGACTTATCATAAGATATCAGTTATAGGTGGAATATCAACATTGCTACACATGAACTAAATGACAAAAGAGACACAGAGTCACACATATAGAAAACACACTTATGATTGCTAGAGTGCAAAGATCAATTGAGGTGAGGCATAAACCAGGAGTTTGAAATGAGCAGATACCATTCCATAGACCAAATAGGGAATCAACAAGACTTATTCTAAAGCTCAAAGGACTGGACTCAGCACAATCTACACACCGGAAAAGATTATGTACGACTGGTAAGAATCTGAAAAAGAATTTATCCATGTCTCTCTGTAAGTGAATCAAGTGGATGTACAGTAGCAAGAAACACAGCACTGAAAATCACCTACAGCGCCTTATAAAAATAAATTTTAAAAAAAGACACTGAGTAAGAGATAAATTCCTACAGAATTCGTTCACGAGCTGGGATGCAAGCTGGATTGAGCATATCTAAACACACAGCTGGATGGGACCTAAGGCTGGACACTCGTGGGGCTGAGAGGCTTGTGAGCATGAGTCAGCAAATGCAGCCCCTTTAGAGTAATACTGCCTGGTCCTGATTCCACGGGTCCCAAATCTCCAGATGCAGGCCACCCTTCCTACAGCTAAAACATGCATGGGACACCCAGAGGATGGTACACCATCGGATAGGGAAGAGTTTGAGAAAACCACCTCATCTCCTCATCTCCTAGCGGTCAGGTTCCCACCTCCAGCCTCCTTCCTGGCAATCGACCCACTTGGGGAAGTCAGCACCTTCAACACCCTCTTTCTCACACTTTGGAATTTGTCCGGAGGATGAACTGGAATGGGGGGAACAATGACAGACAACGCCTGTTTGGACAGGCACATGCCACTCTGATTTCCAATGAGGAAGAGGAATTGACCAAAGGCTCAGCTTGCCCTCAGAACCAGAATAGGGCTTGAAGCAATCCTGCTGTTTGGTGGCCAGTTCCCAAAGAAACAAGTTGAAAAATGGAGCTCAGGGGCACTGCAATTCACAATCCTGCAGCATTGTAAAAGATTCCTAATGTGGAAAAATGCCTTGAGGTAAGTCACGAAAAAGGACTTGAAAGCAAGGCAGAATTGCAGGAATGGGATTTCAAGAGGGAGTTTGGTCTCACCTCGAAAGCACATGGAAGGGGGCAGAACTTCTTCAACGACTTGGATACAACCGAAATCTCCTTGGAAGGAAAACATGGATAAAGAAGATGTGATACTTATGTACAATGGAATATAACTCAGCCATGAAGTCCATGAAATAAGGCCAGTTGCAGCAACTCAGGTGTACTTAGGTACGATCATTCTCAGTGACATAAGTCAGACAGAAAAATGAGACATCATCAGGTATCAGTTATAGGTGGAATATCAACATTGTGACACATGAACTAAATGTCAAAAGAGACACAGAATCCCACATTTAGAAAACACACTTATGACTGCTAGAGTGCAAAAGTCGGTTGAGGTGAGGCATAAACCAGGAGTTTGAAATGAGCACAGATACCATTCCATAGACCAAATAGGGAATCAACAAGGCTTACTCTAAAGCTCAAAGGACTGGACTCAGCACACTACACACCGGAAAAGATTATATACGAATGGTCAGAATCAGAAAAAGAATTTATCCATGTCTCTCTGTAAGTGAATCAAGTGGATGTACAGCAGCAAGAAACATAGCACTGAAAATCACCTACACCCCATTATAAAAATAAATTCAAAAAAAAAAAAAACAAAAAACAAAAACAGTGAGTGAGAGACAAATTTTTACAGAATTCGTTCAGGGGCTGTGATGCAACCTCAGTTGAACACATCTAGACCTAGAGTTGGATGGGACCTAAGGCTAGACACTCGTGGGGCTGTGAGGCTTGGTGAGGATGGGTCGGCAAATACAGCCCCTTTACAGTAATATGCTTGTTCCCCCTTCCATAGGTCCCAAATCTCCAGGGGCAGGGGACTCGTCCTACAGCTAAAAGATGCGTTGGACACCCAGAGTATGGTACACTGTGTGACCGGGAAGAGTTTGGAAAAGTCACCTCATCTCCTCATCTCTTGGTGGTCGGCTTCCTGCCTCGAGCCTCTTTCCTAACAATCTCCCCACTTGGGGAAATTAGCACCTTCAGCAACCTGTTTCGCACAGTTTGGAGTTTGTCCAGAGAATGAAGCCGAATGGGGGGAACCAATAAGAGACAAGCCCTAGGTTTTTCAACAGGCACATGCCACTCTAATTTCCAATAAGGAAGAGGATTTGACCAAAGGCTTACCTTGCCCCCGGAATCAGAATAGGGTTTCAAGCAATGCTGCTGTTTTGTGGCGTGTTCCCCACAAAATATGAAAAATCCACCTCAGGGCCCTGCAATTTTCAAACCTTCAGGGTTGTAAAGGATATCTATCATCGCAAAATGTCGTGAGGTAAGTCATCGAAAAGGACTTGAAAGCAAGGCAGAATTGCACAGAGGGATTTCAAGAGGTAGACTGGACTCGCAGTTAAAGCACATGAAAAGCGGCTGAACTACGCCAATGATCCATTTGGCCAAAAAAGGCGTATGCGTTTTTTTCTGAATATATTCAGGAAAAATGCATACTCCCTTTTTTTGCCAACCAAACAGGGCAATGAATATCAACACTTTGCATCAGCCAGATCGGCCCTCATCACAAAGTGTAAAAACCAGAAAAGCAGGACAGGGCGTGGAGAAAAGGGAGCCCTGTTTCGCTAACGCTAGGAACGTAAATTGCCAACGGCAACTCTGGAGAAATGTATTGTGTTTCCTAAAAAATCTAAAAAACAGAGCTACAGAGCACACGGCACTTCCACTCATGGGCGTATGTCTTGGTAAAAACAAAATTCGACACGACACAGCGAACCCAACTTTTAGTGCATCTCTGTTTACAAGAGCCTCGACTTGGATACAACCTAAATGTACTTGGAAGGAAAAATGGATAAAGAAGATGTGGTAATTATGTACAGTGGAATGTTAATCAGCCATGAAATCAATGAAATAAGGCCAGTTGCAGCAACTCAGGTGGACTTAGGGACGATCATTCTAAGTGACATAAGTCAGACAGAAAAAGAGGCTTATCATAAGATATCACTTAGAGGTGGAATCTAAAAATGGCTACACATAAACTAATTTAAGAAGAGAAATGGAGTCATACATTTAGGGCTTCCCTGGTGGCGCAGTGGTTAAGAATTCACCAGCCGATCAGGGGAAACAGGTTCGAGCCCTGGTCCGAAAAGAACCCACATGCCGCGGAGCCACTACGCCCGTGCACCACAAATACTGAGCCAGCATTCTCGAGCTGGCAAGTCACAACTACTGAGCCCACGTGCCACAACTACTGAAGCCCGCATGCCAGCGCCCATGTTCTGCAACAAGAGAAGCCACCCAATGAGTAGCCTGTGCACCGCAACCAAGACCCAACGCAGCCAAATAATTAATTAATTAATTAATTTAAGAAAACAAGTTGCCGTCTGACTTAGTGCCTGGTGAGGGCCAAATTTCTGGTTCATAATGTGGGTCTTCTGGTTCTGCAATTAAATGATGTAATGGGCATAAGATCTTTTGTGTGCTACATTTATTAGGTCACTAATCCCATATTTGAGGTTTCTAGCCTCATGACCTAATCACCTCCCAAAAGCCCCACCTCCTAATACCATCAACAAGGGAGCTGGTTTTCAAAATCTGAAAACTAGAGGCACAAAATGTTGATACTATAACAGGGACCACATGGTTAATTTATTTTTCCTTTCATGTTAAATGTTTTGCACATATATATTTATTATATAATCCTGAAACCCTTGTGTTTTTTTTTAAGATTCTTTTCCCATATAGGCCAGTACAGAGCACTGAGTAGAGTTCCCTGTCCTATACAGCAGGTCCATACCAATACTTATCTATTTTATATACAGTAGTGTGTATATGTCAGTCCCATTCTGCCGGGAGCCGTGTAGGAAGTGCCTTTGAGTCTCAGCACGGACGAGACCCATAGTGCCAAGCAAAGCTGGTACTGTCAGGTACAAATATGGAGAAGCAAAGCTCTCCTCTGCGTGGTTCCCCTTGTTCCCCCCTGCTTTTGCTTAAGGTGATTTTTATGGGATTGCTATTAGTGTTGGGAAATATTTCCAGCTCCGATGGAGGGTTTAGGGAAAGACCCCAACTTAGGGTAAAGCCAAAAAGATTGTAACTACTCCGGCTCCTTTAATGGCTACACCTGAAATCCCCACTCCCAGGCCAGGGCGTTGGGTTCAGGGAAATACAATAGGAGCATTTGTGTGGCAAAAGCTTACTTTAGAAGACAAATTGAATGGGTTTTGGCCCTCCTGGGGAGTTAGAGATATGTTAGGAAACACTTGGGTATGGTGGCAGGGAGGTTTTATGGCCACAGGGGATGAAAGAGACTATAAGCGATAAGAAGATTATTTAACCTGTTTAACCTGCTGATGTAATCTGTTGATGTAAATTACTTTTGTTTTATGGCTTGTGTAAGAGATTTTTTGGCATGGGAATGAGGTTGTTAAGATTGAAAATGAGATTATTTTATAGTATAAATACTTTGGAATCGTGAAAAATAAATTTGTCAGATCCTTGCATCCTCTGAGGTGTCTTGTGCTCTGTCCACGCCGACTCCGTCTCCCCTTTGGGTGAAACCTGTCCAGCTGGGGCTGGTCCCCGGCACCATTCTCCCAATTTATCCCTCCCCCACTTATCCCCTGGTAACCATAAGTTTATTTTCTATATCAATGACTCTATTTCTGTTTTGTAAATAAGTTCTTTTCTACCTTTTTTTTTTTAAGATTCCTCATGTCAGCAATATCATATGATATCTGTCTTTCTGTGTCTGACTTGCGTCACTCAGTATAACAATCTCTAAGTCCATCCGTGTTGCTGAGAAACCCTTAATTGTTAAGGATAACCTTCAATTTTTTCCAGTGTCATCAGCAATTATTTCTGGCAGATATGTGATAACACTTTTTTTTTTTTTTTTTTTTTTTGCGGTACGCGGGCCTCTCACCTCTGTGGCCTCTCCCGTTGCGGAGCACAGGATCCGGACGCGCAGGCCCAGTGGCCATGGCTCATGGGTCCAGCCTCTCTGCGGCATGTGGGATCCTCCCAGACCGGGGCACGAACCCGCGTCCCCTGCATCAGCAGGCGGACCCCCAACCACTGCGCCACCAGGGAAGCCCTGTGATAACACTTTTTAAACAGGGATATTGAGACCAAGTCTCCTGACCTGCAAACAACAAAAAAAACATCATTCATATAGTGAAAACTTTGTACATCAAAGGATGACAGCACTTGGTCTCTATCGTTTTGCACTCATTGCTGACGGAGGGCAGAGGAGTTTGAATCACTAACCTTCCTTACGTGCACTTCTTCCTAATGGGGTATTCCACCTAAAATTTATAAGAAGGGGAATGCATCATGGAACACACCAATCTCTACTACAGATTCTGAAGCAGCAAAAAAACAAAAAGAAAAACCATGATGAATCCATCCAAAGGGTTCTCTCTACATTGTTACATTAGTTTCCCTCCCATTTCAAACCCTGTCACTTGAACCTGTTTTTATTTTTCTCAACAAAAATAATGTTAATCTGCAGTTACACGCTCCATTAATATAACACTATCCCTTGTGCAAGTATGTAGGGATTCGAGGAGTTATGGGAGGCTATCATGAGAGGTTGCCTAGAGTAATTAGGACATTTTATTTATGTTGGCTCTTCTCCCTAAGAGGTCTGCTGTCCTCTTCTTTTTGTAGCTACTAGCATTGAGAAAGTGACCAAGATAAGGCCCTTCTCTTTTACTGCCCATGAATGCACCCGTGATGAACCCCACAGACCTTGGTGCTGCCAGAATCCCCTGAACCTACTGACCCTGGCATGACGTAGATAAGGATGGTGACGTGTATACTTGTATAGAGCATGCTATAAAATTTTCGAGTCTTCCCTTCCTCATAATTCCAAAGAATAGATTTCTTTGGATTTCTGCTTAACGCTGCTGGAGTTGGTACATAAGTTGAGGGAGGTATCAGGGCACACCAAAAGGGAGGGTAACTGCACAGAAAATACAAGCAGGTACATTTCTGTGTAGTTTCAAGCAGCTTATTTGCTATATCAACCATGGTGACATGTTGACCCCTCCTCTTTCTACTAGTAGTACAACAAACAAATATAAAGGATATTTAGGCTGCTTGTTTTATCCCCACCTCTCTCAATTGATCTGCATTCACATATAGGACAATGAAGGGCCCTTTCTACCATCTTAACCAATACTTGAGAACTAGAAAATGTGCAGATTTTTCCGGGGATTATTTTCATATTCCCCAATCAGACCTATGAAGGAATCTTACCTATTGTGTTTAATGAAGTCATATCTCTGACAGCATCCCATCATCAAAACTGGAAAGAAATTTGAAGGGTCTTAGATTTTACCATATTTGAAATTCCAGTATTTTAGCCTGACACGTTTTTTGATTTTACAAAAATATATTTTAAATGAGACAAAAAATCATTTTTATGACACAGACAGCAATAGTTTTATATTTTTATCTGTTCCACTTGCACACAAAACTCTCATGGGGTTATGTAAAGCAGTCCTGTTGGGTGCTGTGCTTGGTGCAAGTATGGATTAAAGCTTAGGAATCTTAAGCTTCAGTCACCTGAAACTTTTAAAGTAGGATGCAAGCAATCCTGTCCAACATTTGAGCAGAGCAAGACACTGTCTTTATTTTATTTGTCAGGTAATTAATCTGTCTTTTACCCCAAGGAGAGAAACAACTGGCATCTTCCATCAATGTGTTGTACAAAAATCTTTGAACACCGAGTGCAAGCAGAGGCTGATACAAGATGCGAAAAATAAAATGAGAGACCCTTGTGGCATTTTCTCCTAATTTATTGCAATCTCCCATTTAAAATGTGGGAATAATCAATCTTCTGAGGAAAAAGGCCCAAGGAAGGTTTTTGCTTTTGTGGAGTAATGGGATTGCTAAAGATTTCAGGAGGCCAGACGAATTAGTGAGAATGACCATGAGAAATCAGAGAAAAGTCAGATCCATAGATGAAGTGATGTTTACCTCTGTGAATCAATGACAGGTAGGAGCAAATGAAAAGAAAGTTGAATACAACATTTTATGAATAAATGTAACCTTTCAGCTGTCCTAGAAGAAATTAATTTTCACTATGATACAACATACTTAGTTTAGAAAGTTAACTTAAATTTAAAGCTTAATAATTAGATTTATTGAGGAAACCAAAACATCTTTGTGGTTTAGAATAAATAATGTGCTCTACTACAGATAAGAAGACTACATAAATAAATAGAAATATGACTAAATAGGGGCTTCCCTGGTGGCGCAGTGGTTGAGAGTCCACCTGCTGATGCAGGGGACACGGGTTCGTGCCCCGGTCTGGGAGGATCCCACATGCCGCAGAGCGGCTGGGCCCGTGAGCCATGGCCATTGAGCCTGCGTGTCCGGAGCCTGTGCTCCACAGCGGGAGAGGCCACAACAATGAGAGGCCCGCGTACCACAAAAAAAAAAAAAAAGAAATATGACTAAATAAGTAAATAAAGAGGAAAATAACAAATTAGATGTTATTAACATTAAAAACTGACAATCATCTAAAGAAAGAGAAGGAGTGACAGAAAGAGAGAAGAACTCATATCAAGCATATATAAAAAACTCCTAAATAAGAAGTCTTCAGATGTTTAAAAAAAACAAAGTCTTCAATAAGAAGATAATGTAATAGCAAAAATGGGGAAAATACACCAAAAGATATTTCAAAAAAGAGAGTACAGAATGTTAAGTAAACATATCAAAAGATGCTTGGCTTCTCAGTAGTCAATTAAATGAAACAAAAGCAATCCTTGGAATTATCACTCACGAACCACAAAGTTCAAATGAAAATGACAGGTATTATCAAGTTTGATAAGAATGTGTGTAATCCTTGAATCTCATTCACTGCTGCTGAGCATGAAAATTCATACAAATGTTTTGAAAATATTTAGAAGTATCTAAACAGATAAAGACATGAAAGCTATGACTCAAAAATTTTACTACTACATGTATACTGAACAATAATTTATACACATACCACCAAAGCTCAAGTTCTAGAATTTATATGCCAGTACTATTCTCAACAGACACAAACTAAAAATCACTCATATTTTAATACACATTGGAAAAAATTACTTAGTAGTTAAATGTTTACACTATGGAATCCTATGCAACAGTGTCAATACATGATCACAACAGGCAACCATATAGGTATATTCACAAACAACATAAGGAATAAAAAACCCCTGTCCAAAAGTGGTTATACTGTGTCATAACATTTATATAAAATACAAAATACAGGTAAAGTGATCTTTTTGTTACATGCCAGAACAATTGTAAACCTTAAGGGGAGCCACTAGAATGGGACCAGGGGGCCTCTGAGTGTCTGGAAATTTTCTGTGTCTTCATCTAGAAACTAGGCATAGAGTGTACTCAGATTCTGAATTTTCTGAAATTTGTCATTTTCATACAAACTGTGCATGTTTTTAGTTGTTTTTTATACATAACAAAAAATAAAAAATATAGACTAGGGAAGGTAATATATTAGCACTTTAATATCCATGCTTTTCAAGGTGGAAGTGAAAGATATTAAACATTTGACATCGTGATTACTTCTTAAAAGTATGCTGAAAATTTGAGATTAATAAATAAGACATACTTCATATATAATACTCAAAGAGGAGGGGTAGAAAGGAGTATTTTTTTAAATTTAATACAGAATAGTTAAGACAGAAAATAAAGAAAACAGACTAGGTTTAAAAAGGAGCACACTGGACTTCCCTGGTGGCACAGTGTATAAGAGTTTGCCTGCCAATGCAGGGGACAGGGGTTCAAACCCTGGTCTGGGAAGATCCCACATACCGCGGAGCAACTAAGCCTGTGTGCCACAACTACTAACCCTGTGCTCTAGAGCCCGCAAGCCCCAACTACTGAGCCTGTATGACACAACTAGAGCTCTAGCTCTAGCCCATGCACCTAGAGCCCATACTCTAGCTCTAGCCCATGCACCTAGAGCCCATACTCCACAAGAAGAGAAACCACCGCAAGGAGAAGCCCGTGTACCACAATGATGCATAGACCCCATTTGTCACAACTAGAGAAAGCATTGTGCAGCAACGAAGACCCAACACAATCAAAAATAAATAAAATTAAATACTTTGACTTATGAGATGACTTACTAACGTGGCTGTAGTTGGAGGCCTCAGTTTCTTGCCACATGGATCTCTCCTTAGGGCTGCTTGAGTGTCCTCATGACATGGCAGCTGGCTTACACCAGGATCAGTGATCTAGCAGAAAACAAATCAGAAGCTGCAATGTCTTTTATGACCCACCTTTGGAAGCTGCACTTTGTCATTTCTGCAATGTCTTAATAGTTAAACATGCAACCCTTTTCAAGTTCAAGGGGCCACACTGGTACATGAAGATTGGGAGATAATAAGGGGATTATTAGGGCCATCTTGGAGGCTGGCTACCAAAGTGGCTGACTAGCCGAAGACTGAATTTTGTTTTCTTCACATCTGGAGAGAAAATGGTCAGTGAATCCCATTGGTGGTCTTTGAGATGTGAGAAAATTATGTCTTGCTCTCACCTCCAGCTGTGTGGCTGAAGGGTCTTGGTGCTCCAGGCAGGGGTCAGGCCTGTGTCTCTGAGGTGGGAGAACCAAGTTCAGGACATTGGTGTACTAGAGACCTCCGGTGCCATGAAATATCAAAAGCCAAAAGTTCTCCCAGAGATCTCCATCGCAATGCTAAAACCCAGCTCCCCTCAAAGACCAGCAAGCTCCTGTGGTGGACACCCTACAGCAAATAACTAGCAAGACAGGAACACAGCCCCACTCATTCTCAGAGAGGCTGCCTAAAATCATAATAAGGTCACAGACACACCAAAACACACAACCAGATGCGGACCTGCCCACCAGAAAGACAAGATCCAGCCCAACCCACCAGAACACCGGCCCTAGTACCCTCCACCAGGAAGCTTATGCAACCCACTGAACTGAACTTTGCCACTGGGGGCAGACACCAAAAACAACGGGACACTACGAACCAGCAGCCTGCAAAAAGGAGGCCCCAAACACAGTAAGTTAAGCAAAGTGGGAAGACAGAGAAACACACAGCAGATGAAGAAGCAAGGTAAAAACCCACGAAAGCAAACAAATGAAGAGGAAATAGGCAGTCTACCTGAAAAAGAATTCGGAGTAATGATAGTAAAGATGATCCCAAATCTTGGAACTAGAATGGAGAAGATACAAGAAACGTTTAACAAGGACCTAGAAGAACGAAAGAGCAAAACAATGATGAACAACACAATAAGTGGAACTAAAAATTTTCCAGAAGGAAATAATACCAGAATAACTGAGGCAGAAGAATGGATAAATGACCCGGAAGATAAAATAGTGGAAATAACTATCACAGAGCAGAATGAAGAAAAAAGAATGAAGAGAATTGAGGACAATCTGAGACACCTCTGGGACAACATTAAATGCAACAACACTCGAATTATAGGGGTCCCAGAAGAAGAAAAGAATAAGAAAGGGACTGAGAAAGTATTGGAAGAGATTATAGTTCAAAACTTCCCTAATATGGGAAAGGAAAGAGTTAATCAAGTCCAGGAAACTCAGGGAGTCGCATAGTGGATAAATCCAAGGAGAAACACGCCAAGACACATATTAATCAAACTATCAAAAATTACATACAAAGAAAAAATATTAAAAGCAGCAAGGGAAAAACAACAAATAACATACAAGGGAATCCCCATAAGGCTAACAGCTGATCTTTCAGCAGAAACTCTGCAAGCCAGAAGGGACTGGTGGGACATATTTAAAGTGATGAAAGGGAAAAAGCTACAATCAGGATTACTCTACCAAGCAAGGATCTCATTCAGATTTGAAGGAGAAATTAAAAACTTTACAGACAAGCAAAAGCTAAGAGAATTCAGCACCAACAAACCAGTTATACAACAAATACTAAAGGAGCTTCTCTAGGCAGAAAACACAAGAGAAGGAAAATACCTACAATAAGAAACCCAAAACAATTAAGAAAATGATAATAGGAATATACATATCGATAATTACCTTAAATGTAACTGGATTAAATGTTCTTGACAAAAAGCTTTTGACAAAATTAAACACCCATTTATGATAAAAACCCTGCAGAAAGTAGGCATAGAGGGAACTTTCCTCAACACAATACAGGCCATATATGACAAATGCACAGCCAACATCGTTCTCAACGGTGAAAACCTGAAACCATTTCCACCAAGATCAGGAACAAGACAAGGTTGCCCACTCTCACCACTATTATTCAACACAGTTTTGGAAGTTTTAGCCACAGGAATCAGAGAAGAAAAAGAAATAAAAGGAATCCAAATCGGAAAAGAAGAAGTTAAGCTCTCACTGTTTGCAGATGACATGATACTAGATATATAGAATCCTGAAGAGGCTACCAGAAAACTACTAGAGCTAATCAATGAATTTGGTAAAGTAGCAGGATACAACATTGATGCACAGATATCTCTTTCATTCCTATACACTAAAGAAGAAAATTTTGAAACAGAAATTACAGAAACACTCCCACTTACCACTGCAACAAAAAGAATAAAACACCTAGGAATAAACGTACCTAAGGAGACAAAAGACCTGTACTCAGAAAACTATAAGACACTGATGGAAGAAATCAAAGATGACACAAAAAGCTGGAGAGATATACCATGTTCTTGGATTGGAAGAATCAACATTGTGAAAATGACTATACTACACAAAGCAATCTACAGATTCAATGCAATCCCTATCAAACAATCAATGGCATTTTTCAGAGAAATAGAACAAAAATTTCACAATTTGTATGGAAACACAGAAGACCCCGAATAGACAGAGCAATCTTGAGAAGAAAAATAGAGCTGGAGGAATCAGGCTCCCCGACTTCAGACTATACTACAAAGCTGTAGTAATCAAGACAGTATGGTACTGGCACAAAAACAGAAATATAGATCAATGGAACAGAAGAGAAAGCCCAGAGATAAACCCACACACACATGGTCACCTTCTTTTTGATAAAGGAGACAAGAATATACAATGGAGAAAAGACAGCCTCTTCAATAAGTGGTACTGGGAAAACTGGGCAGCTACAAAAAGAATGAAATTAGAAGGTGCCGTAACACCATACACAAATATAAACACAGAATAGACTAAAACCTAAATGTAAGGCCAGACACTATAAAAGTCTTAGAGGAAAACATAAGCAGAAAACTCTATGACATCAATCACAGCAAGATCCTTTTTGACCCACCTCCTAGAGAAATGGAAATAAAAACAAAAATAAAAACATGGGACCTAATGAAACTTAAAAGCTTTTGCACAGCCAAAGGAAAACATAAACAAGACAAAAAGACAACACTCAGAATAGGAGAAAGTATTTGCCAATGAAGCAACTGACAAAGGATTAATCCCCAAACTTTACAAGCAGCTCATGCAGCTCAATATCAAAAAAAAAAAAAAACAACTCAATCCATAAATGGGCAGAAGAACTAAATAGACGTTTCTCCAAAGAAGACATACAGATTGCCAACAAACACATGAAAGAATGCTCAACATCATTAATCATTAGAGAAATGCAAATCAAAACTACAATGAGATATCATCTCACACCAGTCAGAATGGCCATCATCAAAAAATCTACAAACAATAAATGCTGGAGAGGGTGTGGAGAAAAGGGAACCCTCTTGCACTGTTGGTGGGAATGTAAATTGATACAGCCACTATGGAGAACAGTATGGAGGTTCCTTAACAAACTAGAAATAGAACTACCCTACGACCCAGCAGTCCCACTACTGGGCATATACCGTGAGAAAACCATAATTCAAAAAGAGTCATGTTCCACAATGTTCATTGTAGCTCTATTTACGATAGCCCAGACATGGAAGCCACCTAAGTGTCCATCAACTGATGAATGGATAAAGAAGATCTTGCACATCTTCAATATACAATGGAACATTACTTAGCCATAAAAAGAAATGAAATTGAGTTATTTGTAGTGAGGTGGATGGACCCTGAGTCTGTCATACAGAATGAAGTAAGTCAGAAAGAGAAAAACAAATACTGTATGCTAACACATATATATGGAATCTAAAAAAAATGAAAAGAAAATGGTTGTGAAGAACGTAGGGGCAGGACAGGAATAAAGATGCAGATGTAGAGAATGGACTTGAGGACACGAGGAGGGGGAAGGGTAAGCTGGGATGAAGTGAGAGAGTGGCATGGACATATATACACTACCACATGTAAAACAGATAGCTAGTGGGAAACAGCCGCATAGCACAGGGAGATCAGCTTGGTGCTTTGTCACCACCTAGAGATGTGGGCCAGGGAGGGTGGGAGGGAGACGCAAGAGGGAGGAGATATGAGGATATTTGTATATGTATAGCTGATTCACTTTATTATAAAGCAGAAACTAACACACCGTTGGAAAGCAATTACACTCCAATAAAGACATTAAAAGTAGATAAATAAATAATTTATTAAAAAAACAAAATTAAATCATTTTAAAAAATAAATAAAGGAGAGCACACAATAACATGGTAACTCTAAACTGAAGTATTTTAGTACTATACTAAATGTAAATGGATTCATATCTCCTGTTAAAGTGTAATTTTTTATATTATGTGCAACTAAATTGTTTTTAACAATATATAGGTAAAATAAAAGAATTAAATTAAAAAGGAGAATACATTCAATGGATTTAAAAACAATAAAACAATTAGTATATAGTATGCATCTTAGATAAAGTAGTCTTTAAGTTCAGAACAGTTTGTCATTATTATAATTATTATTATCCCAAATTCTTAAATAATATTTCAATACTTTTTCTATATGAAAAAATATTTTAATACTTTTTTCTTTGCTTTCTTGTGGTCTAATACATGGCAAATATTTAGGTGCTAACATAATCTCAAAATGTATGTTGTTTTTTTACAGCCGACAAAAACTGAATCAAGAAGAAATAGATAACTTGAACAGACTGATCACTAAAAGTGAAATAGAATCTGTAATTTTAAAAAACTCCCTACCAACAAAAGTCCAGGATCAGATGGTTTCACAGGCAAATTCTACCAAATATACAAAGGAGAACTTACACTGATTCTTCTCAAACTCTTCCAAAAGATTGAAGAGTAAGGAATACTTCCAAAGACATTCTATGAAGTCACCATTACCCTGCTATCAAAACCATACTGGGGGGGGGGGGACTTCCCTGATGGCACAGTGGTTAAGAATCTGCCTGCCAATGCAGAATACACGTGTTCGAGCCCTGGTCTGTGAAGATCCCATATGCTGGTTAGCAACTAAGCCTGTGCGCCACAACTACTGAGCCCACACTCTTGAGGTCGGGAGCCACAACTACTGAGCCTGAGAGCCACAACTTCTGAAGCCCGTGTGCCTAGAGCCCATGCTCTTCAACAAGAGAAGCCACCAAAATGAGAAGCCCATGCACCACAACGAAGAGTAGCCCTCGCTCGCCGCAACTAGAGAAAGACTGTGCACAGCAATGAACACCCAATGCAGCCAAAAATAAATAAATAAATTTATTTATTAAAAAGCAAGCAAACAAACAAACAAAAAAAGATGGGGACTTTTCTGGCAGTCCAGCAGTTAAGATTTCACCTTCCAGTGCAGGGGGGTGTGGGTTCAATCCCTGGTCGGGGAGCTAAGATCCTATATACCTCACAAACAAGAATCCAAAACATAAAACAGAAGCAATATTGTAACAAATTCAATAAAGACTTAAAAAAAAAACACAGAGAAAGACACTACCAAAAAAGAAAAGTACAGGCCAATATCTTTGATAAATATAGATGCAAAAATTCTCAACAGAATATTAGAAAACTGAATCTGACAACACATAACAAGATCATACACCATGAGCAAATTTGATTCACCCCAGAGTCAAAAAGTTGTTTCAACATATGCAAATCAATCAACGTGATACACCCATCAACAAAGGAAAAACAAAAAACAAATGACCATCTCAACAGATGCCGAAAAAGCATTTGAAAAACTTCAACAGCCATTCATGATAAAAACACTTACCAAAGGGGGTACAGAGGGAACATATCTCAACATAATAAAAGCTATTTATGACAAACCCACAGCCAATATAATACTCAATGTTCATAAGCTGAAAGCCTTCCTGCTAAAATCTGGAAAAAGACAGGATGCCCACTCTCACCTCTTCTCTTCAACATAGCATTGGAAGTCCTAGCCACAACAGTCAGACAACAAAAAGAAGTAAATTCTAACCAAATTGAAAGGGAAGAGGTAAAATTGACACTACATGCAGATGACATGATAATACATACAAAGGTAACCCTAAGAATTCCACACAAAAACAACTAGAACTGATAAACAAATTCAGCAAAGTAGCAGGATACAAGATTAACATACATAAATAGGTTGCATTTCTTTTTTTTTTTTTTAATTTATTTTGGCTGCATTGGGTCTTCATTGCTGTGCACGGGCTTTCTCTAGTTGTGGCCAGTGGGGGTTACTCTTCCTTGTGGTGCGCAGGCTTCTCATTGCAGTGGCTTCTCTTGTTGCAGAGCACAGGCTCTAGGCAGGTGGGCTTCAGTAGTTGTGACACACGGGCTCAGTAGTTGTGGCTCACGGGCTCTAGAGTGCAAGCTAAGTAGTTGTGGTGCACAGGTTTAGTTGCTCCACAGCATGTGGAATCTTCCTGGACCAGGGCTCGAACCCATGTCCCCCGTATTGGCAGGCGGATTCTCAACCATGGAGCCACCAGGGTAGTCCCTGGTTGCATTTCTTTATGCTAACAATGAAATATCAGGAAGCGAATGTAAACAAGCAATCCCTTTTAAAATGGCATCAAAAAAATAAAATACTTAGGAGTAAACCTCACCAAGGAGGTGAAAGACTTATATGCTGAGAATACAAAACATTAGTAAAGGAAATTGAAGATGATTCAAAGAAATGGAAAGACATCCCACATTCTCGGATGGTAAGATATAATAGTGTTAAAATGGCCATACTACCCAGGGCAATCTACAGGTTTAATGTGATCCTTATCAAATTACCCATGACATTTTCCCCAGAACTAGAACAAATAATCCTAAAATGTATATGGAACCATGAAAAGCCAGAATTGTCAACACAGTCCTGAGGAAAAAGAACAAAGCAGGAGGCATAACCCTCCCTGATTTCAGACAATACTACAAAGTTACAGTAAGCAAAACCATAAGGTATTGGAACAGAAGGAGATATATGGATCAATGGACTAGAATAGAGAGCCCAGAAATAAAACCACACACCTATGGTCGATTACCGTTCGACAAAGGAGGCAAGAATATACAATGGGGAAAAGACAGTCTCTTCAGCAAGTGGTGTTTTGAAAGTTGGACAGCCGTATGCAAATCAGTGAAGTCAGAACATACCCTCACACCATACACAAAAATAAATTCAAAACAGCATATATGCTTAAATATAAGATAGGACACCTTAAAACTCCTAGAAGAGAACATAAGCAAAACATTCTCTGACATAAATCATACCACAGTTTTCCTAGGTAGTTCTCTCTAGGCAGTACAAATACAGTAAGTCACCTACATACGAACCTTCAAGTTGCAAACTTTCAAAGATGCAAACGTCCATTTGCATGATCAATCATATAAGTTAGTTCACGTGTCTGGCATACATTGTCATGTGTGTGCATCCTCTATAAGTAGTTGTGCTTTTGTGTAGTGTACAGTACTGTATAGAGTACAAGTAGTATAAGATGAGTACAAGCCCAAGATGTCTGGAAGCAAGCGTAAAAGCAGCGGTGATGTAGCTGGTACTGTTAAGAAGCGCCAAGCGATAATGATGGAAACAAAAGTGAAAATAATTGAGAGAGTGGAGCGAGGCAAAAAGATGTTAGACATCGCTCATTCTTATAACATGAATCATTCAATCATTGGCACGAATCTAAAGAAGAAGGACAAGATCATGGAACATGTGAAGTCTGCTGTGCCGACGATGTTGACAAAATATTGAAGAAGCATGGAAAAGTGATGGAGGAGATGGAGAAAGTTCTCAGTGGGCGGATGCAGGATCAACATCAGTGCTGAGTCCTGCTCAGCTTAATGCTGATTCAAGAGAAAGCTAAAAGCCTTTATGAAGACTTGAAGAAGAAACACGGCAAAGAATCAGAGGGCACATCTTTTAATGCCAGCCATGGCTGCTTTCATCGGTTCAAGGCTAGAGCCAACCTTCACAATGTAAAAGTAAGTGGAGAGGCAGCAAGTGCAGATAGGGTAGCTGTCCGGGAACTTCCGGAAACACTCTGAGAAATTATTGATGGTGGTGTGCATTTACCCAACCAGGTCTTTAATGTAGATGAGACACAACTGCACTGGAAGAGGATGCCAGACCGAAGTTACATCAGTAAGGAGGAAAGGTTGATGCCGGGCTGTAAAGCAGCAAAGATAGGCTAACTGTTGTTTGGCGGCAATGCTTCCGGTGAATTGAAGCTGAAGCCTCTCTTAGTTTATCATTCAGAGAACCGAGAACCCTTAAAAACATAGCCAAGAGCTCTCTTCCTGTTGCGTGGAAGCGTAACCCCAAATCCTGGATTACAAAGGCCAGGTTCCAGGACAGGTTTTGCCACCACTTTATCCCAGATGTAGAGAAATATTGCTTGGAGAAGGACGTTCCAGCAAAACATTCTTTTGCTGCTCGACAATGCTCTGGGCCACACCCCATTCATGGATGACTTCCATGCGAAGGTGACAGGAGTGCATATGTCACCGAATACTACGTTGCTCCTCCAACCTATGGACCAGGAAGTTAGAGCAACTTTCAAGAAATATTATTTATGTCACACTTTTTGTCAGGCACTAAAGGTAAGTGACAAATCAGGAACAACCTAGGGACAACTTTGGAAGGACTATAACATCTACAAGACCATAAAAGACATTGACTTTGCATGGTGTGAGGGTATGGAGGTCACCACGAATGGGGTTTGGAAGAACCGTTGCCCACAGTTTGTTCATGATTTTTATGGATTTGAGAAGGTAGATCAGAAGTCCGAAGAGGTCTTCAGCAACGTAGTGACCCTCAGCGATAAGCTGGAGCTAGATCTGCAAGAGGACAATTTCATTGAACTCCTTGCTGTGCAACATGAGGAGCTTACTGATGGAACTGGAGGCCCAGAGAAAGGATAAAAGGGACAGGAGGAAGAAGAAGTAACTGAAGAACTGAAGAGATTCACGACACAGAAAATGGCAAGGGAATCTTATTTGAGGAAGCACTGTTAGTTTTTGAGGCACAGGACCCAAACCTAGAATGGTACCCAAAGGTGGCAGCAGCCATTCAGAATGAAATCCAGTGCTGCCTTGTTATCTATGATGAGAAAAAAAGAGCTACTACCCAGGCATCAATGGATCATTTTTTCAAGAGGGTAGATAGAATTAAATCCAGCAAGGAACCAGAACCTGTGTCATCAGCGTCAGGTATGAGCGAAATGGCAGCTTGCCCTCCGTCTCCTACTGCTGATAATCCTTCACCTCTACCATCTCCCACCTCCTCTCCCTCCTCTAATCAGTAACTCTTCTCGCCTGTTCCCTCGATGCCAGCCCGAGTATCCCAGCTGTTGTACTGTATTACTGTACTTTTCAAGTTACTGTACTGTAAGATTAAAAATGATTTCTTTTTGTGTTTGTTTTTTATGTATTGTTTGTTTGAAGAGTATTCTGAACCTACTACGGTACAGTAACATATAGCCGACTGTGTAAATTGGGTACCTAGGCTAACTTTGTTGGACTTACAAACAAATTGGACTTAGAAATGCACTCTTGGAACAGAACTTGTTCGTATGTAGGGGACTTACTGTAAAAGCAAAAAAGAAACAGGAGCCAATCAAACTTATAAGATTTGCACAGCAAAGGAAACCATAATCAAAATGAAAATACAACCTATAGACTGGGAGAAAATATTAGCAAATGATGACACTGACAAGGGCTGAATTTCCAAACTATACAAACAGCTCATACAACTCAATAACAAAATAACAAATAACTCAATGGAAAAATGGGTAGAAAACCTAAATAAACATTTTTCCAAAGAAGACATACAGATAGCCAATAGGCACATGAAAAGATGCTCATCATCACTAATTATTAGAGAAATGCAAATCCAAATTACAATGAGGTACCACTTCACACTGATCAGAATGGCCATCATTAAAAAAATCTACAATTAACAAATACTGGAGGGGGTGTGGAGAAAAGGGAACCCTCCTGCACTGTTGATGGGAATGTAAACTGACACAACCACTATGGAGAACAGTACGGGGGTTCCTTAAAATCTACAAATAGAACTACCATATGACACAGCAATCGCACTACTGGGCATATACCCTGAGAAAACCATAATTCAAAAAGATACATGTACCACAATGTTCACTGTAGCACTATTTACAATAGCCAGGACAGAGAAGCAACCTAAATGTCCATCGACAGATGAATATATAAAGAAGATGTGGCACATATATACAATGGAGTATTACTCAGCCATAAAAAGGAACAAAATTGAGTTATTTGTAGTGAGGTGGTTGGACCTAGAGTCTGTCATACAGAGTGAAGTAAGTCAGAAAGAGAAAAACAAATACCGTACGCGAACACATATATATGGAATCTAGGAAAATGGTACTGACGAACCTAGTGACAGGGCAGGAATAAAGACACAGATGTAGAGAACGGACTTAAGGACATGGGGGGCAAGGGGAGACAGGGACGTAGTGAGAGAGTAGCACTGACACATATACACTACCAAATGTAAAAGAGCTAGTGGTAAGCTGCCGCATAGCACAGGGAGATCAGCTCGGTGCTTTGTGTCCCCCTAGAGGGGTGGGATAGGGAAGCTGGAGGGAGGCTCAAGAGTGGGGGATATGGGGAATATAC
Organism: Globicephala melas; assembly: GCF_963455315.2. Lineage (NCBI taxonomy): Eukaryota > Metazoa > Chordata > Mammalia > Artiodactyla > Delphinidae > Globicephala > Globicephala melas. Next base: position 96,476,290 of record NC_083320.1, read on the forward strand.
GTATACATAGAGCTGATTCACTTTGCTTTAAAGCAGAAACTAACACAATGTTATAAAGCAATTATACTCCAATAAACATGTATTTAAAAAACCCACAACATTGTAAATCAACTACACTTGAAAATATTTTTTTAATGCAAAATGTTTAAAATTAATTTTATTGTGTGTGTGTACCACAGGTTCAATATATAAATTATGTCAAATTGATTACATTGTTTTTCAAAATAAAGGATTTTTGATATTTTACATCAGCTTCATAATATAAATGCAGAAAAACTACAATTTTTTTTCGTAAAGTTCAGAAGTAGCCATTTTGCTCATTCTGTATACTGTAAACCACTAACTTTATTAAAAACGGATTCGTGACCTCTTCCTTCCAAAGAAATATTTCTCTGCTCACACAGGTTTAACAGAATGTTCTGCCATGAACTGACTTCCCACCTTAGAGACATGAGATTTGCATCCTGAAATCTCTTTCTTGCAAAAATGTCCAGTTAGCATCCCAGCATTACAGAAAAGAAATGTTTTTTTACAGATCTCAAATTCCAGGCAACTTTACTCAAGATATCATGTATTTTTAAATTATCAACACTCACCTGAGGTCTTTGAAAATCAACAAAAACATAATTTTGTGTTCCCTTTCATTTATTCTGGTTCTAAGTGGTCATTCTAAACGAAAGTATTTGAGTATGTTAATGTCACCATATAACATCATATTTCAAATGACTACCGTCTCTCCAAAGATGAAATATGAGGAACTCATAATTAGGCTCTCCAAAGATTTACTCTCTGAATCTGTATTACCCTTCTGCTGAACTCCACACTGTTCATTATTCTCTGAGAATATTCTTTTTCTTGTATGGCCATCTCACATGTTGTTTCATTTCATGTAGTTTTTCCTACAATTTTATACCTAGTTTATTTCTGAGAAAATGCATTATTTCAGATAGATAATTATAGACACAAAGACTTCTCTATAATTCCCTGATTGTTTCAGGAACTCCTTCTTTTTTTTCTAACACCTACATTCTGAAGCTCTCCACAAAGCATTACTAAAATTACATTTACATAAGTATCTACAAATTAATCACACAATAATGCATTTACAATTGTATTATGCTTTATTGCTAACTATGGAGCATAGACGTAGCTGTCTTATTTACCACCCTCTTGGAAATCACTTTAATATTTGCACTTAGGACTTGAAAGAGAATGGATAAATAAAAACCTGAAGAATACGCAAATACAATTTGTATATTTCTCATAAAATTAGGTGATTATCAAACCTTTAGCCAGAAAAAAGAAGAGCACGTATACTCTGCAGGCATGATACTCGAGAATGTAGGGTCTTTCAACAGGAAAACATGCAGTAATCCATGTGGCAGAGTTTACCTGTGACCAGCTGGGGTTAGTGACCTATGCATTCCTTACATGCAACATATCAGGAGAGGAAAAAGGGAATTTGTTAGCTGTGGCAATAAGTATAATGAAGTTTTGTAGCAGGTCATGCTCTTATATTCAATACAGGTACAATCAAAATTATACTCAATTCTGGTAAATCTAAGTCTGGATCTGTTACCTTGTCTTTAACTATGAAATGTCGGAACTGACTTACAAAAAAAACAAAGTGTTTGTTTGTTGGTTTAATTACGGTCATGGTGAGTAAGACCTAGCTCAAAACAGCTAATGTGACTTAGTGATTCTCTCATCAGGAAACAGTTTCTACTTCCCTGTTTATTCTCCACATCCTGCAGCAAGTAAAGTTTCAATGAAGATAAATCTACATGACAAAAAGAAAAGAAAACTTACATGTGTTGATAAGATCATTTTGACAGGTTGTACGACGTATGTCAGTGTTTCTGGGTATGGACAGAAGCCAGAGCTCCCTACTCTGACACTTTCACTAATGTCATTCCCCTTGATCCTCAATTTGAAAGTTTTCTATGTTTGCTTCTTTAAGAAATTAAATAAAGAATGCTTTCTAGACATGATCCTCTAATGATTTTCAGTCAGTGGTCATCAAGAGAGGAAAAGCACAGAATCTCATACCCACAGAAGGATGACATTCAGTCAGGTAAGAAAATTCTCCCTGAAATCATAGCTTCATCTTTAACATGCAACCAAAGGCTTTCACAGGTTCTGCATCACTCTGCAGGCAGCCCTACCATATGGGATTGGTTCTGAGAATCTCACATCAGATGACTGACACACATGTCATAGTACACTGATCTGGTACCAGATCCTGCCTCTCTTAATGATCTCCCGCAGGGACACTGGAACATTCTAGGATGTTTCCTGGAGCCATCTACCCTATGCAGGTACACTTCCAAGTAGAAACAGAAGCTTTGATTCTCACTGGGACCCCTGCTGTGTCCAACCAACCTGTCTAGAAATATGATGTTCTAATCTCTCCTGATTAGAACATTTCAAGGTCTCCTCCTGTGCTAATTTACTAAAGGTAAGAGAGAAACAAGAAAGAGCAAACTATGCAGGGAGCAATATATAAGATTCCTTTACTTAATGTATTTATCTGATATACCCAAATATTGAGAAATATAGATTCATTTCATAATGTTCAAGGAAAGAGGAGGAGGAACCTCCATGACAACAGTATATATAAAATGGAATCAATATTGCATAAGCTGCAGCTTAAGCTTAGCTACGAGGTACTAACTCTTCTCATAAAGAAGCAATAGTTCTCCATCATTTGAAGCACTGAGGACTCAGACAGCTGGACACTGAGGGTGTAGGCTCCTCACTCGAATTCTGTACCTGCATCACAGAGCAATGAAATATTCCCAAAGAATTATTAAGGATGAGGTGGGGAGCCGAAATAAGAAAGATGAATCCATAGTCTGCCCTACCATCTGTTCTGCGGGATATTACCACCATCGTGGCCCAATATGACCTTCCCACTTTTCTCTGGGCCTCCCTACTGTCCACCTCCATCCTCTCATATATCTTACCTACACTTGGAAATGACTCTAGTTTTTCCACTTATCTTTATCAACAAGTAATCCAAAGAGCAACGGCGTATATAACTCCTTAGAAACCTCAGGTCTGACTCAGTAATCCATGACCTTCAGAGTCCAAAGTTTTCCTAAGTCCCTGTATTATTTTTTTTCTAATTTCCACGTACTTACACTCTCTGGACCTCCACTGTTCTCAGGTTCATCTTCCCTCCAAAATCTTAACCTAGACATAGACTTAAGTACCAGCCCCTAATTATCTCATACGGAATCTAGGTTTTAAAAAAGCCTCAGCAAACCTTTTGGACTTTATTAAAGACTCTTTAAGATAACTCACGGGAGATAGGAGTACACCCATAGATATCTATTTAATACACCCTCAGAGTAATTTTTAATTTTTTTATAAAGTCTCTTCTGGCCAATGAAGACTCTCACCTCTTCTTCAAAATATCCAGTGTCTCACCCTTCTGACTACTCTCTGCTCTATCCCAGGCCACTCCCCTTCCTGATATTACATTCTTTCTCAATTTTTTATGTCGGTAAAATCAAATAACATAAAATATAACATGTTAATTATTATAAAGTACACCGTTCAGTGATATTAAATACATTCGTATTATTGGGCAACCAATATCACCATTTACTTTCTAATTCTTTTCTATCTTTTAAAACTGTAACTCAGTATCCTTTAAATATAACTTTCCTTTTTGTTCCATAACCACCTGTAAAGCATCATTACCCTCTCAATTTCTATGGTTTTGACTATACTAAGTACCCCATATAATTGAAATAAGTAGCTCTATTGTTATGACTCATTAAACGTCACAAAAATGGCATTTTTGGTAGCTAAATTTCCTCAAGATCCCTCCATGTTGTAGCATATTCCTAGATCTTTTCCTTCTTAAGACTGAATAATACTGTATTATATGGGTATACCACACTTTGCTTATCCAGGAACTAGTGGATGAACACTTAGGTTCCTTTCATATTTTAGCTATTGTGATTATTACTGCTATAAACATTGGAGTACAAATATTTCTTTAGGACCCTGATTTCAATTCCTTTGGGTATACCTCATAGTACAATTCCTGGATCATGTAGTAATTCTATTTTTCAATATCTGAAAACTTGCCATACTCTTCTGCAAAGCAGCTGTATCATTCTACATTCCCACTGACATAGCACAATGCTTCCAACTCCCTCACATCCTCACCAATACTTGTTTTCTGCTTGTGTATGTGTGTGTGCTTGTGTGTGTATGCATGCACCCAAATATATAAACATGCATTTAGTGATACGGAGCATCTATTCAAGTGCTTAGTCATTTGTACATATTTTTGAAGACCCATCTATTCAAGTCTTTTATCGATTTTTGAATCAGGGTGTTTGCTTTTTGTTGAGTTGTAGGAGTTCTCTGTATATTCTGAATAGAAATCTCTTGTCAGATACATGGCTTTCAAATATTTTCTCCCATCTTGTGGGTTGCCATTTTACTCTGTTTCCATTTCTTTGAAACACATGTTTTTTAAAAAATTATGTACTGAAAATTGTTTATTTTTTTGTTAGCTGTGCCTTTGTTATTCCTTCGTTTCATATTGAGGAAACACTGCCAACTCCAATGTCATGAAGCTCTGGTCGTGTGTCTTCTTCAAAGACTTTTTATTTTATTAGGCCATATATTTAGTTTCTTAATACATTTTCATTAATTTTTGCCTCTGATGTTAGGTAAGGGTCCATCTTCCTTCTTTTGCATGTTGACAACAAGACGTCTCAGCACCATTTGTTGAATATACTATCTTCCTACTTTGAAAAGTCTTGGCAACTTGTCAAAAATCATTTGGCCATATATCAGGGTTTATTTGTGGGTGCTCTATTCTATTCTATTGGTCTTGAATAAGGGAGAAAATAGTATAACCTATCCAGGTTGATGAAGAACATAAAGAAAGACCAGGACTGAGAATTAGTAGGGCAATATAAACGAGTAGGGAGTAAAAGACAGTGTGAAAGAAGATCTTGTATTTACGAGTTCAGGGAAATGTGATCATGCTAAAACCACTAAAAACCTGACTGAACAATACAGTAAATTTTTAGCAAGAAACATAACACTTACCCATCTCTGGGAAATACAGTATGGGCATAAAGATAAACTACACACAAATATATTAAAAAGGGAAGGGTTTTCATGGTGTGAGAATATGGTGGGATGTGAAATACAATTTACTTCTGTTCTACCATTGTCTCTAAAATTTATCAAAGTGTATATACAAGCAATTCCAATTCTGGTAATGTGCTTGACAGGTTTATATATGAACTTCAGCAGACCAGTAAATGTATATTCATAGAAGGACTGTTCGATAAACAAAAAACCATAAAACAAAAACTGGAAAGACTATAGTTCACCTTGTCAACACACATACAGATGGAATGATGGTTAGCGGTCCCAAAACAGGTGAGCGTGGGTGCAAGAGGTTAATCCCCAGGCTGGGGTGGGGAGCAGAGTTTGAGGGGAACACAGGTAGAAAAGGCTTTTGTCCTATCCTTGATTTTTGAGGTATGGAAATTCACAGGTCACTATCTCCATTTCAAAATGAATGAATGAAACATTTAATTTTTTAAAACAGGCGAAGTGAACATGAGTGAAATAAATTTCAAACTGCCACAAATCAAATAAGATACTAAGAAGAGTTAAATAATATGATTTAAGAATGAAGTGGAGAGATGGTCCTAGATGGTAGCATTCAGAGACCCAGAGCTTGATGCCTCTCATGGGCACACCAGAGTCACAAATATTTACAGAACAGCAATTGATGAAAAAGGCCGGGACCTACCATAAAAGATGTTTTACAGCTAAAGACATAAGGAAGGCACCACGACAAGACAGGAAGGAAGGCGAAAAGTCTCAATATACTCAAGACCCATACCACCACGTGCGTGGCCCACAAATGGGAGAATAATTACAATTTCTGAGGTGCTCCCGGGTAGCAAGGGGTATGAACAGAACAGCAGGCTCCCAAGCCCAGGGATCCTGTGCTGGGAAGAACAGTCCCTAGAAAGTTGGGCTTTGAAGACCAGTAGTGCTTATTTTCCAGAGAGCCAGAGGGTTGCAGGAAATAGAGATTCCACTCTAAACAGATGCTCACAAAATCCCACATGATCCGAGAATCAGAACACAAGCAGGAATTTGAAAGGATCCTGGGTCACACCTACCTCCTGATCTTGGAGAATCTCCCAGAGAGGCAAGAGGCAACTACAGCACAGCCTCAGGGACACAGACACTGGCAGCAGCCATTTGGGGGAGCTCCTTCTACCTTGTGGCCACTGGTACCAGCAAGCATAATTTCGGAATCCTCCCTCTAGCTTATCAGCCTCAGGACTGAGCCCCACCAATTTCCACCAGACTATAGACACAAGCACCAGGGGGCTTCAGTCCAAGCAGCTGAGCAGGGGCACAGCCACACCCACCAGCCAACAGGTGCCTTCAGACCCTCTCAATGCACAGCTGCCCCTGGACATGGTCCAGCCACCAGAAGCCCCAGGACCAGCCTCCACATGTCAGTGCACAGGCACTAGATCCAAGAGCCCCAGGACCCCTCACACAGAGACCCTGGATCCCAACTCCACCCACCAGTGGGCAGGCACCAGTCTCAGAATCCCTGGCCACTCTGACAAGTGAGCCTGCTCTGCCCTTGGAATCAGCCTCACCGTCAGCGGGTGATTACTGCACAGGGACTGGATGGAGCTTGGACCTACCCAACAGCAAACCTGCTCTAGCAGTGGGATCAGCCTCATACACCAACAGGCACACACCAGCTCCAGGAATACCACAGCCCAGCACCTGTGTGACCAGAACACTCACCTGCAGGCCAGAAGCAGCCATGGACTCAGCTGGGTCCTGACCCTGCCCATCAGAATGCCAACACAAGATTAGGGATACCCCAGACCCTGCAGATAGCTGTGTCAGGGACAGTGATCCAACACCAACTCTGCGACTCCTGGGCCCTGCAGCCAGAGCTCAGGACCTGTGTCTTCCTCCCAGTAGCCAGCATAGCCCCAGGACCAGTGACTGGGCACTAGCCCTGATATCACCTGGACTGCAACTCTACCCATAAATGAACCAGCACTAGATTTGGTGTGCCCCAGAGTTGTGCAGCCAGCTGCCCTAAGATTTAGCCTCACCAAGCAGCACAGACAGCCTCCATACAAGGCAGAGCCTGGCAAACATGCACTCTGGGGGCAGCCAAGCCTACCAGACCACCCCCAGTAGTCAGCCCACCACAACAGAAGAGCCCAAGCAGCCCACATAGGGGGTACACCTAGAACATATAGTTCTGGTGACCAGGGGACTGTGGGCTGCTGGGACACATAGGACCTCTCCTACAAAAGGCCACTTCTCCAAGGTCAGGAAATGTAACGAACCTACTACATACATAGCAATAAAAACAGCAAGTTAAGAAAAATGAGGTGACACAGAAACACGATCCAAATGAAGGAACAAGATAAGAACTCAGAAGAAGATCTAAGTGAAGTGGAGATAGCCAATCTCCTCAACAAAGAGTTCAAGGTAATAACTATAAAGATGATCAAAGAACTCGGGAGAAGAATGGACGACCAGAGCAAGAAGTGAGAATTTTTTAAAAGAGTTAGACTCCTAAGAACAACCAAAAAGAGATGAGGAATACAATAAATGAAATGAAAATTACACTAAAAGGAAACTACTGTAGACTCAATGATACAGAGGAATGGATCAGAAAACTGAAGGACAGAGTACAGGCAATCACTGAAGATGAACGGTAAAACTATAGAATAAAATGAAACGAGGAAAGTTCAACAGACCTGTGAACAACATCAAGTGTACTAACATTTGCATTATACTGGTCCCAGAAGGAAAAAGGAAAGAGAAAGCAGTGTAGAACATACCTGAAGACATAAGAGCTGAAAACTTCCATAACCTGGGAAAGAAAACAGACAGCCATGTCCAGTAAACACAGTAAGGCCAAAACAGGATCAACCCAAAGAGGACCACACCAAGACTCACTGTAATTAAAATGGCAAAGAAATAAAGATAAAAAGACAATATTAAAAGAAGCAAAGGAAAAGCAACAAGTTACAAACATGGGAACTTGCATAAAGTTATCAGCTGACTTCTCAGGATACCTCTGCATGCCAGAAGGGAGTGGCATGGTATATTTAAAGTCATGAAAGGGAAAATCGTATAACCAAAAATACTCTACCCAGAAAGGCTCTCCTTCAGATTTGATGGAGAGATCTAAAGTTTCTAAAGCAAAACTAAGAGTTCAGCATTGCCAAACCAGCTTTATGAGAAATCTTAAAGGGGCTATTCTCAGTGAAAAAGAAAAGGCCTCGACTGAATCATAATCATTACGAAAGGAAACTTACTAAAGGAAAAACCTCATTGGTTAAGGCAAATATTCAATAAAGGTAGTAAATCAAACATGTACACAGCTAATGGGAAGGATGAAAGAAAACATTAATAAAATCACCTATATTCATAATAAGAAGTTAAGGGACACACAAAACAAGTGGATGTAAAATATGAGGTCAAATTCAGTAACTGTGGGGGAGGAGAGTAAAAATGCAGGGTTGTTAATGTCCATTTGAAATTAAGAGCTCAGCAACTTAAAATAATCTCACACACACACACACACACACACACAAACTGAAAGAAATCCAAACATAATATTAAAGATAGTCCTCACATCACAGATGAAGGGAATAAAAGGGGAAAAAAGGAACACTGAAGAAATTAATTAGGGATTCTAAAAATACCCAGAGAGAAATAAAAATGAACACACAATGATCCAAAACCTATAGGACACAGCCAATGCAGTTCACAGGGGGAAGTTATAGTGATACAAGCTTATTCTTAGGAAACAAGAAAAATATCAACTAAACAACCTAACATTACACCTGAAGGAATTAGAAGAAGAAGAAAAACCAAAACTCAAAGCTGTCAGAAAGAAAAATTAAGAAAACAATACCATATGCAATTACACCAAAAAGAGTAAGATACCTAGGAACAAACACACCTAAGCAGGTAAAAGACATGTACTCAGAAATCTATCAGCCATTGGTGAAAGAAATTGAAGGCAACAGAAAAAGATGGGAAAATATAGCAGGTGCATGGACTGGAAGAATTAATACTGTTAAAATAACCATACTACCAAAGACAATCTACAGATTTAATGCAGTCCCTATCAGAATACCAAAGCATTTTCACAGAACTTAAAAAAGTAATTTTAAAATTTGTATAGAAGCACAAAGACCCTAAATAGCCAAAACAATCTTGAGAAAGAACAGAGGTGGAGGCGTCACGCACCTTGACTTCAGACTATGCTACAAAGCTACAGTAATCAAAGGGAATAGTACTGGAGCAAAAACAGACATAAAGATCACTGGAATAGAATAGAGATCTCAGAAACAAACCCACACACTTATATTTAATTGATTTATGACAAAGCAGGCAATATGGAGAAAAAACTGTCTCTTCAATAAGTGGTACTGGGAAAACGGGTCAGCTACATGGAAAAGAATAAAATTACAATATTTTAGCACACCATTTATAAAATAAACTCAAAAGTGAATAAAGACCTAAATGTAAGACAGAAACCATAAAACCCCTAGAGGAAAATACAGAACATTCTTTAACATACATGATAGCAACAGTTTTAGGTTCAGTCTACTAAGGCAAATGAAACAAAGCCAAAAATAAACAAATGGGACTTCACTAAACTTAAAAGATTTTGCACAGCAAAGGAAACCAAAGACAATATGAAAAGATAACATGCTGAAAGAGCAAAAGTATTTGCACATGATAAGAAGTTAACACAAAAAGAGGACCCATCGAGGGTTAATATCTAAAATATAGAAACAGCACATACAACTCAGTATCAAATAAACACCCAAAATCTTTTTTAAAAAAGTGAGAAGACCTAAATAGACATTTTCCAAGGAAAAAATACAGATAGACAGCCAGAACTCACAAAGATGCTGAACATAGCTAATTGACAGTAAAACGCAAATCAGAACTGTGAGATATATTACCTCACTCTTGTCAGAATGGCTGTCATCAAAAAGGTCACAAATAACAAAGGTTAGTGAGGATGTGGAGAAAGGGAAACTCTTGTACACTCTTGACGTGAATGTGAATTAGTGCAGCTACTGTGGAAAGCAGAATGGAGGTTCCACAAAAAAACTAAAAATAGAACTACCGTAATATCCAGCAATTTCACTCTCGGGTGTATCAGAAGAAAACAAAAACACTATTTCAAAAGAAATAACTGCACACCAATGTTCATAACACTGTTATTTGCCATAGCCAAGATACAGAGTCAAACTAAATGTTCGTCAATATGTTACTGGATAAAAGAAGTTTTATTATGATGACTTCAACAAAAAATGAAATTTTGCCATTTGCAAGAACATGGATGGACTTGCAGGGTACCATGCTTAGTAAAGTAAGTCACAGAGAAAATACGCCTGGTATGATATCATTTACACGTGGCATCTAAACAACTGAATACAACAACAACAACAACAAAACAGACTCACAGATTAAAGAACAGACTAGTGGTTAGCAGCAGGGAGAGACAGGGTAGAGGAGCAAAATAGTGGTAGGAGATTCTGAGGAAGAATCCACTATGTATAAAACCAATAATCTACAGTGACGTACAGTATAGCATGGGGAATAGAGCCAGTCTTTCATAATAAGTATAAATGGAGAACAACCTAAACATTTATGAATCACTATGTTGTACCTCTGAAACTGATATAATAATGTAAATTAAGTATAGATCAATAAAATATAAAGTAAGAAACAATAAAGAGGAGATTATTAGATAGAAATCAATTAAATAAACACAAGTTTTGGAAATCAAGGAATTAAAAAACATGTAAGATACAACATTGGCATTTAAAGTGTACGATCTATTCATTTAAAAGAAATCATTTAAGTGGTAATAAATGTTACCCATTCTCACAATTTTGTATATCTAGGGTAAACTATTATCTACAAAAATATGTTACAAATATTCACTCAAAAAGAAAAAGAGAGAAAACTTGGATTAACCAATTTTAGTGTAGAAATTTAATATCAAAGACTCTATCTAAAATTGATTTGAATAAGTTCTGTCAACGTTGAATAAGTTCTGTTAGCCACTTCTAGTCTCTTTGCGATGTAAAATCTTTTAAAGCATAAAAATCAGCCTTTCTACATTATTCCATTAGACATACATAGAAGTTAAAAGAAATGAGAAGACAGAACAATCAACTAAGAAGGTGAATTTACTGAGAAACAGTCATTCTTTCTCCCCCTTCCTTTTCTTTTCCTCCTTTTGCAGGTCCTTTCGGTTCCAATCAAGAGAAGTCTTGAGAGTTCTGAGAATATTTCTTTCAGGGCTTCAAATCACCATACCTACATCCTTTGCCACAACTACACACACGGGAACAAAAATAAACCTCTGCTATCTACTCATGTAGGAGGGATTCATGCAAAATAAACTCCTACATGGAGACCAACAGGTGAGTTTTCTACCTGTTCTTTATAATGTCCTTCCATTATAGTAAATCCCACACATTATGAGGCAGAAGGGGTTATGTGAGCTCTTCCTTGAAGTCAAAAAACTTGCATTCATTTCAAGTACCTGGTGATCACAGGGTACAGCCAGGGAAGGTGCCATCCCCCTTGGGGGGGGGGGCGGTGAATGGGCTCCCGCAGCCATGCACCTCCTGATGTACAGATTCTGGAGGAACAACGGGCGGTCACACCGCAGTCAGCCTGTCAGGCTGTCGGGCCACTGGGCAACCCCACCAGCCTGGAAGTGCCCCATCAGTTGCTGAAAGCAAATCTCTGTCTCCCCTGTGAAGCCAGGCCATTTGGCCCAGAGAGTCAGAGGAGACCGGTAATCAACTCCTCCTCTCTGCTCACCTCCTTGGGGTTACAGCAACCCCATCTCCAAACCCAACTGTGATCCTGGAGTGCCAAAGTGGGAATGGCAGGTGGGCTCTGCCGGTGCTTCAGCGCCCTCTGGAGGCTGTCTCCTCTAATGGCAACTCTCAGCCCTTCCTCCTCCTCCTTCCCTAGTCCTGGGGGCTGCCTTGCCTTCTGCAGCTGCTGGCCTGATTTCATTCTTCTTTTTTCTCCAATTACAATGAAGTGTCCTATAGAGGTTTGGAATCTCTTAAAGAAGGAAGATCTTTTAGTCAATACACCTTAACCGTGAGAAGCTGTTTTCAAGAATGAACCAGAAATACTGTATTTTTGTCCTGATGATTCCAAGGGGAGACAGCTCAAGTTTTCTAAATCATAAGAAAAACCAAGGTAAATATGATATTCTGAGCCAGAGATGAAAAAGCAGTTTTTAGCACCCCCTCCTCATGGCATATGACTGGATTTAAATCAATCAGCTGCCACTGTTTTTTGTTTTTTGTTTTTTTTGCGGTAGGCGGGCCTCTCACTGTTGTGGCCTCTCCCATTGCGGAGCACAGGCTCCGGACGCACAGGCTCAGCGGCCATGGCTCACAGGCCCAGCCGCTCCGCAGCATGTGGGATCTTCCCGGACCGGGGCATGAACCCGTGTCCCCTGAATTGGCAGGCGGACTCTCAACCACTGCGCCACCAGGGAAGCCCTGCCACTGGTTTTTAAATCACATGACCCAACTTTAAATCAATCAGCTGCTTCCCTGTAACTCACGTGACTTGGCTTTGAATAGTAAGAAATGCAGAGGTATAAAAATGATGTTCTAAACAATAAATGGAAAAACAACATTTTAGAAAGTTTCTTTCTTTTCCAATGGACGATTCATTGCATACAGAGTAAAGGATTGTCTTCTGAATTTCTTGAACTGTAAACACATACAATGTCTCCGTTGGCATGGTTGACTTAGTTTTTTTCGTTGTTGTTGTTAACATCTTTATTGGAGTATAATTGCTTTACCATGTTGTATTAGCTTCTGCTGTATAACAAAGTGAATCAGCTATTCGTATACATATGTCCCCATATCTCCTCCCTCTTGTGTCTCCCTCCCACCCCTCTAGGTGCTCACAAAGCACCGAGCTGATCTCCCTTGCTATATGCAGCTGCTTCCCACTGGCTATCGATTTTACATTTGGTAGTTTATATATTTCCATGCCACTCTCTCACTTCGCCCCAGCTTACCCTTCCCCCTCCCAGTGTCCCCAAGTCCAGTCTCTACGTCTGCGTCTTTATTCCTCAGCAGCGACTCCTGTGAGGGGTGGATACTTCCTTTTAGGCTCAGGGGATATCTCCTAGTTTGAATATGATTTGAGTTTGATCCTGTGAAACCATCAGAACTTCCCACCAGATATAAATGAGGAGATCCTGGCCTTTATTAGTATGCACGATGAACACAGGTGTCCTGGCTGTACTTGCCAACCCTCCTATTTTACCCATCTATTTTTATCCACCTTCCTCCCTGTGAGTACCTTTGACCAACCCTGAGCTCAGACTCCTGACTTATTAGAGTGACGTTTTCACTCTTTCTTTAAAAATAGACAGATAATAAAATGAATTTAACCTAGAAGCAGCAGCTCAGTAAGGGAAATAAAATCATCAGAAGTTATCTAATCACAGCCACAGCCATCCAGGGCTCTGTATTATCTGCTGGGGCATAAGAATGGGACCTTCCTAAACTTGAAGGGCATCCAATCAAATAAGTAAAGGTGTCGCTCACCTCTGGCTCTTGGAGGGATTGCTAGGCAGTCTACCCAGTGTATACTAACTGCAAAACACTGTCATGGTTTTGAAACACCTATGTTCAAGGAAAGCTTTTTGAGGTGCATGGAGAAGTTTTATTTATTTTTTTGACATGAAGCAAAAAATAAATCACCAAGCTCTTTGTGCACAGGGCTTAAGAGGGCAGTAGAAGGAAGGAATGGGCAGAAAAGACTATCTCCTCTGAAGTGAAGGTTGTTTCTCCAAAAGAGTAGGATTTAGTCTCAGTTTAAGGAGAACACTTTTAAATAGCTTGGGCAGCTCCAAACTGCGGTTTAGGGAACGAGTGCTTCAAAAGAACAGTGCTTTAAAAGTCCTGGCAAGGCAGCAAGAGGATGAAGAGTTGGTTTTGCATAGTTGTGAACACAGGAGTAAAGAAGCAGAGGCATCTCTGACTAAAAGGCCCTGAGATCCTATGGCAGCAATGGGTCAGTTGCAGGGGGCAGGGGGTGTGGGGGGCGATATTTCTCTCTCAACAACTCCCAGGGCAGCCACCCCTCCCTACCCTACCCCCCTACTCCCTTCACCCTTCCTCCCTCTACTGTTGGGTCCCCAGGGACAGCACTTCTTAAGCGGGAGCCCTCAGGCACCATCTCTGCAGTCTGCATTCTTCCTGGAGCCTGGCAAGTTCTGGGACAGGAAGGCAGGTCTGCAAGGCCGCTGGGGAGCAGTCGGACCTGGAGGCCTGGAGGGGTACTGGAGCCCTGAAGCCCAACCACGTCCTTGAAGCTGAGGGTGGAACACATCCTCCTAACAGTACTTCCCAGGGGTCAGCGTGCTCCCTACCAGACGGTGATCCATACTCACTTGAGGCAGCAAGGACTGCCTCTAACTGGCCCCCTCGATTCCGCCTTAAGGGTCCTCGGACATATGTGAGAGCACAGGCCCCGGATCACTTTAATCAGCTGAGGCCAGTGCTGCCGGGGTCCCTCCAGTCCCATCCCCCAGCCCCTCCCTCTGGGACTGTATCTAATAGAAGAAAGAGCACAGAGGAATTGGCTGAATCAAGGGACCTGGGAGCCTGGGTATGAGTTTGAAGACCGAGAACCTAAGGCGCGATTACATATTATTGGAAACTCTTGTGGGGTGTGTGTGGGGAGGTTAGGAGGCTGAGAGGCGGAGTCGACCTGGTGAGTCCAGCCCCAGGACACCACACAGCCCCGCCCCTCCTTGCCTGCCATCAGACAAGGGGTGCCGCAACTCCAGCCGGGACTCTGCACTTCCCCCTCCCTGATTCTCCTCCAGAAGAGCAGGTGGCCCCCCTCTGAGGGCAGGGGCAAGACAACTCACCAAGTCCCCCTGCACTAAGGTGCTACTGGAAGCTCTTCCTGAACAGCAGTGCTGGCTTGGAGCGAACCCGTGCACCCCCAAAGTTGGTCTCGTCCTGCAGCTGAGGGACGCAGGCTTTAAGTCAGCTGTCCTGGCTTTAAATCAATCAGCCCCCCCTTAAAGTCAGGTGACCCGACTTTAAATCGCTGTGTGCCCCTCAAGCCTGCAACTTCAAAAGTTGGGAACTTCACTTTGATCCCAGCACCTAACATAGCTGAATACACACTGTAGTCACCCCCAAGCCTGGCTTAGAGGCAGGATATAAGGTAAGGGGATGGGCGTGCACACATGGTGATGAGGATGTACCTCATGTACCAGAAGGGTCTAGGCACTCTGGGGTACAGCTAGCAGTGCACGATACAGCAGCTCCCTAGCGAAGCTGGTGAGGCACAGGGAGAGCAGGCACACCCAGGCATGCAGAGGTTCCAGGGCGGGAGCTGGGGCACAGCCAGCTGAGAGGGTGTGAAAGCGGAGGATCTGAGCCTTCTTGAGAAAGGCAGACACAGAGGATGGATGAGAAACAAAGACCATATGAAACATGGATTTGAAAAACACATCCTGCTCTTGAAATTGGGGTGGGGGGCACCCCAGATTTGAGTCTTCTTACTCCCCAGTTGCTAGTGCTTTGTCATTTGCCCAGTTACTTAAAAAATGTGACTGATAATATCTAACCCATAGAATACTGCATTTGTAGTGGTTTTGTGTGTTTATGTTTCTATAGTGGAATAACCTTTTCTACAAGAAAAATGTATATTTTCTGAAATAAATTAAAACGCCTTTTTAAAAAGTACTATATCGGACATCCCTGGTGGCGCAGTGGTTAAGAATCTGCCTGCCAATGCAGAGGACATGGGTTCGAGCCCTGGTCAGGGAAGATCCCATATGCCACGGATCAGCTAAGCCCATGCGCCACAACTACTGAGCCTGCAGGCCACAACTACTGAAGCCCGAGCGCCTAGAGCCTGTGCTCCACAACAAGCGCAGCAGGAGAAGCCACCGCAATGAGAAGCCCGTGCGCGCACCGCAACAAAGAGTAGCCCCCGGTCGCTGCAACTAGAGAAAGCCCACGCGCAGCAACGAAGACAAACGCAGCCAAAAATAAATTAATTTTTTAAAAAAGTACTATATCCTTCTGTACATGTTCTCTGCGAAGAACAGAGAGGAGGAGTGGGAGAGTGAGAAAGACCAAAACTTAGTGCACATCCCTGAGGCAGGTGCTCTGCTGGCTCAGATAGTTTTATCCCCACTTTTACAAAGGAGGAAATAAGCTCAGAGAGGTTTAGTAATTTTCCCAAAGCCAAACAGCTATTGAGTGGCAGAACCAGGATCTGAAACAAGTCTGTTACCTTCAAAGCCTAAGCCCTCATCACAACAAAACTCAATATTTACATTTATCGAATTACATTGCAACCTGGTGATTTCTTGGCATAATCCTGAATAATAGTGAGAAAGAAAGAACTAGCATTGTTCCTACAGTCAACCAAAATTTTTGGAGCAGCTGCTAGATGCCTGGCCCTTTTTGGGGTTCAGCAGTGATCAAGATAGGAAGAGTCCAGCTTTCATGAAGCATGTAGTGGGGAGGAGAGACGGGTGCAACTTGGGTGAGGGATATCACCTTGCTGGGCCTCTGTTTTCTCATCTGGAAAATGGGACGGGTGTTTCTCATTTTGTGGGATTGTTCAGCCCTCACATTCTCTGATTCCATAAGAAGCATCTGTTTTCCTGTTTCTTTAAAATTCATTCAGGCCATTAGCTGTGATGAATGTCGTTAGCTGCTCCCCAAATCACTCTATTTCCACCCATTTCCTGCGATCAGGTCTTTCCCCCAACATGACTCACAATCAATCAAGTCCCAGAACCTAAGGGGCACCCAGCAGAAAAATTCCAACCCTTGCTTCTCAGGAGCTCTGCGATCTACCTGCCAGGTAAACTTAACTCACCTGGCACAAGGTGGCCATCCCTGGTTTCGCATCAACATGATCTCAGGCACAAACCTCGTTTTTCCATTTTGTCTTTACGTTACTTGTTGAAACAACTGCACAAATATGAAAAAGATATAATATCAGGCATCCTCTGCCCCCAGTGCCTACTAATACATGATTTTCTGCCACTTTAATGATAAAGAGAACATTTCAGCATTCCGCTGCCCTTATTATTTTTCATTTTTGTTGATATTTGTACTGAATACATCTTTCAATATTTTAAAAACAGAACATTTATTCAGGTTGTTCCGCACACAGCCTTTAGTGGTAAGCGTTTTGTTGTTATATTTCTATTGTTTCCTTTAAAAATTATTATCCTGTTTAAATGGATTAAGTCAGTTTTATAGGCATTTATCATATGATATTGATGAAATTAATACATAGAGGGCAGTAGTACAAGTTGATTGGACTTGAGAGCCTCTATTAGCACAGTTAAATATAAATATTATCTATATATATATATATAAGCTAAATTACATGCCGAGTGAGATTCTCCTACTCTTTTCACTCTGTGCCCCTCAAGCCTGTGAGAAATGGAATATTTCTTGCCAGCTCAGTAAACAAAGGATGTCACAGGCATCAGCACTTGCAGCCCTCCAGTGTGAGCCGCGGGCCCTGAGGAATTCAGGATATGCAAATACAGAATGCAGGCCCCAGAGAGCCGAGGTGCATATGAAAGGACGGATTTCAGTGAGCCCAGACTCTAGCATCTTCGTATACAAAGAAAAGCGCTACATTCCTCACGTTGGGAGAGCTGGTTTTCCTTAGTTAACAATCACCTTTTAATGTTCCCCATTACCTGCGCCAGTCGCCTGCCCTGTCCCCTCCCCCCGGTACTTTAGCTCAGGGAGGAAGGAGCGCAGAGGGACTCGGCTGAATAAGGGGCCTGCGAGCCTCGGGAGGAGTTTTCAGCCGCTTTCCCCGCAGTCGGGAGGAGGGGCGCTGACGCTGCAGCCGGACCCTGCTCCTCCCTTGCCTCGTTTCCCCTCAGGACGCTCAGGCCGACCCACTCCCCACGCCCCCCACGCCCCGCGAGCCAGGCCAAGGGCAGGGGGGAGAGGAGGGACCGCAGTTCCCCGGGACCAGGCGCTGGGGGCCGCTCTTTCTGCACAGCTGCGGCGGGTGGCAGCGAACCCCTGCCCCTCAGAAGCTGGTCTTGCGCTGCCGCCCGGGCACCGGACCAGGCGGAGCGTCGGCGCCCACTTACCCGGCCCGCTGTCCGCACGACTGTCGCGGCTTCGGCCGCCGGGGCCCCTCCAGAGCCGGCAGCCTCAGTGAGGCCGCCCTCCCCTCGGGATCCGGGGCACTTCCGTAACGGCGGAGGGAATAGACCCCGAGCTGCGGGAGTCCCAGCTCTGCGGAAACGCGGGCTCCGTTCTGGGCTTAGTGGGTGGGACCGCTCTGCCCCGAGGCCTTCCGGGAGGGAGGGGGGCGCCAGGGGAGGGAGCCGCCAGGTGCGCAGGGCCCGGTCGGGGGTCCTGGAGGGGCGGTCCGGCCTGGGAGCCCCACCCACTATGACCGCAGCCCAGGCCTTTTTCCTGGAATCCTACACAAAGACGGTAAAAGATGAACGGTCTATAGAAAATATTCACAAACGATTGTTGCTGCTGTGCTTACTATTCTATGGAACGTGTAAAATCCATAAAACACTTTAAGTTCAAAGTTAACTATGAATTTTTACCTGTCCTTATTTTGTCTCTGCTATTCCCAACTGTGGTTAATGAATCATAGACTGTGGCATCACTAGTTAAAAATGAGCTTGTCAAAAAAACAAAAACAAAAAAACAACAACAACAACAAAAAAAAATGAGGTTGTTAAAAAAATGGAATTCAAGCCCCCCAGAACTACTGAATCAGAATCTGCACTTTTAAAATCTCCCCAGTGTACTTGTGTACCCATGAATAGTTGAAAGGTTCAGTTCTACCTCGACATGTCTTTTCTGTCTGAGAAATACACACATTTTTATCCAGTTTGATACAAATAAAACACTCAAAAATGCATATGCCTGTGTTGAAACCATCATTTTATCATTTCTTTTCCAGATAAGTACAGTCTCTATACTGGTTTTGTGGATCACATGCCACACTCTTTTCTTGTAGTTAGAAATAAGGTAGAGAAAGTTACTTTGTATATATAATATATATATATATTAGTGTATGTATGTATGTATAATATATATATATATATTAGTGGATACTTCAAGACACTCTTCTAAATTAAAACCAGTTCTCTTAACTTGCTGTTTCTTCTTGGGTCACATTATGAACTCTTCCCATGGCCACATGGCATGTGTACCTTTAATTTCAGGGACTGCTGACATTCCAGGATGTGCCCATAGATTTCTCTCAAGAGGACTGGGAATGCCTGGACCAAGATCAGTCGGAATTGTGCAGGGATGTGATGTCAGACAAGTATAGGAATCTGCTCTCCTTGGGTGAGGATACCTTCCTTCCAGAATTCCTTATCCAACCACAGAGTTTAGAGTCCTTCATTTGTAGAATGTCTCCTGGAATCTTCTGCTTCCTACAATAGGGTTTCAGGTTGCAGCGTTTCAGGAAATATTGGGAGTTTGTGGGTATAATTTATCTTATCCTTTTAAAATTGCAGCCTCCCTCAGCCGCATAGCACAGGGAGAGCAGCTCGGTGCTTTGTGACCACCTAGAGGGGTGGGATAGGGAGGGTGGGAGGGAGGGAGATGCAAGAGAGAAGAAATATGGGAACATATGCATATGTATAACTGATTCACTTTGTTATAAAGCAGAAAATAACACATCATTGTAAAGCAATTATACTCCAATAAAGATGTTAAAAAAATAATAAAAAAAATAAAATTGCAGCCTCCCTTTTAATATACTTTGTAACTGCTTGGGATGTGTCTATATGAACTGTGTACTATTTGCTTCTGTTATTGTCCTTACAATATTTTATTGTCTTATTTTCTGTAACAATTTTCCATGGATTCTTTGGGCTTAAGGTATATTAAAAGGGAGACTACGATTCTGGGACTTCCCTGGTGATGCAGTGGTTAAGAATTTGCCTGCCAATGCAGGGGACACGGGTTCGATCCCCGGTCCGGGAAGATCCCACGTGCCACGGAGCAACTAAGCCAGGGGACCACAACTACTGAGCCTGTGCACCACAACTACTGAAGCCGGTGTGCCTTGAGTCCGTGCGCCATTTATTTTTTGGAGAATAAAACCACCTCTGAGTGATTAAAATTTAGACCAGCTAGTCAAAATGCTTTATCACCTGTTCTTCTAAAACACTGATCAACGGAACAAGTTTTACTAGGGATAACAGTGTAATTGTATTCTGGAGTTCATATCGGCAGTATGGTTTATGACGTTGATGCTGGGTCAGGACATTTCAATGGTATAACTGCTATATACTGTCTGTCTGTGCAACGATTAAAGTCTCACGTGATCTGAGTTCAGACTGGAGTCATCCTGCTTGGTTTCTGTCTATTGCAGATTTCTCCCAGTATGAAAGGACAAGAGCAATACGGCTTACTTTACAAAATGTCTTCAAACTAAATGATGATATAATCTACATTCAATTAATTTATACATACCCTACTGTAGAACCGGGTTTGTTACGGTGGCAGAGCCCGGTAATTATGTAAAACTGAAACCTTTATCTGCATGGGTTCAAGTCCTCTTCCTAAGAATATGTTTATAATCAACATTCTTTCACAAATTACACAATTTAATTGACCAGAGCATTCCTCATATTAACTAAGTGGAAAATCCTAGGCTATATACCAATCCAGAAAGGGCCAAAAATCATCAGCCCTCATGGATTATTACAACCCATTGCTGAGGCATTCAAATTACTTATTAAAGAACCACTATGTCCATCAACATCATCAAATTATATATTATTGCCCCAATGCTAGCCTTAACCCTGGCTCTCACAACATGAATTTCTCTTCCCATATCTTATACACTAATTAATATAAATGTAGGCATACTATTTATATTAGCCATATCACAGCTAGCCATTTATTCCATCCTCAGATCTGGATGGGCTTCACATTCAAAATACTCGCTCACTGGAGCTCTAGGGACAGTAGCACACAATCTCATATGAAGTAATGGAGCAGTTATTCCATTCTCAGTCTTACTGATAAATGGATCATTTACACTTTCAACAGTAATTATTACACAAGAACACATATGACTAATTTTCTCCTGACCCCTAGCCAGAATTTGATTATCTCCACAGTAGCAGAAATCCAATGAAGCCCCACTTGATTTAACAGAAGTAGGATCAACGCCTGTATATGTCTTCAATGTAGAAAATGTAGCAGGCCCATTCACCCGGTCCTTCCTAGAGAATATGTCAATTTCCTTATAATAAACATTTCCACAGCAATCTATTTTTAGGAGCATTGGACAATCCCTAGGTGCCAGAATTATATACAGCCCAAGTCATCATTAAAACACATCTAACAACCTCCTTTCTATGAATTTGAGCATCCTACCCAGAAGTTTGATATGATCAATATATACATCTCTTATAAAAAGTTTTTTTATTACTAACATTAGCCCTATGCATATGAGTTTTCACTACCTGTCATCATACCAGGCAACCCACCACAAACTTAAGAAATATGTCTGACAAAAGAGTTACTTTGATAGAGTAAATCATAGAGGTTTCAATGCTCTTATTTCTGGAATTGAATTCTTCCTAAGAATTTTACATTCCCCATGCTACCACTTTACACCACGTGCTATATAGTAAGGTTCTCTAAGTAAGCTTTAAGCCCATACCCCCAAAATGTTGTCGTATATCCTTCCTGTACTAATAAACTCTCATTGTTTTTACTATCATTCTACTGACCCTTATCTCAGGAAATATAATTATACAACACGCTCACACTGGTTAATGGTATCTCCATTCTAATAAAAAACACGAACCCATAAGCTACAGAAGCATCCAACAAATATTTCCTAAAACAATCCACCACATCAATACAATTTATAATGGCTATTATCATTAATCTAATATACTCTGGTCAAAGAACACAAAGAATAATAAAAATCTTTAATCCAGCAGCAGCCACCCTCATGACAATCGCCCTTGACACAAAAGTAGGACTTTCCCCATTTCACTTCTGAGTGCCTGAAGTCACACAAGGCATCCCATGAACAACAGGCCTGATGCTATCAGCCTGACAAAATTGCTCCTCTATCAGTTTAATATCACATGTCACCATCCATCAAGCTAAATATACTATTTTTTTTAACATCTTTATTGGGGTGCTAAATATACTATTAATCATAGTGATATTATAAATCATAGCGGGAGGCTGAGGCAGACTTAGCCATATTCACCTGGAAAAAATTACACCCTCCTCCTCAATTGCCCATATAGGATGAATAACAGCTATTATAAAGTATATTCCAATTATAACAATCCTAAACATACTAATTTATATCATAACAACACTCTCTTCTTCTTATTTATGCCCGGATCTTGTACTACAAGAGTATCATTATCACACACATGAGATAAAACACCTCCCATCACAATCCTTCTCCTCACCATTATAGTATCATTAGGACATCACCCATCACTATCAGGGTTTTTACCCAAATGAGTAATTATAACAAAAATGATAACATCATTCTACCAACACTAATAGCCATCATAGCAGTCCTCAGCATATATATTTACTTGCAGCTAACATACTCCACATCACTAACTATGTTCCCTTCATTAAACAACACAAAAATAAAACAATTTGAACATACAAAGAAATAACCTTCCTATCATTACCAATCATAATATCCACACGATTACTACACATAACACCCATTCTATCGGTGCTGGACTAGGAATATAGGTTAGTTCAGACCAAGAGCTTTCATAACCCTAAACAAGTAAAATTTACTTAATGCCTAAAAATAAGGATTGCAAGACTTCATCCTACATCAATTGAATGTAAAGCAAACATTGTAATTAAGCCAAATCTTTACGAGATTGATGAGTTTTAACCCCAGGAAACTTTAGTTAACAGGCAAATCCTCTAGTCAACTGGCTTCAGTCTGCTTCTCCTTCATCTGAGAAAGAAAAAAAGAGAAAAAAGACAGGAAAATCTCTGGCAGAATTGAAGCTGCTTCTTTGAAATTACAATTCAATTTGTTGATTCACCACAGGGTTTGCGAGAAAGAGGGCTCAATCTCTGTCTTTACATTTACAGTCTAATGCTAGCTCAGTCTTTTTACCTCTGTTCATACACTGCTGATTATTTCAACAAATCACAAAGTTATCAGCATTTTATATTTACTATTTGGTGCTTGACCTGGAGTAGCAGGCAGCACCTTAAGTATATTAATCCAGGCTGAGCTATGCTAACCTGGAGCGCTACTTGGAGATGTCCAAATCTGCAAGGTAGTCATAACAGTCCCTGCACTTGTAATAATTTTCTTTATAGTTATACCCATTATGATTGCAGGGTTTGAAAACTGACTTGGGCCACTAATAACTCGGACACCTGAGGTAGCATTTCCCCGAATAAATCATATAAACTTTTGACTACTACCCCTATCATTCTTACTCCTACTCATATCACCAATAGTAGAAGCTGGTTCTGGTACCAGTGGAACTGTGTATTCAGCTCTAGCTTGCAATCTGGCCCACGCAGGAGCCTCTGTCGACCTAACCATTTCCTCCTTACATTTAGCAGGTGTCTCTTCAATTCTTCATGCTATTACTTTTATTACTATAGTCTTCAATACAAAACCAGCAGTCACATCCCAATACCAAACACCATTATTTGTTTAATCTTCCCCAACTATAGCCATCTTAATATAATTACCAATGTCAGTCCGAGCAGCCAGAATTGCCATACTGTTAAGAGATAGAAATCTCAACACTACATTCTTTGACCCTGCAGGAGGAGACCGAATCCTATACCAACACCTATTTTGATTCTTTGGTCACCCTGAAGTCAGTATTCATGGCCTACCAGGGTTTGTTATAAAGTCACATATCATTACATACTATTTAGGACAAAAAGTGCCTTTCAGCTATTTGGGAATAGTGAGTCATGTCCACTGGCTTTTTAGGATTTCTCTTGTGGGCCCATCATATGTTTACCATAGGGATAGCTGTCAACTCGGGAGCATACTTTGCATCAGCTACTGTAATTACTTCTATCCCTACAGGAGTAAAAGTATCTAGTTGATTAGCAACTCTCTCTTTAATTTTTCTTTTTCTTTTTTTTGGCTGCGTTGGGTCTTGGTTGCTGCACGTGGGCTTTCTCTGCTTGTGGTGAGCGGCAGCTACTCTTCGTTGCAGTGCACGGTCTTTTCATTGCAGTGGCTTCTCTTGTTGCAGAGCACAGGCTCTGGCGCGCAGGCTCAGTAGTTGTGGCTCGCGGGCTCTAGAGGGCAGGCTCAGTAGTTGTAGCGCACGGGCTTTTTGCTCCGCGGCATGTGGAATCTTCTGGGAACGGGGATTGAACCCACTTCCCCTGCATTTGCAGGCGAATTATTAACCACTGCGTCACCAGGGAAGTCCCTAATTAGCAACTCTTCACGGAGGTAATATTATATGACCTCCCACTCTACTATGAGTTTTAGGCTTTAGTTTTCCTTTTTACAGTAGGTGGTTTGACAGGAGTCATCTTAACCAACTTATCCCTAGACATTGTCCTCCAAGATACATACTATGTAGTAGCACACTTCCATGACGTAATGTCCATGGGAGCAGGCTTCACTATTAGAGGAGGCTTCCTACACTGATTCCCACTATTATCAGCTTATGCACTTAACTCAGCAGTAGCAAAAACTCACTTCACAGGTATATTTGTAGTCGTAACTATGACTTCCTGCAGCAATTCCTTGGCCTCTCAGGGAGGTTACTACATTACTCTGAGTACCCTGAGGCACACACAACATGAAATATTTTGTCTTTAGGCTCATTCATCTCAGTAGCAGCGGTAATGCTAATAATCTTCATACTGTGAAAAACATTTATGTCCAAACCAGAAGTCTCAGCAGTAGAAACTGCTACTCCTCACCTAGAATGGTTACACGGATGCCCTCCACATATCCTATGTTTCAAGATCCTACTTAGGTAAATGTAAAATAAGGAAGGACTTTTCAAGCAGTTTGAAGCCAAAAGCATAAGAATTATGCCTTTCTCAATAAGTGAGATAAAAGTAAAAATTGATGTAAAATTTTCAAAGTTAAATTATAGGCTAAAATAGTGTATATCACGAAGGCATATCAATTTCATCTAGGCTCTCAAGATACAACATCACCGATTATGGAAGAACTTTTACATTTTCATCACACACATTAATAGTGATTTTTAAAAGAAGTTCTCTAGTCCTCTATATTATTTCACTAATATTGACAATTAAACTAACTCATATATGTACAATAGATGCGCAGGTAGAGAAAATGTGAACAATTTACCAGCCATTATTGTAATCTTAGCTGCCCTATCATCATTGTGAATCCTTTACATGATACATGAAATCAATAACTCTTCCCAAACCATAAAAACTATGGGTCAGCAATGATACTGAAGCTACAAATACACAGATTATGAAGATTTAAATGTTGACGCCTCTGTAATCCCCACATCAGAGCTAAAACCAGGAGAAGAATGACTAATAGAAGTCAACAACCCAGCAGTATAGAGATAGTCATTGAATATTAGTTTCATCTGAAATTGTTGTACACTCCTGAGCTGTTCCTTCTTAGGCCTAAAAAGAGCTGCTATCCCAGGACGCCTAAATTAAAGAATCTTAATACCGACAGGACCAGGCCTATGTTGTGGACAATGGTCAGTAGAGGTCGTTTTCCTGAGCTCAAAGACAGGACAGAGGGATATGGCTGAGATATGGGGTGAATCTGGAGCCCATGGGGATGTACTGTCCGAGCTCCAGGATAGGAATGGGCCTCTGGGGTCCCAGGCCACCCACCGCACCCTCCCGAGCAGGATCTTGGCAACATTCCCTGTCAGTGATGAGGCAGCCCCAGCACTTGTCATACCCCAATGCTGTGTCCTATGTGGGTCCCATGCCTTGGGACCACACCCACACTCTGCAGGTCCATGCTGCAGGGTCCTTCGTGCCTCAGGAGTAGAGACCACACAGCAAGCAGTTCCCTCCCCAACGAGCGGGGAGGGGGGGGGGGAGAGCAGGGGCACCAGGGGAATCTCACTCAGACAACAACACCCCAGGGGTGCCAGCGGGGCTAGTGATGATGCAGATGAGGCCCAGGCCAAGAGATGGAACCAGAGGACCCAAAGGCAGCTGGTCAGGTCCTGGCTCATCTGCACCCCGGACCCCTTTGTCCCTCATACACCCCCTTCCTCATACACCCTCTCCTTAAATGCAGATCCTTCAGATGCAAACAGGCAGAGCTTCAGACTGAAAGTCAGCTCTTCCAAAGTGACCCATCAGCAAACACTGCAGGATTCCACTCCAGTGGGTGCCCTGGAGCAGACACCTCAGGGACTGAAGTGGATATCGGTGCCAGGGGCAGTGGGAGGGAACGGGGAGTGAGACTTGCATGGTTGTGGGATTTTGGTTTTGCAAGATGAAAAGTTCTAGGAATGGTGGTGACGGCTCCACGAGAAAGTGAATAGATCTGATGCCTCAGAAACGTGCACTTAAAATGGTGATGATGGTAAAGGGTATGTGACGTGTGTTTTATTTCACTTAAAATAAATTCTTAAAATAATGTCTTGTTAATTGGGATTCCATTTCGACTCCCCCTCATCACAAATGTCAGAGGCCCAGACACAGTTCCCTATCTTAGGGGCCATCACGGTACCCTCACATGGCACATGGGAGACCATTCTTGGGGGGGAGCTAGTCTGTGCTCACCTGACCTCTGTCCAGGGGGACCCAGGCAGTGGTGACCCCCATAGATTAGACATATGATATGCTATGATATTAATATGATACCACCAAGCATTGTCACTTACCAAACACAGAGCAGCAACCCACTCAAACATGCCTGACCTCATATGAATGTGAGAAGATTAAGAGAAGAAAAGGTACCACAGGTTAATCAGGGCAACACCCTTAATGCAGAGGTTGGAAATCTCAAAGGGGAAAAGAAACACTGCAGGCAAACAGCACATATGGGGTCTCCCCGTACATGTGATCCTGACCCATGCAGATCCTGACCCATGCAGATGAGACCCACACAATCCCCACACCCTTTACCTGGGGTCGCACATCCACACTCACCACGGTGACCCCACCTCCCCAGACCCTGCACCTAAAGTCACACGTTCTCTCTCAACAGGTGACCCATCGTACCCAGACCCTTACACCTGAGTCACATGTCCACAGTCCCAGAGGCAACCGCCCTCCCCAGACTCCCCCACCTGGGGTCACACGTGCACAGTGTCCAGGGTGACCTCACCTCCCCAGACCCTGCACCTGGGGGACATGTCCCCTTGGTCAGGACACCATGGCTCTGCTGGTGGCTCCCCTAATGTGGAAACAAGCTGTGTTCCTGGGACCTCCTGGGATGGGAAAAAATGGCAGGTGGGTCTCCTCTGCCCACACTTGTCCCAGAGAAGTCCTCCTCTTTTCCCTTTGGTTCTGTTGATTTTACCTCTTTTAAAAGCTTTCATGCTAGAGGTGAACACACTTCCTTGGTTCTGGCAGGCTCAGTCCTTTCTTGTCTCACATACTTGTTGAGATAACTCACAGGACAGCAGGGCTGAAAGCCGAGGGGCAGCTCTGGACGCTTCTGAGTACGGACGGTAGACTGGAAGGAGAGCTCAGCAGCAGCCTCAGCAGTTACCCATCGGCCTTTTGCCCGAGCTGCGTGCCCTGCAATCAATTCACCAGCTAAACCTGCCTCCCTACGCACCATGCACGTGCTGGTGAATTGGAATTATTGCCAGGTAGCCCCCTGCGGATTCTCCACAAGACCCAGGGAAGGTGAACCTTGCAGGGATTAAGACTAAGGCCTCGACCATAGCACTGACCCTTGGGAGGACCAGGTAACCACACTCAGAAGAGAGGCTGTTACTTAGACAAGCCCACCTCAGCCCCAGACCCCAGACATCTAAGCACTGACCTTCAGATGCAGGCACGGAGCTTCCCAGTACTGAGGCCAGGCCGGGTCTCTACCCATGTTCCCATAGTCCTAGCGTGCACAGAAAATGGTCAGGTCTAAATCTTCTTATTATAGACAACACATGGTCAGCTCTAAGCATAATCAGTAGACAGGACATGCAGAGGTCTAAATCTACCGTGTAGACAGAACTTGATTATGTTTAAAGTAGCTTAGGGCTGATCTCATAGGAGGTACAGATCACACACATGGGTCTCTCATCTTTGGACACCCACATCAGGAAACTGAAAAAAATCTTTGTCATTAAACATTTCAACAGGTAAAACAGAAATGTTACCAATATCTCTGGTCACCTGATGGTCAGGATCCACGGGTGAGCCATGAACTTCTTAGAGTGCAGCCCAGTCTGCTGCCAGGATAGACAAGAAGTGGCCTGATTCCAGCCTCCCAGGTTTCCAGAAGGAGGCGGCCGCACTGGAAGCCCAGGCAGGACAGGCCTGCATGGTCCGGGCCGGGAGATCCGGTCTGTCCATTCCGCTGGCCGATTCCGGGCGGGGACCTCAGGGCCGCTGAGAGCCCTGTACTCAGGTCCTGCTTCCCTGCAGCGTGTGCGTGTGTGTCTGCGAGTGCATGTGTGTGTGTGTGTAGAGGGGGCGGTGGCTGACGGCTCCCATGGCTCCCGTCCCGGGCACCGCGCTGTCTTCGAGGGGAGGCACGGGGAGAGGTAGGGGCACAGAAGACTTTGGAGAGGAGAACCCACTGTGGACCTCCTTGCACACTGGCTCGCCCCACCTGGTGACCCGCCTGCACATCGTGGGCTGCATGCCACCCCCCAGCCCCCCACCCCCGAGGGCAGGGTGCCTGCTCTTTCAAAAGCGCAAGCTCTCACATTAATGAGACCCAGTGGGGCTGTCACGCCCCCACTCCCGATACTGAGTTTGGTGAGAATGAACCCCCTTGACTGGGGGTCAAGGAGGCTTAACCAAAAAAAAAAAATGGTTGAGATAGTATATTTTATGTTATGTGTATTTGATCACGATTTTTTTTTTTTTTTTTTTTTTTTTTGCGGTACGCGGGCCTCTCACTGTTGTGGCCTCTCCCGTTGCGGAGCACAGGCTCCGGACGCGCAGGCTCAGCGGCCATGGCTCACGGGCCCAGCCACTCCGCTGCATGTGGGATCTTCCCGGATCGGAGCACGAACCCGTGTCCCCTGCATCTGCAGGTGGACTCTCAACCACTGCGCCACAAGGGAAGCCCCTGACCACAATTTTTAAAACTTTTTTAAAAACAACAGAAAATCGTCCATGAATACCACAAGATGCACAACTTCACTAACAACTGAGGGATTAAAACCATAAGAAAACTACTGTGCACACACCTACCAGAATGGCAGACGTGAAGACACAGTATCAAATATCAGCAGAATGTGGAGCAATGGAAA
Organism: Globicephala melas; assembly: GCF_963455315.2. Taxonomy (NCBI): domain Eukaryota; kingdom Metazoa; phylum Chordata; class Mammalia; order Artiodactyla; family Delphinidae; genus Globicephala; species Globicephala melas. Next base: position 96,505,823 of record NC_083320.1, read on the forward strand.
GCCTGGTGCGCAGCAGGGGGTGCTACCACTTCTGAAACAATCGGGCCTCAGAGAGCAAAGTCCGTGCACACGGACCCACAGTGTTCCTCCCAGCTGAACACAAACCCCCCAGCCCTGCACGAGGACACACGGACATGGACTCTGCAGCCACAGGAGCCAAACCTGAAAGAACCTTAAGGCCATCACAAGCGGATGCAGAAATGAACCATGCACGCTGCTATGAAGGAATATTCCACAGCAATGGAGTACATTTTGTTCAAAGGTAGTAAAACTATAAAAATTATTTTTTAAACCAACTATATTCACAAGATGAAAGAATCTATAATTCTGGCACCTAGGGATTGTCGAATGCTCCTAAAAATAGATTGTTGTGGAAATGTTTATTATAAGGAAATTGACATATTCTCTAGGAAGGACGGGGTGAGTGGGCCTGCTACATTATCTACATTGAAGACATATACAGGTTTTGACTCTACTTCTGTTAAATCAAGCGGGGCTTCGTTGGATTTCTGCTACTGCGGAGATAATCAAATTCTGGGTAGGGGTCAGGAGGAAATTAGTCATAGGTGTTCTCGTGTAATAATTACTGTTGAAAGTGTAAATGATCCATTTATCAGTAAGACTGAGAATGGAATAACTGCTCCATTACTTCATATGAGATTGTGTGCTACTGTCCCTAGGGCTCCAGTGAGTGAGTATTTTGAATGTGAAGCCCATCCAGATCTGAGGATGGAATAAATGGCTAGGTGTGATATGGCTAATATAAATAGTATGCCTACATTTATGTTAATTAGTGGATAAGATATGGGCAGAGGAATTCATGTTGTGAGAGCCAGGGTTAAGGCTAGCATTGGGGCAATAATATATAAATTGATGATGTTGATGGACATAGTGGTTCTTTAATAAGTAATTTGAATGCCTCAGCAATGGGCTGTAATCATCCATGGGGGCTGATGATTGTTGGCCCTTTCTGGATTTGTATATAGCCTAGGATTTTCCATTTAGTTAATATGAGGAATGCTATGGTGAATTAAATTGGGTCATTTGTGAACGAATGCTTATTATAAACATATTCTTAGGAAGAGGACTTGAACCAGTGCAGATAAAGGTTTCAGTTTTACATAATTACTGGGCTCTGCCACCATAACAAACCCTGTTCTACAGTAGGGTATGTATAAATTAATTGAATGTAGATTATATCACCATTTAGTTTGCAGACTCTCAGCTCTTCTTCTTCAACATATGCAGTGTCTCACCTTCTGATTACTCTCTGCTCTATCCCAGGTCCACTCCCTTTCCTGATATTATTTTGTTAGCTGTACCTTTGATATAACAACAAAGGTACAGCTAACAAAAACATAAACAATTTGCAGTACATAATTTAAAAAAATGTGTTTCAAAGAAATGTAAATGGAATAAAATGGCAACCCACAAGATGGGAGAAAATATTTGAAAGCCATATATCTGACAAGTGATTTCTATTCAGAATATACAGAGAACTCAAGAAACAGCAAACACCCTGATTCAAAAATGGATAAAAGACTTGAATAGATGGTTCTTCAGAAATATGTACAAATGACTAAGCACTTGAATAGATGCTCCATATCACTAAATGCATATTTATATATTTGTGTGCATGCATACACACAAAAGCACACACACACGTACACATACACAAGCAGAAAACAAGTATTGGTGAGGATGTGAGGGAGTTGGAAGCATTGTGCTATGTCAATGGGAATGTAGAATGATACAGCTGTTTTGCAAAAGAGTATGGCAAGTTTTCAGATATTAAAAAATAGAATTACTACATGATTCAGGAATTTTACTATGAGGTATACGCAAAGGAATTGAAATCAGGGTCTTAAAGAAATATTTGTACTCCAGTATTTAGAGCAGTAATAATCACAGTAGTAAAATATGAAAGGAACCTAAGTGTTCATCCACTAGTTCCTGGATAAGCAAAGTGTGGTATACCCATATAATACAGTATTATTCAGTCTTAAGAAGGAAAAGATCTAGGAATATGCTACAACATGGAGGGATCTTGAGGAAATTTAGCTACCAAAATGCCATTTTTGTGACTTTTAGTGAGTCATAACAATACAACTACTTATTTCAATTATATGGGGTACTTAGTGTAGTCAAAACCATAGAAATTGGGAGGGTAATGATGCTTTTCAGGGGGTTATGGAACAAAAAGGAAAGTTATATTTAAAGGATATAGAGTTACAGTTTTAAAACGTAGAAAAGAATTAGAAAGATAAATGGCGATGTTGATCGCCCAATAATATGCATGTATTTAATATCACTGAACGGTGCACTTTATAATAATTAACACGCTAGATTTTATGTTATTTGATTTTTCCAACATACAAAATTGGGAAAGAATGTAATATCAGGAAAGGAAGTGGCCCTGGGATAGAGCAGAGAGTAATCAGAAGGGTGAGGTACTGCATACGTTGCAGAAGAAGAGCTGAGAGTCTTCATTGGACAGAAGAGACTTTATAAAAAAGAAAAAAAATTACTCTGAGGGTGTATTAAATAGATATCTATGGGTGTACTGCTATCTCCCATGGGTTATCTTAAAGAGTCTTTAATAAAGTCCATAAGGCTTGCTGAGGCTTTTTTAAAAACTGGATTCCCTAGAAGATAATAAGAGGGTGGTACTTAAGTCTACGTCTAGGTTGACAGATTTTGGAGGGAAGACGAACCTGAGAACAGTGGAGGTCCTGAGAGTGTAAGTACATTGAAAGTAGAAAAACAATAATAAAGGGAATTAGGAAAACTTTGGACTTTGAAGGTCATGTATTACTGAGTCAGACCTGAGGTTTCTAAGGAGTTATATACACAGTTGCTCTTTGGATTAGTTGTTGATAAAGATAAGTGGAAAAACTAGAGTCGTTTCCAAGTGGAGGTAAGATATAATGAGAGGATGGAGGTGGAAAGTAGGGAGGCCCAGAGAAAAGTGGGAAGGTCATATTGGGCCACGATGGTGGTAATATCCCGCAGAACAGATGGTAGGGCAGACTATGGATTCATCTTTCTTATTTCGGCTCCCCACCTCATCCTTAATAATTCTTTGGGAATATTTCATTGCTCTGTGATGCAGGTACAGAATTCGAGTGAGGAGCCTACACCCTCAGTGTCCAGCTGTCTGAGTCCTCAGTGTGCTTCAAATGATGGAGAACTATTGCTTCTTTATGAGAAGAGTTAGTACCTCGTAGCTAAGCTTAAGCTGCAGCTTATGCAATATTGATTCCATTTTATATATACTGATGGCATGGAGGTTCCTCCTCTTTTCTTGACCATTATGAAATGAATCTATATTTCTCAATATTTGGGTATATCAGATAAATACATTAAGTAAAGGAATCTTATATATTGCTCCCTGCATAGTTTGCTCTTTCTTGTTTCTCTTTTACCTTTACTAAATTAGGACAGGGAGAGACCTTGAAATGTTCTAATCAGGAGAGATTAGAAGGTACACTGCTACTTGGAAGTGTACCTGTATAGAGTAGAGGGCTCCAGGAAATATCTGAGTATATTCGAATGTCCCTGCGGGAGATCATTAAGAGAGGCAGGATCTGGTACCAGATCAGTGTACTATGACATGTTTGTCAGTCATCTGATGTGAGATTCTCAGAGCCAATCCCATATGGTAGGGCTGCCTGTAGAGTGATGCAGACCCTGTGAAAGCCTCTGATTGCATGTTAAAGATGAAGCTCTGATTTCGGGGAGAAGTTTCTTACCTGACTGAATGTCACCCTTCTGTGGGGATGAGATTCTGTGCTTTTCCTCTCTTGATGACCACTGACTGAAAATCATTAGAGGATCATGTCTAGAAAGCATTCTTTATTTAATTTCTTAAAGAAGCAAACATAGAAAACTTTCAAATTGAGGATCAAGGGGAATGACATCAGTGAAAATGTCAGAGTAGGGAGCTCTGGCTTGTGTCCATACCCAGAAACACTGACATACGTGGTAAAACCTGTCAAAATGATCTTATCAACACATGTAAGTTTTCTTTTCTTTTCACCCTGTAGATTTATCTTTCTTTGAGACTTACCTTACTACAGGATGTGGAGAATAAACAGGGAAGTAGAAACTGTATTTCCTGATGAGAGAATCACTAAGTCACATTAACTGTTCTGAGCTATGTCTTACTCACCGTGACTGTAATTAAAACAAACAAACAAACAAAACACTTTTTTTTTTTGTAAGTCAGTTCTGACATTTCCTCATTAAAGACAAGGTAACAGATACAGACTTAGATCTACCAGAATTGAGCAAAATTTTGATTGTACCTGTGTTGAATATATGAGCATGACCTGCTACAAATCTTCATTATACTTATTGCCACAACTGACAGTTTCCCTTTTTCCACTCCTGATATGTTGTATGTAAGGAATGCATAGGACACTAACCCCAGCTGGTCACAGGTAAACTCTGCCACGTGGATTACTGCATGTTTTCCTGCTGGAAGACCACACATTCTTGAGTATCATGCCTGCAGAGTATCTGGGCTCTTCTTTTTTCTGGATAAAGGTTAGATAATCACCTAATTTTATGAGAAATATATAAGTTGTATTTGCATATTCTTCAGCTTTTTATTTATCCATTCTCTTTCAAGTCCTAAGTGCAAGTATTAAAGTGATTTCCAAGAGGGTGGTAAATAAGACAGCTACATTTATGCTCCAAAATTATCAATAAATCATAATACAATTGTAAAGTATTAATGTGTGATTACTATGTAAATACTTATGTAAATGTAATTTTAGTAATGCTTTGTGGAGAGCTTCAGAATCTAGGTATTAAAAAAAAAAGAAGAAGAAGGAGTTCTTGAAACTCTCAGGGAATTATAGAGAAGTCTTTGTGTCTATAAATATCAATCTGAAATAATGCATATTCTCAGAAATAAACTAGGCATAAAATTGTAGGAAAACACTTCATGAAATGAAAGAGCATGTGAGATGGCCATACAAGAAAAAGAATATTCTCAGAGAATAATGAACAGTGTGGAGTTCAGCAGAAGGGTAATACAGATTCAGAGAGTAAAACTTTGGAGAGCCTAATCATGAGTTCCTCATATTTCATCTTTGGAGAGACGGTAGTCATTTGAAATATGATGTTATAAGATGACGTTAACATACTTAAATACTTTCATTTAGAAATGACCACTTAGAACCAGAATAAATGAAAGAGAACACAAAATTATGTTTCTGTTAATTTTTAAAGACCTCAGGTCGGTGCTGATAATTTAAAAATACATGATGTCTTTCACTGCAAAGTAAAGGAGCTGTTACAATGGAGGATTCCTGGACTGAATGTCAATATTATGACATAGTGCGAGTGTGTTTCGTGTTTGGTCATTGCAATCATTGTTGCTTTTGTTGTGGTCATCCATTTACTATGCTTGGTGTCAGGTGATTTAGCTCTTGTCAAAATAAAATACAGTCTGTGTGTGTGAAACAAAAACATACATGATGTCTTGATAAAATTGTATGGAATTTGAGATCTGGAAAAAAGCATTTCTTTTCTGTAATGCTGGGGTGCTAATTGGACATTTTTGCAAGAAAGAGATTTCAGGATGCAAATCTCGTGTCTCTAAGGTGGGAAGTCAGTTCACGGCGGAACATTCTATTATACCTGTGTGAGTGGAGAAATATTTCTTTGGAAGGAAGAGGTCATGAATCCCTTTTGCATAGTTAGTGGTTTATAGTATACTGAATGAGCAAAATGGATATTTCTGAACTTTAGAAAAAAATAGTATAGTTTTTCTGCATTTATATTATAAAGCTGATGTAAAATATCAAATTCTTTATTTTGAAAAACAATGTAATCAATTTGACATAATTCATATATACTGAACCTGTGGTACACACACAATGAAAACTTACATTCAAAAAATTTTTTGCACTTAAGAAATATTTTCAAGTGTAGTTGATTTACAATGTTGTGGGTTTTTAAAATACATATTTATTGGAGTATAATTGCTTTATAACACTGTATTAGTTTCTGCTTTATAACAAAGTGAATCACCTATATGTATACATATATTCCCCATATCCCCCCGTCTTGAGCCACCCTCCCACACTCCCTATCCCACCCCTGTGGGGGACATAAAGCACCGAGCTGATCTCCCTGTGCTATGCGGCAGCTTACCACTAGCTCTTTTACATTTGGTAGTGTATATATGTCAGTGCTACTCTCTCACTACGTCCCTGTCTCCCCTTCTGCCCTGTGTCCTTATATTCCTACATCTGTGTCTATATTCCTGCCCTGTCACTAAGTTCGTCAGTACCATTTCTCTAGATTCAATATATATGTGTTAGCGTACGGTATTTGTTTTTCTCTTTCTGACTTACTTCACTCTGTATGACAGACTCTAGGTCCATCCACCTCACTACAAATAACTCAATTTTGTTCCTTTTTATGGCTGAGTAATACTCCATTGTATATATGTGCCACATCTTCTTTATATATTCATCTGTCGATGGACATTTAGGTTGCTTCTCGGTCCTGGCTATTGTAAATAGTGCTACAGTGAACATTGTGGTACATGTATCTTTTTGAATTATGGTTTTGTCTAGATATATGTCCACAAGTGGGATTGCTAGATCATATGGCAACTCTCTTTATAGATTTTTTGAGGAACCTCCATACTGTTTTCCATAGTGGCTGCACCAACTTACATAGCCACCGACAGTGTAGAAGGGTTCCCTTTTCTCCATACCCCCTCCAGCATTTGTTAATTGTAGATTTTTGTAATGATGGCCATTCTGATCAGTGTGAAGTGGTACCTCATTGTAATTTGGATTTGCATTTCTCTAATAATTAGTGATGATGAGCATCTTTTCATGTGCCTATTGGCTAACTGTATGTCTTCTTTGGAGAAGTGTTTATTTAGGTCTTCTACCCATTTTTCCATTGAGTTATTTATTTGTTATTTTGTTATTGAGTTGTATGAGCTGTTTGTATATTTTGGAAATTCAGCCCTTGTCAGTCTCATCATTTGCTAATATGTTCTCCCAGTCCATAGGTTGTATTTTCATTTTGATTATGGTTTCCTTTGCTGTGCAACAGTTTATAAGTTTGATTAGTTCCTGTTTCTTTTTTGCTTTTACAGTAAGTTCCCTACATATGAGCAAGTTCTGTTCCAAAAGTGCGTTTGTAAGTCCAATTTGTTTGTAAGTCCAACAAAGTTACCCTAGGTACCCAATTTACACAGTCGGCTATATGGTATTGTACCATAATAGGTTTATAATACTTTTCACGCAAACAACAGATAAAAAACAAACACAGAAAGAAAGAAAACATTTTTAATCTTACAGTACAGTAACTTGAAAAGTACAGTAATACAGTACAACAGCTGGGATACTCGGGCTGGCATCGAGGGAACAGGCGAGAAGAGTTACTGATTAGAGGAGGGAGAGGAGGTGGGAGAAGGTAGAGGTGAAGGATTATCAGCAGTAGGAGACGGAGGGCAAGCTGCCATTTCACTCATGCCTGACGCTGATGACACAGGTTCTGGTTCCTTGCTGGATTTAATTCTATCTACCCTCTTGAAAAAATGATCCATTGATGCCTGGGTAGTAGCTCTTTTTTTCTCATCATAGATAACAAGGCAGCACTGGATTTCATTCTGAATGGCTGCTGCCACCTTTGGGTACCATTCTAGGTTTGGGTCCTGTGCCTCAAAAACTAACAGTGCTTCCTCAAATAAGATTCCCTTGCCATTTTCTGTGTCGTGAATCTCTTCAGTTCTTCAGTTACTTCTTCTTCCTCCTGTCCCTTTTATCCTTTCTCTGGGCCTCCAGTTCCATCAGTAAGCTCCTCATGTTGCACAGCAAGGAGTTCAATGAAATTGTCCTCTTGCAGATCTAGCTCCAGCTTATCGCTGAGGGTCACTACGTTGCTGAAGACCTCTTCGGACTTCTGATCTACCTTCTCAAATCCATAAAAATCATGAACAAACTGTGGGCAACGGTTCTTCCAAACCCCATTCATGGTGACCTCCATACCCTCACACCATGCAAAGTCAATGTCTTTTATGGTCTTGTAGATGTTATAGTCCTTCCAAAGTTGTCCCTAGGTTGTTCCTGATTTGTCACTTACCTTTAGTGCCTGACAAAAAATGTGACATAAATAATATTTCTTGAAAGTTGCTCTAACTTCCTGGTCCATAGGTTGGAGGAGCAACGTAGTATTCGGTGACATATGCACTCCTGTCACCTTCGCATGGAAGCCATCCATGGATGGGGCGTGGCCCAGAGCATTGTCGAGCAGCAAAAGAATGTTTTGCTGGAACGTCCTTCTCCAAGCAATATTTCTCTACATCTGGGATAAAGTGGTGGCAAAACCTGTCCTGGAACCTGGCCTTTGTAATCCAGGATTTGGGGTTACGCTTCCACGCAACAGGAAGAGAGCTCTTGGCTATGTTTTTAAGGGTTCTCGGTTCTCTGAATGATAAACTAAGAGAGGCTTCAGCTTCAATTCACCGGAAGCATTGCCGCCAAACAACAGTTAGCCTATCCTTGCTGCTTTACAGCCCGGCATCAACCTTTCCTCCTTACTGATGTAACTTCGGTCTGGCATCCTCTTCCAGTGCAGTTGTGTCTCATCTACATTAAAGACCTGGTTGGGTAAATGCACACCATCATCAATAATTTCTCAGAGTGTTTCCGGAAGTTCCCGGACAGCTATCCTATCTGCACTTGCTGCCTCTCCACTTACTTTTACGTTGTGAAGGTTGGCTCTAACCTTGAACCGATGAAAGCAGCCATGGCTGGCATTAAAAGACGTGCCCTCTGATTCTTTGCCGTGTTTCTTCTTCAAGTCTTCATAAAGGCTTTTAGCTTTCTCTTGAATCAGCATTAAGCTGAGCAGGACTCAGCACTGATGTTGATCCTGCATCCGCCCACTGAGAACTTTCTCCATCTCCTCCATCACTTTTCCATGCTTCTTCAATATTTTGTCAACATCGTCGGCACAGCAGACTTCACATGTTCCATGATCTTGTCCTTCTTCTTTAGATTCGTGCCAATGATTGAATGATTCATGTTATAAGAATGAGCGATGTCTAACATCTTTTTGCCTCGCTCCACTCTCTCAATTATTTTCACTTTTGTTTCCATCATTATCGCTTGGCGCTTCTTAACAGTACCAGCTACATCACCGCTGCTTTTACGCTTGCTTCCAGACATCTTGGGCTTGTACTCATCTTATACTACTTGTACTCTATACAGTACTGTACACTACACAAAAGCACAACTACTTATAGAGGATGCACACACATGACAATGTATGCCAGACACGTGAACTAACTTATATGATTGATCATGCAAATGGACGTTTGCATCTTTGAAAGTTTGCAACTTGAAGGTTCGTATGTAGGTGACTTACTGTATTTGTACTGCCTAGAGAGAACTACCTAGGAAAACTGTGGTATGATTTATGTCAGAGAATGTTTTGCTTATGTTCTCTTCTAGGAGTTTTAAGGTGTCCTATCTTATATTTAAGCATATATGCTGTTTTGAATTTATTTTTGTGTATGGTGTGAGGGTATGTTCTGACTTCACTGATTTGCATACGGCTGTCCAACTTTCAAAACACCACTTGCTGAAGAGACTGTCTTTTCCCCATTGTATATTCTTGCCTCCTTTGTCGAAGGTTAATCGACCATAGGTGTGTGGGTTTATTTCTGGGCTCTCTATTCCATTCCATTGATCCAAGTATCTCTTTCTGTGCCAATACCATGTGGTTTTGATTACTGTAACTTTGTAGTATTGTCTGAAGTTTAGGAGGGTTATGCCTCCTGCTTTGTTCTTTTTCCTCAGGATTGTGTTGACAGTTCTGACTTTTTATGGTTCCAGATACATTTTAGGATTATTTGTTCTAGTTCTGGGGAAAATGTCATGGGTAATTTGATAGGGTTCACATTAAATCTGTAGATTGCTTTGGGTAGTATGGCCATTTTAACATTATTAATTCTTCCCATCCAAGAATGTGGGATGTCTTTCCATTTCTTTGAATCATCTTCAGTTTCCTTACTAATGTTTTGTAGTTCTCAACATATATGTCCTTCACCTCCTTGGTGAGGTTTACTCCTAAGTATTTTATTTTTTTGATGCCATTTTAAAAAAAGGATTGCTTGTTTACATTTCCTTTCTGATATTTCATTGTTAGTGTAAAGAAATGTAACCAGGGACTTCCCTGGTGGCTCCGTGGTTGAGAATCCACCTGCCAATACAGGGGACACGGGTTTGAGCCCTGGTGAAGGAAGATTTCACATACCGTGGAGCAACTAAACCTATGTGCCACAACTACTTAGCCTGCACACTAGAGCCCGTGAGCCACAACTACTGAGCCCACGTGCCACAACTACTTAAGCCTGCATGCCTAGAGCCCGTGATCTACAAGAAGAGAAGGCACTGCAATGAGAAGTATGCACACAACAACGAAGACTAGCCCCCACTGGCCACAACTAGAGAAAGCCCGTGCACAGCAATGAAGACCCAATGCAGCCAAAATAAATTAAAAAAAAAAAGAAAAACCAAGAAATGCAACCAATTAATGTATATTAATCTTGTATCCTGCTACTTTGCTGAATTTGTTTATCAGTTCTAGTTGTTTTTGTGTGGAATTCTTAGGGTTACCTTTATATGTATTATCATGTCATCTGCATATAGTGTCAATTTTACCTCTTCCCTTTCAATTTGGTTAGAATTTACTTCTTTTTGTTGTCTGACTGTTGTGGCTAGGACTTCCAATGCTATGTTGAAGAGAAGAGGTGAGAGTGGGCATCCTGTCTTTTTCCAGATTTTAGCAGGAAGGCTTTCAGCTTATGAACATTGAGTATTATTTTGGCTGTGGCTTTGTCATAAATAGCTTTTATTATGTTGAGATATGTTTCCTCTGTACCCCCTTTGGTAAGTGTTTTTATCATGAATGGATGTTGCAGTTTTTCATATATTTTTTCGGCATCTATTGAGGTGATCATTTGTTATGTGTTTTTCCTTTGTTGATGGGGTGTATTATGTCGATTGATTTGCATATGTTGAAATACCGTTGTGACACTGGGGTGAATCAAATTTGGTCATGGTGTATGATTCTCTTATGTGTTGTCAGATTCGGTTTTCTAATATTCAGTTGAGAATTTTTGCATCTATATTTATCAATGATATTGGTCTGCAATTTTCATTTTTGGTAGCGTCTTTCTCTGTGTGTTTTTTTTAATCTTTATTGAATTTGTTCCAATATTGCTTGTGTTTTATGTTTTGGTTTCTTGTTTGTGAGGCATGTGGGATCTTAGCTCCACCAATAGGGATCGAACCTGCACCCCCTGCACTGGAAGGCGAAATCTTAACTGCTGGACCACCAGAAAAGGCACCATCTGTTTTTTTTTTTTCTTTTTTAGTAAATTTCTTTCTTTATTTATTTTTGGATGCATTGGGTGTTCATTGCTGTGCACGTGTTCTCTCTGATTGCAGCGAGCAGGGGCTACTCTTCGTTGTGGTGTGCAGCGTGTTCATTGTGGTAGCTTCTTTTTTTGAAGAGCATGGGCTCTAAGTGCATAGGCTTCAGCAGTTGTGGCTATCAGGCTCAGTAGTTGTGGCTTGTGGGCTGTAGAGAGCAGGCTCAGTAGTTGTGGCACACAGGCTTAGCTGCTCTGCGGCATGTGGGATCTTCCAGGACCAGGGCTCTTTCCTATGTCACCTGCATTGGCAGACGGATTCTTAACCACTGTGCCACCAGGGAAGTCCCCCCCCCCATCTGTTTTTGATATCAGGGTGATGGTGGCTTCATAGAATGTCTTTGGAAGTATTCCTTACTCTTCAATCTTTTGGAAGAGTTTGAGAAGAATCAGTGTAAGTTCTCCTTTGTATATTTGGTAGAATTTGCCTGTGAAACCATCTGATCCTGGACTTTTGTTGGTAGGGAGTTTTTTTTAAATTTCATATTCTATTTTGGTTTTAGTGGTCCGTATGTTCAAGTTATCTATTTCTTCTTGATTCAGGTTTGTTCGGATTTAAAAAAAACAACATATATTTTTAGGTTATGTTAGCACCTAAATACATACCATCTATTAGACCAAAAAAGAGCAAAGAAAAAATATTAAAATATTTTCTCAAATAGAAAAAGTATTGAAATATTTTTAAGAAATTGGGATAATAATACTAATTACAATAATGACAAATTATTCTGAACTTAAAGTCTACTTTATCTGAGATGCATATTATATGCTTATTGTTTTTAAATACATGGAATGTTTTCTCCTTTCTAATGTAATTCTTTTATTTTACCTGTATATTGTGAAAAAAATTTAGTTGCACATAATATAAAAAATTACACTTTAATAGAAGATATGAATCCATTTACATTTACTATAGTAGTGAAAATACTTAGGTTTAGAGGTACCATGTTATTGAGTGCTCATTTTATTTATTTATTTTTTTTAAAAGATTTAATTTGGGGGCTTCCCTGGTGGCGCAGTGGTTGAAAGTCCACCTGCCGATGCAGGGGACACGGGTTCGTGGCCCGGTCCGGGAAGATCCCACATGCTGCAGAGTGGCTGGGCCCGTGAGCCATGGCCGCTGAGCCTGCGCATCCGGAGCCTGTGTTCTGCAACGGGGGAGGCCACAACGGTGAGAGGCCCGTGTACCGCAAAGAAAAAAAAAAAAAAAAGATTTAATTTGGGGGGAGCATAAATTATTTATTTATTTATTTATTTTTGATATCTTTATTAGACTATAATTGCTTTACAATGGTGTGTTAGTTTCTGCTTTATAACAAAGTGAATCAGCTATACATATACATATATCCCTATATCTCCTCCCTCTTGCGTCTGCCTCCCACCCTCCATATCCCACCCCTCTAAGTGGTCAAAAAGCACTGAGCTGATCTCCCTGTGCTATGCAGCTGTTTCCTGCTAGCTATCTATTTTACATTTGGTAGTATATGTAAGTCCATGCCACTCTCTCACTTCATCCCAGCTTACCCTTCCACCTCCCCATGTCCTCGAGTCCATTCTCTATGTATGCGTCTTTATTCCTGTCCTGCCCCTAGGTTCTTCCCAACGATTTTTTTCCTTTTTTTTTAGATTCCATATATATGTGTTAGCATACAGTATTTGTTTTTCTCTCTCTGACTTACTTCACTCTGTATGATAGACTCTAGGTCCATTCACCTCACTACAAATAACTCAATTTCATTTCTTTTTATGGCTGAGTAATATTCCATTTTATATTGAAGATGTGCAACATGTTCTTTATCCATTCATCAGTTGATGGACACTTAGATTGCTTCCGTGACCTGGCTATTGCAAATAGAGATGCAACGAACATTGTGGAACATGACTCTTTTTGATTTATGATTTTCTCCAGGTATATGCCCAGAAGTGGGATCGCTGTGTCGTATGGTAGTTCTATTTTTAGTTTTTTAAGAAACCTCCATACTGTTCTCGATAGTGGCTGTATCAATTTACACTCCCACCAACGGTGCAAGAGGGTTCCCTTTTCTCCTCACCTCTGCAGCATTTATCGTTTGTGATTTTTTTGATGATGGCCATTCTTACCTGTGTGTGGTGATACCTCATTGTAATTTTGATTTGCATTTCTCTAATGATCAGAGATGTTGAGCATTCTTTCATGTGTTTGTTGGCAATATGTATATCTTCTTTGGAGAAATGTCTATTTAGGTCTTCTGCCCAATTATGGATTGGGTTGTTTGTTTCTTTTGTATTGATCTGCATGGGCTGCTTGTAAAGTTTGGAGATTAATCCTTTGTCAGTTGCTTCATTGGCAAATATTTTCTCCCATTCTGAGAGTTGTCTTTTCATCTTGTTTACATTTTCCTTTGATGTGCAAAATCTTTTAAGTCTCCTTAGGACTCATTTGTTTATTTTTGTTTTTATTTGCATTTCTCTAGGAGATGGGTCAAAAAGGATCTTGCTGTGATTGACGTCATAAAGTGTTCTGCCTATGTTTTCCTCTAAGAGTTTTACAGTGTCTGGCCTTACATTTAGGTCTTTAATCAATTTTGAATTTATTTTTGTGTATGGTGTTAGGGAGTCTTCTAATTTCATTCTGTTACCTGTAGCTGTCCAGTTTTCCCAGCACCACTTATTGAAGAGGCTGTGATTTCTCCATTGTATATTCTTGGCTCCTTTATCAAAAATAAGGTGACCATATGTGTATGGGCTTATCTCTGGGCTTTCTCTCCTGTTCCATTGATCTATATTTCTGTTTTTGTGCCAGTACCATACTATCTTGACTACTGTAGCTTTGTAGTATTGTCTGAAGTCAGGGAGCCTGATTTCTCCAGCTCTGTTTTTCTTCTCAAGATTGCTTTGGCTGTTTGGGGTCTTTTGTGTTTCCATACAAATTGTGAAATTTTTTGTTCTAGTTCTCTGAAAAATGCCACTGGTAGTTTGATAGGGATTGCATTGAATCTGTAGATTGCTTTGGGTAGTATAGTCATTTTCACAATGTTGATTTTTCCAATCCAAGAACATGGTATATCTCTCTATCTGTGTCATCTTTGATTTCTTTCATCAGTGTCTTATACTTTGTTGAGTAAATGTCTTTTTTCTCCTTAGGTAGGTTTATTCCTAGATATTTTATTCTCTTTGTTGCAGTGGTAAATGGGAGTGTTTCCTTAATTTCTCGTTCAGATTTTTCATATTGAGTGTATAGGAAAGAAAGAGATATCTGTACATTAATTTTTTTATCCTGCAACCTTACCAGATTCATTGATAAACTCTAGTAGGTTTCTGGTAGCTTCTTTAGGTTTCTCTGTGTATAGTATTGTGTCATCTGCAAACAGTGAGAGCTTAACTTCTTCTTTTCCAATTTGGATTCCTTTTATTTCTTTTTCTTCTCTGGTTGCTGTAGCTAAAAATTCCAAAAGTGTGTTGAATAATAGTGGTGAGAGTGGGCATCCTTGTCTTGTTCCTGATCTTGGTGGAAATTGTTTCACTTTTTCACCATAGAGAATGATCTTGGCTGTGGGTTTGTCATATATGGCCTTTATTATGTTGAGGAAAGTTCCCTGTCTGCCTACTCTCTGGAGGGTTTTTATCATAAATGGGTGTTTAATATTGTTGAAAGCATTTTCTGCATCTGTTGAGATGACCATATGGTTTTTATCCTTCAGTTTTTTAATATGGTGTATCACATTGATTTGCATGTATTGAAGAATCCTTGCATCCCTGGGATAAACCTCACTTGATCATGGTGTATGATCCTTTTAATGTGCTGTTGGATTCTGTTTGTTAGTATTTTGCTGTGGATTTTTGCATGTATGTTCATCAGTGATATTGGCCTGTAGTTTTCTTTCTTTGTGACATCTTTGTCTGGTTTTGGTATCAGGGATAAGGTGGTCTTATGGAATAAGTTTGGGAGAGTTCCTCCCTCTGCTATATTTTGGAAGAGTTTGAGAAGGATAGGTGTTAACTCCTCTCTAAATGTTTGATAGAATTTGCCTGTGAAGCCATCTGGTCCTGGCCTTTTGTTTGTTGGAAGATTTTTAATCACAGTCTCAATTTCAGTGCTTGGGATTGGTTTGCTTATAGTTTCTATTTCTTCCTGGTTCAGTCTTGGAAGGTTGTGCTTTTCTAAGAATTTGTCCATTTCTTCCAGGTTGTCCATTCTATTGGCATATAGTTGTTTGCAGTAATCTCGCATGCTCCTCTGTATTTCTGCAGTGTCATTTGTTACTTCTCCTTTTTCATTTGTAATTCTATTGATTTGAGTCTTCTCCCTTTTTTTTTTGATGAGTCTGGCTAATGGTTTATCAATTTTGTTTATCTTCTCAAGGAACCAGCTTTTAGTTTTTTTGATCTTTGCTGTTGTTTCCTTCATTTCTTTTTCATTTATTTCTGATCTGATCTTTGTGATTTCTTTCCTCTGCTGACTTTGGGTTTTTTTCTTTCTTTCTTTTTTTCTCTAATTGCTTTAGGTATAAGGTTAGCTTGTTTATTTGAGATGTTTCTTGTTTCTTGAGGTAGGATTGTATTGCTATAAATTTCCCTCTTAGAACTGCTTTTGCTGCATCCCATAGGTTTTGGGTCTTCATGTTTTCATTGTCAGTTGTTTCTAGGTATTTTTTTATTTCTTCCTTGATTTCTTCAGTTATGTCTTTGTTATTAAGTAGTGCATTGTTTAGCGTCCATGTGTTTGTATTTTTTTTACAGATTTTTTTCCTGTAATTGATATCTAGTCTGATAGCGTTGTGGTCAGAAAAGATACTTGATACGATTTCAATTTTCTTAAATTTACCAAGGCTTGATTTGTGACCCAAGATATAATCTATCCTGCAGAATGTTCCACGAGCACTTGAGAAACAGTGTATTGTGTTGTTTTTCGATGGAATGTCCTATAAATATCAATTAAGTCCATCTTGTTTAATGTATCATTTAAAGCTTGTGTTTCCTTATTTATTTTCATTTTGGATGATCTGTTCATTGATGAAAGAGGGGTGCTAAATTCCTCTACTATGATTGCATTACTGGCAATTTCCCCTTTTATGGCTGTTAGCATTTGCCTTATGTATTGAGGTGCTCCTATGTTGGGTGCATAAATATGTACAATTGTTATATCTTCTTCTTGGTTTGATCGCTTGATCATTATGTAGTGTCCTTCTTAGTTTCCTGTAATAGTCTTTATTTTAAAGCCTTTTTTGTCTGATATGAGAATTGGTACTCTAGCTTTCTTTTGATTTCCATTTGCATGTAATATCTTATTCCATCCCCTAAATTTCAGTCTGTATGTGTCCCTAGGTCTGAAGTTGGTCTCTTGTAGACCTCATAAATACCGGTCACGTTTTCAGATCCATTCAGCCAGTCTATGTCTTTTGGTTGGAGCATTTAGTCCATTTACATTTAAGGTAATTATTGATATGTATGTTCTTATTACCATTTTCTTAATTGTTTTGGGTTTGTTATTGTAGGTCTTTTCCTTCTCTTGTGTTTCCCACCTAGAGAAGCTCCTTTAGTATTTGTTGTAGAGCTGGTTTTGTGGTGCTGAATTCTCTTAGCTTTTGCTTGTCTGTAAAGGTTTTAATTTCTCTGTCGAATCTGAATGAGATCCTTGCTAGGTCGAGTAATCTTGGTTGTGGCTTTTCCCCTTTCATCACTTTAAATATGTCCTGCCAGTCCCTTCTGGCTTGCAGAGTTTCTGCTGAAAGATCAGCTGTTAACCTTATGGGGATTCCCTTGTATGTTATTTATTGTTTTTCCCTTGC
Organism: Globicephala melas; assembly: GCF_963455315.2. Taxonomy (NCBI): domain Eukaryota; kingdom Metazoa; phylum Chordata; class Mammalia; order Artiodactyla; family Delphinidae; genus Globicephala; species Globicephala melas. Next base: position 96,523,067 of record NC_083320.1, read on the forward strand.
TGCTTTTAATATTTTTTCTTTGTATTTAATTTTTGATAGTTTGATTAATATATATTTTGGTATGTTTCTCCTTGGGTTTATCTTGTATGGGACTCTCTGCACTTCCTGGACTTGATTAACAATTTCCTTTCCCATATTAGGGAAGTTTTCAACTATAATCTCTTGAAATATTTTCTCAGTCTCCTTCTTTTTCTCTTCTACTTCTGGGACCACTATATTTGAATGTTGGTGCGTTTATTGTTGTCCCAGAGGTGTCTCAGATTGTCCTCTATTCTTTTCATTCTTTTTTCTTTATTCTGCTCTGCAGTAGTTATTTCCACTATTTTATTTTCCAGGTCATTTGTCCATTCTTCTGCCTCAGTTATTCTGCTATTGTTTCCTTCTAGAGAATTTTTAATTCCATTTATTGTGTTGTTCATCATTGTTTGTTTGCTCTTTAGTTCTTCTAGCTCCTTGTTAAAACTTTCTTGTATATTCTCCATTCCAGTTCCAAGATTTGGGATCATCTTTACTGTCATTACTCTGAATTCTTTTTCAGGTAGACTGCCTATTTCCTCTACATTTGTTTGGTCTGGTGGGTTTTTACCTTGCTCCTTCATCTGCTGTGTGTTTCTCTGTCTTCTCATTTGGCTTTGGGGACTGTGTTTGGGGGCTCCTTTTGGCAGGCTGCAGATTCGTAGTTCCCATTGTTTTTCGTGTCTGCCCCCCATGGCTAAGGTTGGTTCAGTGGGTTGTGTAAACTTTCAGGTGGAGGGGACCGGTGCCTGTGTTCTGGTGGGTGTGTCTGGATCTTGTCTTTCTGATGGACAGGTCCACATCCAGTCATGTGTTCTGGTGTGTCTGTGACCTTATTATGATTTTAGGCACCCTCTCTGCTAATGGGTGGGCCTGCATTCCTGTGTTGGTATTTTTTTGGCATGGGATGTCCAGCACTGGATCTTGCTTGTCTCTGAGTGGAGCTGGGTCTTAGCATTGAGACGGATATCTCTGGGAGAGCTTTTGCCGTTCGATATTACAAGGTGCCGGAGGTCTCTTGTAGACCAATGTCGTGAACTCAGCTCTCCCACCTCAGAGGCACAGGCTTGACATCCGGCCGGAGCACCAAGACCCTTTCAGCCACACGGCTGGGGGTGAGAGTAAGAGGTCACTTTGGTACATCTCAAACACCACCAATGAGATTCACGGACCATTTTCTCTCCAGAAGTGAAGAAAACAAAATTCAGTCTTCAGCTAGTCAGCTACTTTGGTAGCCAGCCTCCAAGATGGCCCTAATTATCCCCTAATTATCTCGCAGTCTTCATGTACCTGTGTGGCTCCTTGCACTTGAAAAGGGCTGACTGTTTAACTAATAAGAAATTGAAGAAATGACAAGGTGCAGCTTCCAAAGTTATAAAAGACATTGCAGCTTCTGCTTTGGTTTCTGCTACATCACCCATCCTGGGGTAAGCCAGCTGTCATGTCATGAGGACACTCAAGCAGCCCTAAGGAGAGATCCATGTGGCAAGGAAGAGAGGCCTCTTACCTACAGCCACGTGAGTGAGTTATCTCAGAAATCAAAAATTTAGTTTTATTTACTTTTGGTTGCGTTGGTTCTTCGTTGCTGCATAGGGTTTCTCTAGTTGTGTGAAGCAGGGGTTACTCATTTTTGTGGTGCACAGGCTTCTCCTTGCGGTGGTTTCTCTTATTGTACAGTATGGGCTGTAGGTGCATGGGCTTCAGTAGTTGTGTTATGCAGGCTCAACAGTTGTTGCTTGCAGGCTCTAGAGCACAGGCTCAGTAGTTGTGGCATACGGGCTTAGTTGCTCTGCGGCATGTGGGATCTTCCCAGACCAGGGATTGAACCCCTGTTGCCTGCATTGTCAGGCAAATTCTTACCCACTGTGTCACCAGGGAAGTCCATTGTGCTCTTTTTTAAACCTAGTGTGTTTTCATTATTTTCTATCTTAACGATTCTGTATTAAATTAAAAAAATAATACTCCTTTCTACCCCTCCTGTTTGAGGATTATATATGAAGAAGTATGTCTTGTTTATTAATCTCAAATTTTCACCTTACTTTTAACAAGTAATCACAATGTCAAGTATTTAATACCTTTCACTTCCACCTTGAAAAGCATGGATATTATAGTGCTAATATATTGCCTTCCCTAGTCTATCTTTTTTACTTTTTGTTATGTATAAAAAACAACTAAAAACATGCATGGTTTGTAAGGAAATGACAAATTTCAGAAAATTCAGAATCTGAATACACTCTATGCCTAGTTTCTAGATAAAGACACAGAAAATTGTCAGATACTCAGAGACCCCCCCCCCACCGGGTCCCATTCTAGTGACTCCCCTTAAGGTTTAATATTGTTCTGGTATCTAACAAAAAGATCACGTTACCTGTATTTTGTATTTTATGTAAATGTTATGGCACAGTAAAATCACTTTTGGATTGGGCTTTTTATTTTATGTTGTTTGTGAATATGCCTATATGGTTGCCTGTTGTGATCATGTATTGACACTGTTGCATAGGATTCCATAGTGTAAACATTTAACTACTAAGTAATTTATTCCAATGTGTATTAAAATATGAGTGATTTTTAGTTTGTGTCTGTTGAGAATAGTACTGGCATATAAATTCTAGAACTTGAGCTTTGGTGGTGTGTGTATAAATTATTGTTCAGTATACATGTAGTAGTAAAATTTTTGAGTCATAGCTTTCATGTCTTTATCTGTTTAGATACTTCTAAATATTTTCAAAACATTTGTATGAATTTTCATGCTCAGCAGCAGTGAATGAGATTCAAGGATTACACACCATTCTTATCAAACTTGATAATACCTGTCGTTTTCATTTGAACTTTGTGGTTCGTGAGTGATAATTCCAAGGATTGCTTTTGTTTCATTTAATTGACTACTGAGAAGCCAAGCATCTTTTGATATGTTTACTTAACATTCTGTACTCTCTTTTTTGAAATATCTTTTGGTATATTTTCCCCATTTTTGCTATTACATTTTCTTCTTATTGAAGACTTTTTTTTTTTAACATCTGAAGACTTCTTATTTAGGAGTTTTTAATATATGCTTGATATGAGTTCTCTCTTTCTATCTCTCCTTCTCTTTCTTACGTGAGTGTCAGTTTTTAATGTTAATAACATCTAATTTGTTATTTTCTTCTTTATTTATTTAGCCTTATTTCTATTTATTTATGTAGTCTTCTTATCTGTAGCAGAATACATTATTTATTCTAAACCACAGATATGTTTTCATTTCTTCAATAAATCTAATTATTAAGCTTTAAATTTAAGTTAACTTTCTACATGTGTTATATCATAGTGAGTATTAATTTTTCTATGACAGCTGAAAGGTTACATTTATTCAGAAAATGTTGTATTCAGCTTTCTTTTCATTTGCTCCTACTTCTCACTGATTCACAGAGGTAAACATCACTTCATCCATGGATCTGACTTTTCTCTTGTTTCTCATGGTCATTCTCACTAATTCATCTTGCCTCCTGAAATCTTTAGCAATACCATTATTCCACAGACTCAGAAACCTTCCTTGGGCCTTTTTCCTCAGAAGATTGAATATTCCCACATTTTAAATGGGAGATTGCAATAAGTTAGGAGAAAATGCCACAAGGGTCTCTCATTTTATTTTTCACATCTTGTATCAGCCTCTGCTTGCACTCGGTGTTCAAAGATTTTTGTACAACACATTGATGGAAGATGCCAGTTGTTTCTCTCCTTGGGGCAAAAGACAGATTAATTACCTGACAAATAAAATAAAGACAGTATCTTGCTCTGTTCAAATGTTGGACAGGATTGCTTGCATCCTAATTTAAAAGTTTCAGGTGACTGAAGCTTAAGATTCCTAAGCTTTAATCCATACTTGCACCATGCACAGCACCCAACAGGACTGCTTTACATAACCCCATGAGAGTTTTGTGTGCAAGTGGAACAGATAAAAATATAAAAGTGTTGCTGTCTTCTTGTGTCATAAAAATGATTTTTTTTTGTCTCATTTAAAGTATTTTTTTTCTAAAATCCAAAAACGTGTCAGGCTAAAATACTGGAATTTCAAATATGGTAAAATATAAAACCCTTCAAATTTCTTTCCAGTGTTGTAGATTATGGGATGCCGTCAGAGATATGACTTCATTAAACACAATAGGTAAGATTCCTTCATAGGCCTGATTGGGGAATATGAAAATAATCCCTGGAAAAATCTGGACATTTTCTGGTTCTCAAGTATTGGTTAAGATGGTAGAAAGGACCCTTCATTGTCCTATATGTGAATGCAGATCAGTTGAGAGAGGTGGGGATAAAACAAGCAGCCTAAATATCCTTTATGTTTGCTGTACTACTAGTAGAAAGAGGAAGGGTCAACAAGTCACCATGGTTGATATAGCACATAAGCTGCTTGAAACTACACAGAAATGTACCTGCTTGTATTTTCTGTGCAGTTACCCTCTCGTTTGGTGTGCCCTGATACCTCCCTCAATTTATGTATCAACTCCAGCAGCATTAAGCAGAAATCCAAAGAAATCTATTCTTTGGAATTATGAGGAAGGGAAGAGTCGAAAATTTTGTAGCATGCTCTATGCAAATATACACGTTACCATCCTTATCTATGTCATGCCATGCATGGAGGGTCAGTAGGTTCAGGGGATTCTGGCAGCACCAAGGTCTGTGGGGTTCATCACAGGTGCATTCATGGGCAATAAAAGAGAAGGGCCTTATCTTGGTCAGTTTCTCAATGCTAGTAGCTACAAAAAGAAGCGGACAGCAGACATCTTAGGGAGAAGAGCCAACATTAAATGAAATGTCCTAATTACTCTAGGCAACCTCTCACGATAGCCTCCCATAGCTCCACAAATCCCTACATCCTTGCACAAGGGATAGTGTAATATTACTGGAGCATGTGACTGCAGATTGACATTATTTTTGTTGTAAAAAATAAAAATAGTTTCAAGTGATAGGGTTTGAAAAGGTTTCACAGTGCAAGGGAAACTATTGTAACAATGTGGACAGAACCCTTTGGATGGATACATCATGTTTTTGTTTTTGTTTTTTTTGCTGCTTCAGAATCTGTAGGAGAGATTGGTGTATTCCATGATACAGTCCCGCTTCTTATAAGTTTTAGATGGAATACCCCATTAGGAAGAAGTGCACGTAAGGAAGATTAGTGATTCAAACTACTCTGCCCTCTGTCAGCAGTGGGTGCAAAGGGATTTAGACCAAGTGCTTTCATCCTTTGATGTGCAAAGTTTTCACTATATGAATGTTTTGTTTGTTTGCAGGTCAGGAGACTTGGTCTCAATATCCTTGTTTAAAAAGTGTTATTACATGTCTGCCAGAAAGAATTGCTGATGGTACTGGAAAAAATTGAGGGTTATCCTTAACAATTAAGGGTTTTGTAGCAACATGGATGGACCTAGAGATTGTCATACTGAGTGAAGCAAGTCAGACACAGAAAGACAGACATCATATGATATTGCTTATATGAGGAATCTAAAACAGAAAAAAAAAGGTACAAATGAACTTATTTACTCAACAGAAATAGAGTCATGGATATAGAAAACAAACTTATGGTTACCAGGGGATAAGTGGGGAAGGGATAAACTGGGAGATTGGGACTGACCTATACACACTACTATATATAAAATAGATAAATATTGATAAGGACCTGCTTTATAGCACAGGGAACTCTACTCAGTGGTCTGTACTGGTGTATACGGGAAAAGAATCTTAAAAACAAATGAGGGTTTTGGGATTATATAATAAATATAAATGTGCAAACCTTTTACATGAAAGGAAAAATCAGTGAACTCTGTGGTCCCTGTTATGGTGTAAACATTTTGTACCTCTAATTTTAAAATTTTGAAACCCAGCTCCTGTGTTGATGGTATTAGGAGGTGGGGCTTTTGGGAGGTGATTAGGTCATGAGGCCAGAGACCTCAAACATGGGATTAGTGACCTAATAAATGTAGCACACAGAAGATCTTATGCCCATTACATGATTTCATTGCTGAGCGAGAAGACCCACATAATGAACCAGAAATTGATCCCCCACCAGACACCAAGTCAGCTGGCAACTTGTTCATTTTTTTTTTTTTTAATTAATTTTGGGGCTGCGTTGGGTCTTTGTTTCAGTGTGCGGGCTTCTCATTGGGTGGCTTCTCTTGTTGTGGAGCACGGGTTCTAGGCATGCGGGTTTTAGTAGTTGTGGCACACGGGCTCAGTAGTTGTGGCCTACTGGGCTCTAGAGCACAGGCTCAGTATTTGTGCTGCATGGGCTTAGTTGTTCCATGGCATGTGGGATCTTCCCGGACCAGGGCTTGAACCTGTGTCCCCTTTATTAGTAGGCAGATTCTTAACCACTGCACCACAAGGGAAGCCCCTGGGAACTTGTTCTTGAACTTTTCAGCCTCAGCAATTATGAGAAAACAAAAATACTCTGTTGTTTATAAAACACCAAGTCTCGTATTTTGTTTTAGCAGTCAAAGAGCTGGCTGAGGAGAAATATCTGTGAGCTTGAAGACATATCAAGAGAAACCTTTAAATCTCAAAAGAAAAGAGAAAATGGGCAGGAAAGAAATCAACAGAGCAATCAATAATTGTGGAACAACGAAAAATGCTGTGACCTATACATAATGGGTATAGCAGGAGGAGAATAAAGATAACAAAGAACAGAAAATGTTTTTTAAAAATGACTGAGAGGGCTTCCCTGGTGGCGCAGTGGTTGAGAGTCCACCTGCCGATGCAGGGGACACGGGTTCCTGCCCCGGTCCGGGAAGATCCCACATGCCGCCGAGCGGCTGGGCCCGTGAGCCATGGCCGCTGAGCCTGTGCGTCCGGAGCCTGTGCTCCACAACAGGAGAGGTCACAGCAGTGAGAGGCCCGCGTAACGCAAAAAAAAAAAAAAAAAAAAAATGACTGAGAATCTCCCCAAATGAATGTCTGACACTAAATCCACAACATCCAAACTTAGAGGAACATATGAATAGTAAAGAAAACTGACCAGTATCTCTCAGGAACATCAATGCAAAAATCCTCAACAAAATATTAACAAATCGAATCCAACAATACTTTGAGAGAATTTTATATCGTGAATGAGAGGGAATAATCCCAGGTATGCAAGTCTGGTTCAACATTCTAAAATCAAATAATTATATCCATCATATCAACACCCTTAAGACAATCATGAGCATATCAATAGATTCAGAAGAACTTTGAAAAAATCTAACACCCATTCTTCATAAAAACTCTCAGTTAAAGAAATAGACTGGAGCTTTCTCAAGTTGATAACAAAGATCTACAGGAAACTTTTATCTTACATCATGATTAATGGTCAAAAACATGAAGCTTTTCCACTAAATTCAGGTAAAAGCAAGGATGTCCCCTTTCATGACTCCTTTTCTATATTTTATTCCAAGTCCTTGCTAATGCAATAAGGCATGAAAATAAATAAAACAAAAACAGATTGGGTAGAAAAAAATGAAAGCAGCCTAAATAAAATGTAGACCAATATACTTTATGGACACCTGACCAAAGAAAATAGACACTATGCATATAAGTATACAGAAGAATAATCCAGATTACATGCTGCTGTGAAAAAGCAAATTAACAATACAAATACATACGATTCTAGCCATTAGAATGGCTAAAATGTGAACAATGACAAGAACAAATTCTGTAGTGGATGTGGAACAATAGGAAATGTCATTTGTTATTGGTGGAAATGAAAAATAATACAGCTACTTTGGTAGTCTGATTGACACTTGCTATAATATTGAACATTCCCTTACTGTACAATCTGGCAAGTGTTCTCATGGATGTTTACCGAAAGTAGTTTAAAACATACTTCCAGATGAAAATCTGCATATGGATATTTATAGCACCTAATTCAATATTGCCAAAATGTGAATGAAACTAAGGTGTCCTCCAATAGGTGAATGAAATGATATAGTATTAATATATTCTGGGAATGGGATAATATTGAGCATTAAAAAAGTAAGCTATCAAGCCATAAAAATATGTGGGAATTCTTTTTTTCTTTTGAAATATAGGTGATTTTCTTTATTTTGTAATTTAAATTTTATTGGAGTATAATTGATTTACAATGTTGTATTCGTTTCAGCTGCACAGCAAGTGATCCAGTTACACATACACATATATTCATTCTTTTTCAGATTCTTTTTTGATAAAGATATTCCCAGAATATTGAGTAGAGTTCCCTGTGCTATACAGTAGGTCCTTGTTGCTTATCTATGTTATATATAGTAGTATTCGTATGTTTACCCCAAGTTCCTGATTTATCCCTACCCCCCACCTTTCCCCTTTGGTAACCATACGTTTGTTTTCCAAGTCTGTGAGTCTTCCTCTGTTTTGTAAGTTAGTTCATTTGTATCAATTTTTAGGTTCCACCTAGAAGTGATATCATATAATATTTGTCTTACTCTGTCTGACTTCCTTCACTTAGTACAATCATCTCTAGGTCCATCCATGTTACTGCAATTGGCATTTTTTCTTCTATTTTATGGCTGAGTCATATTCCATTATACATATGTATCACATATTCCTTACCTATATTCATATGTTGATGGAATTTTGGTTGCTTCCATGTCTTCGCTATTGTAAAGAGTGTTTCAGTGAACATTGGGGAAGATGTTTCTTTTCGATTTATGCTTTCCTCCAGATATGCGCACATGAGTGAACTTGCTGGATCATCTGGTAGCTCTATTTTATTTTATTTCATTTCATTTCAATTTCAATGTTTTTGGAGTATAGTTGATTTACAATGTTGTGTTACTTTCTGCTGCACAACAGAGTGAAGCAGCTATACATATATCCAATCCTTTTTGGATTCCTTTCCCATACAGGTCGTTACAGAGTATTGAGTAGAGTTCCCTGTGCTATACAGTAGGCCCTTATTTGTTGCCTCTTTTATATATAGTGGTGTGTATATGTCAATCCCAATTTCCAATTTATCCCTCCCGCCTCCCCTTACTCTGGTAACCTCCATTCTGTACTCCATAGTGGCTGTTACCAATTGGCATTGCCACCAATAGCGTAGCATTGGTGGCGCAGTGGTTAAGAATCCGCCTGCCAGTGCAGGGGACACAGGTTCAAGCCCTGGCCTGGGAAGATCCCACATGCCACAGAGCAACTAAGCCCGTGTGCCACAACTACTGAGTCTGCACTCTAGAGCCCACGAGCCACAACTACTGAGCTCACATGCCACAACTACTGAAGCCTGTGTGCCTAGAGCCTGTGCTCCACAACAAGAGAAGCCACTGCAAAGAGAAGGCTGCGTACCACAACGATGAGTAGCCCTGCTTGCTGCAACTAAAGAAAAGCCGCGCGCAGCAGTGAAGACCCAACACAGATTAAAAAAAATAATAATAAGTAGTAGGTTTCTCTTTTTCCCACACCATCCGAAACATTTCGTGTTTGTAGACATTGTGATGATGGCTATTCTGAGTGGTTCCAGGTGATACTTCTTTGTACATCTGATTTGCATTTGTCTAACATAAAGCAATGGTGAGCATCTTCATATGCGCTTTTCTTTTTTTGAAGTGTGAGTAAAATTTACCCCTTGAAAAAGGGTTATTGAAAGTTTGCCTTGTTTTGAAGTCCATTTCGATTACCTACCCTAAGACATTTTTCGAGGGCTGTTGTCATTTACAGCTCCTCAGGCATTGTGAATATGAAGGGCCTATAAGGTCCAGTTTTTAGAGTTGTTGTTATGGGGAACAGAAGGCAGCAGGATTTCTACTGTCCCTGTCTGGTTACTGACACAACCTTAGATGTAGGGAAAGTCCTGTTCCTGGGTTTTCAATTAGAGTGGAATGTGCCTGACCAAACATGTAAGGGCTTCTGTCCCATTCCTTCTTCTCCCTTACCCTTCATCCCCCAAACAAATGCAAACCCCTGCAAAATCACCTGTTGAGGGTGCTGTCTTGCAGAGTTGGGATGACCCTAACGAAGGATTCTGGAGGTCGGAACCCAAACACCAGGATATGTTGAGACCAGGTGATTTTCCAAGTGTCATCCAGCCCAGAGAGTCCACCATCCTTTGGGTGTCAGAGGGTTGATTTAGTAGTATTAGGGCACACTTAGATCTGGAGATTGTGATCCCATGCAGAGGGGACCAGGTACTACATGTTCAAGCGGGGAGAATTAGCTGGCATATCCTCCCGAGGTCCTCAGGCCCACAACAGTCCAGCCTTGGGACAAAACTGGGTCTGTGTCCAGAGATGTGACACTAGCACATTCACCACGACTAAATGAATTTAGTGATCACTTTTCTTTTCTGTAATTTAATTTTAAATTTATAATGGAGTATAGTTGATTTATCATGTTGTGTTCATTTTTTGATATATACCAACATGATTCATTTATACAGAGATGACTATATATTCTTTTTAGAATTATTTTCCCATTGAGGCTACTAAAGGGTGTTGAGAAGAGTTCCAAGTGCTCTACAGCAGGTCCATGTTGATTACAAGTTTTTTCTCTGTAAATATGTATATACTAACTCTAACCTCATGAATTATGCCTCCAACACAGCTTTCCAGTTTGGTAACCGTAAGTTTGTGTTCTAAGTCTGGGACTCTGTTTCTGTGTTGTAAGATAGTACCTTTGTATCAATTTTTAGATTCCACTGATACATAATATCATATGATATTTGTCATTGTTTGATTTATGAAACTTAGTATAAATGTACCTAGGTCCTTCCGAGGGGCTGCAAATGGCCTTATTTCATTCATTTCATGGCTGAGTAATAATCCATTGTACATATCTACCATAATTTCTTTATCCAGTCTTCCTTCCAAGGACGTTTATGTAGCTTCCAAGTAGATGCTCTTGTAAACAAGGCTGCATAAATTTTGGAGTGCCTGGGTCCTGCCAATTTACGTTTTTTCCAAGATACAGGCCCAGGAGTGGAAGCGCCATGTGCTCTGAAGCTCTGTTTTTGAGACTTTTAAGGAGTCACCACCCACTTCTCCAGAGTGGCTGTTAGCAATTTACATTCCCACCATCAGCTTGTCAGGGTTCCCTTTTCTCGACGCCCTGTCCTGCATTTCAGGTTTTACACATTGTGAGCTTGGCCATTCTGACTGGTGCGAAGTGATACCTCGTTGTAGTATTAATTTACATTGCCCACCTGTTTTGTTGGCCAAAAAGGGAGTAAGGGTTTTTCCTGAATATGTTAAGGAATAACGCATACGGCCTTTTTGGCAAACTGCATCATTGGCGATGTTCAGCAGCTTTGCATGTGCTTCAATGGCGAGTGCAAACTACCTCTTGAAATCCCTTTCCTGCAATTCTGCCTTGCTTACAAGGCCCTTACGAATACTTGGCTCAAGAAATGACTCCATTAGAGGTGTCAGTTACAACCCTGCATGTCTGTGAATTGCAGTGCCCCTGAGCACCAGTTTTCAACTTGTTGTTTAGGGAAGCAGCCACAAAGGGGCAGGCTTTCTACACACCCATTCCAGTTCCTGGGACACCTGAAGGATAGGGAAATTCTTCTGGATTAGGAAACTAGAGTGGCATGTGCCTGTCCAAACATCTAGGGCTTGTGTCTCATTCCATACCCCCATTCCCCTTCTTCACACGGAAAATTCCAAGCTGTGCAAAACCGGCTGTTGAGGGTGCTGCCTTCCCAAAGTGGGAACACTCTAAGGAAAGGAGCTGGGGAACCCCAATACCAGGAGAAGGGGAGATGAGGTGACTTTTCCAAACTCTTCCCGAACAGACGGTGTACCATCCTCTGGATGTCCCATTCATGTTTTAGCTGTAGGAAGGGTCCCCTGCACCTTGAGATATGGGACCCATGGAATGGGGGCCAGGCAGTATTACTCTAAAAGTGCTGCATTTGCTGTCCCATCCTCACCAAGCCTCTCAGACCCATGTGTATAGCGCCTTAGGTCTCATCCAGCTGTGTGTCTAGATGTGGCCAGTACAGGTTGCATAACAGCTCCTGAACAAATTTTGTAAGAATTTCTCTCTCTCTCACAGTCTTTTTTTTGTTCCTGTTATTTAATTATATAATGGGGTATAGCTGATTTTCAATACTGTGTTTCTTGCTGCTCTACATCTATCCGCTAGACTCACTTAAAGAGAGACATCAATAAATTCTTATACAGATTCTTCCCAGTCTTATATATTCTTTTCCTGTGACAACAGTGTGCTGAGTCCAATTCTTTGAGCTATACAGTAGGTTCTGTCGATTACTTATTTTGTTTATGGAACAGTATCTGTGCGAATTTCAAACTCCTGGTTTATGCATCACCCCACCCCACCTTTCTCCTTTAGCAGCTATAAGTGTGTTTTCTAAACGTGTGACTCTGTTCTGTTTTGTAATTCAGTTCATGTGTAGCGATTTTAACATTCCCTCTATAGGTGATACCTTATGATAAGTTTTTGTGTGTGTGACTTTTTCCAATTAGAATCATCATACCTAAATCCACTCATTATGCTGCTACTAGCCTTATGACATTGATTTCATGGCTGAGGGATATTCCATTGTACATATGCACCACAACTTCTTTATCCATTGTTCTCTTTCCTGGGATATTTAAGGTGTACCGAAGTCGAGCTTCTTGTAAACAGGGCAGCCCTAAACTTTTGGATGCCTGTGTCCTGTCGATTTTTAGTGTTCGCAAGATATTCGCCCATGAGTGGAAATGCCGTATGCTCTGTAGCTCTGTTTTCTAGATGTTTTAGGAAACAACATACACTTCTCCAGAGTGGCTGTTGGCAATTTACATCCCGCCCGTCAGCATAACAAGGCTCCCTTTTCTCCATGGCCTGTCCTGCTTTTCTGGTTTTTACACTTTTTTAGGATGGCATTTTTGACCGATGGGAAGTGAGACTTCTTTGTAGTGCGGATTTGCATTGCTCGCTTGTTTGGTTGGCCAAAAAGGGCGTATGCGTTTTTTCCTGAAAGTATTCAGGAAAAAACGCATACGCCCTTTTTGGCCAACTGCATCATTATCGAACTTCTGTCGCTTTCATGTGCTTTAAATGTGAGTCCAATCTACCTTTTGAAAACTGCTCCCTGCAATTCTGCCTTGCTTTCAAATCCTCTGCATGCCTTACCTTAATATATTTTTGGACGATAGGTGTCATTTATAACTCTGCAGGTTTGTGAATTGCAGTGCCCCTGAGCTCCAGTTTTCAACTCGCTTTTTTGAGAGCTGGCCGCAAAACCGCAGGATTGCTTCAGGCACTATTCTTGGTGGGGGGGGGGGCAGCCTGAGCCTTTGGTTAATTCTTCTTTCTGATTGGAAATTAGAGTGACATGTGCCTGTCTGAACACCTAGAGCTGGTCTTTCATTGGTCCCCTGTCTTCCCATTCACCCTCCGGACAAATTGCACACTGTACGAAACAGGAGGTTAAAGGTGCTTATTTTCCAAGTGGGGAGATTGTTAGTAAAGTGGCTGGAATGGCGAACCCGAGCGCCAGGACATGAAAAATGAGGTGCGTTTTAGAAACCTTTTCCGATCACACGGTGTACCATCCTCTGGGCTTCCCATGAATGTTTTAGATGTAGGAAGATTCCCTTGAACCTGCAGATTTGGGGTCCATGGAATGGGTACCACGCAGTATTACTTTAAAGGGACTGCATTTGCTCACCCAACCTCACCAATCCTCTCAGCCCCAAGAGTGTCCAGGCTTATGTCTCATCCAGCTGTGGGTCTAGATGTGATCAATCCAGGTTACACCACAGCCCCTGAACGAATTTGGTAAGAATTTCACTCTCTTTAACTGTCTTAGTTTTTTGGGGTTTTTTTTGTAGTTTATTTTTATAATGGGGTTTAACTGATTTTCAATGCTGTGTTTATGCCACTTTACACCCACTTGATTCACTTACGGAGAGACATCAATAAACACTTTTTAAGATTCTTACTAGTCAGATATATTCTTCTGTGGTGAATAGGGCTTGTTGAGTCCAGTTCACTGAGCAATGAGCAGGTGTCGTCTATTACATATTCGGTTTACGGAACGGTATCTGTACTAATTCCAAACTCTTGTTTTATGCATCACCCCACCTCACCTTTCCCCTTAAGCAGGCAAAAGTGCATTTTCTAAATGTGTGACTCTGTTCCGTTTTGTAATTCAGCTCATGTGTAGCCATGTTTACATTCCCTCTCTAAGTGATATCTTATGGTAAGTTTCTTTTTCTGTGTGACTTCTTTCACTTAGAATCCTCATGCCTAAATCCATTCATTATGCTGCTGCTGGCCTTATGACGTTGATTTCATGGCTGAGTGATATTCCATTGTACATAAGTACCACAACTTCTTTATCCATATTTCTCTTTCCTGGGATATTGAAGGTGTACCGAAGTCGAAGTTCTTGTAAAAAGAGCGGCCCTATACTTTGGGTTTCCTGTGTCCTGTCGATTTTTAGTTTTCCCCAGATATACCCCCTTGAGTCGAAATGCCCTATGCTCTGTAGCTCTGTTTTTTAGATGTTTAGGAAACACCATACACTTCTCCAGAGTGGCTGTTGGCAATTTACATGCCACCCGTCAGCATAACAAGGCTCCCTTTTCTCCATGGCCTGTCTTGCATTTCTGGTTTTTACACTTTGTGTGTGTGTGTGTGTGTGTGTGTGTGTGTGTGTGTGTGTGGTATGGTTTTTACACTTTTTTCGGATGGCCCTTTTGACCGGTGGGAAGAGAGACTTCTTTGTTGTGCGGATTTGCACTGCCCACTTGCTTGGTTGGCCAAAAAGGGTGTATGCGTTTTTTCCTGAATATATTCAGGCCCTTTTTGGCCAACTGAATCATTGTCAAAGTTCTGTCGCTTTTCATGTGCTTTAAAGGCGTTTCCAGTCTCCTTCTTGAAAACTGTTTCCTGCAATTCTGCCTTGCTTTCAAATCCTCTTCATTGCCTCACCTCAATATATTTTTGGACGATAGCTGTCATTTATAACTCCATAGGTTTGTGAATTGCAGTGCCCCTGAGCTCCAGTTTTCAACTCGCTTTTTTGTCAGCTGGCCTCAAAACCGCAGGATTGCTTCAGGCCCTAATCTGGTTCTGGGGTGGCAGGCTGAGCCGTTGGTTAATTCTTCTTCCTGAAGGGAAATTAGAGTGACGTGCCTGTCCCAACACCTAGAGCTAGTGTCTCATTGGTTCCCCTTCTTCCCGTTCATCTTCCGGACAAATTGCACACTGTACGAAACAGGAGGTTAAAGGTGCTGATTCTCCAAGTGGGGCAATTGTTAGTATAGTGGCTGGAATGGCGAACCCGAGCACCAGGCGACGAAAAATGAGGTGCATTTTAGAAACCTTTCCTGATCACACAGTGTTCCATCCTCTGGGTTTCCCATGCATGTTTTAGCTGTACGGAGATTCCCTTGAACCTGGAGATTTGGCACCTATGGAATGGGTACCACGCAGTATTACTTTAAAGGGTCTGCATTTGCTCACCCAACCTCACCAATCCTCTCAGCCCCAAGAGTGTCCAGCCTTATGTCTCATCCAGCTGTGGGTCTAGATGTGGTCAGTACAGGTTGCATCACAGCCTCTGATGGAATTTCTCTCACTTTCACTGTCTTTGTTTTTTGGGGTTTTTTTGTGTAAATATATATATATATATATATATATATATATATATTATAACTGAATCACTTTGCTGTACACCTGAAACTAACACAACATTGTAAATCACCTAAACTTCAATAAAAAAAAGAGAAAAATATTTTTTAAAACTCACTTAAAATACTAATTTCATCTGTACTGACTTTTTTCTACCTGTGCCAATATATATGTGTTTAAATGAATAGAATATATATTTTCAAAAGGTGTTTTTAAAAAAATAAGATAAAATGCCAACCCCTTGGGAGGAATCTGAGGGAGAAATGGAATTATACTCATAGAAGAGTTAGTACAGTGCCTGCCAATAGATGTCAGTTCCACTCTTCCCTTTCCCATTATAAGGAATGGGATTCTGGTGATAATAATGTAGAACATTTATAGTAATTTAAAAATTACAAAGCAGTTTCATGTACATTCATAGAATTATCAAGTATTAGTCTTTGAAGATAACTTAAAAGTCATCTCACTCTTTGTTCCTATTCATGAATAAACTGAAGTCAAGAGAATTTATGTAACATATTCAAGGTCACCCAGTTAGATAATGGCAAAATTATGATTGAAAACATGGGTGATATTTTGTTCCTAAACATACTTTTGGGTATATTTTCTCTTTACTGGATATGTAGAGTAATATCTTATAATAGTAGCGATTGTTTATAATCATTTACCAAATTCTATGATTTTCCCAACACTTTCTCATGTAATTCCTCCAACAATATTCCAAGGTGGGTACTATTATTTTCCCATTCAAGGAGTCAGGAGTGGAGGCTCAGAGAGGTTGAGTAACATCTACAGGGTCACTCAGCCAATAAGAGACAGTGTAGGAATGGGTCTGACCAACTTCAAGTGTGTGCTCCTAACCCTGAAAGGCATTGTCCAAATGGGATTATTAAAGGACAGTTTGAGTGGAATTAGTTGCACTGTTCAAAGCATCTGTGTAACTCCCTGTGATTGATATTTATTGCTAGGAAACATGGCAGTGGAAAGTCTACCTGCTTTGGAGTTAGGCAGACTTGGGTTGGAGTTAGAACTCCAGAGAAGGAGGCCTGTTGAGTGGAGTCGTTTAGTAGGGACTTTGGTGTCAGTCTGACCCATGTTCCAGGCCTGGCCCTGCCACTGACCAATTATGTGACCTTGGGCAAGTTCCTTGTCCTCTCTAACCTCTCTTTCCCATCTGTGAAACAGACATAATCATAGTAGCAACCTCGTTGGGTTGTTGTAAAGAGGAAATGAGAGCAATGATGTGTATAAAGTATATACAGAGCACTTTGCACCGTACTTGTTACCTAGTGGGTTCTTAAAGTTAACTCTCATCACTGTTGCCTTCGTTATTGTTTAACCTCTCTGAGTCTTGCTTTCCCTATTGGTAAAATGAGATCTATATTATAGTGTAATCATTAAGGAAATGTATGTAAAGTGCTTGGTACTTAATAAATGGTGACTCACAAGTCCAGGGTGTCCTAGAGGCTTTCATCACTAAGTCTTGGATAACTGCAAATAAATATTAAGCTATTGGAAAAATATAGATAAGTAGTCTCAATGCCTGTAATGTCGCCCAGTGAGGGAAGTTGCTTCCTCATCCCTATTTTCTATTTTGTAAAACCAATGATCAGGGGTAGATGAAGAGCTACAGTTTAGGGAAGATGTGAGCTTTGCCTGGGACTAATTTTTTAAATGGCCGACACACTCTCAACCCCAAGGTTAAAAAGCAAAATCTGTTGGTCTCTTGTCTTTCTCAAAAGTTAACCAAGTTCACTAATTCCTGAGTTCACTGAGACATTAGACTTAGCTTATCAGAAAAATGATTTAAACTAATTAAAATGGAAATAGTCCCAGAAGGCTCTTGAGGAGGGAATAAAAGGCGGGGCGTTTCATGGCTTTGCAAAGAGTGCTGAGTGCATGCCTTTCCTCAAACGCACCGCTTGCGCTGCGTGAACCGCGCTCATGTTTACACTCAAGTGGCTGAGTGTCCTCTTCACACTCCTTGGCAGGCAGGGAAACAAGCGGTTGTCTGACGCTAGTGTCACCTTGGGGAGGGTGTGGAGCTGTGAGTGGTATGGCGGGTCCAGGGGAGCAGGCGTCCTGGACCAGAAGTTCCCTTAAGTGCACACAGGTAGCAAAAACCAAACATCCCCGGGATGCTATTGTTGGCGGGTGGGCAGAGAGACGACCCAGGAGAGCCCTGCTGGGAGCCCGTGCCTTCAGCCACAGTGCTCTGAGGTCTCCCTGCCTGGCACAGGCTCCTAAAGAAGGCTTGCAGGGGCGTAGGGGTGGGTTCTGTTATCATGGCGGCCTCTCTTCTTCAGATTCCCTCCCGGAATACAGGGTGCACAGGGGCGGAGTGGGATGTCGGAAACCACGGGGCAATAGAGAGGGCGGGAGACTTAACCCCAGCTCAGTCTTCTATCAGCTGGGGACCCTGGGTAAGTAGATAAATTAACTACCCTGCCTTTGCTCCCTGACTCCGCCGTCTGTAAAATAAGAAGGAGGGCTGTGAAAGTGAACTGCAGAAATGTGTTTGCTGTGATTTATCGTGAGTGCTCCAAATATGTCTTCCAATTTTTTTTAAGATCATTAATGTCAAAGGTTGGAGAATTAGAGATTACATCACAAGAAAAAACAAACAAAACAAACAACACCTCCACCCGAGCTTTCCAGGCTTCCTGTTCAAAGCATGAAACAACACCCAGGGGACTGTCTTGATAAACACCCAAAGTCTAAATCAGTAGTACAGTTTTAAAAATAACGCTTGATTTAGATTTTCCTGGCTTAAAACTGCCTTGAAAGACTTTTTCATCAAACGGTGACATACTCGTTCTAAATTAATTTGAGAGATTAAGTCATAAGGACTGTTTGAAGAAACTTGAAAAACATTCTTCTTGAACACGTGTTATCTCAATAAGTAAATGAATTTCTAACTTTGGTATTTCAAATTAAGTATTTGCCTATTGTCTAGAAAAAAAGTCTTTTTATATTTCTGAAAAGCTCCCTACTGTCATCTTAATTATGACAAAGCATTTAATTTTGTAGGAACACTGCCCTTTCCACAGCTCAAAGGGCAGTTGGCACAAAGATCAATTAATGAATTCTGAATCCCTGATTTGCATACAGATTAAGGCCATAACTATGAAGACTCAGAATCTTCCTTTTTTTATAAATTAGCTCATTTATGAAGAGCAGCCCAAACTGGATCCCTTGACTATTCCAACCTTTACTATAGGAAACAAAGATATGAAAAAATATGTCTCCTGAAGTACAACCTGTAGGTTTCCATAGAGAGAGACAAAACCTACACCTCCCCCAAATAACAGTGCCCAAGCGGGGAGAGGAGATAATATTTATCGAGCATCTGCTTTGGAATCTAAAAACATTAGAGGCATGATCTCATTTTACTTTCAGAGACTCCATTTCATTTTAACCCTTACGATAACACTATGACATAGACATCCCTTCCAGTTTTCTGCATCCTGCTTCCCAAACCTGTCTCTCTCTCCATCCATCCTCCCTGCTTCAACTCCAGGTAGACTGGCGCATCCCAGCACTTTCATATTGTGGCACATGGGGAAAAGTATAATATTTGCATAGCACCTTGAAACAAACAGCAGAGTCTTCTGAAGCACTTAGATAAGGCTTGGTGAGAACATATATATAATAAGAAAAATAAAATATATATAGTAGAAGATATTAAATACTGAATTTGTACTACACTTACAAATTAAAAGTTTTGAATTTTTTGAGAAACTTAAGCCTGCTTTTGCAAACACAGCTTCAGTATTTATTGGAAAAGTTTATTTAAGCTTAACTTACGCTCACTGAAATACACAGATTTTAATACACCTTTGATCATTTTTGACAAGTGTACAAATACTACCCCCGCCCCCAATCAAGATACAGAACGTCTTTTTGCCTTAAGAAGTCTCTTTGTGCCTGCAAACAGTCAATGCCTGGCCCTAGAAGCAGCCCCTTGATCTGGTATCTAATATTGTGGAAAGGACTTCATATAAATGGAATAATACAGTATACACTCTATTGTGTCTGGTTGCATTTATTAAGCACAATATTTTAAAGATTCATTCAGTTTGTTGCATGTATTGGTAATTTGTTACAGATGTGCCTCATTTTATTGCGCTTCACTTTATTATGTTTGAAGATATTGCTTTTTTTTTTTTTTAACAAATTGAATGTTTGTGGTAACCCTGCATCGAGCAAATCTATCAGTGCCATATTTTCAACATAGTTGACTGGATATTTGCTTGCCTCATGTCTCTGTGTCCCATTTTGGTAATTCTCATGATATTTCAAGCTTTTTCTTATTGTTATAGTGGTTACGGTGATCTGTGATCAGTGATCTTTGATGGTACAATTGTAATTGTTTGGGGGCACCACGAACCATGCTCATATAAGACAGTGAACTTAATTGATAAATGCTGTGTGTGTTGTGACTGCTCAACTGATCGGTTGTTCCCCTGTCTCTCTCTCTCTCCTCGGGTCTCCCTATTCCCTGAGACACAACAGTATTGAAATTAGGCCAGCTAATAACTGTACGATGGCCTCTAAGTGTTCAAGCAAAAGGAGCACATCTCTCAGTTTAAATCAAAAGCTAGAAATGATTAAGCTTAGTGAGGAAGGCAAGCCAAAAGCTGAGGTAGGCCAAAAGCTAGGCCTCTTGCACCAAACACTTAGCTAACTTGTGAATGCAAAGGAAAAGTTACTGAAGAAATTAAAAGCGTTACTCCACTGAACACACAAATGACAAGAAAGCAAAACAGCCTTATTGCTGTTATGAGAAAGTTTTAGTGGTCTGGATAGAAGATCAAACCAGCCAGAGCATTCTCTTAAGCCAAAGGCTAATCCAGAGCAAAGCCCTAACTCTCTTGAGTTCTATGAAGGCTGAGAGAGGTAAGAAAGCTGCAGAAGAAAAGTTTAAAGTTAGCAGAGGTTGGCTCATAAGGTTTAACGAAAGAAGCCGTCTCCACACATAGAAGTACAAGGTGAAGCAGCAAGTGCTGATGTAGAAGCTGCAGTGGGTTATCCAGAATATCTGGCTAAGAGAGGGTGCTACACTAAACAGCAGATTTTCAATGTAGACAAAACAGCCTTGTGTTGGAAGAAGATGCCATCTAGGACTTTCATAGCTAGAGAGGAGAAGTCAATGCCTGGCTTCAGTGCTTCAAAGAACAGCCTGACTCTCTTGTTAAGGACTAACGCAGCTGGTGACTTTAAACTGAAGCCAATGCTTATTTACCATTCTGAAAATCCTAGGGCCCTTCAGAACTACACTAAGTCTACTCTGCCTGTACTCTAGAAATGGAACAACAAAGCCTGGATGATAGCACATCTACTTACAACATAGTTTACTGGATATTTTAAACCCACTGTTGAGACCTACTGCTCAGAAAAAAGATTCCTTTCAAAGTACTACCACTCATTGACAATGCACCTGGTCACCCAAGAGCTCAAATGGAGATGTACAACAAGATTCATGTTGTTTTCATGCCTGCTAACACGACATCCATTCTAGAGCCCATGGATCAAGGAGTAATTTAGACTTTCAAGTCTTATTATTTAAGAAATACATTTTGTAAGGTTATCATTGCCATAGATAGTGACAGATTTGGGCAAGTAAATTAAAATACTTCTGGAAAGGATTCACAATTCTAGATGCCACTAAGAACCTTTGTTATTCATAGGAAGAAGTCAAAATATCAACATTCACAGGCATTTGGAGTAAGTTGACTTCAACCCTCATGGATGACTTGGAGGGGCTCAAGACTTCACTGGAGGAATTAACTGCTGATGTGGTAGAAATAGCGAGAGAACTAAAATTAGAAGTGGAGCCTGAAGATGTGACTGAATCGCTGCAATCTCATGATAATACTTTAATGGATTAGGAGTTGCTTTCTTATGGATGAGCAATGAAAGTGGTTTCTTGAGGTGGAATCTATCAATACTCCTAGTGAAGATATGAAGATGGTTGAAATGACAACAAAGGATTTAGAATATGACATAAACTTAGTTGATAAAGAGCAGCAGGGCCTGAGAGGATCGACTCCAATTTTGAAAGAAGTTCTACTGTGGGTAAAATGCTAACAAACAGCATTGCATGCTGCAGAGAAATTATTAATGACAGGAAGAGTCAGTCTATATGACAAACTTCATGGTTGTCTTATTTTGCCATGGCCACCCCAGCCTTCAGCAACCACTACCCTGGTCAGTTAACAGCTATCAACATTGGGGCAAGACCTGCACAAACAAAAATCTCCCTTAAGTCTCAGATGCTGGTCAGCATTATTTTTAGCAATATTTTTTAATTAGAGTATGTGCATTGTTTTATAAAACATGATGCTATTTCACACTTAATAGACTACAGTCTAGTATAAGCATAACTATCATAGGCACTAGGAAGCCAAAAAATTTGTGTGACTTGCTTTACTGCAGTATTGGGATATTCACTTTATTGCAGTGGTCTGGAACCAAACCTGCAATATATCCAAGGTATATGTATATGGATATCCTGTTGTACCTGTATATGGATATCCAGTTGTACCTCCATCATTTTTTTTAATGATACTTTTCTTTTCTCTATGAATTTCTTAGGTGCCCTTGTTGAAAAATCATTTTACTATATAGGTGTGGGTTACTATCTGAACTCTCTGTTTAATCCCAAGAATCTATTTTCTATCTTTTACCAATATCATACTATTTTGATTAATGTAGCTTAAAAGGGAGGACTGAAGTGAGGTTAAGTCCTCCAAATTTGTTTTTTCTTTTTCAAACTTGCTTTGACTATTCTAATCCTTCGTTTTTTCTCTAAAGTTTTAGAATCAACTTGTCAATTTCTACACACAGTCTGCTGTTATTTTGGCTGGGATAGCACTGACACTAGGGCGTTTGTGTAGAATTCCCATAGTAACACTGAGTCTTCCAATTCATGAACATGGTATATTTTCCCATTTATGTCTTTAATTTCTCTTAGCAATGATGTTTAGTTTACAGTATAAAAGCATTGTGTATCTTTAAATTTTTTTATTGACATATAGTTCATTTATCTTTTGTTAAACTGATCCTTAAGTGTTTTATGTTTTTGGGTGCTATTATAAGATGGTGTCTTCTTTTAAGTTTTCAGTTGTTCATTGCCAGTATATAGAAAAAACATTTGATTTTATATATTGACTTTGTATTCTGTACCTTTGTTAAATTTTACTTATTAGTTCTAGTCTTTGTACATACTTCAGTATATTCTATGTACAAAATTATTCTATCTAGGAAAAAAGACTTCTGCCTTTATAAACTTCATGCTTTTCATTTTTTAGTGGTCTTACTGTGCTGGGTAGGACCTCTAGTAAATCTGTGATAAAAGATAAGTAGTGACAATGAACATTCTTTTCTTGTTCCCAGTCTTAGGAGGAAAGCATTTAAAATTCATTGATATTAGTAATAGGTTATTCATGGATGACTTTTATTAGGTTGGGAAATTTACATTGATTCTGAGTTTAAGATTTTTTTGTGATGTGAAATAGTGCTGAATTTTGTTAAATGACTTTCTGAATTCATTAACAGAAGCATATTATTTTTTTCCCTTTAATCTGTTAATGTGGTTAATTATATTGATTCTTCAAGGCTTAAACAATCTTACACTCCTGGGATAAACTCCACTATGTCAGGATGGATTATTCTCTTTATACATATATATGTATGTTTTATATTCTCTCTCTCTCTCTCTCTCTCTCTCTATATATATATATATATATATATATCTGAATTCAATATACTAATATTTTGTTAAGGCTTTTGCATTTATATTCATAAAGACTGGGGTTTTTGTAGAAAAATTTTAATTGACAAGTTCAATTTCTTTAATGGATCTAGGATTTTCTTTTTTGTTGTGTCAATTATGCTTTTCAAGGAATAGTTTATATCATTTGAGTTATCAAATTACTAGTATGAAGCTGTTCATAATATTCTCTTATTATCATTTAATGTCTGGATGATCTGTAATTTTGCTGTTTCCTTCATTGTTGATATGTGTGTTTTTTTTTTCATGCTCGATGTTTATCACTTATTGATCTTTTCAAAAATTCTACATTTCTTGATTTCTTTGCTATTGTTTGCTTTATATTTCCTTGATTTTGCTCTAGTTTTTATTTTCTTTTACTTATGTGCTTTGGATTAATCCTCCACCTTTTTTAGCTTCTTAAAGTAGAAGCTTGGGTCATTGATCTTACATCTGTACTCTTTCTTAATATAGACATTTAAAACTATGAAGTTTCCTCTAAGAACTGCTTTATTTGTGTTCCATAAAATTTGAAATTGTGTGTTTCACTATATTTCTGTTCAAAATATTTTCCAGTTTATTTTGCTGATTTTTAAAAATGCATTTGTTATCAGAAATGTGTTGTATAATTTCCAAATATTTGAAAATTTTCTAGATTTGTACTATCCAATACAGTAGCTACTGGTCATATATGGATATTTAAATTTAAATTAATTGAATGAGTTAAGATAAAAAATTCAGTTGCTAAGTCACTCTAGCCAAATTTCAAGGGCTCAATAGTCACACATGGATAGTGACCACCTTATTGGGCAGTACAGATACAGAACATTTTCATCATTGTGGAAAATTCTATTACAATATTTTATTGCTGTTTATTTCTAATTTAACACTATTGCAGCTGGAGACTATACTCTGTATGATTTTGACTTTTGAAATCTACTGAGACATTTTATGGCCAAGAAAATAGTCTATCTTGATGAATTTTTCATGTGCACTCTATTATTAGGTGTAGTGTTCTGTAACTGTTAAATCGAGTTATATCTTCCATGTCTTTCTTAATTTTTTTGTCTAGTTGTCCTGAGAGATGTGTTAAATTCTTCAACAAAAATTGTGGATCCATATATACTATTTTTTAGTTCTGTTGCATTTAAAATTATTATATTCTCTTGACCACCTAACCCTTTTGTCGTTATGAAATGCCTCTCTATCCCAGTAACACTCTTTATACTGAAGTCTACTTTTGTCATAAAATATAGTAATGGTAGATTTTAATTATTAGCATTTGCATGGTATATCCTTTTTCATTTTCCACTATTTTACTTTCAAATTTTCTGTGTCTTTACATTTAAAGTGTCTTTCTTGTCAACAGCATACACTTTGGTCTTGTTTATTTTTAGCCAGTCTGACGATCTCTGGCTTTTAATTTGGCTCTTTAGTCCATATGCATTTATTGATATATGTGAATTTTAATTTACCATAGTCATCTTTGATTTATATTGTTCCATCTGCTCCTTGTTTTTATTTTGTTCCATTTTTTTAAATTGGAGTATAATTGCTTTACAATGTTGTATTAGTTTCTGCTGTACAACAAAGTGAATCAGCTCTCTCTATATATATATATATATATCCCCTCCCTCTTGAGCCTCCCTCCCACCCCCCATCCCACCGCTCTAGGTCATCACAGAGTACCGAGCTGACTTCCCTGCACTATACAGCATCTTCCCACTATCTCTTTTACACGTGGTAGTGTATATATGTCAATGCTACTCTCTCAATTTGTCCCACCCTCCCCTTCCCCACCATGTTACAAGTCCGTTCTCTACATCTGCATCCCTTTTCCTGCCCTGCAGATAGATTCCTCCTTTTCTGCCCTTTTTTTTGTGTGTGTGAATTAAGTATTTTTAGGTATTTATTTTAGTTTTATTTTCCATGGTAGTTATTATCATTAGTTATGTCTCTCATTATCATGATTTTAGTGGTTGATCTAGCGGTTACAATATGACCTCTAACTTGTCACATCTACAATGAAAAATTATTCTACCACTTCACAAACAATGTAAGAATCTTAAAATAATATATTTTCATTACGATTCTCTCACTCTTTGTGCTCTTCTTATATATTTTACTTCTAAATATGCCATAACCTCATATTACGATGTTATTATTTTTACTTTAAAAGGTTGTCTTTACATTGTGTATATTTATGTGTGTGTGTGTGTGTGTTTTCTATGTCCTTTATATTTGCTGACATGTTTTCTCTTCCTTCACAGAGAACTGGGTCTCTATCTGGTATTATCTTTATTCAGCTAAAATAATTTAGTATTCCTTATAGTAGAGGTTTGTTGGATACAATTTCCTTCATTTTTACCTTTTTGAAAATACCTTTATTTTGCCTTCCTTAATTTTCATGAAATATTTCCACTAGACCTAGAATTCTAGATTGATTTTGTTTCTCCTTTCAGCACCTTAAAGATGTCATCCCACTTTCTTCTGGTCTCCATTGTTTCCAGTGAGAAGCTATAATTTCTATTGTTGTTCCGCTTTGCGTAATGTGTCTTACTTTCTCTGGCAGCTTTTAAGATTTTCTCTTTATGTTTGCTTTCCAGCAGTTTGACTGTGATGTTTCTAAGGATGCTTTTGTTAGTATTTCTTTGTATTTATCTTTCTTTGGGTCTGCTGAGCTTATTGAATCATGGGTTGATGTCTCTCATGTATTTAAAAAAATTCTAGGCCGTTCAAATATTTCTCGTGGGACACAAATTACATGTTTACTTGGACATTATATATATCCCAGGTGTGTGTGTGTATATATGTGTGTGTGTATATATGTGTCAGATATCTTGAATGCAGAGTTTGAAAATGAATTGTCTGACTGTTTTCAATTTCACTGATTCCTTTTTCTGCTGTGTCCAGTCTGCTAATAAACTCATTGAAATAAGTCTTTATCTCTGATATATTTTTTGTTTCTAGTATTTCCATTTGGTTATGAAATTGTCCATCTGTTCAAACATGTTGTTCACTTTTTCTATATATTTCTATATTTTTCTACATATATATCTATATATTTTTCATTATATATATTTATTATTATTATTTTTTAAATGCCTGTCTGATAATTCCGACAACAATGCTATTTACTAGGTGTGGTTCTATTTACTGTTTTCTGTTTAAGGAAGATTTACTTTTCCATGTGTCTTGTAACTTGATTTTGATGGAATTCAGACATGATAAATTATCAGTGAATATTAGAGTCTGAAGCAAACAGTAATGTTATCTAGAAAATGGTAGACTTTTTTGTCTGGCAGACTGTTAGGGAGAAGGTTTGAGACAATCTAGTCTGTCGTTGGTCCAGGTCTGAAAGTTTTGCTGCTTGAGTTAGATTTAGTTCACTGTGTGCTTCACATTATTTGACGGGGGAATCAGAACATTTCCTTTAGCAGGACTTGGAATATGAGTGCCTGGGGGGATTTTATCACTTCTTCTTTCCTGCCCTTAACTTTAGCAGCCTTTGTGTGCTTTGTCTTCTGCCTGCCTCCCAACTGCCCATGGCCCCCTGCCTTGTACTCAGTGTTAGGCCTGGGGGGTTCTCTCAATACTGCTGTTCTGCCCTTGGACTCCGGCTGGCCCTATGTACTGATGTTTGGGGTGAGGTGTCTTCCTCAGCTCTCCAGCTCCTCCCTGAGTAGGGAGAAGGACCGAACCTAGTAAGGTAAGGTCCTTAAGTGTCTGTGGCAGTTCCTTCAGCTCTCCTTGGACTCCAGCAGGCTCCGCCCACCTGCGCATGGGGACAGAGAGGAGTGCTTTCCTCAGCTCTCCAGCTCCTCCCCCAGGAGTAGACAGCTACTGCCTCAAAATCAGCACCAGGATCTTAGAGCTGGGGGAGTTCCCTAAGTTCTCCTGCTCAGACTCTGCAGTCTCCACACACCTGTGCATTGGGGGTGTCTCAGCAATCTTGCCATACCCCAATCTGTCTGGTGGGCCTTCAGTGAAGACTTGTGGAAGGACTTGGTGGGTAGGGGCAGACCCCTCTGTGTCTGAGCTCCTGAAGATATAAACCCATTTAAAATTGCACTAAATACAATGCACCCCAATAGTCATAGCAACACTGCTTACAATAGCCAAGACACAGAAGCAACCTAAATGTCCAGCAACAGATGAATGGATAAAGAAGATGTGGTACATCTGTATGTCTTCTCTGGAGAAATATCTGTTTGGATCTTCTGCCCATGTTTTGATTGGGTTGTTTGTTTTTTTGATATTGAGCTGCATGAGCAGTTCGTATATTTTGGAGATTAATCCCTTGTCGGTCGCTTCATTTGCAAATATTTTCTTGTGTTCTGTGGGTTGTCTATTCATTTTATTTATGGTTTTCTTTGCTGTGCAAAAGCTTTTAAGTTTAATTAGATCCCATTTGTTTATTTTTGGCCAAAAAGCACATGAAAAGATGCTCAACATCACTAATTATTAGAGAAATGCAAATCAAAACTACAATGAGGTATCACCTCACATCAGTCAGAATGGACATCATCAAAAAAATCTACAAAAACAATAAATGCTGGAGAGGGTATGAAGAAAAGGGAATCCTCCTACACTGTTGGTGGGAATGGAAATTGGTACAGCCACTATGGAGAACAGTATAGAAGTTCCTTGAAAAACTAAAAATATTGCTACTATATGATCCAGCAATCCCACTCCTGGGCATATACCCTGAGAAAACCATAATTCAGAAAGATACATGCACCCCAATGTTCATTGCAGCACTATTTACAATAGCCAGGACATGGAAGCAGCCTAAATGTCTATCAACAGATGAATGGATAAAGAAGATGTGATACATATATACAATGAATATTACATATATGCAATGAATATTACTCAGCCATAAAAAAGAATGAAATAATGCCATTTGCAGTGACATGGATGGACCTAGAAATTATCATACTGAGTGAAATTAAGTCAGACAAAAACAAATATATGATATTGCTTATATGTGGAATCTAAAAAATGGTACAAATGAACCTATTTACAAAACAGAAATAGAGTCACAGATGTAGAAAACAAACTTATGGTAACCAAGGGGGAAAGGCATGGGGTGGGGTGGATAAGCTGGGAGATTGGGATTGACATATATACACTACTATATATAGAATAGATAACTAGTAAGGACCTACTGTATAGCACAGGGAACTCTACTCAATTCTGTGTAATGACTTATATGGGAAAAGAATCTAAAAAAGAGTGGATATATGTATACGTATAACTGATTCATTTGCTGTAGAGCAGAAACTAACACAATATTGTAAATCAACTATACTCCAATAACAATTAATTTTAAAAAAAGAAGATGTGGTACATATATACAATGGAATATTGCTCAGCCGCAAAAAGAGAATGAAATAATGCCATTGCAGCAACATGGATGGACCTAGAGATTATCATACTAAGTAAGTCAGATGGAGAAAGACAAATATCTTATGGTGCCACTTATATGTGGAATCTAAAAACATGGTACAAATGAACTTATTTACAAAACAGAAATAGACCCACAGACACAGAAAACAAACTTATGGTTACCAAAGGGGGAAGCGGAGCAGAGAGGGATAAATTTGGAGTTCGGGATTAGCAGATACAAACTGCTGTATAAAATAGATCAACAATAAGGTCCTACTGTATAGCATAGGGAACTATACTCAATATCTTGTAATAACTTATATGGGAATAAATCTGAAAAATAATATATATGTCTGAATCACTCTGTACACCTGAAACTAACACAACATTGTAAATCAACTATGCTTCAATTTCAAAAAATGCGCTAAAGATTCAGCTGTTTTTCTTATCAGCTTCCTTTTCCATTCACAGTGCTGCCAAGGATAAAAGCTGCTCTCAAGGAGGATGCTGTTGTTTTTTGGATTTGGGTTCATTAGGTTTCTTTACGACCTGAACACTTGTACAGGCTTTTAAAAAACTACGATTTTGTAGATTATCTGCCTTGTTCTTGTTGTCAGGGTAAGAGTGATGTTCTCTCGTGACTTGCCTCATCCCAAGTGGAAGGGGAAGTCAACATAGCTTTTTCTATCAAGTTTTATGCAGAAATGGTTGCAAGCATATCCTAACTCGCTTTTTAATGTGTTCTCGTCAAATTCACATCATCACCACTGAAAACAGAGTTTCACACAGAGGTGCTAAAATATTTGAAACTATTTTTTATGACCATTCAAACATTTGCAAGAGTTCAAGTTATGTTTAACTGTATGCTAAACATTGTTAAACAGTTACGTTAAAGTTTGAAAACCTTAATAGTGCTTCCTTTTCTTTTATTGACAAACGGTACGTTAAATTTTATTTTGTAATAATGCAACCAGAGTTCAAATGCAAACTATTTGGGGCATATCAAGTATTTGAAAATAACAGTGAGGCTCCACTTTACAAAACGTGCATGGCAAAGCCTTCACTTGGGAAGCTATCTGGATTGCTACTAAGAGCACATCAGCCACAGATCAACACTTTCTAATTTGTGTGAACTAGAGGTGTGGAGCTATACTACCCAGTGCCTTCCAGGGCCCCTTGGCTACCTTCACCGCAACAAGTTGCACCTTGGCCTATGAGCCCTGTTCTGTGGGCATTTGGAATATGAACTCTAGTGGGTCCATGGGTCTCTTGGTCGTGATGGGCAGCTGAGTGCTTTGCCGCTGCCTGCTGATGCAGAGGTCCAGATGGAACCACTCTGGATGCCACCTGAGAAAACCATGGGCCCACCATTAGACCTCACCATGCCTGCATCACCCTTCAAGGAGCCCTAGAAGCATTCCATGACTAGAAGTGCTTGGCCTTGTGTTCCTGGCACTCCTGGCTTCCTTGGATATGCAGAGGGCTGAGGGAATTGGTATCTCACAGTCCACCTTCAACCATAGGCACACCCCAATTGGGGAGCTCAGAGACAGAAGTGGTCCCACACTACTTCCAGGCACTCCAGGCTCCCCTGCTTTTCTCTCACCTAACCCTGTGTTCTGATCTTTGTTCTCACTTGGAAGGTTGCGAGGTAAAATGTTGACAAAAATAGCAGGTAAGGAATGGATAATGTTTTCGTATAAATATGTCTCAAACACTGCAGAAACAAACTCCTACTAAAAAAAATTACTTTCTAACTGAAATTCTAATTTTACTGGGAGTCCTATATTTTTATTTGTGAAATCTGGAAAGCCTACTCACTTGGATATAGCCAGTAATAAGGCAAACTCCTTGTTATTTTAGTCCTTGATTAGCTATGTTCAGTTGACCAGCACACTCAACCTCTGTACCCTCATCAGCTCCACTGTCAGGCAGGGTTGGGTGAGACTCAAATGAGATAATGAATGTAAGTGCTATCGGTGTATTATAAACTGCTCTACAGAGGTAAGACAGCATAGTGACTACAGAAATGACTAAGTCTAGTTAAATGCCTAACGGTAACAGAGAAGAACAAAGCTGACACCATATTGGGTCTCTTCCTTTAGCTCTAACCCTTGTGCTCTGTTGCAAGTGCTTAGTCATGCTGGCCCTGCACCTTTGTAAAAGAATATTGCCTATAGCTTGAAATATCTCAGTGCTCTGCCTTCTAGTCTTAGCCTTTAAATGTATAACAATTTTCCATTCATACAGAGACAGAAAGTTGCAGAACAGAAAATAGCAATTGTCTTGGAACATTACAGGAACATTGTGAGGAGACCTAGGCTGACAGCTGCAAGAACAAAGGATTCCGGCCCCAAGAAGCATGCAACAGCCAGCCACACCCCTTCCCCTTTTAGTATAAAAGAACCCTGCATTTTAACTCGGGTAAGATGGTCCCTTGGGACACCAGTCCACCATCTTCTCAGACTACTGGCTTTCTAAACAAAATAGCTTTTCCTTCTCCGGCACTTTGTATTTTGATTTATGGACCTGTCGTGCAGTGAGCAGTACTAGCTTGGACTCCGTAACATAACCATTTTTAAAAAGTCCTTTTACACTGCTCTCATTTCAGGCTGCAATGTCTGTCCATAGGGGAGACAGGATAGCGTAGTTGTGGACTTCTAAACTCGAAACCTTAGTTTGAACCCTGACTCTACCAGTTAACTAGCTGTGGGATGTTGGACAAACGATTGGCCATGTCTATGCTTCAGACTCCCTCTATGTAAAATAAAGGTACTGTTAGTACAGAGCTCACAGGGTGCTATGTACTCGCACTTACAATAGTATCAGCAGGTAGCAAGTGTTCAACATGTGAGCAGATCATCACTGTTTTGCATCAAACAGGAGATTGCCACCACTACCTTTTTACAAGCATTTCCCCACAATACTGATAGATGTTCTATGAAACAAAAAAAGTTTCTATGATTAAAAATTTGGGAAATGCTACACATCACATGCCCTTTTGAAGCTTCACAGCATATATTTGCACATCAAAGCTACTGAGATGATCCACTGTAGAGAAACTTGTTCTATTTATTGACCCAGGATTTCTTAAACTTATTAATACGTAAAATACCTTTTTAATGGCTCATCTATTAACAACCTGTGTAACTATGTAGACATCCCTGTTAAAAAAATGCTTCCAATGCAAGGGAGAAAGTCAAGAGGTATTATTGTTTATGGACAATGGGACAAGACATAAAGCTTATGGAATATCATTAAAAGTGACAAAAATGATCAATAGAGGAAGTACAAATGACGATAAAACTTTACTGAAGTTAGGGGTTGGGATGATTGTTATAGGTGAGCTAAATCTGCATCTACTAAAGAGGGTCAGGAGAGCTCTTATATTAGCACATAAAGCAAGAGTGATATAAACACATTTTTTTTTTGTAGGTAGGACAGGAACTACCCAAACAACTGAAAACAGCGGTGTGGGGAAGGTATGGGACAGGGATGTTGTCTTTCCTCACCAACCCCTCTGTAAAGCCTGATTTAAAAAAATATGTACATGTACTACTTGGATAAAAATTTACAAATAAGAAAAAAGACCATTGAATTCTCAAAGTTTTCAGGGTTAGTTAACTCTGGGCTGGGCCAACCCTACAAGTGATGAAAAAGGAATTTCTTGGGACTAGGACACCCACCCCTCCCACCTCCCCCATTTTGACCACAACCGAAGCTGTGATCACTCACTGTCAGCCAGCTGGAACGTCGTGCACGGCTTTCTACTTGCTCCTTTTCAATCTAGTGCTTCCTTTAATAATCTTTCCTCCCTCCCTTCTCTCTTTTTCACATTTCACGCCATCCTGCCATACTATATCGTGGTGTAAGATTAAAAAGAAACTAATAAGCCCAGGGCAACTGTGATTGGTGAATTCAACTACCGTACTATCTAGACAATATTATGACTATTTTTTCTGCAGCAACTCCACATATGCCTGCTCCTTTATGGCATGCTTTTTAGCAAAAAGATGCTGAAAAGTCTTAGTAATCCTAAGATAAGGACAATTTCAAGATGCAGCAGACTTTAGAAATGGGACCCAGATGCACTGTCTAAGCCCCCTTAAATCACCAAACCAAGTCAAGGTAGCCTGAATGACTGATTAAAGGATTACTTCTGACTGGATTTAATTTCTGGCTCTTTTTGAATTCAGCTGTGGTCTAGATTAAAGCTTTAGTCTTTAGCTCAGAAACATGAATTTGCTTTACATGTGAAGCTCCCATTAGGGACTAGTTCTCATCCATCAAATCTCAGCTCATAATTCACCTCCTTTCTCAACTCCATTTTTCTCCTCCTTCTTCAATTTTACTCCTAATTACCCATAGATCTCATACACACCTTTTCTGCCAATGCCTCCTATGCTGTATTACAACCTGTTTACCTGTTTATCCTCACCTTACTTATTAAAAGGTACATTTTAGACACAAAGGTGGTGTGTATAAACCCCTCCCCTTGCGTGTAGGCAGGACCTGTGAATATGATGGATTATTACTCCATTGATCAGGTTACTTTGTAGGGCAAAGGTGAAGGGAGAGTCATTCTGTGATTACCTTATGTTGTGTAAGGCTGTCATCGCAGATGGCAGGGACTCAGCACTGCTGATACCTTCATTTTAGCTCATTGAGACAGATTTTGGACTTCTGATCTTCAGAACTGTAAAATAATAAATGTGGGTTATTTTAAGCTGCTAAGTATGTGGTAATTTGTTACAGTAACAATAGGAAACTGAGAGAGATTTCAACCCCTGCCCCATTCTATATTCCCTTGGTGACTGTCAATCACTGTGCTTACCTTTCTTCCTCCCCAAAGAGAAGACAGGATCCAGATTTCCTATCCTGGAATTTGAATTTTAAATGAACTGAGACCAGGATGAGAATGGAAAGCATCTGGAGCTAAATCATCCCTGTGCGAAACCCAGAATAAGTCTCTTGAACGAATTTCAACAGTTGAAATCCCTATAGTCACATTCTTCCCAAGGTTGATTGTTCTGATTACCCTTTGAGCCAGTTAGTGCCCCAGCATCTGTATAAATTCCTTTTTTTTTTTTTGGCTTAAGCTAGTGAAATGCAATTTCTTTTGCATGCAGCCAAAAAAACCAAACCAAACCAAAACAACGGCAACAAAAAACCTACCAGCTATCATTTTGTCAGCACTTACTATCTTCTTCCTCAAATATTCTCTCCAGCTTGACTTCCCCTCCCAGGTATTGTGCTTTGTCTTTAATTACATTTTAACTCTATTACAATAATTAACTCTTTACAGTAACTCATAATAATTTTAGGATTAGCTATTCTTAGACCCATTTCACTGAAGGGAAACAGACAAAAAAGGGTTAACTTGCCCAATGCCACATGGCTATCTCATGACAGCACCTGAATTCAAACATGGGTCTCTTCGCAACAGGGAAGAGATATGGGAACATATGTATATGTATAACTGATTCACTTTGTTATAAAGCAGAAACTAACACACCATTGTAAAGCAATTATACCACAATACAGATGTTAAAGAAAACAAAAACAAAAACATGGGTCTCTTATTTTCAAAGGTCCATTTGCCTGGCCACGAAGCTATATTCCTTTAAAATAAGTGATGTCTGTCAAAGAAAGAAGAGGCATTCCTCTCAGAGAGAACAGGAGAATCTAACGTTAAGGGCAAGGAATAGGCTATGTAGTTGCTGTAGATATAGAAGCTAAGAGGGGAGGCTATTTTCAAAAGGCAGGAAACACCTGGCTAAAGGATGAGTCTATCAAACAACTTTGGTTGCTCCTCTCAGTATCGTGTTCTGTGCCGTGATGTTTGGATCACATATTAAGCAAAAGAATTATGAGGAACAAAAGACATAGTTTCTGTTCCCATGAGTCTCAGTAATGTACTTTTGATGATAAGACCAATGGAAGCAAAGGAAAGGGCTGTTGGGGGGATTACAGGAGATAATGCCGGGGAATCTCTCAGCAAGGTGTTTGGCCAGTATCAAGGCTAAATAAACATTTGCTCTAATTCGAGGACTGATGAACCCCTCTGTCAAGGAAGAGAGTCTTCCTTTAGCTACGCTAGTGCCTCCACCTGAGAGTTGCTCCAGCTCATAGCCCTGATCCAAGGTTGGTTGGTTTCCCATTTGCCAGTCTGAAGGCAATCTTATTTTTTTCCTATTTCTGTTCCTTGGATGCCTTTTCACTTTTTGTTCTCATACCTCATCACCAATGCCTGTCGGATAATGTGGCAGGATGGAGTTTTCTCCTTCCACCCTGTGCCCCGCCCCATCCTCTCCCTTCCTCAATAGTGTGGCCATCATCTCTTTGATGAGATGAAAAAATATGAACATAACAATGCACTGGAGCTATACTTTTAGCAACCTTAGCCAGACAAAGATTGATTGTCTTTGAAGATTCCCACTGAGGCTGGATTATTCAATCTAATATCCTCCAGAAAGAATGGAAGGACCTAAAACCTTCTTCTCCAGTGCCACCTGAGGGAAACTTATACAGAGTCGGGGTCTAGAGGAAAAGATGAAGGCCTGGAGGAAGCGAAGAGCTAAAAAGACCAAAAGAGACAAAAGGGAGAACTGGTGGAACAGAGAGGAGGTGGACTGAGAGACAACGAGAGGGACACGTACACTCCTTCATTCATTCTATGGATACTTATGGGCACCTACTGTATTTCAGAGAATGTGGTCATGGGAAAAGAAGGCCCCAGACGTCAAGGAATTCACATGACAGTCAATAAACTGGCGAAGAAATGGACAAACCAGATGATTTCTGAGGGTGGTGAGTTCTAAGACGAAGACACAAGAGGATGATGTACTGGAGAGTGCCTGGGGATGAGAGTTGGGGGCAGCGATACTGGATTGAGGGCTTGGGAAGGTCTCTGAAGAGATGACAGTTAAGCTGAGATCTGAATGATGAGCAGGCAGCATGTGGAGATGAAAAGAAAGAGTGGTCCAGGCAAAACCAAAGCCAAAACCAAAACTGCAAGAGAACATGAAGGTGCAGAGAAAACTGGTCCAGGTAAAAAGAGAAGGACCAAAGTCTCGGTGGTCATGTACCTGCCATGGTCAAGCAATGGGAAACAGACCTCAGGCAGAGATGTTCCTGCTCCAGCCTTTGGAGCACAGGTATAGGCAGGTTGGTCCATGGTAAGAATTTTCTCTCAGATAGTGGACTCCACTCCACTCTCTCAGATAGTACCCTTCCAAATATTCAGGGGAAGCACAGGGATAAGGTTGCACCTTTTACAGATGAGGAACCCTAGGCACAAGAGTGGAGATGATACTCCCAGAGAAACAGAGCAAATAAGTGGCTGAGCGAAGGGCTCGAGCGTATCACAGCCACACGATGTGTCTCTTAAGCATCACACAACACATCCCTTAAGCCACACAGATGTTCTCTGGATCCAGCTCTTGGGCTGCCTGCTTTCAAAGAATACGTTTCTCTCTTTTCTTTACTCTTTCCACTGCCTCTTAAAGAAACCTTGAGTGACATCATTCTTAGTTAATATTAACCTTCATTATTTGGCAGTTCTATCATTTTCCTCCTGTTTCCTGTCTCTTCTTCTTTCCTTGTGAAGTCAAGCCTGCCTCCCCCCATTTCGTTTATGGAGCTGCTGACCCCTCCAGCAGGCCTCTAGAGATAGGGTCTTCTTGGCCAGAAGGGAACACAGCCACTTCAATGTCTCAGAGAAAGGGAGGTAGGCTTTAAATCACAATGTCCCTTACCAAGTATCCAGGAGCATAGGGTTGGCAGGGCCTATCTCTGACCTCTCCCCCTCTGCTTATTCTAACATTCCCACTCATCCTGAGAACAGATATCATAGGGATTCTCGAACTTTGTAGAAGGTACTGGAATTCTGTGTGGATCCTGGGAAGAATGCAAATTCCAGGGTGCTACCACCAGAGACTCTGATTCAGTGGCCCTGAGATGGGGCCCAGGAATCTGAAGTTACAAAGCCCTCTCCATTGATTTTTTTTCTCTCAATCAAATTAAATGTGATTCCGGAGACGGAACTAGTCTGATTTCATCTTTTAATTCAAATACACATGTTAATATGAGTTTCAGGAGTATTTAAATATAATTTAAATTTAATATTGAGTAAAGCTAAGATATTAAAACTGAGAAATAAATGAAAGGATTCATATTAAAGAAGGCTAAAATGATATAATTATTGATAATTTATCCACTTTAAATTTGTAAAAACAACTAAAACATCAAGTTGCTGTTTCCAATTATTTGTTAAAAAAGTAACTTGACTCCAAGCCTGAATCCCAGTCAATATTAGGGACTCTCCATTCCCGGAGGTCAGAGAATCAACAAGGCCTAGATGGTGTCTGAAAAGCAGTGAGGGTCCTCTAATAACCTGTCTGCCATGGATGCCCTAATAGCTGCATTTTCTAAATGTATCCTTGAATATCCCTTGAATCTGACAGGTATCACTTGAGTTGGACAGCTCTGCTGCTTCCTGGCTGGGCTTGGGTTCTGGGAACCTGCGGGGAGGGAGACGGAAGGCTAGGACCCTGGTGTCAAGTGTCCAGCCTCTCCAGGTCGCCAAGGAGTTATTCCCTCCATCCCACCTGGCACCTTCTTCTGGAGGCCTCTGCAGAGCCGTGTGGCGGTCACGGCTCCCAAGGGAAGCTGAAGAATTCCTCTCCTTACCCATCAGGGAACCACGCAGGAATCTGCATTTATAATAAATCCCCCTGAGGAATTCTGACCTAAGTGGTCTTTGGACCGACTTCTGGCAATGCTGCCTTAGGGAATGCATTCTGGATTCACTTGTTCTTTCATTCATTTTATTCATTCATTCATTCACAAGTGTTTATTGACTGTACCACGTACTGTTTTAGACACCGAAGAAGGAGCAGTGATCAAAGCAGGCAGAAGTCCTGCCCTCATGGAGCTTACATTTCTCGGTCGTTAGGCGACAAACAGGTTAACAAAGAAATACACATGCGGCATAGTGTCAGATGGTGATGGGGAGAAGGATGCAGGGGAAAGGGAAGAGGGGCAAGGGTACTACTTTATAAAGGGTGATCAGGTCTCCTGGAGGAGATGTCACCTGGGGCAAGGCCTGGGGGCAGTAAGACTGTTCTCTAGGAAAATGAGTCCTGTGCAGAGACCCGCGCAGATCTGAGGCTGGGGTGAGCCTGGTGCCTCTGAAGGACAGTGGGAGACCAGTGTGGCTAGAGCAGGATGGGGGAGGCAAGAGGAGGACCGAGTTACATGGTTATAGGCAGGGCCAGTCAGGAGGCCATCTGGGCCACGGAAGGATTTAGACTTGTATTAGATTTTGCAGGATAAACCCCTTTGGATGCTGGGGGTGACCACCACGGTGTGCGCTGCTGGTGCCCTGAGACTCCTTTTCCTTGCTCTGTGTGTCCCTCCCCCAGCTTCTCTGAGCGTTCAGAGGACGACCCACGCACACGGGAGGCATCACCCCCGGGAGGACCAGATGAGCCGGAAGAGCTTGCAGAGCTGAAGGCCTGCCTGGGAGCTGTGGCCCCAAGTCAGTGCTGACTGGTGTGGTTACAAAGGTCCACCTTCTCCCCTTCCCTGGCCTGATGCCTGCCCACCACTCTCTCACTGGCGTTTTGTCACTTGTACCAAATCTTTGCTTCAAGTTCTGCTTCTGGGAGAACCCCTGCCATGACAACCCCTGGGTCGGCTAATTAATACCCACTGAGCCCTCTCTTTGTCAGACCAGGTCCCTCGTCCCCTGTGGCGAGCTGGCTGGCAGCCTCCAGCAGTGATTTTGTGTAATCCCCACTTGCCTCCTATTCCTTTGGCTTTATCTTCCAGACCCTTCTGAATTCCAACATCTCCTTATTACTGAGAGTTCAAAGTGTAATTCTGGGGCGGCAGACTTTCCCATCCAAGAGAGTTTCGGTGTTGGCTCTGACA
This sequence comes from Globicephala melas, assembly GCF_963455315.2. Lineage (NCBI taxonomy): Eukaryota > Metazoa > Chordata > Mammalia > Artiodactyla > Delphinidae > Globicephala > Globicephala melas. The sequence goes on from NC_083320.1 coordinate 96,561,771, forward strand.
CTTGCTGGTTTTGTGGCCTGTGCCATCTGAGCTGCAGTTTCCTCTTATGGGAAACAGTGACAATCAAGCCACCTGGCCACGTGGCTGTGCTGGTTAAATGCCACAAAGCACACGGAGTGACTGGAGTTGCTCAACAAATACCATAACCTGCCTCTCCTGTCCCACCCTTAGAGCTTAAAACTCTCCTCCCTTTCCTCAAGGAGCTGAAGAAGGCTTTGAAAATGATTACACGAATAGCAAACATATTTGCATATTGACTAATACTCCAGGAGAGTGCTAAATGCTTTGCACATGTTCTCTCTCTGAGCTGTCTTATGTTGTCTGTGATTTACTTGAAACCTTTGAGCCAGACAATGTATTCTTGCGTGTGTGTGTGTGTGTGTGTGTGTGTGTGTGAGATTGCAGTTTAGTAGTCATCCGGGTGCAGCTGGTATTCCAATGTGGGCTGAATGTCCAGGAGTGGTCTGTGTGCACTCTACCCAGGAGGCCTCTCCCAGGGCTAATGCAGGCTTCTGTATCTGCATCACCATCAAGATCAGATGTGTTGCCTATTAACTCAGAGAATGTCAGAAATGTTTCCTTACTGGTGAAATTAGTGGCTTGGTAAATAACATGGCAACTGTTAGAAATGCGTTTCAATGAGGAAATAAAAATCTTCAAGATATTTGGGCTGGATAAAATATTTTAGAAATGCTCTCTACCTTTGCATGAGTTGGGTGTGAAAAACCAGAAAGACCTACAGCCTGAATCCTTAGAAATAACTCAAGAGGGCTGACTCCCTAATCTGTCAGGTGTCCAGCATAAGCAAGGAAGAAGATTCTGGAGCCTGATGCCAATTATAACATGAGCAGGATCCCTGCCTCAGCAGTCACCATGTGTCTGCTCTGAGGGAACCTCCCATACAAATGGGGGTAGGAACATGAAGGGACTGAGAACTTCGTGGAACTTACAGGCAGGCACTATGGGTCTTTTGGGTTTGCTTGCTAATAAACGTCTATATGTATGGCAGAATTTTGAAATTTCCTTCCTACTTAACCTGGTGGTTAGCTTGTAGAGAAGTTGGCCAACTCTTCCCTACCTCAACCCTCTTTGGTTACCCGCATCTACCTAAAAGAACCCAAGAAATGGGCAAGATGAAATCGGCTTGAGTTGGTTTGCAATAAATCCTACAGTGGAGGTACCCCAGTTAGAGGAGTCAAGCCACTTGTCTGTGGTCGCCAGGAAGCGGCAGAAGCAGGGTCCCAGCCACACTCAATGCAGAGTTCACTCTCTTGAACACTGTTGTTCTACAACCAGACACCCCTCTGTTATTAGCACCTCCTCTATTTTTCTCCATGGATAGCCATCCATGGCATGACTGACATTTGGGCTGGAGAATTCTCTGTTGTGGAACTGCCCTGTGTATTGCAGGATGTTTGGCGGCAACCCTGCCAATAGCATCCCCTACCCCTGTTGTGACAATCAAAAGTGTCTCCATGTTCGCGGGGAGCAAAGCTGCTCCTGGTTGAGAGGCACTGGTATAGATCCTACCTCCTTGGCGAAATGCTACCTCTTCTTACAAAAATAGCAATGTTTTCCTGAGCACTTACTATGTGTCAGGCACTGCACCCAGAGCTTTAGCTGTGGATTAGGTATTACTAAGCACAATGTCAGCTCAGAGGGGTAAGACGTGTTTACTCTAGCTGCTCCAGGTAAAAGTATGAGGAGCTGACTCAACACTGCCTACAAGATATGCCAGACTTTTACTGAGCCTGTGTGCCTGTGTGCCTGTTGCAAACAGATCTAAGCCAATGGTGCCCTTCACAGTTGCAAGGCTGTTTTGCACAGACATGCGTAACATCTCACTGCTAGAGGTCCTTGAGGTCTACAGACCCTGCCAGGAAGGACACACAGTGCACAATGGCCAGGCCCCATATGACAATACAACTCTGGCCCACAACCTCTATGGCAACCAGTCCAGAATGGTCTGGTTGTTCGATGACCGCCAACTTCCTTATATTTTTTGGCCCCATCTCAAACTCAGGACCAGCCAGAGAAAGCCGAACACATCCCTCAAGCCAATCACATGGGACCCCCTGCTTCTAGTTATCCCATCTCCAGCTTCTTCATGCCAACAACCTGAAGCCTTCCCTTTCTCTCATTGTACAGTTTTCCCACTCCACTGGCTAATGCTAGTGATGGTGGTGGACTCCCTTGCTGGAGCAAGCTCTGAATAAAGAACCTCTGAGTTTTCTCCCATGGGTGGTCTCCATTTATTTCCACAGTCTCCTTCCCACCACCTTGCCACCAGGTAGTACGCTACAAGGGAAGCAGGTCTCAGGAGGAATTCTGCCACCCATACCAATACTGAGTAGCAAGCAAGCACAAAAGCTGTTATCCAAGCTTGCTCTGCAGGCTTGTGGAAGCCCTGGCCCTCGGTTTGCCCATATGCTTCCAAAGTTTCTTGCACAAAGCTTCAACTGGAGGTAGAAAAGATCATACTCTAGACAAGAGAGGCAAGACACCTTAACTGTCCTCTTGGAATCCCCTTCTCAGGATCTGAACGAGGATCAAATGGGAGTCCTAAGCCTTGTGTCCCACCCGAGAGGGTTTAGGCTGCTGGGTTCACTAAATTCTTATCTTCCTGTTCATACAAGGGCACGCATGCCTGTGCAATATTTATATCCTTTCTACATATATTGAATACCACTTACTGCACCAATGAGACATGACTTTTGATATCCCTGATGCTACTCTGTAAGCCCTCTAGCACAGATCAAAAGAGCCCGATTGGGAGAGCTACCACAGAGCTCTGGGGCGTGCATGCCTAATTAGGATTTTTTTTTAATGTGCTATCAGTCCCAGGAGGGTGGATTCCCTGAGAAGGGAGTGTTGGAACAGTATGTGGCACTTAGCAGGTGTTGAGCTATTATGTTTTGTATGACAGGATAAGATGGAAACATCAAGGTGATGTGTCCCAGATGGACTTCATCTACCCAGGTGGTCACTGGATGAGGTGTGCTCACGTGTGGTTCTGAGAACTCCACCAGCCTGTCCCTGGAGCTCTAGGCTCAGTGCACCCTTTCTGCTCTTCCTGGACAGTGGGCCCCTCTTCTGTACCCTTCCTCCAGGATCAGCATGGAGCTCCCCAGGCCTCCTGATCCTTCACCTCTTCTGTGTCAGGTCTCAAGAGTTTCTTTTGTCCTTTCATTCAAGAGAATCCTGCCTTCCCTTTTCACGCAATTCCTCATCCCCAGGTCTTCTCTTTTCTCTCTTCTGTCCATTAATCTGTAATTCTCTCTTTTCTTTACAAGGGAAAAAGATGACTGTTTAAATCCACAGCCTTTGTTCTAATGAACCCCCAAGACAGTATTGATAACACTGTTTTCTTGATGACTGGGACTGTAAATTAATCAACAGGAACTTCAGTTGAATAGAGTCAGGAGACCAGAATGCAGAGCTCTCATGTCCTGTGAGGATAGCAGAGCTCAACAGGAAGAACAAAGACACCCCTTCTTCCCTGGCAAAGACTCAGCCAATGAAAAGCCATGAACTCTTTGTTCACTGGAGCCCTCCCAACTCCCTTTTCCTCTTTATAAAAGCATGCACCTCCCCTCGCCATGGGGGGATTTGCATGGGGCTCATCATGACTGCAGACTCTGAATTGCAATTCTCTGCTGAACCTGAAAAAACCAATCTCAGCCAGAGAAATATTTGGCAGTCTATTTGTTTCTGGGTCAACATTTTGACGGTCTGTGCGCAGAGCACAGACACTGCTGAAGGCTGTGGGGCTGGTGAGCAAACAGGTGCTGTACCCACAGTTTAGCTCAGTGTTGCTCGTTACTTTTCTCTTCAACCCTGGAGCTGGAAGATATGTCTTTCTCCTGAATCTGAGCTCATTCCCTCTTTGTGTTTGAAACTCTCCAGGCTTTATTTGGGATCTACTTTAAGGTTTCATTTTTCTGGTTAAGGCCTTGTTCTGTAGGCGAGAACACTTTTGGCACTTAAGTGTGAAAAAAACTTTTTTTATATTAAAGTATAGTTGATTTAAGCTATTATATTAGTTTCAGATGTATAGCACCGTGATTCAGTATTTTTACAAATTATACTCCATTAAAAGTTATTACAAGAAAATGTCTATAATTCCCTGTGCTGTAAAACATATCCTTGTTGGTTATCTATTTTACACATAGTAGTTTGTATCTCTTAATCCCATACTCCTAACTTGTCCTTCCCTAGTCCTTCTCCCCTTTGGTAACCACTAGATTGCTTTCTATATCTGTGAGTTTATTTCTGTTTTGCATATACCTTTGAGGGTTTTTTAACATCTTTAATGGAGTATAATTGCTTTACAAAGTTGCGTTAGTTTCTGCTGTATACCAAAGTGAATCAGCTATACATATACATATACATATATCCCCATATCTCCTCCCTCTTGCGTCTCCCTCCCACCCTCCCTATCCCACCCCTCTAGGTCGTCACAAAGCACTGAGCTGATCTCCCTGTGCTATGCAGCTGCTCCCCACTAGCTATCTACTTTACATTTGGTAGTGTATATATGTCCATGCCACTCTCTCAGTTCGTCCCAGCTTACCCTCCCTCCTCCCCGGGTCCTCAAATCCATTCTCTACATCTGCATCTTTAAACCTGTCTTGACCCGAGGTTCATCAGAATCATTTTTTTTTTAACATTCCATATATATGTGTCAGCATACAGTATTTGTTTTTCTCTTTCTGACTTACTTCACTCTGTATGACAGACTCTATGTCCATTCACCTCACTACAAATAGCTCAGTTTCATTTCCTTTATGGCTGAGTAATATTCCATTGTATATATGTGCCACATCTTCTTTATCCATTCATCTGTCGATGGACACTTAGGTTGATTCCATGTCCTGGCTATTGTAAACAGAGCTACAGTGAACATTGTGGTACATGACTCTTTTTGAATTATGGTTTTCTCACGGTATATGCCCAGTAGTGGGACTGCTGTGTCGTAGGGTAGTTCTATTTCTAGTTTGTTAAGGAACCTCCATACTGTTCTCCATAGTGGCTATGTCAAGTTACATTCCCACCAACAGTACGAGAGGGTTCTCTTTTCTCTACACCCTCTCCAGCATTTATTGTTTGTAGATTTTTTGATGATGGCCATTCTGAAGGGTGTCAGGTGATACCTCATTGTAGTTTTGATTTGCATTTCTCTAATGATTAGTCATGTTGAGCATCCTTTCATGTGTTTGTTGGCAATCTATATATCTTCTTTGGAGAAATGTCTATTTAGGTCTTCTGCCCAATTATGGATTGGGTTGTTTGTTTTTTTGATATTGAGCTGCATGAGCTGCTTGTATATTTTGGAGATTAATCCTTTGTCAGTTGCTTTGTTTGAAAAGGTTTTCTCCCATTCTGAGGGTTGTCTTTTCATCTTGTTTAGAGTTTCCTTTGCTGGGCAAAAACTTTTAAGCTTCATTACGTCAAATTTGCTTATTTTTGTTTTTATTTCCATTTCTCTAGGAGGTGGGTCAAAAAGGATCTTGCTGTGGTTTATGTCATAGAGTGTTCTGCCTATGTTTTCCTCTAAGACTTTTATAGTGTCTGGCCTTACATTTAGGTCTTTAATGCATTTTGAGTTTATTTTTGTGTATGGTGTTAGGAAATGTTCTAATTTCACTCTTTTACATGTAGCTGTCCAGTTTTCCCAGCACCACTTATTGAAAAGGCTGTCTTTTCTTCATTGTATATTCTTGCCTCCTTTGTCAAAAATAAGGTGACCATATGTGCATGGGTTTATCTCTGGGCTTTCTATCCTGTTCCATTGATCGATATTTCTGTTTTTGTGCCAGTACCATACTTTGTTGATTACTGTAGCTTTATAGTGTAGTCTGAAGTCTGGGAGCCTGATTCCTCCAGCTCCATTTTTCTTTCTCAAGATTGCTTTGGCTATTCGGGGTCTTTGGTGTTTCCAGACAAATTGTGAATTTTTTTGTTCTAGTTCTGTGAAAAATGTCATTGGTAGTTTGATAGGGATTGCATTGAATCCGTAGATTGCTTTGGGTAGTACAGTCATTTTCACAATGTTGATTCTTCCAATCCAAGAACATGGTATATCTCTCCATCTGTTTGTATCATCTTTAATTTCTTTCATCAGTGTCTTATAGTTTTCTGCATACACGTCTTTTGTCTCCTCAGGTAGGTTTATTCCTAGGTATTTTATTCTTCTTGTTGTAATGGTAAATGGGAGTGTTTCATTAATTTCTCTTTCAGATTTTTCATCATTAGTGTATAAGAATGCAAGAGATTTCTCTGCATTAATTTTGTATTCTGCTACTTTACCAAATTCATTGATTAGCTCTAGCAGTTTTCTGGTTGCATCTTTAGGATTCTCTATGTAGAGTATCATGTCATCTGCAAACAGTGACAGCTTTACTTCTTCTTTTCCAATTTGGATTCCTTTTATTTCTTTTTCTTTTCTGATTGCTATGGCTAAAACTTCCAAAACTATGTTGAATAATAGTGGTGAGAGAGGGCAACCTCGTCTTGTTCTTGATCTTAGTGGAAATGGTTTCAGTTTTTCACCATTGAGAATGATGTTTGCTGTGGGTTTGTCATACATGGCCTTTATTACATTGAGATAAGTTCCCTGTATGCTTACTTTCTGGAGGGTTTTTATCATAAATGGGTGTTGAATTTTGTCAAAAGCTTTTTCTGCATCTATTTAGATGATCATATGGTTTTTCTCCTTCAGTTTGTTAATATGGTTGATCACACTGACTGATTGAGTATATTGAAGAATCCTTGAATTCCTGGGATAAACCTCATTTGATCATGGTGTATGATCCTTTTAATGTGCTGTTGGATTCTGTTTGCTAGTATTTTATTGAGGATTTTTGCATCTATGTTCATCAGTGATATTGGCCTGTAGTTTGCTTTTTTGGTGTGTGACATCCTTGTCTGGTTTTGGTATCAGGGTGATGGTTGCCTCGTAGAATGAGTTTGGGTGTCTTCTTCCCTCTGCTATATTTTGGAGGAGTTTGAGAAGGATACATTTTAGCTCCTCTCTAAATATTTGATAGAATTCACCTATGAAGCCATCTGGTCCTGGGTTTTTGTTTGTTGGAAGATTTTAAATCACAGTTTCAATTTCAGTGCTGTGCTTGGTCTGTTTATATTTTCTATTTCTTCCTGGTTCAGTCTCAGAAGGTTGTGCTTTTCGAAGAATTTGTCCATTTCCTCCAGGTTGTCCATTTTATTACCATATAGTTGCTTGTAGTAATCTCTCATGATCCTTTGTATTTCTGCAGTGTCAGTTGTTACTTATCCTTTTTCGTTTCTAATTCTGTTCATTTGAGTCTTCTCCCTTTTTGTCTTGGTGAGTCTGGCTAATGGTTTATCAATTTTGTTTATCTTCTCAAAGAACCAGCATTTAGTTTTATGGATCTTTACTATCATTTCCTTCATTTCTTTTTCATTTATTTCTGATCTGATCTTTATGATTTCTTTCCATCTGCTAACTTTGGGGGTTTTTGTTCTGCTTTCTCTAATTGATTTAAGTGTAAGGTTAGGTTGTTTATTTGAGATGTTTCTTGAGGTAGGATTGTATTGCTATAAACTTCCCTCTTAGAACTGCTTTTGCTGCATCTCATAGGTTTTGGGTTGTTGTGTTTTATGTATTTTTTGAATTCCTCTTTGATTTCTTCAGTGATCTCTTGGTTATTTAATATTGTATTGTTTAGCCTCCATGTGTTTGTATTGTTTACGGAATTTTTCCTGTAATTGATATCTAGTCTCATAGAGTTGTGGTCAGAAAATATACCTGATACGATTTCAATTTTCTTAAATTTACCAAGGCTTGATTTGTGACCCAAGATATGATGTATCCTGGAGAATATTCCATGAGCACTTGAGAAGAAAGTGTATTCTGTTGTTTTTGGTTGGAATGTCCTATAAATATCAATTAAGTCCATGTTGTTTAATGTATCATTTAAAGCTTGTGTATCCTTATTTATTTTAATTTTGGTCGATCTGTCCATTGGTGAAAGTGGGGTGTTAAAGTCACTTACTATAATTGTGTTACAGTCGATTTCCCCTTTCATGGCTGTTAGCATTTGCCTTATGTATTGAGGTGCTCCTATGTTGGGTGCATAAATATTTACAATTGTTATATCTTCTTCTTGGATTGATCCTTTGACCATTATGTAGTGTCCTTCTTTGTCTCTTATAATAGTCTTTATTTTAAAGTCTATTTTGTCTGATATGAGAATTGCTACTCCAGATTTCTTTTGATTTCCATTTGCATGGAATATCTTTTTCCATCCCCTCACTTTCAGTCTGTACGTGTCCCTAGGTCTGAAGTGGATCTCTTGTAGACCCAGCATATAAATGGGTCTTGTTTTTGTATCCATTCAGTGAGCCTGTGTCTTTTGGTTGAGGCATTTAATCCAGTCACATTTAAGGTAATTATCGATATGTATGTTCCTATTACCATTTTGTTAATTGTTTGGGGTTTGTTTTTGTAGGTTCTTTTCTTCCCTTGTGTTTCCCATTTAGAGAAGTTCCTTTAACATTTGTTGTAGAGCTGGTTTGGTGCTGAATTCTCTTAGTTTTTGCTTGTCTGTAAAGCTTTTGAATTCTCTGTTGAATTTGAATGAGATCCTTGCCGGGTAGAGTAATCTTGGTTGTTTGTTCTCCCTTTTCATCGCTTTAACTATGTCCTGCCACTCCCTTCTGGCTTGCAGAGTTTCTGCTGAAAGATCAGCTGTTAACCTTATGGGGATTCCCTTGTATGTTATTTATTGTTTTTCCCTTGCTGCTTTTAATATTTTTACTTTGTATTTAATTTTTGATAGTTTGATTAATATGTGTCTTAGTATGTTTTTCCTTGGATTTATCCTGTATGTGACTCTCTGAACTTCCTGCACTTGATTGACTATTTCCTTTCCCATATTAGAGAAGATTTCAACTACAATCTCTTTAAATATTTTCTCAGTCCCTTTTTTTTCTCTTCTTCTTCTGGGACCCCTATAATTAGAATCCTGGTGCTTTTAGTTTTGTCCGAGAGGTCTCTGAGATTCTTCTCAATTCTTTTCATTCATTTTTCTTTATTCAGCTCTTCAGTAGTTATTTCCACTATTTTATCTTCCAGGTCACATATCCATTCTTCTATCTCAGTTATTCTGCTTGATTCCTTCTAGCATATTTTTAATTTCATTTATTGTGTTGTTCATCATTGTTTGCTGTTTAGTTCTTCTAGTGCCTTGTTAAACTTTTCTTGTATTTTCTCCATTCTGTTTACAAGATTTTGGATCATCTTTACTATTATTATTCTGAATTCTTTTTCAGGTAGACTGCCTATTTCCTCTTCATTTGTTTGGTCTGGTGGGTTTTTACCTTGCTCCTTCTTCTGCTAAGTATTTCTCTGTCTTTGCATTTTGTTTAACTTACTGTGTTTGGGGTCTCCTTTTCGCAGGCTGCAGGTTCATAGTTCCCATTATTTTTGGTGTCTGCCTCTAGTGGCTAAGGCTGGTTCAGTGGGTTTTGTAGGTTTGATGTTGGAGGGAAATGGTGCCTGTGCTCTGGTGGGTGGGGTTGAATCTTGTGCTTTTGGTGGCAGGGTTGCATCCAGTGGTGTGTTTTCGGGTGTCTGTGAACTTAGTATGATTTTAGGCAGCTTGTCTGCTAATGGGTGGGGTTGTGTTCCTGTCTTGCTAGTTGTTTGGCATAGGGTGTCCATCACTGGAGCTTGCTGGCTGTTGGGTGGAGCTGGGTCTTAGTGTTGAAATGGAGATCTCTGGGTGAGTTCTCACCAATTGATATTTCATGGGACCAGGAAGTCTCTGGTGGTCCAATGTCTTGGATTCGCTCTCCCATCTTGGAGGCTCAGGCCCAATACCCTGCTGGAGCACCAAGACCCTGCCAAGCACAGGACTTGGAAGAAAAAAAAAACAGATAGAACCCCAAACGAAAGGGTAAAAGCAAAACTAAACAGCAAAATCACACAAAGAAACATACACACACACACACTGAGAAAAAAAGAAGAAAACAAACAAAGAAAAAGAACAGACAGAACCCTAGGACAAATGGTAAAAGCAAACCTAAACAGAGAAAATAACACAAAGAATCATACACATACACACTCACAAAAAGAGAAAAAAGATAAAATAATAATTAAATAAGAAAATAAATAAAAAATTAAAAGAAAGAGAAGAGACTAACCAAGCCAATAAACAAATCCACCAATGATAACAAGCACTAAAAACTAAACTAAGATAAACGTAAAACCGAAAACAAATCAGACGCAGAAAGCAAACCCCAAGTCTACAGTTGCTCCCAACGTCCACTGCCTCAGTTTTGGGAACATTCATTGTCTATTCAGGTATTCCACATATGCAGCGTTTATCAAGTTGACTGTGCAGATTTAATCCGCTGCTCCTGAGGCTGCATGGAGAAATTTCCCTTTCTCTTCTTTGTTCGCACAGCTCCTGGGGTTCAGCTTTGGATTTGGCCCTGCCTCTCCTGTAGGTCGCCCTCAGGCATCTCTTCCCCGCCCAGACACGGGGTGGGGGTGGGGGGCTAAAGCAGCAGCTGATTAGGGCTATCTTGCTCACTCAGGCCGGGAAGAGGGAGGGGTACGGTAGTCATAATTGGATTGCAGGGTGAGCCTTCGGTGGCAGAGGCTGATATGACATTGCAACAGCCTGAGGCATGCCATGTGTTTTCCCAGGGAAGTTGGCCCTGGATCATGGGACCCTGGCAGTGGCATGCGGCACAGGCTCCTGGGGTGGGTGTGGATAGTGACCTGTGCTTGCACACAGGATTCTTGTTGGCAGCAGCAGCAGTGTTAGCAGTTCATGCCCATCTCTGGGTCCGAGCTGATAGTTGTGGCTCACTCCCGTCTCTGGAGCTCGTTTAGGCGGTGCTCTGAATCCCCTCACCTTGCGCACCCTGAAACAATTGTCTCTTGCCTCTTAGGCAGCTCCAGACTTTTTCCCAGACTCCCTCCTGGCTAGCTGTGGAGTACTAGCCCCCTTCAGGCTGTGTTCACACAGCCAACCTCAGTCCTCTCCCTGGGATCTTACCTCTGAAGCCCAAGCCTTAGCTCCCAGCCCCAACCCACCCCGGCGGGTGAGCAGACAAGCATCTCAGGTTGGTGAGTACTGGCTGACACTGACCATCTGGGTGGGAATCTCTCTGCTTTGCCCTCTGCACCCCTGTTGCTGTGCTCTCCTCCATGGCTCTGAAGCTTCCCCCCACTACCCCACCTCTGCCAGTAAAGGGGCTTCCTAGTGTGTGGAAACTTTTCCTCCTTCACAGCTCCCTCCTAGAGGTGCAGGTCATGTCCCTATTCTTTCAACTCTGTTTTTCCTTTTTTCTTTTGCCCTACCCAGGTACATGGGGAGTTTCTTTCCTTTGGGGAAGTCTGAGGTCTTCTGCCAGCATTCAATACATTTTCTGTAGGAGTTGTTCTGCGTGTAGATGTACTTTGATGTATTTGTGGGGAGGAAGGTTATCTCCAGGTCTTACTACTCTGCCATCTTGTAGTTCTCCTCTATAACTTTGCTTTTAAGATGAGACTGTTTCAACTGAAGCTGGCTGAGATACTTTCTGCTGATTCCTCTAGGAACAGAGGCTGCTTCAGTGAAACTGTGCCTGTTCAGCTATTGGCCCATTCCTTTGGAATAGGGGCTGCTCCCTGGAAACTGGCTGAAAAAAACTTTTGGCCTGGCTCCTCCCAGACCAAGCTGTCTCCTTAGAACTGGATGGTATTAGCTTGCAAGCTGTTTGAATTGACTGTTTGTACTGTAAGCTGTTTGAACATGGTTTTTCTACTCTAGAGAAAAACCTCTGAGAAATAGGATCCTAGTTATCTAAATATTTTAGGGAACACTCCCACCAGGGACTCCGGCTGATTTTATATTTAAAAACCATGATTCTTCGTCATACACATTTCTAACTGATTGGACTGACCTAACCAAAGGCAATTTTGAGTATCAATGGCCATTATGGGGAACTTTTGAAATCCCCAGCTTAATTTTCTTAAAATTGAATTGGACTACAATAGTTTACATTTTTTTCAGAACTGAGTGGAATGCTTATTTGGATTGGTATTTTGAGGCTTTCAAATGTTATGAGGAACCTAAAATTGCCTTTCTGCAACATAAGGTTTTAAGATTGATTGAGGCAAACAAAGAATTAAGGAAAGAAAAAAGTGGAAAAAAAGAAAAAGTGGAAAAAAAAGTGGAAAAAAAGAAAAAGTTCAAAGCCTCAGGCTCTTCTTCCTTGGCTTCTTTGTCTTCGGCTCTGCCTCTGGCACCATCTCCCTCTTTCCTTTCTACCCTGACTTTGACTCCTCTATACCCTCAGTTCTCCCATACTAATACTATCGCTAAACTTTCTCTTTTCTCTGAAACTCTCCATTCTCCTTTTCTCTGACCTTGTCAGACCTGTCCCTTTAAAATTGAGCCTTCTGAGGATCCAGAGTCTAAATCCTTAATTTCTTATATTCCCTGGACTAAAGCTGAACTGTGAGCCACAAAGATTATCCCCAAAATAACTGAAAATCCTCATGTTTGCTGAGGCATTAACATAGTCACTCAAACGTATCAATATAGTTTCTTTGGCTTATATCAGCTAGTTCATTATGCTTGCTGGTGAAGGTCAGACCCAGCATTGGATGAAAACAGCCAATTGGGAAAATCCTGAAAGTTCTCTAGAATCATAATTGGGAAACCAGCTCACTAACTTCATCAGCCTCAAACAATTGCTAGGTGACTTCATTAAGTACAGTAATTCCTAGGGCCTTTCCAAAGCCTTTTGATTGGAACAAAATTCAGCCTTACACACAAAGATCTAATGAATCCAATTATGGCTATTACAATTAACTTCAGATTGATTTTAAAGAAAATTCTAGTCTTCCTTCAGATGCTGATTTCACCCAGGGAAGCTTTTAACTCTATGTTAATGGGCTGAACTGGGACCCTTCCCTTCTAGTAAAAAGGCCAGAATGGGATGGGAAACTATGTCCATTCCAGATTTAGTGACTCTGGCAAACCAGCTCTCTCACACTCTACAAGAGTCACCAAAAAGGAAAACTGCCAAAATTCTTCTTCAACGCCAGCAAATGAAGGCTCCTAAAGAAAACCCAAAGCCTTCGAGTTTCTGATATTATTGCAGACAGCCAAGACATTGACAAAGAGATTGTTACCCATTTAAGTGTTTTAGGTGCCTTCAGTTCTCTAATCAGCCTTTCCAATGCCCTCTAATTCTCAATGACAGGGCTCTGAGGAACTACAGGGGCACTTCCCAATCCTCCCTCTTAATTGGTTTGGAGAAACATTTCTCCAGATTGGGGATGAAACTCTTTCAGTCCTAAATGACACTGGAGTCATACTCTCAGTGCTCAACCCCACTACTATAAAACAGCCCCTGTCTTGGAGTACTAAAACAGTTCAAATATTGGGGAAACACTAATGAACCTCAAGAGGTTCCTGTCTCTGAACCTATTCCCTTTTGTTCAGGCTCTTTGCGAGATATACACTCTTTTCTCCTTAGTTTCTCTGTTCCTACCCATTTATTAGGCTAAGACTTCTTAGAGAAGTATCATGTTCAACTTTTATCCAAAAGGAATAAATAATTCTAGAATTTGACAATAGTCATCAAAGTAACCAACCAGGTGAATTAAATGACTCTTTGACATATTTTATTTGTTCTGTCACTGATGGTACTAGAACTGATTCTGGAAACACCGATCATTTGTCCCTATTGAATCAGCTACCTCCCTCCTTATGGGCAAAATCTCCAACTGATATTGGCAGAATTCACAGTGTACCTCCCATTAAGATTCAAATAGATCTCTCAAAACCTCTTTCAAAAATTAATCAGTATCCTATAAGTAAAGAAGCCCTTCAAGGCATAAAGCCCATAATAGAAGATTACAGGCTCAGGGTCTCATTATCCCTGTACTAGCTCCTGAAACACCCCCATTTCACCAGTGAGAAAACCTAAGGGCGGAAGGTGGAGGTTTGTCCAGGACCTCCCGGCAATGAACAATATTATTATCTTTCAACACCCTTTTGTTTCTAACCCTCATTCTCACCAGAAATAAAATTGTTGCTGTAATTGATTTATGCAGTGCATTCTTTAGTATTCTAGTTGATGAAGCCAGCCAATACCATTTGGCCTTCACTTGGGAAGAAAAATAATTCACCTGGTCAGTAATGCCTCAGGGTTTTACTGAGAGTCCTTCTTATTTCTTGCAAATCCTGAATGCTGAGCTGGATGAGATAAAGTTCCCTAGAGGTTCTACTTTCTTTCAATATGTGGATGATTTGCTTCTTTGCTCTCTTTCTCAAACCTCCTCATGGGAAGACAGCATCCAAAGCTAAATCTTATAGCCTTAAAGAGACATAAGGTCGCCAAAGAAAAATTGCAGTTTGCCCAAACCCAGGTTCAATATTTAGGGCATCTGATATTACAACAAGGACTACACCAAATCCACAGAGACTTCATGGCATCCTAAGTTTCCCCAAACCCAAAACTAAGTGCCAACTGTAAGGTACTTGGTTGTTGTTGAAATTGGATTCCAAACATCTCTTATGCCCAAACCTCTATATGTTTTACTCAACAATAACAAGCCAAAAGCAATTTTATGGGAAGACCAGGATGACTTTGCCTTCAAAGCCTTAAAGGGAGAGTTTCATTAACTTACGTGCCCTTGGGCATCCAAATTATCAGATTTCCTTTCTCCTTTTTGTATATGAAAAACAAGGAAATGCCCTTGGGGTACTCACCAAAAAGCACAGGGACCACCATTGACCCAGAGGGTATTATAGCCAGCAAATGGACCCTGCACCATGGGGATACATCCCTTTCCTTAGAGTCATTACTGCACTTTTGGTTAAGGCCACTGAGAAAATTATTGTGGGTTCTCCTTTAACCATTATTTGTGCCCCATGCAGTAGAAGTTCTCTTGAATTCTCATCACATTCAACATTTCTCAGCCAGCCACCTCATCTCCTAGGAACTCCTTTTTTTAACTACTCTCCACATAACTCTTTTATACTGTAGTAATCTTAAACCTTGCTATTCTTCTCCCCTCTCTCACCAACAAAGTCCCTCATGGTTGCTTAATGCTGACGGACCATCTCCTGACTCCTTGTGATGACCTACATGAAGTTCATTTGGGTAAGGCTGACTTCTCATGGTTTGCTGATGGTTCTTATTTAAAAGGTGACGAAGGCAAATATTGTGCTGGGTATGCTACTTTTGATGTTGTTGAGGCAGTATCTTTACATATGGCTATTGCAGCTTAACAGGCTGAATGATACCCTCTTACATGGGTCTGTACTTCAAACAAGGACAAAACTGGCAATACTTATACTGATAGTAGTATCCTTTTGGAGTAGCTCAGGGTGTTGGAATGTTGTAGAAGCAATATGGCTTCCTTACTTCCAGAGGAAATAAAATTAAAAATGGTTCCTATGTTCACAAATTATAGGATGCAATACTTCTACCTGCCACTTTAGCTGTTATACAGTTTGCAGAGAATCCTACACTGGACTCTCTGGATGCTAAGAGAAATCAGCTTGCTGATATTTCTGCAAAGAATGCTGCCCTGAAAAGTACCAACAGCAGCCAAACCTCTGCCATGGTCCAAAGGGATATTTCCCCAAATGATAACTTAGAAATACTGGCTAGAGAAGCCCAACAATTGACCTCAGAAAAGGAAAAACAAAATTGGAAATTCAACAATTGTTGGTTTGATAAAAAGAGAAAGCTCTGATTTGGACCAAATAACAACCCAGGCCTAAAATCCCCACTCCTCACCACTATACATGCAATAAACCATTGGCTTACTGACACAGTGATAGCCTTCATGAATCAATATGGTAGAGGAACATAAACAAGACTGGAAAAGTGCTACCACACTTGTCCCAGTTGTCTGAAGTACAACCCAGGGGAGACTGTTCTTACTGCTCCCAGATGTTTTAAACTGCATAATGGACCATGCAAGTTCTGGAAAATGGATTTCATACAACTTTCTCCACCTTGTGGATATAGATATGTTTTAGTCATGGTCTGTATGTTTTCACACTGGACTGAAGCCTTTCCTTGCAGACAGGCTACTGCCTGTTCTGTGGTCAAAGTCCTTTTAGAAAAGATTATCTCTACGGGTGTGGACCTCCCCCTTGAACTTCATAGTGATCAAGGAACTCATTTTACTGGCCAAATACTTTGACAAATCTGTGCTGTTTGGCCAGTTTTACAACACTTTCACTGCTCTTACCACCCTCAATCCTCTGGTTTAATTGAATGCACTAATGACATTGTTAAGACTCAACTGGCAAACTTTGTAGAGGTCCTCCAAATACCTTGGCCAAAAGAATTGTTGTTAGTCCTTCTTAATCTCAGATTCACCCCTTTTGGAACTCATAAACTCTCACCCTTTGAGATAGTCACAGGGCAACCAATGGACTTAGCTCCTGCTTCTTTTGACATACAACTGATAAAAGAAGAGATACTCCAATATTTCAAAGGTCTAATTGTTTCCATTGAAAATAACCATATTTTGATAGAGCAATCTTTTCACAGTGCACTCTCAGGAGATGAAGACCTTAAGCATCACATCTTGCAACCTGGAAATTTCATCCACTGCAGAAGATACCTCCAGAAGTATTCTTTCCAACCTCACTGGAGAGGCCCCTTGCATGTTCTGCAAACAAATCCCTGCATCAACAAACTTGAAGGAATAGACTCTTGGATCTACATGACACACCTAAAGAAAACACCAAACGCTGACTGGACCTGCGCATCATCTGGTGACCTAAAAGTAAAGATTTCCTAGAGTTGAAGCAGATAACATCTGTTAAGACAGCTTTCCTAAGAGACCAGGACCAGGCCTGTTGTAAGTTTATCTCCACATCTTTGATGATGACATATTGCTTCAGATGATCTCCAATAACTATTATCTTGATAATATATGGACTTTATATTAAAAAGAGCCTGAGAGCTCTCCCTCCTACCCTCCTTTTTACTCAAATGTGATCTCAGTAGGTTTCCAATCCGTGTACTTTTCCTCTGACATGGCCACTACACTTAAGAAAGATCCTTTCTGACACTGAGGGACAAAACGCTGCTGAAATGACAAAACCTGACTCTTGATCAGTGATGCTTTCAGAGAAAAATCTTGATCAAAAGGGGGAAATATAAAAAAGTAATAAACAGAAACCTCAATTAAATGGAGTTGGGAGATAGAGATTCAAGATGGTGGAGGAGTAGGTGGACGTGGAGTTCATCTCTCTCCACGGATGCATCAGGAATACATCTATAGATGCAACAATTCTCACAGAACACTGGCTGAAAACTAGCAGAAGACCTTGGACAACAGAAAGGACTATAAAGATCCCTGCATAACTGGGTAGGACGGACAAAAGAAAGGAGAAGGAGGAGGAGAGGAAGCAGGGCGGGACCTGCACCCTGGTGCAGGGGAGCTGAAGCAGAGGAAAGATTCCTGAAGTCGGGGAAACCCCTTCTCCGACTGGGAAATTGACTGAGACAGAAGGGAAGCATTTGAGGGTGTCAGAAGGGGGTGAAGCGGCTTATCTGTGGCAGACAGGACAGAGGGAGAAACATATAGACGGTCCGTACCATGGCCCTACATGCCCCGGACGGGGACGTGTGGTTCACCGGTGTGCAAGGGGACGGGGAGCTGGTGCATGGGGATTGGAGAACAGACCCAGAGCTAGAACTGCTGTTGACTGTGGGGAGACGGACCGAGGAGACAGGAGGGAGGAAATCCACAGCAGGGAATGCTACAGAGGAAGACTGGACTGCCATGGAAGCAGGGCGCTACTGCTGAGTCACACGCAGGGGGAGGAGCCGCTATTGTAATCTCTCTCTGCCCACGTGCCGGCGCCTGCCAACGACAATAAAAGAAGCCCCCTCAGGGCTGGCTCTCATGCACCAGCTGCCGAGCAATAAAAAAAAGCCCCCCCTCAGAGCTGGCCCTCACGTGCCTGCTGCCGGGTGGCAGAAAAGGCCCTCACTAGGGCCATATCTCTTGTGCCTGTGGCCGCCGCTTCCCTGCACATTTGGCGCTACCAGGACTCCCGCGATCTAAACAGTCATACCACCTCTGTGCCCGGTCCTTACAAGGGAAGACCCAAGAGCTCCAAGGCAGCCTCAGGACCAGACTCCTGTGGGGGGACCACACGCAGAGGTGGAGATAAAATCAAAGCTGAACCCTAGGGACGGGGTGACTAAGGAAGAAGATAGAAAATCTTTCCATCAGCTGTACAAGCTGCCGATTAAATCCCCACAATCAGCTAGGTAGACGCTGTGTCTGCGGAATATCTGAGTAGACAATGAGTGTTCCCACAAATGGAAACAGTCTAGCTCTGGCAGCTGTGGACTTTGGGGGCAAGCACACGCAGGAACTGGGCCAGATCAGAGTCTGAGTGGTCACCACAGGGCCCAGAGCAGGTCCAGAGACCAGCCCAGAGTCAGAGGAGGGCCTCCTGGGGAGGCGGAGGAGGGCTGTGGCTCACGGCATGTGCAAGGACACTTACAGTGTAGACCCCAGGGAAACATAATTATTACTATTAATTTTATTATGTTTTGATTCATTCTGTTGTTGGCTCTGGCTTTTTTTGTTTGTTCTTTATTTGTTGTTTTTTTAGTATTTTTAAAAAATTTAGTCTTTTGGGATCTCCACATATTATAACATATTTTTAATTTTTTATATATTTCTATTCTTACTTTGCTTTTGTATTGTTCTGTGTTATTTTCCTTTATTTTCTTCTTCTTTTTCCTTTATATATATATATATATTTAAAATATTTCCATTTCTATTTTGATTTACTGTTGTCCTGTGTTTTTTCACTTTTTTTTTTTTTTTTTTTTGCAGTACGTGGGCCTCTCACCGCTGTGGCCTCTCCTGTTGTGGAGCACAGGCTCCAGACGCACAGGCATGGCTCACGGGCCCAGCTGCTCTGTGGCACGTGGGATCCTCCCAGACGGGGGCATGAACCCACGTCCCCTGCATCGGCAGGTGGACCCTCAACCACCGCGCCACCAGGGAAGCCCTCACTTTTTATTTTGTTTTATTATTTCTTTAAATCATTTTTATCGATTTATTCTCTTTCCTTACTTTATTCTTCAGTTCACACACAGCTTTGGTTTTTTTTTTTTTTTTTTGGTATGCGGGCCTCTCACTGTTGTGGCCTCTCCCGTTCTGGAGCACAGGCTCCGGACACGCAGGCTCAGCAGCCATGTCTCATGGGCCCAGCTGCTCTGCAGCATGTGGGATCTTCCTGGACCGGGGCATGAACCCGTATCCCCTGCATCGGCAGGCAGACTCTCAACCACTGCGCCACCAGGGAAACCTGGTTTTGTTTTGAGGTTATGGGTCTTTGTTATTTTTTTCACTGTTTTTGTCACCTTTATTATAAATATGTAGACTCAATCATTAATTTATATTAATAGAAGCAGGCTCTTAACCTGCTAATTTTTAAAATTTAATTTAAATATTTATACAGCTGGTTTTTATTTATTTTTTTATAATTTTATTTTTTGAATTTTTAAATTTTATTTTATGTACTTTTTTATACAGTAGGTTCTTATTAGTTACCTATTTCATACATATTAGTGTATATATATCAATCCCAATCTCCCAATTCATCACACCACCACTACCCTCCCCTGCCACATTCCCCCTTTGGTGTCCATACGTTTGTTCTCTACATGTGTGTCTCTATTTCTTCCTTGCAAACTGGATCATCTGTACCATTTTCTAGATTCCACATATATGCGTTAATATATGATATTTGTTTTTCTCTTTCTGACCTCACTCTGTATGACAGTCTCTAGGTCCATCCATGTCTCTACAAATGACCCAGTTTCATTCCTTTTTATGGCTGAGTAATATTCCATTGTATATATGTACCACATCTTCTTTATCCATTCGTCTGTCAATGGGCATTTAGGTTGCTTCCACGACCTGGCTATTGTAAAGAGTGCCACAAGGACCATTGGGGTGCCTGTGTCTTTTTAAATTATGATTTTCTCTGGGTATATGACCAGTAGTAGAATTGCTGGGTCATATGATAATTCTATTTTTAGTTTTTTAAGGAACCTCCATACTGTTCTCCATAGTGGCTGTATCAATTTACATTCCCACCAACAGTGCAGGAGGGTTCCCTTTTTCTCCACACCCTCTCAAGCATTTGTTGTTTGTAGATTTTCTGATGATGCTCTTCTAATTGGTGTGAGGTGATACCTCACTGTAGTTTTGATTTGCATTTCTCTAATGATTAGTGATGTTGAGCACCCTTTCATGTGTTTGTTGGCAATCTGTATATCTTCTTTGGAGAAATGTCTATTTAGGTCTTCTGCCCATTTTTTGATTGGGTTGTTGTTTTTTTTAAATATTGAGCTGCATGAGTTGTTTATATATTTTGGAGATTAATCCTTTGTCCATTGATTCATTTGCAAATATTTTCTCCCATTCTGAGGGTTGTCTTTTCGTCTTGCTTACAGTTTCCTTTGCTGTGCAAAAGCTTTTAAGTTTCATTAGATCTCATTTGTTTATTTTTTTTAATTTCCATTACTCTAGGCGGTGGATCAAAAAAGATCTTGCTGTGATTTATGTCAAAGTGTTCTTCCTATGTTTTCCTCTAATAGTTTTATAGTGTCTGGTCTTGCATTTAGGTCTTTAATCCATCTTGAATTTATTTTTGTGTATGGTGTTAGGGAGTATTCTAACTTCATTCTTTTACATGTAGCTGCCCAGTTTTCCTAGCACCACGTACTGAAGAGACTCTCTTTTCTCCATTGTATATTCGTGCCTCCTTTGTCATAGATTAGTTGACCATAGGTGGGTAGGTTTACCTCTGGGCTTTCTATCCTGTTCCATTGATCTATATTTCTGTTTTTGTATCAGTACCATACTGTCTTGATTCCTGTAGCTTTGTAGTGTAGTCTGAAGTCAGGGAGTCTGATTCCTCCAGCTCCTTTTTTCCCCTCAAGATTGCTTTGGCTATGCAGGGTCTTTTGTGTCTCCATACAAATTTTAAGATTTTGTGTTGTAGTTCTGTTAAAAAAATGTCATTGGTAATTTGATAGGGATTGCACTGAATCTGTAGATTGCTTTGGGTAGTATAGTCATTTTCACAATAATGTTTCTTCCAGTCCAAGAACATGGTATATCTCTCCATCTGTTTGTGTCATCTTTGATTGCTTTCATCAGTGTCTTATAGTTTTCTGAGTACAGGTCTTTTACCTCCATAGGTAGGTTTACTGTTAGATATTTTATTCTTTTCACTGCAATGGTAAATGGGATTGTTTCCATAATTTCTCTTTCTGGTCTTTCATTGTTAGTGTATAGGAATGCAAGTGATTTCTGTGCATTAATATTGTATCTGGCAAATTTACCAAATTCACTGATTGACTCTAGTAGTTTTCTGGTGGCATCTTTAGGATTCTCTATGTATAGTATCATGTCATCTGCAAACAGTGACAGTTTTACTTCTTCTTTTCCAATTTTTATTCCTTTTATTTCTTTTTCTTCTCTGATTGCCGTGACTAGGACTTTCAAAACTGTTGAATAATAGTGGTGAGAGTGGACATCTTGTCTTGTTCTTGATCTTAGAGGAAATGCTTTCAGTTTTTCACCATTGAGAATGTTGTTTGCTGTGGGTTTGTCATATACAGGCTTTATTACGTTGAGGTAGTTTCCCTCTATGCCCACTTTCTGGAGAGTTTTTATCATTAAATAGGTGTTGAATTTTGTCAAAAGCTTTTTCTGCATCTATTGAGATGATCATATGGTTTCTCTTCTTCAATTTGTTAATATGGGGTATCACATTGATTGCTTTGTGTATATTGAAGAATCCTTGCATCCCTGGGATAAATTCCACTTGATCATGGTGTATGAGACTTTTAATGTGTTGTTGGATTCTGTTTGCTACTATTTTGTTTAGGATTTTTGCATCTATATTCATGAGTGACATTGGTCTGTAATTTTCTTTTTTTGTAATATCTTGTCTGATTTTGGTATCAGAGTGATGGTGGCCTCATAGAATGTGTTTGGGAGTTTTCCTTCCTCTGCAATTTTTTGGAAGAGTTTGAGAAGGATGGGTGTTAGCTCTTCTCTAAATGTTTGGTAGAATTCACCTGTAAAGCCATCTATTCCTGGGCTTTGTTTGTTGGAAGATTTTTTATCACAGTTTCAATTTCATTACTTGTGATTGGTCTGTTCACATTATGTATTTCTTCCTGGTTCAGTCTTGGAAGGCTATAGCTTTCTAGGAATTTGTCCATTTCTTCTAGGTTGTCCATTTTATTGGCATAGAGTTGCTTGTAGTAGTCTCTTATGATCTTTTGTATTTCTGTGGTGTCCGTTGTAACTTCTCCTTTTTCATTTCTGATTTTATTGATTTGAGTCCTTTCCCTCTTTTTCTTGATGAGTCTGGCAAAAGGTTTATCAATTTTATTTTCTGAAAGGACCAGATTTAGTATTATTGATCTTTGCTGTGGATTTCTTTGTTTCTATTTCACTTATTTCTGGTCTGAACTTTATGATTTCTTTCCTTCTACTAACTTTGGTTGTGTTTGTTCTTCTTTCTCTAGTTCATTTAGGTGTAAGGTTAGATTGTTTATTTGAGATTTTTCTTCTTTCTCGAGGTAAGATTGTATTGCTATAAAGGTCCCTCCTAGAACTACTTTTGCCACATCCCATAGGTTTTGGATCATTGTGTTTTCGTTGTCATTTGTTTCTAGGTATTTTTTGATTTCCTCTTTTATTTCTTCAGTGATCTCTTGGTTATTTAGTAACATATAGCTTAGTCTCCATGTGTTTGTGTTTTTTACGTTCTTTTCCTTGTAATTGATTTCTAATCTCATAGCCTTGTGGTTGGAAAAGATGTTTGATATGATTTCAATTTTCTTAAATTTACCGAGGCTTGATTTGTTAGCCAAGATGTGACCTATCCCAGAGAATATCCCATGTGCACTTGAGAATAATGTGTAATCTGCTGGTTTCAGATGGAATGTCCTATAAATATCAATTAAATATTTCTGGTCTATTGTGTCATTTAAAGCTTCTGTTTCCTTATTAATTTCCTGTCTGGATAATCTGTCCATTGGTGTAAGTGAGGTGTTAAATTCCCCCACTACTATTGTGTTACTGTCAATTTCATCTTTTACAGCTGTTAGCACTTGCCTTACATATTGAGGTGCTCCTATGTTGGGTGCATATATATTAATAATTGTTATATCTTCTTCTTGGATTGATCCCTTGATCATTATGTAGTGTCCTTCCTTGTCTCTGGCGATATTCCTTATTTTAAATTCTATTTTCTCTGATATGAGTATTGCTACTCCAGCTTTATTTTGATTTCCATTTGTATGGAATATCTTTTTCCATCCCCTCACATTCAGTCTGCATATGTCCCTAGGTCTGAAGTGGGTCTCCTGCAGACAGCATATATATGGGTCTTGTTTTTGTATCCATTCAGTGACCCTGTGACTTTTGGTTGAAGAATTTAATCAGTTCACATTTAAGGTAATTATCGATTTGTATGTTCCTATTACCATTTTCTTAATTGTTTTGGGTTTGTTTTTGTAGGTCTTTTTCATCTCTTGTATTTCCCACTTAGAGAAGTTCCTTTAGCATTTGTTGTACAGCTGGTTTGGTGGTGCTGTATTATCTTAGCTTTTGGTTGTCTCTAAAGCATTTGATTTCTCCGTGGAATCTGAATGAGATCCTTACCGGGTAGAGTAATCTTGGTTGTATGTTCTTCCCTTTCATCACTTAAAATATATCATGAAATTCCCTTCTAGTTAGCAGAATTTATGCTAAGAAATCAGCTGTTAACCTTATGGGAGTTCCCTTGTGTGTTAGTTGTCATTTTACCCATGTTGCTTTTAATAATTTTTCTTTGTCTTTAATTTTTGTAAGTTTGCTTACTATGTGTCTCAGCATGTTTCTCCTTGGCTTTACCCTCCCTGGGACACTCTGTGCTTCCTGGACTTGGGTGGCTATTACCTTTCCCATGTTAGGGAAGTTTTCAAATATAATCTCTTCAAATATTTTCTCAGGTCCTTTCTCTGTCTCTTCTCCTTCTGGGAACCCTATAATGCGAATGTTGGTGCGTTTAATGTTGTCCCAGTTGTCTCTTAGGTTATCTTCAATTTTCATTCTTTTTTCTTTATCCTGTTCCACGACAGTGAACTCCACCGTTCTGTCTTCCAGGTAATTTATCCATTCTTCTGCATCAGTTATTCTTCTATTGATTCCTACTAGTGTATCTTTCATTTTAGTTATTGTATTGTTCATCTCTGTTTGTTTGTTCTTTAATTCTTCTCAGTGTTTGTTCTTTAATTCTTCTAGGTCTTTGTTAAATATTTCTTGCGTCTTCTCGATCTTTGCCTCCATTCTTTTTCCAAGGTCCTGGATCATCTTCACTATCATTATTCCTAATTATTTTTCTGGAAGGTTGCCTATATGAACTTCATTTAATTGTTTTTCTGGGGCTTTATATTGTTCCTTCATCTAGTATATAGCCTTCTGCCTTTTCATTTTGTTTATCGTTCTGTGAATGTGGTTTTTGTTCCACAGGCTGCAGGATTGAAGTTCTTCTTGCTTCTACTGTCTGTGCTCTTTTTTGTTAGTTTTTTTTTTTTTTTTTTTTTTTTTTTTTTTTAGTTTTAATCCTAATTGTTTGATTTCATTTTTGGGTTCTTCTATTTGTCTGGTTGTTCTCTTGCTTTTTGTTTTATTTGGCTCTGTTTTTGTTTCTTTTACGTGTGTGTGGTTCCTTGTTTCTGTTTTTGTTTGTTTGATTTTGTTTTTACCATTTCTCTGGGGTTTTTTTTTTGTCTTTTTAAAATATATTTTCTATTTTTTTAATATTTCTATTTCTACTTTGCTTTTATGTTGTTCTGTCTTCTTTCCCCTTTTTCTTTTTTTTTAAATCTTTTTTTGTCAGTTTGTTTTGTTTCTTTGCTTCATTCTTCAGTTGGCACTCTGCTTTGGTTTTGTTTTATGGGTTTGTGTTTCTGTCAGTTTTCTTTTTAATTGTTTCAGTTCGTTCTTTGTTTTTTTTGTTTGTCTGGTTGTTCTCTTGCTTTTTGATTTGTTTGATTCCTTTTTTGTTTCTTTTGTGTTTGTGCATGCATCCTTGTCTCTGCTTCTGTTTGTTTGATTTTACTTTTTACCATCCGCCTGGGGTTTTGTTAGTCTTTTTTTTTAATCCCTTTATTGCTGTGATGGTGACCTGTGGGGTCTTGGTCCCTCAACCAGAAGTTGGGCCTGTGGCTCTGGGGTGAGAGCACTGAGTCCAGGACGCTGGACCACTAGAGAATTCCTGGCCCCAATGAAGATTAATCACCAAGAGCTCTCACGGAGACCTCTGTCTGAATCCAAGATGCAGATCCACCCAACTGCCAGCAGGTCCCAGAGCTGGACTCCTCACACCAAACAACAAACAGGACAGGAGCACAAACACATACATCACACAGACTATCTAAAGTCAAACTAAGCTCAAAGACAGCCCAAAACACACCACCTGACATGGCCCTGCTCATCAGACTCAGCTCCACCCACCAGAAAGCAGGCACCAGTCCCTCCCACCAGGAAGTCTACTCAAGTCACTGGACCAACCTCACCATGGCGGGCAGAAAACAGAAGCAAGGGGAACTACAACCCTGCAGCCTGAGGAAAGGAGACCTCACATACTGTAAATTAGACAAAATGCGAAGGAAATAGGCAAACTACCTGAAAAAGAATTCACAGTAATGATAGTAAAGAGGATCCAAAATCTCAGAAATAGAATAGAGAAAATAAAAGAAACGTTTAACAAGGACCTAGAAGAACTAAAGAGCAGACAAACCATAATGAACAACACAATAACTGAAATTAAAAATAGTCTAGAAGAAATAAATAGCAGAATAACTGAGGCAGAAGAACAGATAAGTCAGCTGGAAGATGGAATGGTGGAAATAACTGCCACAGAGCAGAATAAAAAAAAAAAAACAATGAAAAGAATGGAGGACAGTCTCAGAGACCTCTGGGACAACATTAAGCACACCAACATTCAAATTACAAGTGTCCAAGAAGAAGAAAAAAAATAAGAAAATATTTGAAGAGTTTATAGTTGAAAACTTCCACAACATGGGAAAGGAAATAGTCAATCAAGTCCAGGAAGTGCAGAGAGTCCCATACAAGATAAAGCCAAAGATAACCATGCCAAGACACATATTAATCAAACTAACAAAAATTAAACACAAAGAAAAAATATTAAAAGAGGCCAGGGAAAAGAAACAAATAACATACAAGGGAATCCCCATAAGGTGAACAGCTGAACTTTCAGCAGAAACTCCACAGGCCAGAAGGGAGTGGTACGATATATTTAAAGTGATTAAAGGGAAAAAAACTACAACCAAGATTACTCTACCCAGCAAGGATCACATTCAGATTCCACGGAGAAATCGAAAGCTTTACAGAAAGGAAAAGTTCAGTGTATTCAGAGACTTCAGCACCACCAAACCAGCTTTACCACAAATGCTAAAGGAACTTCTTTAGGCAGGAAACACAAGAGAAGGAAAAGACTTACAAAAACAAACCCAAAACAATTAATAAATTGGTAATAGGAACATACATATCAATAATTACCTTAAATATAAATGGATTAAATGCCCCATCCAAAAGACACAGACTGGCTGAATGGATACGTAAACAAGACCCATATATATGCTGTCTTTAAGAGACCCACTTAGGACCCAGGAACACATACAGAATGAAAGTGAGGGCATGGAGAAAGGCATTCCATGCAAATGGAAATCAAAAGAAAGTTGGAGTAGCAATACTAATATCAGAGAAAATAGACTTCAAAATAAAGACTATTACAAGAGACAAGGAAGGACACTACATAACAATCAAGGGATCAATCCAAGAAGAAGATATAACAATTGTAAATATCTATGCACTGAACATAGGAGCACCTCAATACATAAGGGATACGCTAACAGCCATAAAAGGGGAAACTGACAGTAACACAATCATAGTAGGGGACTTTAACATCCCACTTACACCAATGGACAGATCATCCAAACAGAAACTAAACAAGGAAACACAAGCTTTAAATGACACATTAGACCAGATGGACTTAATTGATATTTATAGGACATTCCATCCAAAAACAACAGAATACACTTTCTTATCAAGTGCTCATGGAACATTCTCCAGGATAGATCACATCTTGGGTCACAAATCAAGCCTCAGTAAATTTAAGAAAAATGAAATTGTATCAAATATCTTTTCTGACCCAAATGCTATGAGACTAGATATCAATTACAGGAAAAAAAAACTGTAAAAAATATGAACACATGGAGGCTAAATGCTACAACATAACCAAGAGGTCACTGAAGAAATCAAAGAAGAAATCAAAAAATACCTAGAAACAAATGACAATGAAAACACGATGACCCAAAACCTATGGAATGAAGCAAAAGCAGTTCAAATAGGGAAGTTTATAACAATAAAATCCTATGTCAAGAAACAAGAAACATCTCAAATAAATAACCTAACCTTACACTTAAAGCAATTAGAGAAAGAAGAACAATAAAAACCCCAAAGTTAGCAGAAGGAAAGAAATCATAAAGATCAGATCAGAAATAAATGAAAAAGAAATGAAGGAAACAACAGCAAAGATCAAAAAAAAAAAAAAAAAGCTGGTTCTTTGAGAAGAAAAACAAAATTGATAAAGCATTAGCCAGCCTCATCAGGAAAAAAAAGGGAGAAGACTCAAATCAACAGAATTAGAAATGGAAAAGGAGAAGTAACAACTGACATTGCAGAAATACAAAGAATCATGAGAGACTACTACAAGCAACTCTTTGCCAATAAAACGGAAAACCTGGAAGAAATGGACAAATTCTTAGAAAAGTACAACCTTCCAAGACTGGACCAGGAAGAAATAGAAAATATGAAGAGATGAGTCATAAACACTGAAATTGAAACTGTGATTAAAAATCTTCCAACAAACAAAAGCCCATGGCCAGATGGCTTCACATGCGAATCCTATCAAACACTAAAAGAAGAGCTAACACCTATCCTTCTCAAACGCTTCCCAAATATACCAGAGGGAGGAACACTCCCAAACTCATTCTATGAGGTCACCATCACCCTGATACCAAAACCAGACAAAGATGTCACAAAAAAAGAAAACTACAGGCCAATATCACTGATGAACATAGATGCAAAAATCCTCAACAAAATACTAGCAAGCAGAATCCAACAGCACATTAAAAGGATTATACACCATGATCAAGTGGGGTTTATGCCCAGTATGCAAGGATTCCCCAGTATATGCATATCAATCAATGTGATACAGCATATTAGCAAACTGAAGGATAAAACCATATGATCATCTCAATAGATGCAGAAAAATCTTTTGACAAAATTCAACACCCATTTATGATAAAAACACTCAGAAAGGGGGCATAGAGAGAACCTACCCATGCCCACTTTTACTATGTTGAGAATAATAAAAGCCATATATGACAAACCCACAGCAAACATCATTCTCAATGGTGAAAAACTGAAAGCACTTCCTCTAAGATCAGGAACAAGACATGGGTGCCACTCTAACCACTAGTATTCAACATAATTTTGGAAGATTTAGCCATGGCAATCAGAGAAGAAAAATAAATAAAAGGAATCCAAATCGGAAAAGAAGTTAAGCTCTCACTGTTTGCAGATGACATGATACTGTACATAGAAAATCCTAAAGATGCCACCAGAAAACTACTAGAGCTAATCACTGAATTTGGTAAAGTAGAAGGATACAAAATTAATGCACAGAAATCTCTTGCATTCCTATACACTAACAATGAAAAATAAGAAAGAGGAATTAAGGAAACACTCCCATTTACCACTGCAACAAAAAGAATAAAATACCTAGGAATAAACCTGCCTGAGGAGACAAAAGACCTGTATGCAGAAAACTAAAAGACACTGATGAAAGAAATCAAAGACAATATAAACAGATGGAAAGATGTACCATATTCGTGGATTGGAAGAATCAATATTGTGAAAATGACTATACTACCCAAAGCAATCTACAGATTCAACACAATGCCTATCAAACTACCAATGGCATTTTCCACAGAACTAGAACAAAAAATTTCACAATTTGTATGGAAACACCAAAGACCCCAAATAGCCAAAGCAATCTTGAGAAAGAAAAATGGAGCTGGAGGAATCAGGCTCCCTGACTTCAGACTATACTACAAAGCTGTAGTAATCGAGGCATTCTGGTACTGGCACAAAAACAGAAATATAGATCAATGGAACAGGATAGAAAGTCCAGAGATAAACCCACATACATATTGGTCACCTTATCCTTGACAAAGGAAGCAAGAATATACAATGGAGAAAAGATGGTCTCTTCAATAAGTGGTGCTGGGAAAACGGGACAGCTACATGTAAAAGAGTGAAATTAGAACATTTCCTAACACCATACACAAAAATAAACTCAAAATGCATTAAAGACCTAAATGTAAGGCCAGACACTATAAAAGTCTTAGAGGAAAACATAGGCAGAATACTCTGTGACAAAAATCACAGCAAGATCGTTTTTGACCCACCTCCTAGAGTAATGGAAATAAAATAAAAAATAAACAAATGGGACCTAATGAAACTTAAAAGGTTTTGCACAGCAAAGGAAACCATAAACAAGATGAAAAGACAACCCCCAGAATGGGAGAAAATATTTGCAAACAAAGCAACTGACCAAGGATTAATCTCCAAAATATACAAGCAGCTCATGCACCTCAATATCAAAAAAACAAAAAAAAACCCAATCTAAAAATGAGTGGAAGACCTAAATAGACATTTCTCCAAAGTAGACATACAGATTGCCAACAAACGCATGAAAAAATGCTCAACATCACTAATCATTAGAGAAATGCAAATCAAAACCACAGTGCCGTATCACTTCACAGCCCTCCGAATGGCCATCATCAAAATATCTACAAACACTAAATGCTGGAGAGGGTGTGGAGAAAAGGAAACCCTCCTGCACTGTTGGTGGGAATGTAAATTGATACAGCCACTATGGAGAACAGTATGGAGGTTCTTTAACAAACTAAAAATAGAACTACTATATGACCCAGCAATCCCACTGCTGGGCATATACCCTGAGAAAACATAATTCAAAAAGATACATGTACCATGATATTTATTGCAGCACTATTTACAGTAGCCAGGACATGGAAGCAACCTCAGTGTCCATCGATACATGAATGGATAAAGAAGATGTGGCACATACATACAATGGAATATTACTCAGCCATAAAAAGGAACGAAATTGAGTTATTTGTAATGAGGTAAATGGACATGGAGTCTATCATACAGAGTGAAGTAAGTCAGAAAGAGAAAAACAAATACCATATGCTAATGCACATATATGGAATCTAAAAAAACAGTACTGATGAACCTAGTGCAGGCCAGGAATAAAGATGCAAACTTAGAGAATGGACTTGAGGACACAGAGGGGGAAGGGTAAGCTGGGACAAAGTGAGAGAGTAGCATGGACATATATACACTCCCAAGTGTAAAATAGATAGCTAGTGGGAAGCTGCTGCATGGCACAGGGAGATCAGCTTGGTTCTTTGTGACCACCTAGAATGGGGGATAGGGAGGGTGGGAGGGAGACACAAGAGGGAGGGGATATGGGGATACATGTATATGTATAGCTGATTCACTTTGTTATACAGCAGATACTAACACAACATTGTATAGCAATTATACTCCAACAAAGATATTTAGAAAAAGAGAGTTGGGCGACCAGAAGGGAGAGCCCTCATGCCCTGCAATGATAACAGAGCCCAACTGGAAGAAGAAAGACTCATCTTCTTTCCTGGCAACAACTTGGCCAGTGAAAATCATGGATTCTATGTTTACTATAGCCCCC
The DNA here is from genome assembly GCF_963455315.2 of Globicephala melas. Taxonomy (NCBI): domain Eukaryota; kingdom Metazoa; phylum Chordata; class Mammalia; order Artiodactyla; family Delphinidae; genus Globicephala; species Globicephala melas. The sequence goes on from NC_083320.1 coordinate 96,592,718, forward strand.
CCAACTTCCTTTCTCCCCTCTATAATAGAGTTCTGCTTCTCTTGTTGCTTGCATGAAGACTTGCATGTGGCTTGCCTTTGTTGCAGACCCTGCATTGCAATTCTCTGCTAATCCTGAATAAACCCATCTTAGCTGGAGAAACACCTGGCAATCTGTTTGTTTTAGGCCAACAGGTCAAAGAGGGCCCCGTTTTCAAAAATTCTTCAAATGGATAAAGGATATTATTTGCATAGACAGAGAAAAAATAGATATCTATATTCTGACAAATAGATGATGGAAAGATAGATAGACAGACAGATAGATAGATAGGGAAAGGTATAAGAACCTTCCAGGTGTTCAGAGTCTCATCACATCTATCTTGTTTTATACTCTCATGACCACTCTGTAAAGTGTATGTTATTAACCCAATTTTCGTGTGAAGGAAACTAAAGGTCCAAAAGTATAGATAATGTTCTTAATGCCACACAGCTGATAATAAAGGAGATTGGATTTGTACTCCCCAACTTCAAAGGCCCTGCCCTAGATCACCTCCCAGCTAGCAACCTTCGACTCTCAAGGCTGGGGCACTGGGTGAACAGGGTAGGAGATATCTGCCTTGGGACAATGCTTCTCAAACTACCTGCGATGGGGGCCAGTTCATTTCCAATCTTGTTTCCGATCAATAAGTGTGTTTGCTACACAGGACCCGTTCGTATCTCTTGCCACAAGTGACTCGCCAGCAAGTTTGTAACATCCCGACTGGTCCAAATCCGTGCAATGATCCCAGCCTGGGATGTCACGGCAAGGTCGAAATTGCCTTACCAGTTTCTAATGCTCCCTGTCACCTTCTGTTCTTATCTCCTTGTGGCCTGGTAGCAAGCTATTCACAGATAGGAAGCACTTTGTGAACCACACCCAGTAACAGTGGTGGAGGACATGGCTCGTGCACGAAAGCCAGGCCTCCAGTGGGGCCCTGAGATCAGGGATGCGGTGCTGCCCGATGAGCTATCATTCTCCCTACTAACCACATAGCAATCTCTAGGCAATTTACAACTCAGAGGATGCGCAGCTGGCTCTAGATAAATAATTTGACAATGTCCTCATTCGCGGGGAAGAATATCTGTGACTCCTCTGAGATGCTAAATGAAATATTTTCCAAGTTTCCTTTGCTCTGCGTGTGATGTTAATTACAGTGTATTTATAGGTGTTGCTCTGCATTTTTGGCTAACAGGCAGTTGACTCATTTAACAGCTGCTGTTTCAACAAGGACGTGTTAAGGCGTTTGGACATCCTCACTGTTGGTGATCGTGCCTATAATTTTCCTTTTCTTGGAGCACCCACGGGAATTTCTGTGTGTTCCTGGTAAACACGTGTATTTAAATAGTCTGCTTTTCTTAGGATTATGATTTTTCACTGAAATACAAACATGAGGATTTGCTGCTACCTTTTCCCATCAGCTTTTGACACCTGAGGAAACGTGTTTTCCAATCTATTGCTTTGGCTCTTGGCTTATTTCCTTCTGGGAAGGAAGCTTTGCTTCCCTGTTTGCGCACAGCTCACCTCCAGAAACACCTCAGAGCAGGCAACAGCCCTTGCTTGCTGGCTTTTGTGTCTCAGACATACTTTTTTGGTGCCACCTAGTGGCCAATTAGGTTGATTTCAGGCCTTGGAATTGTGACTGGTAAACGTGGACTCACATTGTTTCAGCAACGGGTCAAATGTTTGAGAAACTGAGGCACCTTAAGACAGTGGCAAAGGAAGTGGCCGTCTAGAACAGTTTGGATTTTTTTCCCCAAAAGACCCTACTGAAAGCATAGTTTCAAGGGTCTGTCAGGTTTGGGCTGGAACTCTAGCTCTGAGGCTTGCTAGCTGGGTGACATTAAGCAAATTATTTAACCTCTCTGGGCCTGGCTTACTCATGGGTAAAAAGGGGATAATAATAATATGATGGTGAGGATTAAATAAATAATATACTTCCAGTGCATATCACAGTAACTGGCACATGATAACAGCTCCCTTATTATAATGGCCATCATTCCTATTATTCAGCACCTAGAACATAATAGGCACTACATAAACGGTTGCTACAGTAATAATAACCAAGTCCAAATTATCAGTCAATTAGCAAATATTTATCAAGGACCTTTTATGCATTCAAATCCGTGTGTTGAGCCTGGCACTAAATGAAATGCTTGGAGGTGGCTATAGGTTCTTTGCCTCTTAAGAGCTGAGAACCATATAAGTGAGTGGAGAAACACAGCCGGCGACATAGTAGTTCTACACGAATAACAAATGTTGGCAAGGATGTGGAGGAAAGGGAATCTTTGTTCACTGTTGGTCAGAATGTAAATTGGTGCAGCTGCAGTGGAAAACAGTATGGAGGTTTCTCAGAAAACGAAAAATAGAACTACCATACGACCCAGCAATCCCACTCCTGGGTACATCTCCAAAAAAATCAAAAACACTAGTTTGAAAAGATGCATGCACCCCAATGTTCACTGCAGCGCTACTGACAATAGCCAAGATGCGGAAACAACCTAAATGTCCATTGACAGATGAATGGATAAAGAAGGTGTAGTATATATATATATATATATATATATATATATATATATATATATATATCCAACACATACAATGGAATACTACTCAGCCATAAAAAAGAATGAAATTTTGCCATTTTCAGCAACATGGATGGACTTGGAGGGCATTATGCTAAGTGAAACAAGTCAGGGAAAGAGCAATATTATATGATATTGCTTATATGTGGAATCTAAAAAACACAACAAACTAGTGAATATAACATAAAAGAAGCAGACTCACAGATACAGAGAATAAACTAGTGGTTACCAGTGGGAGGCAATCAATATAGAGGTGGGAGAGTCAGAGTTACAAATTACTGTGAATAAGGTAGGCTCAAGGATGTATTGTGCAATACGGGGAATATAGCCAATATTTTGTAATAACTGTAAATAGAAAGTAACATTTAAAATTGTATACAAATAAAAAAATGGTAGTTCCATCTGGCACAGAGGCTGGGGGAGGAGGGGGGAGGGGGGAAGGGGGAAAGGGGGAAGGGAAAGTGAGCACTGAGGTGAAGCCCGACTGGATGGAAGGAAGGGAGAAGAGTCGGAGATGTTAGTGAATCCCTGAGACAGGAAAGTACAGGCATGCTTATGGCTGTGCCGGAGGCTGCGGCAGCTGTTTACTTAAGGTGAGTAGGGGAGGACCTGCCAAACAGAATGAGGAGACGTCCTCTGTCATCATGTACACTAGTTTCCTGTGGCTGCGAGGACCAGTTGCCACAAGCTGGGTGGCTTAGGGCAACAGAAATGGCTTCCTTTGCTGATCTAGGGGCTAGAAGTCCGAAATCAAGGAGTCCGCAGGGCTGTGTTCTCCAGAGTCTCTAGGGGAGAAGCCGTTCCTTGCCTCTTCCAGTTTCTGGAGGTACCAGGTGTTCCTTGGCTGGTGGCCGCGTCCCTCCAATCTCCGCCTCTGTGATCATACGTCTTTCTCTTCTGAGGTCTTCTTCTTGCCTGTCTCTTATAAGGACACGTTTGATGGTATTTAAGGCCCGTCAGATACTCCAGGGCCATCTCCTTATCTCAAAATCAGTAGCTGGGTTTCCCTGGTGGCGCAGTGGTTGAGAGTCCGCCTGCCGATGCAGGCGACATGGGTTCATGCCCCGGTCTGGGAAGATCCCACATGCCGCAAAGCGGCTGGGCCCGTGAGCCATGGCCACTGAGCCTGCGCGTCCGGAGCCTGTGCTCCACGATGGGAGAGGCCACAACAGTGAGAGAGGCCCACGTACCGCAAAAAAAAAAAAAAAAAATCAGTCGCTGAAGCACATCTGCAAAGACCCTTTCCCCCAACAGTGTCACATTTACAAGTTCAGGGTTGAGAACTTGACATTTTTGGGGCCATTTATCCCACTCACTGCATCTTGTTTCTTATTTTCTCCTCTAGTCTGAATTTCCTGGCTTCCTGTTCTTTTCCTAGTCCTCTTTTTCTTAAATCCGCTTTTCTGTTTGTCTCATTCTCCTCTGTTATATTGCATTGGCCAGAAAGTTCGTTCAGTTCTAAGTAAAAACAAAAGACGCATTCTTCATTTTCCCCAAGAACTTTATTGAACAACGTATTCATTAACCGAATGAAATTTTTGGCCAGCCCAGCACTTTCCTCCCCTCTCTGTTTTCCTTTTCTCTGGTTAGAGTTAGGCTGGTACCAAAGTCTACCAGGAGAGGAGGAGCTCTTAGGTAAGCCAGGCCTTTGCTGATGACTCCTTCCCCTCTCTCCTTCCCTCCTTCCTTCCTCACTCCTCTGGCTGTTGATCTGGGTCTCACACATGCTGTTTCCTCTTCCTGCAACGTCTCGTTTCCCCTCCACACCACCAGCCCCTTTGCCCTGTTACCACCTGCTTATTCTCCGCTCTTACCCAGTATCAACATAACCTCGTCTAGGAAGGCTTCCCCAGCCAGCCGCCCATTCCTTGAGATGTTTTCCCAAGGACTCCCACGGCATCCTGGGCTTCTTTTGCTTCACGTCCACTGGCGTTTGGCCAGTGGCTCTGTTCAATACCATCTCTTAGGGACCCAGGCCGACAGCAGGTTTCTCTCAATGCTTGTTTCCACCATCACGCTGGCCCCTAAAGCTTCCACCTAGAGACGACCCACGTCCCTTCTGCTCACATTTTATTGACCAAAGCAAGTCACATGGCCATGCCTAACTCTAAGTGCTGGGAAGGGCAATCATAACGGGACCCCGGAGAAGCCTGGAAACATTTGCTGGATGACACAGATGACCAGCACAGAAGATGAGCCTGCTGTCAGAGCTTCAGTCCAAGCTAAGAGCACAGCATCTCTCCCCAGGTAACCTCAGGCTCAGCGCATTCAGGTATAAAGGGATTTGTACGCACTTCTTCATGAATTCAGGACAGATACAGAAAGAGGGAGGGCATGGAAGCAACTGTCCACACATACCCCAAAATTCACCTATTCAATTACTGGGCAGTGGGGTGGGGAAAGGGGAGGAGGAATTGGTCTACAGACTTAAGAAGCTAAGAATGGGCTGAGGAGTTGTAGTTTGACTGAAGTGTCAAGAGATGCATCTCAGTTCCCCCCCAGCCTCTCTCTGCTTGAGAGGTTCACGTGACAGGAAGGAGGGGGCAACTCTGCCCTAATGCAGTCTCTGTGTGCGTCCTCCAAAGATTCCAAGAATGTGTAGGAACAAAAGTCTGTTACACCTGACACTGTAGGCTCAGAAGGAGGGACTGGGGTCTCCCTGGCACCTCTATAAGGAGAAGGGTGTTTGCCGGCACCAGAGGGGAACACTCGGGTCTCAGTCCAGGAGCTGCCCTGAAAATTCCTCAGCACTGTCTCTTTGCTCTCACTGAAAACAAAGTGTGACTTCGGACGTGATGCTTTTCCGGGGTGCACGGTTTCTTGAGCGGCAGCGGCAAGCTGCAGTTGAAGGAAATTTGACACACGAAAGTGGAGATAAATTAGGGACTGACTCTTTGCTCTGTGAAAGGGTTCTTCGACGTAGAAAGAGGATTTGTCATGAAATTTAAGATACTGGAAATATGATCTGAGCTACAAAATCTCAGTTTGTATATAACGTTACAGGAACACATGTCTTTCTTATCTAAAGCTCATCTGCGTATTGGAACCTGAAGAATAAGGAGCCATTAAAAAAAAGAAACAAAGAAAAGAATAGAAACTGACTCTTCAGATAGGGAAAAACCATGGACTTTGGGTCACGCAGACATGGTACCGAACCCTGTCTCTGCCCTTTACTAAGAGTTAAGTGGTCTTAGGGAGGATGAACATCTGAGTTTCTTCAATGGGCAGGAAAGCACACACCTCAGGGGCCACACAAGGAGCTCACAGGCACGCAGCTTTAACCTGGCACTGAGGTGGCCCTTCGTAGAAGTCTGTTTTTCTTCCTGTTCCCCAAGGAGTTGATCGAGATGGTACCCTCGCTGTGTTTACAGGCTGTGTACGTGTGTGTGTGTCTCACAACAGACTTGTCCACTTCACGCTACAGAGGAAGCGGGGTAAGAGGCTGGGCTTTGGGCTACAGGAATCTTCCATCTTTAGTTCACAGCCCACATCTGAGTGAAATCAATATGAAGGCAATGGCTGGGACTTCCCGGGCGGTCCAGTGGTTAGGGCTTCACGCTTCCACTGCAGGGGGCACAGGTTCTATCCCTGGTGGGGGAACTAAGATCCCCCATGCCACAGGGCAAAAAAAAAAAAAAAGTGAAGGCAATGACTTGGGCTTCTCTTCAGTTGCCTCTGTGATAGCCCCAGGTTTCTCCCTCTCATGATGTCAGATGGAGGGAAAGGGCTATACATGAGGCAGAAACAGTAGTAGGTTGACAAGTCCCTAATATTTAGTTGCAGAAATCTCCATATGGGATTGTACTTCCTCCACAAAGTTGACCAGGAAGGCTCCCCCGTTCTAGCCAGGTGGCTGGGGTGGAAGGGTCCCTAGAAGTAGCACAGCCTTCTGCTGCTCCCTCATCCAGGACCCTGGAGACCTGGACCTCATCTGACCACCTCCATGCTTCCCTGGAGGAAAGACAGAGAAACCAGTGGCAGAGTTCTGAACTTCATTCTCTGCCAACGATGCATGAACGTGTTTCCTCCTCCTTCTGTTCTTCTTCCTCTTTATTTTATTTTTTTTACAGAGATCATTATTCCCTTCAAATAATTTTTTCAACCTTTAGATTTGGATGCACTGATTTTTCTTGTCTCCCCTCCTACCTCTCCGATTGTTCCTATTCAGTCTCTTTTGGGGACCGACTCACTCCTTTCTGAATTGTGGAGGCCCCTCTATTTTCCCTTCACACTTTCTCTTCTCTCCCCAGGCAACATGACCTTCCCCTGTATTTTTAGGAGATGCTACCCCAAGTCTCCTAAATTCAAATTTGGGGATGAGACCTATGTCCAGCTGCCCGATGTGCATCGTCACTGGGTTGTCCCACTGACATCTTGAGGTCAACGTGCCTTGGGCTGAACTTCCTTCCTTCATGGACCTATCTAGTTGCTCAAGCCAGAGACCTGCATGTCCTGTTTTACTGTTTTCTCTCCATCAACCCTCATAGACAGTCAATGACTGTTCCCTTGCTTCCGTCTCTTCTTATTGTCACTTCCCTAGTTCAGGCTCCAAGACCTATTACCTGCCTCATCCTCCTAATGGAGCTTTGGCCTCCCATCTTGACCTGCTCCAATGTGTTCTCCAGAGAACCACCAAGGGTCTCTTTTCTAAGAATGCATCTGCATTTCTTTACTTAAAAAGTTGAAGTGGCTCCCATGCTCCATAGGATAAGCCTCACTCTTCCTAGTAAGGCAAGGAAAGCACTGCAATGTCTAGTCCATCTCCCCGCTCTGCCTTTATCTCCCTCCACCACCACGATGCATCAACATCACGTGTCTTGCAGCTCCCCAAGCATGCCATGCTGCTTCCAAGCTCTGTTCTCGGTTTCTGGAAAGCCTTTTCTTCTGCCATACACTTGGTGAACTCAAATGCATTCTTTGATTTTAATTTTTCTCTACAGAGTTGTCTCTGCCTTTCAAAACTGAATTAATCATTGCCCCCTCTGGGCAACTGCTGTAACTCATACAATTGCACCTCTGCTGTTGCACTCGAGATTGCTTTTGATGAGTTCATTTTTCCCATTAGACCGTGAGTGCTTGAGGGCAGGAACTGAGTCATATTCATCTTTGTATCATCAACTTCTGGCCCGAGGCCATACTGTCCATATTAAATAGATATTGTGGTTGAGACCTCAAGTGTTTCATAGGAGACTTTCTGTGCATTTAGAAGGAAGAGGCACAGGAAAATCATCTGTCCGGCCCTTGCGGGCCCTTCCCGCACAGCTCCGAGAATTGCCCTGATGTCTGAGAGCTGCTCTCTCACCTCCCCATAAACACAACATCTTTTTCTGGTCTATAAACTTTCTGAACTAATGTTTTCTTCTCAAACTGTGCTCCATTTTGCTTTCCAATATGACAGATAAGCTAATCTGGTCTAATTTTGACAAAGGTATTGATGGTTGCTAACAACATGAATACTAACTATAGACAGTATACATTTACATAATATAACTGTTCCTTGGATTATGTATGTTTCAGTAAAGAGGGCTACCTTTGTTGTTGTTTTTTTAGAAACTTGGTTCAGTATGCATCTTATGGTATGCGTATTAGTAAAATATAAAGTATGGTTATCAATATGAATATAGAAAAAGAATCTCAAATAATTGCTGAACTTTAAGCTAAAAGTTTCTTCCAGAAGAAGAGAGATCAGTTTCTCAAAAAATTTAAACATTAAATATTCATAAAGAAATTTATAAAAAAAACTGTTAGGAATTAGAGTCAGTACATTTGTTTAACTACCTGTTTCAAATTCAGGCGGTATCTACTGAGTCCCTTCTTTCCTGCTATAATTTTGTTCAGGTCTCACCCTCTTCTTTGTGTTCTAATTAACCTGCGCCCATCATGATAGTCCCATTCAACTTGTTAGAGACTGGATTCAGACTCAGTTCTGGCAATGAAAGGTGGAAGAGGGTCTGCAGGAGAGTCTTGAAAAATATTTTGTTTTTTTACTCTTCTATTGGACATGATCACATCTACATGAATGACTGTAGATGTGGCAGCCATGGGGAGCGGGCAAGCAAGGGCCAGCCCAACATGTGAATCACAGGGCGGACACGTGGAAGTGACCTGTATCCTCCGTGACATCACAGCTGCTGAATTAACCTACTTGGAGCCTCTTTACATGGGAAGTTTTGCAATGTGGGTAAATAAATATTCCTTTTTGCTTACTCCAGTGGTTCTTTGAAAAGATCAACAAAATTGACAAGCTTTTAGCTTGACAGATGAAGAAAGAGAGAGAAGACTCAATACAATCAGGATTGAAAGAGGAGACTTCATTACTACTCTTATAGAAAGAAAAAGGATTATAAGGCCATCAACAATTTCATGCCAACAAATTAGAAAACTATGATGAAATGACAAATTCCTAGAAAGAAGAAAACTATCAAAAATGACTCAAGAAGAAATAGAACAGCTTAGTAGACCTATAACAAATAACAAGGTTAAATTTGGAGTCAAAAAATTACCCAAAGAAAAATCCCAGGACCAGGCTTCACTGGTGAATTCTACCAAACACCTAAAAGACAATTAATGCCAATTTTTCACAAAGTCTTCTGAAAAATATAAGAGGAAGAAATACTTCTCAACTCATTCTAAAACAGTCAAAGACAGCATAAGAAAACTATAGCTTAATATCCCTTATGATAATAGATTAAAAATCCTCTACAAAATACTACCAAACTGATCCAGCAATATAAAAAAGATTATACACCATGACCAAATGGTATGTTTCCCAGAAATGTAAGGTTTGTTTAAAATACAAAAACTAATCAATATAATACAACATTAATAGAATAAAGGATAAAACTACATGATCCTCTCAATAGATGCAGAAAAAGCATCTGACAAAATCAATACTCCTTTACGTTAAAAACACTCAATAAACTAGGGATACAAGGGAAATTTTCAACCTGAAAAAGGGCATCTATGAAAACCCTACAGCCAGTAGCATACCTAATGCTTAAAAACTGAAATCATTCCCCCTGAGATAAAGAACAAGGCAAGGAAGTCTATGCTCATCACTTCTATTCAACATTGCACTGAAGGTTCTAATCAGGCCAATTAGACAAGAAAAATAAATATAAGACATGCAAATTAGAAAGGGAACAAAACCTCTCTTTCTTTCAGATGATATGATTCATATATATACATATATGAAATCTTAAGAAGTCCACACCAAAAAATTATTAGAGCTGATTTCTTCAGCAAAGTTGCAGGATATATGATCCTTATTCAATTGTAATTCTATATACTGGTGACAAACAATCCTAAAATGAAATTAAGAAAACAATTCTACTTACTACAGCATCAAAAACAGTAAAGTACTTAGGAATAAATTTAACAAAAGAAATGTAAACATTGTACACTGAAAACTATAAAACTTCAGTGAAATAAATTTAAAGACATAAGTAAATGGGAAGACATCTTGTGCTCATAAATTGGAAAACTTAGTATTGTTAAGTTTAAATCTCCCCAAACTGATCTACAGATTCAGTGCAATTCCCATCAAGATCCCAACCAACTTTGTCTTCAGAAACTGACAAAAGAATCATGAAATTCCTATGGAAATGCAAGGGACTCGAAATAGACAAAACAATTTAGGAAAAAAAGTTGGCGGACTCACATCTTCCAATTTCAAAACTTAGGACAAGACAACAGCAATCCAGACGATGTGGTACAGATGTAAGGTAGACATGTAGATCAATGTAAAATAACTGAGAGACTCCAGAAATAAAGACTTACATTTACAGTAAGTTGATTTTTGACAAGGGTGCCTAGACAGTTTAATGAGGAAAGAATAGTCTTTTTAACAAATGGTGCTGGGACAACTGGATACCCTCATACAAAAGAATGAATTTGGACCCCTGTGTCATACTAGATACAAAAATTTACTCAAAATAGATCATAGAGCTAAATGTAGGAGCTAAAACTATAAAACTCTTAGAGGAAAACACAGGAATAAATCTTTGTGAGCTTGAATCAAGTAATGGTTTCTTAGATATGACACAAAGCACAAGCAACAAAATAAAAAATAGATGAATGAAAGTTCATCAAAATTAAAAGCTTTTGTGTTTCAAAGGATTCCATTAAGAAAGTGAAAATATCCCACAGAATGGGAGAACGTATTTGCCAATCATACATTTGATAATGGACTTAGGTACAGAATATATAAAGATATTTTATAGCTCAAAAATAAAGAGACAAATAATCTAATTATTGTAAAAATGAGCAAAGGATTTGAATAGACATTTCTCTAAAGAAGATATTCAAACAATCAATAAACACATGAAAAGATGTTGAACATCATCAGTCATTAGGGAAATGCCAATAAAACCAAAATGAGACACCATTTCACACAAACTAGGATGGCTAGAATAAAAAAGACAGAAAATAACACGTTAGCTAGGAAGTGGAGAAACTGGAACCCTCATACATTTCTGCTGGGAACGTAAAACGGTGCAGATTTTTGGAAAGCAGTTGGGCAGCTCTTCAAAATGCTAAATGTAGGATTGTCATATGATCTAGCAGTTCAACTCCTAAGTGGAAACCCAAGAGAATTCAGAACATGTATCCACATAGAAACTGTTCAAAGCCGCATTGTACGTAATAGGCAAAAAGTGGAAGCAAATCAGATGTCTCTCAACTAGTGAATAGATTAAAAAATGTAGTACAGCCATACAATGGAGTGTTTTTCAGCCATAAGAAGGATCAAGTACCGACGGATCCTATAACATTAATGAACCTTGAAAACAGTATACTAAGTGAAAGAAGCCAGACACAAAACGTCACGTGATATATAAATACATTTATATGAAATGTCCAGACTAGGCCGATCTAAAGAGACAGAGAACAGATTAGTTTAGTAGTTGTCAAGGGCTGGGGGTAGGGTGTGACCCATAATGGGCATGGGCTTTCTTTTTGGGGTGAAGAAAATGTTCTGGAATTAGATAGCGTGATAGTCACACAATTTTATGAACATACAAAAACTCACTGAATTGCATACTTTAAAAGGGTGAATTTTAAGGGTATGTCAATTATATCTTAAGAATTTATATTAAATATAGAAAGAATAGGAGTGGTTTATTGGCAGGGTTTCTCTTTCCAATTCCTCTCTCCTAGCCCTTCTGAAGAATGACCTTTTCTATGACTGTCTCTGACTCTGGATCTCTAATTGAAGGATTAATGACTTTAATGTCATGGACATTGGCTATGACTTTTACAGTAGTGACCTGTATTTTTTAAATTGAAGTATAACACACTCAGAAAACTTCACCAACCCTAAATATACAAAATGAACACACCTGTTTAACTGTGAACCAGGTCAAGAGAGGGAGTGTTTCCAGGATCCTAAAGGTACAATCTGTATATCAGCCCATTCCATAACCTTTCTACCTTCCCTAAATGTAACTATCTGACTTCTAACACCATAGATTAGTTTCACCCATTTTTGAAATCTTATAAATGGAATTATACATCATATATTCTTTCCTTTCTGACCTCTTTTGCACAATACCATGTATGTGAGATTCATCCATGTTGGTACATGCAGCTATAGTTAAGCATTTTTTTGCTGTATTGAATTCATTGTATACATACACCATAAAAGAATTTTTAAAATTTTTCTGCTGTGATGAACATTTGGCTTGCTACCTGTTCAGGGGCTGTTATGAATAAGGATGCTGTGACCTTTGCTGCACATAACTTTTGGTGTACGTGGGCATGAATTTCTCTATTTTAAAATTTATTTTAACTTTAAAAGATTTTTTTAAATTAAATCATTTTTTGGACATGTATATAGGAATTGCTGGGTCATTGACTATGCATATGCTTAAATTTAGTGGGTACTGCCATACAATTTCCTAAAGTGCTTGTACAAATTTATGCTCCTATTAGCAGCATGTGAGAGTTTCAGTTGCTTTACATTCTTGTTAAACTTGGTTTTGTCAGGCTTTTAAATTCAAATTCAGGCATGTTAAAAGTTCTACAGTGGTATCTTACTGTAGCTTTAATATGCATTTCTCTTAATGAGTTTGGTCATATTTTCCTTTCTTTTCCTTTTTTAAAAAAATTGTGGTAAGTGACTTCCCTGGTGGTGCAGTGGTTAAGAATCCGCCTGCCAATGCAGGGGACACGGGTTCGAGCCCTGGTCCAGGAAGATCCCACGTGCCTCGGAGCAACTAAGCCTGTGTGCCACAACTGCTGAGCCTGTGCTCTAGAGCCCGTGGGCCACAACTACTGAGCCTTTGTGCCACAACTACTGAAGCTGCGCGCCTAGAGCCCACGCTCCGCAACAAAGAGAAACCACCGCAATGAGAAACCCCTGCACCGCAACGAAGAGTAGACCCCGCTCGCCGCAACTAGAGAAAGCCCTCACACAGTAACGAAGACCCAATGCAGCCAAAAATAAATAAATAGTTAATTAATTAAAAAAAGAACAGACACAGTGTTCTAGAAAAAAAATTATGGTAAGAACACTTAATTTGAGATCTACCCTCAATTTTTTAAATGTACAGTGCAGTGTTGTTAACTACAGGCGCAATGTTGTATAGAAGAGCCCTAGAACTTCTTTATCTTGCGTAACTGAAACTTTATGCTTATTGAACAGCAACTTCCCATCTCCCTACACCCCCCCCCCACCAGACACTGGCAATCACCATCGTACTCTCTGCTTCTAAGAGTCAGACTATTTTAAATATAAGAGTGGAATCATGCAACATCGGGTCTTCTGTGACTGGCTTATTTCACTTAGCATAATGTCCTGAATGTTTAATTCAGGTTGCTACATATGGCAGGATTTCCTTCTTTTTAAAGACCGAATCATACTCTATTGTATGTATATGTTACATTTTCTTTATCTACTCATCACTCAATGGACATTTAGATTGTTTCTACATCTTGGCTATTATGAATAATGCTGCAGTGAACATGGGAGTGCACATATCTCTTTGAGATACCGATTTTAATTTGGGGGGGTAAATATACAGAAGTGGAATTGCTGCATCATATGGTAAGTCTATTTTTAATTTTTTGAGGAACTTCCATATTATTTCTGTAGTGGTCACACCACTGTATGTACATTCCCACCAGAAGCATACAGGAGTTGCAATTTCTCTATATCCTCACCAAAACTTATTTTATATATAAACGAATATATATATATATATGTATAGTATGTATACATGCAAATATACGTATACACATCTATATACACAAAAATCCACTTTAATATATAAATATACAAAATAAATTTTACATATATAAAAAGTATATATATATAATAGCCATCCTAACAGGTGTGAAGTGATAGCTCATTGTGGTTTTGATTTGCATTTCCCTGATGATTAGTGATTTTGAGCAACTTTTCATATACCCAAGAGGGTATGCAAATGGGAACATTTTCATATGTTTATTGACCATTTAAATATTCTTTTTGTGAAGTGCCCATTCAAGTATCTTGGCAGTTTCTATATTGAGTTGATATTTTTTTCTTATTTATTAGTAGGATTTCTTTATATAGTCTGGATAGTGTCTCTTTTAGTTACATGCAGTGTAAGATCTCCCATTTTGTGGCTTGTCTTTTTGCACTCATAATGAAGTCTTTTCGTGAACAGCTATTTTTAATTTAGTCTAATTTATTATCTTTTCCTTTATGGTTAGTACATTTTGTGTTTTCAGAAATCTTTGCCTGCTCCAAGGTCATAAAGATATTCTACTATTTTTATCTTGTAGAAGATTGTTTTATATTTCACATTTAGATAAACAACTCATCTGAAATTGATTGTTTTGCATGGTACTAGGTAGGAATTGGGTTTTGTTTCTTTATATATGGATATCTAACTGATCAGCAATACTTAATAAGACTGTCTTTTCCCCGCTGCTTTCCATACCACACTTGCCATAAATCAAGTTTTCATACTGCATGGGTCTCTTTCTGGGCTTTCTATCCAGTTCCATTTTCCAATTTCTATCCAGTTTTCTTGCATCAATACCACACTGACTTAATTACTACAGCTTTATTATGAGTCCTGACATCTTTTAGAAATCTTTGAATTTGTCTTGAAATATTCTTGGTACTCTACAATGCCACATCGATTTGTATTTTGTCAAATTACACACATCCACATCCACACACATCCTGCTGAGATGTTGTTTGGAACTGTGTTGAATTTATAGATCAATTTGGGGAGAATTGAAACAATTATAATACTGAAACTTCCAATTCAGGGACATGGTATATATTGTTGTCTTATTTAATTTCTCTCAATAATGATTTAGAGTTTTCTGTGTAGATAGCTTGCATATCCTCTGTCAGATTTATTTCCTAGGCTCTTGATTTTTTAATGTTATTAGAAATAGTATAAACTTTTTTATTTTCTAATTCTTTTTTCCTAGTATGTAGAAATACAATTTTTTGTGTGTATTTACCTTTTATCCAGCATAATTGCTAAGCCCACTTCTTAATCTAATAATTTGTCTATAGTTTGTGTTTCTGTGCACACAATTATCTCTTATGCAAATTATGGCAGTTTTCCCTACTTTTAATCTTTTTTCCCCTTACCTTATTAGACTGGATAGGACCTCCAGTACAATGTTGAAAAGAAATTAATAAGTTTCCATTATTGTTTCATTCTCAATTTAGAGAGAAGGTATCCACTATTTCACTATAAAGCATGACATGTGCTTTTAGATTATTGTAGACCTCATTTATCAGTTTAGGAAGTTCACTTCTATTCTTAGTGTTCTAAGATTTTATTATAAATAAGTATTAAATTTTATCAATCTTTCTTCTACACCTATTGAATAAAATCATGTAATTTTTCTTCTTCTGTAAATGGAACAAATAACTTTGAGCTTCAAAACTCAAACCTCCCTTGCATTTCTGGAATTAACTCAACTTTTTCACAACGTATTATCTTTCTCTATATATTGCTGGATTCTTTTTGATAATATTTTGTTTAGTATCTTTAAATTCTGGTATTGTGTTTGGGATTCATGTGTATGAATCACGAATTCATGTTTGGTATGTAACTTTCCTTTCTTGTAATGTCCCTTATCAGGTTTTGGTACCAAAGTTAATACTGGCATCAAAAAATGATTTAGGAAGCACTCCCCACTTAAAAAAATCTGTGGAAGGGTTTATGGATTATTGATGTTCTTTTTCTCTTAGTGACATTTGACTTTGGGAAAATCTGCATCTTCCATAAAGTCCGAGGTAGATGAGTTGACTCTCACCATATTCCCTCGACTAGACTCAGATCTTGCAGTGTTTGCTTTGTTTATGCTTTGGGCACACACTTGTTTCCTTACTTTATTTAAAATGGTGTTATTTCTCTACCTTTTGTTTCTTTTTTTAGTTTTACTCGATTCATAAGGAGAGAGTACAGGAAAAACACTTCTATTCTTCCACCTCTCAGTGAAAATTCTTCTCCTCTATTTTAATGCGGGAATCCTTGCTTTAAACCAAAGTAATGAATCTTTCTCGTTGGAAATTTCAGACACCTAAGATGGGAGGAAGGAGGGACTGTTTTTGGAGAAGCATGGCTCTTAAGAAAGAGAGACAATGGCATACTGGAAGACCACTGGACTGGGAGTTGGCAGGCTTGGGTATTTGACTATGTTTCCTCTCTTATTATCTGTGCGAGGCATTAAACTTCTTTGAGTTTTAGTTTCTTTTCATGTAAAACAAAGAGAATAACACCAGCCTTGACAAGCTCATGAGATTAATGGGGAGATCAAATGGGGTAAACGATATTATCCTATTTGTAAAATGCTATAGAAATACAGTATATTATTTTCATGCCTTCACACTGAGTGCTCAGGAAAGCTGTCAGGGAACATGAAATAAAAGATGTCTAGCTCCTGTTGCCTTTTTATTCCATCTTAATGGATATCTCCCAGCTAATCTGCAGTCACAGTGGAGTCACATTAATATGGAATTTTTATAATTCATAAACTGCGACAGCAGCCTGGAAAGGCTTTAATCAGTTGCCTTCACTCTTAATTATTTTAAAACCTCAATAATGGTAAAATGAGCTACCTGACAGTTTAATTAATTTGCATTAAGCCCAAAGGTCCTGAATGAGTGGTGAGTTTATGAACACAAAGCCTAAGGGTTCAGCAGGAGCACGTCAAGCCTGAATGGGTATCTGGTCTCTGGTTCCCTTCCGTTTCTCCCACATCAAGCCCTGTGTGTATGTGTGTGTTGCATTCACACAATTTGTCTCTCTGTTTATTACATTAGAATTGTCCTTGAAGCCTCTGAAAATGAGATCACTTGCTGTCACTTGCTAGAGAAAAGCTTTGGAATTATCTGTGAATTGCAATTGCCCCTGCTCTTATTGCTCCAGTTTCTGTGGTTAATAGAGAGCTGGCTGCATGTCACTTTTATTTTTGTGGAGGAGAATTGGTGCTTTTTACTCCCTGCCCAGCATACTGGCTTGGTCATTAGCATATTACAATGCAAAAATCCCATTGGGTGATGGTGGCATTCCTGAATTGTACCAACCTGAGCCAGGTGCTGCACTGAGTTGGCCCTACTCATTCTTAGCCTGGGAGGCTGTCTTCTCAGGCGTGGTCCTGGGCAGGATTTATTACCCACATTACCACCTCTCTGAGTTTGGAGTTATAACCTATCCTATTGTGAAACTTTTATATCAAAATGGTCAGGAGGGCAAAAAGGAAAAAAAAAAGGAAGGAGGTAAGTAGAGTCATTCATCTGGCTCATTTTTCTGGTCTTCTATTTTCTATCAAATGCAGCCACCAAGTGTACAATATTTTGCAATGGCAGCACCAGCAAACTAGTTCAGGGGATAATAATATACTCCATATATCCCTAATTGTGACCATCTAATGATGGGCTGTGTGTGAAGCGTGTACAACAGAATCTGGTGTGTAGTAAAAAAGAGTGGATGTTTATTGAACATTTCCTATCTGAGTGCAAGTCATCTTGCTGAGATGGTTTCACCTTGGTGTGTGTTCAAGGGATCTAGGGTGGTGCTGTCCCATAGATCTTTCTGTACTGACAGGAATGTAATGTAGCGCTGTTCAATATGGTAGCCATGGGCCACATGTGGCTATTGAGTCCTTGAAGTGTGACTAGTGAGACTGAGAAATTTAAATTTTTATTGAATTTAAATGTAAATAGCCACAGGTGGCTAGTAGCTACTATATGGGCAAGTACAGATCTAGACCCCACTAGAAGAGGCCCATTGAAACTTGAAATAGTTACACGTCAATCCCAAACTCCCAATCCATCCTTCCCTCCCACCTTCCCCTCCCCACCCCCCGGCAATCACAAGTTTGGGATTGACATGTACACACAGCTATGCTTAAAATAGATGACCAAAAAGGACAACTGTAAAATAAATAAATAAAATAAAATAAAAATAAACTTGAAATAGT
Source organism: Globicephala melas (assembly GCF_963455315.2). Lineage (NCBI taxonomy): Eukaryota > Metazoa > Chordata > Mammalia > Artiodactyla > Delphinidae > Globicephala > Globicephala melas. Next base: position 96,610,756 of record NC_083320.1, read on the forward strand.
TAAAATATGATCTCATCCATCAGCACTGGGGAGCATGTTCCTTGCAGTCTCCTAGGCTAGTCTACAATGCCATCGATGTCACTGTCACTTAGAATTACACAATGTCAGATCTTGAGTGCCCAGCACATTAAATTAATTGAACTCTTCACTATTTCCAACCAAACATGTTAAAATCCCCATTGCTGCACATTCTACTGGTAGAAGATAGTATCTAAAGAATGGCCTGAAAGACCCCTAAAAGGCTTTTATTTGGCTATTTGAGGGAATTTTCATCTCTGCTCAGGTTTGGATAAATCTCTACTGTGAAGAAGGAAAAGCTGAAAGTGGTAAGGAGTTTTCTGAACAGGACTGGAGGTACGAAAGTGAGGCAGAGGTGGTGAAACATGGCTTAGAGATGGGTGAGGATTCTGGATTCTCACTCTTTGCTTCTCACGGGAGGTCCTCATGGTGAGGGGCCTCTGCTTTAACCTTAGGGGAGAATCGTTACCCCACAGCTTCAACATATCCTGGTGTGTCAGAAACACAAGCCCAGCTGGAAGAGCTGATGGTTGGAGGAGGAGGTATTTATTATGCAAGTCAATATTTATTTGACTGGCTGCTGGGTATCAGGACTCTAGGTAAGGAATACAGTGAGCAAAAATGGATGCTGTTCAATGACATGATACTATACATAGAAAATCCTAAAGATGCTACCAGAAAACTACTAGAGCTCATCAATGAATTTGGTAAAGTTGCAGGATACAAAATTAATACACAGAAATCTGTTGCATTTCTATACACTAACAATGAAATATCAGAAAGGGAAATTAAGGAAACAATCCCATTTACCATCACATCCAAAAAAAGAGAAAAACATAGGAATAAATCTACCTAAGGAGGCAAAAGGCCTGTACTCTGAAAACTATAAGACGGTGATGAAAGAAATTGCAGATGACAGAAACAGATGGAAAGATATACCATGCTTTTGTATTGGAAGAATCAACATTGTTAAAATGACTATACTACCCAAGGCAATCTACAGAGTCAGTGTAATTCCTATCAAAATACCAATGGCATTTTTCACAGAACTGGAAAAAATAATTTCAAAATTGGTATGGAAACAGAAAAGACCCCAAATAGCCAAAACAATCCTGAGAAAGAAGAATGGAGCTGGAGGAATCAAGCTCCCTGACTTCAAAGCTACAGTAATCAAAACAGTATGGCACTGGCACAAAAACAGAAATATAGATCAGTGGAAGAGGATAGAAAGCCCAGAAATAAACCCACACACCTATGGTCAATTAATCTAAGACAAAGGAGGCAAGACTCTACAATGGAGAAAAGGCAGTCTCTTTAATAAATGGTGTTGGGAAAACTGGACAGCTACATGTAAAAGAATGAAATTCTTTAACACCATACACAAAAATAAACTCAAAATGGATTAAAGACCTAAATGTAAGACTGGATACTATAAAACTCTTATGGGAAAACATAGGCAGAACACTCTTTGTCATAAATTGCAGCAATATCTTTTTGGATTTGTCTCCTAGAGTAATGGAAATAAAAACAAAAATAAATAAATGGGACCTAATTAAACTCAAAATCTTCTGCACAGCAAAGGAAACTATAAACAAAATGAAAAGACAACCCATACAATGGGAAAAAATATTTGCAAACAGTGCAACTGACAAGAGATTAATCTCCAGAATTTACAAACAGCTCATGCAGCTCAATATCAAAAAAACGAACAGCCAAACCAAAAAATGAGCAGAAGACCTAAACAGACATTTCTCCAAAGAAGCCATACAGATGGCCAAAAGGCACATGAAAAGATGTTCAACATCTCTAATTATTAGAGAAATGCAAATCAAAACTACAGTGAGGTATCACCTCACACCAGTCAGAATGGCCATCATCAAAAATTCTACAAATAATAAATACTGAAGAGAGTGTGGAGAAAAAGGAATCGTCCTACACTGTTGGTGGGAATGTAAACTGGTACAGCCACTATGGAGAACAGTATGGAAGTTCCTTAAAAATCTAAAAATAGAATTACCATATGACCCAGTAATCCCACTCCTAGGCATATATCTGGAGAAAACCATAATTTGAAAGGATGCATGCACCACGATGTTCACTGCAGCACTATTTACAATAGCGAAGACATGGAAGTAACCTAAGTGTCCATCAACAGATGAATGGATAAAGAAGATGTGGCATGTATACACACCACACACACACACACACACATACACACACACACACAATGGAATATTAGTCATAAAAAAGAGTGAAATAATGCCATTTGCAGCAATATGGATGGACCTAGAGATTATTATACTAAGTGAAGTTTAAGTCAGAAAGAGAAAGACAAATATCATATGATATCGCTTATATGTGGAATCTAAAAGAAAAAAAAAGACGCAAATGAACTTATTTCAAAAACAGAAAGAGACTCACAGACACAGAAAAGAAACTTATGGTTATCAAAGGGGAAAGGGGGAAGTGGGAGGGATAAATTAGGAGGCTAGGATTAACATATACACACTACTATGTATAAATAGATAACAAACAAAGACCTACTCTGTAGCATAGGGAAGTATACTTAATATTATGTATTAACTTATAAGGGGAAAGAACCTGAAAAAGAATATATATAGAGAGAAATAGATACATAGATAGATAAAGATATAGATATACATATATATAAAACTGAATTGCTGTGCTGTGCACCTGAAACTTACATGATATTGTAAATCAAGTATACTCCAATTTAAAAAATTTTAAAAAATAGATGCTGTTCTTGCCCTCATGGAATATGCAATCTAGTGGTACAAACAAGATTACATAATGACACAAATAGCTGTGGTGACAGGTAAAGAAATTTACTGAGAAAGGAATGTCTGGGCTGAGTTCTACAGGATGGATCCTATGTCTCAGGAAGTGTCTCCTGGGACTGAAGATGAAAGAGCAGAAGATTAACTGTTCACTCAATACGTCAGTATTTGAGGCACTACATTAGCTACTAGTATAAGAGGCGAATGTGACTACGTTGACTTCTTCCTCTGAAGACTAGGGGAAGACTAGGGATGGGGCAAACTGGAGGGAGTAAGTGTGTACAGAATAGATGGCAAGGCATATGCTAGAATGCAGTCAACATCAACTGGGGGGTCAAGAGATGGGGTTCAGAAGAGACAAAGATCTGTCCTATAGAAAGGTTGGGAAGACCTTGCTGAGAATGGGCCTTAGACTGGACTTTGGAAATAGGCAAGAGGTGGTGGAGCCACCTGCTTCAACTTGACCATGTGGGCTTTGGCAGTGAGCACCAAAGCTGACACCACCCTACTCAAAGGAGGACACCCTGCTCATGCAATATGCTCCCCTGTATACTCAATGTTGTATAGTCTCATGGTGATGGTAGGACGGCAGATGGGAGAAGGAAGCTCACCAAAGGCTGAAATGTAATGTTTCTCCAGCTAGGTAATAGAGCTTAGAACTAAGTTAATTTGGTTTAGAGAAAGAATGAAGTGATATTTGATGTACCTTAGGGTTCTGGAATAAAAATCATACTGTGGCCTTTGCGTTCTCTCTCCCTCTCCCAACATGGCGGCCTCAGCAAAAATGAAGAATAGGAAGGGGAAGACTATCTCCCTAACTGACCTCCTGGCTGAGGATGGAGGGACTGCTGGAGGAAGCACCTACGTCCCCAAACCAGTCAGCTGGGCTGATGAAACAGATGACCTAGAAGGAGATGTTTCAACCACTTGGCATAGTAATGATGATGATGTGCATGGGGCACCTCCAGTCAACCATTCCATCCTGCCCACTGCTCCACAGGCTGCTCGGGAATCCAGTATCCACTGGAGCTGTCTTCCCAAATCGCCAGCCTACACTGCTTTTCTAGGGAACCTGCCCTGTGATGTGATAGAAGACATCATCAAGGGATTCTTTAGAATTCCTTCAGAGGTTTAAATATGAGCGCAGTGCGTTTATAATGTGAACCCAGCAATCCTGAGAGGTTGAAAGGTTTTGGTAACGCTGAGTTTGAGGACCTGGATTCCTTGCTCAATGCCCCGAGCCTCAATGAAGAGTCTCTAGGTAACAGGAGAATTGGAGTGGACGTTGTTGATCAAGCACAGGATAAAGACAGGGATGATCGTTCTTTTGGCAGAGATAGAAATCGGGATTCTGACAAAACAGATACAGACTGGAGGGCCCGTCCTGCTACAGACAGCTTTGATGACTACCCACCTAGAAGAGGTGATGATAGCTTTGGAGACAAGTATGGAGATCGTTATGATTCAGACCAATATCGTGATGGGTATTGGGACAGTTACCGTGATGGCCCACGCCGGGACATGGATCAATACGGGGGCCGAGATGGCTATGATGACCAAGACAGCAGAGACCATGATAGAGGCTACCATTCCAGGATAAGCAGTGGTAGAAGAGCATTTGGTAGTGGGTACCGTAAGGATGACCACTACAGAGGAGGCGGGGACCCTATGAAGACAGATATGATGACAAGATGACCGGTCATGGAGCTCCAAAGACGATTACTCTCGGGGTGATTATAGGCGTGATGATAGTGGTCCCCCGCAAAGACCCAAACTGAACCTAAAGCGTCGGAGTACTCCTAAGGAAGATGATTCCTCTGTTAGCACCTCCCAGTCCAGTCAAGCAGCCTCTATCTTTGGAGGAGCAAAGCCTGTTGACACAGCTGCTAGAGAACGAGAAGTAGAAGAGCCGCTACAGAAGGAACAGGAGAAACTGCAGCGTCAGCTGGATGAGCCAAAACTAGAACGACAGCCTCGGGAGAGACACCCAAGCTGGTGAAGTGAAGAAACTCAGGAACGGGAATGGCCGAGGGCAGGAAATGAGTCATCACAGACTGGGACCTCAGCCACATCTGGAAGAAGTAAGTCAGACCAGGATGCACGAAGGAGCGAGAGTGAGAAGTCGCTAGAATATGAAACACCCAGTAAAGAGGAAGACTGTCAGTCTCCAGCTTCTAAGCCTCCCAAACCTGAACAGCCTCTAAAGGTAATGCCAACCCCTCCACCAAAGGAGAATGCTTGTGTGAAACGAAGTTCTAAGCCTCCTGATCGATCTCAGAGCTCAGACACAGGGCAGCAGTCCCGTGGAGGGAGTGGTGGAAGGAAAGTAGCTTCAGCTCAACCATCTGAGGAAGGACCAGTAAGGAAAGCAGATGAAAATAAAGTAGATGGGGTGAGTGCCCCAAAAGGCCAAAGTGGAAATTCCAGCCGTGGTCCAGGAGATGGAGGGAACAAAGACCACTGGAAGGAGGCAGACAGGAAAGATGGCAAAAAGCATCAAGACTCCATGTCTGCACCTGAGCCAAAGAAAACTGAAGAAAATCCAGCCTCTAAATTCAGTTCTGCAAGCAAGTATGCTGCTCTTGGCATTGATGGTGAAGGTGAAAATGAGGGAGAAGATTACACTGAATAGACCTCTGCATTCTGTGCTTTCTCCTAGTCTCTCATCACCCTGGAACATTCGAGAGCAAATCAAATCTCTATCCAGGCAAGACAAAATAAAACTCACCATCTCCTGGAAAAAAAAAAATCATACTCTGCATGATTCCTATCCTCAGGGAGCTTACTGTCAGGAGGATGGGTGGATAAAAATGTGTTAATATTGTATTTGCCACAGTGCAATTAGTGCCATAGATAAGGCCCCTTACAGGGCCTTCAGAAGAAGGAAAGACCACTTGGTAGAACCAAGAAAGGCTTAGAGTATGAAGTGATATTTGTAATAGCTCATTAAGTATAGAAGGGGTTTCATAGAGAGGAGGGAAGGGCACTCCAGGTAGGGAAAAGAGTTTGAACAAAGGCTTATGAAACATGTCCCTTGTTCTAGGGCTAGAGATGAATCTGGTACTTCTAGGGAAGATTGACAGAAAAACCTTGCCTTCTCCTGGCTCAGGGTCTGATCATTCCCTACAGGGACAAGTCCCCATTGAGAATCACTATATTTTCATTGTATTCCCCCAGATCAGGGATATTTCATTGAGATATACTTCATGTAGTTTATATTAAAAATTGACACAAGTATTTATTATTTGAAATACAGTGTAATATTGGACATGCTTTTTATAAAATACAAAGGACCTTTAAGGACCCTCCCTTTAGACTCTGACTCGCTGCCAATATTCCTCCTCATTTGAAAATCATCAGACTTTCCTCGCTTTAAGAAAGATGTATGGGGAGCTATGAGAGTTCGTATTGGGAAGTTTGGGTCAGACTTAGCAGTTAATACTGAGTGGACACAGAAGAAAGAGATAAGATCAGAGGACTCTGGTCAGGGTAGGATGGACTTAATCAAGGAAGACATCTTTGGAAGGGTACCATGAACCAGGCATTGATGAGCAGAAAGAAAAGAATGTGAAGGGATAGTAGGGTAAGGGGAATAAATGTCCACTTAGTCCTATGTTGCAGAATAAGCAGATAATATGAATGAATAAATGAATGAATAAATGCAGGTGCTGTGAAATTATTCAAGTGAAAGATCCTATGGATAGAATGAGCCACCAAGAGACGGTTTCTCCAAAGATGAGTCGCAAAAAATTGGAACTCCGTAGGTTGACAGCAGATAAAGAAAAAAAGTTATTATTGCTACTGTCACATGAGAAGAAAAGGTGTCCTTGGGGCTAACTGAAATTGAGTGCCACCACCAGACTGCTTACCTGGAGTCAGCAGGAGCGGTTGTGCCTGAGGGGTACCCTGGCAATTTTATCTATTCTCAGTTAAAAATCAGAGAGCTCTTCCTTTCATGTGAAATAACCCCTGAAAATCTCCTGGGATTTCAGCAGATTAACTGTGAGCAAAATTCAGGCAGACAATAGAGGCGATGGGCAGGCTGTGGTATCAGCTGTAGAACCCAGGGTATGGAATTGGATTTAATTCAGCAGAAAATGATTTCAGGTTGAGAAGCCCACCTATTTGGACGCCCAGGCCTGAAGCAGAGTCAGTAGTTTTGGTGGCCTGGCTGCCCGGTGACAGCGGCCTGGATTCCTCTCTCCACAGGCACCCAGCAGCGGGAGGGAGGGAAGAAGACGGGGAGAAGCTCATCAGTCTCCGGAGGGAGGAGAAGCTTGTTTTGTCTGAGATGCAGGGCCTGCTGCCTAAAAGCCAAGCACACAAAGGCCAGCTGGGGGGCCTGGCCTCTATAGTGTGGATGCGGCCAGGGAACACTGCGTAGGTGGCTCTTGCACAAGCGTTCTACTGCCATGTTTTAAAGAGAAGGCAAAGCACAGTTATTTTCTAGAAGGTTTGAAACCTGGTCGGCTCCCCTGTTCCCTGCCCAGGTTCTGAATGATTTGAGAAGGAAGATAAAGGGGAGGCAGATAGAAGCCAGGACGCAGGGCACAGCTTTGGTCTGTTAATGCCTCCAAAACTAGGTATGCTCGTACCCTGCCACACACATGCTGGAGAGCCCATGCTCTGGAGTAGTTCCAGAAACCGCCTGATCCCCAAGGGCAGCTCATTCCCTGGAGGAGAGAAGGGGGGCTGAGACAAGCAGGCCCAGTGGTTCTCAAACTCATCAATCTGGTCCTTAATGGGATGAGGTACCAGCTGCATGAGGAAATAATACCCTCCTCTGAACCGAGTGGTTTTCCTGATTCATTTAGGAACTAACTCAGGACTCAGAGGGTAGCAGCTTCTTCTACCCCTCCCTTCCCCATCCCTTTTAGACCTACTGTGGGCTTTGAAATCAACTGGCTTCTCTAGGACTTTATAGTAAGGAAGGTGGCTCCAGTTCCAGTTTCCTTGAAAAGGCATCCAAAAGTGCTTCCGAGGTTGAGTCTATTCAATTCAGTGAATTTCTCTCAGATCTACTAGAGGAATTCTGGATTCTGGATACTGGGAGCTGACAATAAACCTGTACTGAGCATCGGCTACATAATTTGCAGAGCCTAGGCTGAAGGGAAAATGCAGGTCCTTGTTTCAAAAGTTATTAAGAATTGTAAGCCAGTGACAGCATAGCATTGATCCAAGTTTGGGACCCTGTCTATACAAGGCCTGGTGCAACTGCAAAGCTCCCACACCGTGAAGCTAGCCCTTCGTGCTTACAGATATTATTTATGGTCTCTGGGCTATTTCCTTCCCTTCCTGTTCTCCAGTCAGGAGCAGCTCTGTCTGTCTCCCTTTTACACACACACACACACTTTAAATACAATTTATGTATAACATGTATAAGAGAAATTGCACTTATCAGAAGTGTACAGCTTGATTGATTTCCACAAAATAAACACATCCATGTAACCACATCATTTAACAGAATGTTACCGGAATCTCAGAAAACTCTTTGTGTTCCTTTCTAACCATCACCTTGTTTCTTTTGTGATTGGCGTCTTTCATTCAACTGTCTTTGTGGGATTTATCTGTGTTGTTGTATGTGGCTGAGTTTATTCATTTACCTTGCTGTATTTTGTCATTGTATTTATTCATTGACGTTATTTGTTCCGTCTACGGTTGATGAACAATTGGGTTGTTTCTAGTATTTGGCTATTACAATTAGTGCAGCTGTGCACGTTCCAGTGCATCTCTCCTGGTGCATATGTGCACTTATTTTGTTGGAATTGCTGGCTCATGGATTAAGCTTATGCTAAACTGTAGTGGTTACTAGTATTTCCCCGAAGTGATTGACCAATTTACCCCCCTATTAGTAGTAAATGATGTTCCATTTGCTTAATACTCTTGCCAACGTTAGTTGGTCTTTTTTTTAAACTGTTTTTATTTTGGCCATCCTGGTTGGAAGGGTATAAAAAATTATTTATCCCTTGCCTAATTTCAGAAAGTATGGAAAGATTCTTAGACGTGTGAATAAAACATCCCTTCTATCTCAGCTTCTCTCTGTCCAGTGGCTTCACTTTTTGCATCATTTTTTTTTTTCTCCACCTGGTGGCAAAGAGAGCCACAGCAAATTCTATTGCTATTAGAATTTGGAAAAGGAGAACCCTACAGACTAGAGGAGTCAAGGAAGACTTTATGGAATTGATGGGATTTGAGTTAGATTTCCAAGCACTTGGAAAAGGTGAGCAGGAGGGGAAGGGATCCTTAGGTGGATTAAAGTGGAGAGAGTGGTCCCATCATAGCTGTTCCGGCTGCAGTGGCAGATTTGCCTTGGGAGCAATGGCTGGTGAGGGGCCAGAGTGTGCAGTGACTCCCTGTGGCTGAGAAGCTAGGCTGCTACCACTGGTTTGCTTGTGCCTCGTTTAGAAAAATTAATCTGGCCAAGGTCCATTCAAGGGAACCCAAGAGGAAAGGCTGGAAGCTGGCCAGGAGAGGAGGAAAGGCTGATGGAGGGTCTGCATTAGGGTTCTCATTAGTGTCAGACGACCAAAAAGGAGTTGGATGTATTTGGAAGGAAGAATGGATTGTCCTTCGTACTCCTTGTTCCTGTGTCATCGTCATAGGAACAAGGATCTTCATAGGATGCCTGATTAGATGGCTCCTGGAGAGGCACCGTGCTGTCTCCTTGTTTGGGTCCTTCCCTCCTTGCCTCCCTTACAGAACAAATATATAGATATGCATACGAGGCACCTCTCATGAAATCGTTGTCTAATTGACTAACAAAATTGTGGCAGTGCCTCTTGGGCCCAAATTTAGAAGAATGTTATAGGATTAAACTACTTGGGTGCACTTCAGCTGATCTCACAGTTTCTCATGGTGGAAAGGAAGGTTTCTTTTATTTGTTTATTTATTATACTTCTGTAAGGATGTGAAGATTACTTTGGTAGTTGGAAATCTCAAATATATATTGAATATATCTGCATGTTTGTACCTATGATATGATATAGGCTATCTTGTATAGTCCTTTTTCTCCATGGTTGCAAGTGATGACTTCCTGCCAGGTCGGCTGGAAAAGGCACAAGTTACCACTTCAATTTCTTTCACATTTTAATACTTGCATATCATGCTATTTGTGTATGAAGTTGATTGTCTCTCTATAGGGATATATGTAGATCTTTTAAATATTTAAAACAATATTTCCCCTAACAAATCCACACAAAAACTACTAGATCTGATAAACAAATTCAGCAAGGTAGCGGAATACAAGGTTAACATGCAGAAATCAGTTGTACTTCTTTACACTAACAACGAAATACCAGAAAGGGAATGTAAACTATCCCTTTTAAAATCGCATCAAAACAATAAAATACTTAGGAATAAAACAATATTTCATTCTGCCCCATCCTCAAACGCCTATTTTAGGATGCAGGAGATATGTACCTAACTCTCTCTTTTGTGTCTGGAAAGCATGAGCACATGTATAGAACCAGCTTTCAATGGTTTGTGCTGAAGGGAGGTGGTGGTGGAAGCTGAATGGCCAGGGGTCTCCAATCTCTGCCAGGATGAGCCACTTCCTTTCTCACCTGAAGCCAAATGGTTGTTATTGATGTATGTGTGTGTGTGTGCATGTGGGCATCTTCAAAATAAGCTGAGGTGGGTGAGAGTTTGGGGAGTAGTGTTCCAAAAGAGGGTTCCAATTAGCCAATGAAGAGGAAAGGTTGTAGATTTCTAGAGTGATGGTTTCCTGCCCTTTGCCCCACCATAAATGTCCATAAGCCTCCGGACAAGCCACCTACACTCACCGGGCCTCAGTCTCCAACCATCTAGGCTGAACGTAAGGCCATTTGTCTACTTTTCTCTCAGCTGGATTGTGTCACATATACGTGAAAGGTCTGTATAACATAAAGAATTTTTGTTATTTGCCAAATAAACACTTCAGAAATCCTTCAGAGATTCCCCGTGAGACATTTAGACTTGGACCATTTGACTTGGAAGCATTAGAAAGACAGGAAAAGAGAATATTTATTACCAGTTCTTATTTAGGCAGTTTGCTTATCCTGTCTATCAAAAATAAGAGCCAACAGGCTGGAGTGGTTTTGATTGGATCTCAATATTTCTCCACATTTGAATGGACTCCAAGGGTCTATTCCAGCATTTGGGCCAGAAGATCTGCACGTTCTGGAGGGGAGCAAGTTTGTCTATGTGTGCAATGGCCCTGCGCTGGCTGCAGACAGACGATGGTGTCATGTCCCCGCCACGCTAGCCAACTCCATCGAGCAGGTTGCCTCTTCCTGCTCTGAGCTGGGTGGGTGTCGAGCCCTGGAATTAAATCCTACCAGAAGCAAGCTTCTGCTTTTAGCCACTCAGGCCACTCTGGACATGTTAACTCTGAGAAGCTGGCCTTTTCTCAGGCACTGTTCATACTTTGGGAGAGAAGAATTATCACAGCTAATATTTCTTGAGAATGTATGCACCAGTCATCATTCTAAGCACAGTCCTTCTGTGGACTCATTTAATCCTAACACTTGAGGTAAGTAATGTTACTATTCCTGTGTTACAGATGAGGAAATCGAGGTGTGCAGATGCTTAATAACTTAAATTCAACTCTGCAGAAAGTAACAACATGGGTGATATTCAAAAGACGTAACAACTAGGATGATCAAAACACTGGCCAATCGGAGGCAAGGCTGTGCCCACTCAGAACGGATGCTACCTGTAAACAAAGCTGGTGTGGCTATACAGGTCCCACTGGCCGAGCATCACCCCAAGTGGGGACTCAAACCCGGGCAGTCTGGCTGCAGGGTCCACATTCTCCCCACTCCTCTGTACTGTCTCTTTGCTTTCAGAGTGTCTGGCACAGGGTAGATGGTCCATCAATAGTATGCAAAATTAGGGTGCTATGGTCTAATTGCTCCCTCGTGAGGGCTTCCTGTTTGCTCTGTCTCCTGCCCCTCCTCTTGGCACCTATGACAATGCCCAGGGCGTGGTCGTGCTCTTGTGGCACTATTCATAAGCGTTCTTCTCGTTTCTGCTCCACAGTACCCCTTCTTCCACCCTTTCAAGATCCAGGGCTCACTCACCTCCTTCCAACCTCTCCCCCAAACAAACAACCCTTTACTCTACATGTCAATACTTCCAACAGTCCTGCTTTTGCTCTCTCACATTGTCCTATGCCATGTGATGGTTTCCCTGAAGATATTGAGAATCTGTGGTTCTCAAGAGCTGACTTAGGCTGGTTCTGGAAAAAGTGGGGCAGGGAGAATAGGCACATACAAGGGTTTAATGACCGAACCCAGGAGGCCCTTCACGTTCCCAAGTGTCTTTTAGGGAAAGAAATAGAATTTATAGACTGGAATTTCTCCACAGATTAAAAACTGACATAGAGTTTTCTGATTCAGTAGGTCTGGAGGGGATCCTGAGAATTTGCATTTCTAACAACTTTCCAGGTGATGCTGCTGCTGTTTGTCTGGGTACCACACCTTGGCACCATAGCACCTTATTCCTCTGTCTTTAGAGCCAGCCCTCCTCGACTTGAGGGGAAACTATTTCGGATTGATTTCACCTGGGAGCTCCAGGCTCAAGGCATTTCTAGTCATTTCTCAGTGGTGTTGGCCGCATCCTCTTTATGGGCACTTGTGTGAATATTTTATCCTGAACAAACTCCAAACAGCTGGCCTTGCTGGCCTGAAACCAAGGGCTGCTCAGAGTGTGACGTGGTATGGTGGTGGCCATGGACAGCCAGGACTGCATGTGATCAATGTCTGCTAGGACCCCATCAATCTCCACTTCCACATGCCTTGTGTTTTCCCATTGGGATCCTGCTGTGAAAAAGCACAAGAGCGGGGCTTCCCTGGTGGCGCAGTGGTTGAGAGTCCGCCTGCCGATGCAGCGGACACGGATTCGTGCCCCGGTCCGGGAAGATCCCACATGCCGCGGAGCGGCTGGGCCTGTGAGCCATGGCCGCTGAGCCTGCGCGTCCAGAGCCTGTGCTCCGCAACGGGAGAGGCCACAACAGTGAGATGCCTGGTGGAAAACATCCCTCTTACTGCTCCCCAACCCCCCTCCCAAGTTTTCCTCCTTAGAACAGTCAATCTTACCTCTTCTCTGGAATCTTCTCCAACCTCTCTAGATAGGTTACAGCTTTCGCTTCTGGGCTTCCTGAGCACGTCTTTACCACCACACTTGTGGCATCGATTTAGACTGTGAACAGCTGGAGGGCATGTCTCTCTGCCTCGTGGATCCTTGTCAAAGTGCAGGACACACCGTAGGTACTCTCTGAATGTTTGATAAATGAAAACAAAGGCAACGGTTATGAAGACAACATAGCACAACAGGTGTAATGTAGTCTGGCTTTGGAGTCATCAGACTTGAACGTAGTTCTCAGTTTTGCCACTTGTTAATTGTGTAACCCTGTATAGGAATTACTTAACTCAGCTCATTCTCAGTTTCTGATCTGCAAAATGGGTACAACAGCATCTTCCTCATAGGACTGTTGTGCTATTAAGATAATGCATATAAAGCTCCTATCACTGGGCACAGAACAGGTTCTCAGACAATGATATTTATTAGTGGGAGAACCATGTGCTAAAGAGATGAGGGCTGGGTGGGCACAGGAAGAGGAGTCCTGGGCCCTTAGCTTTCAGGGTTTTACCCGATATCATCTTTCAGCCTGATTTATTGAAGTGGGATAAAGCAAGAGGCTCTAGAGGGTAGATGTGTCCTATCTGAAAGGACAGAGCAAAGAACATGAAAAGAGATAAAACAGACCCAGCAGGCGCTTCACAACCTGTCCGGCCTTTGTTTCCCTTTCTGTGTTTGCTCCTAATGGTGTTAATTCTCTGCCTGCTCTCTTTCAGGGCACCCTCTCTGTCTGTATACATCAGTGGACCTGAGCCCGACAGTAAAACCTGAATCGGCCTGTGCTGGGAACTGTGACACCAGGGATCTGTGTTTAATAGGTGTTTGGGAATGCCATCGCTTATTAGTGTACACGATATGTCAGGGCTATTAAAATACGCTCCTTGTTCAGTCCTCTAAGCTGCACGTGGCTCTTGTATTAGCTAACCTTCCTTTGGTGCTATAGAGAGATACACCATGTAATGTGGCAGACATCCTGAGTCCTGGTATCACACTAGTATCAATCTGGTTTTCCTCCCCTTCCAGGCATATGGACGACAGGCCCCCTGTAGTTGGGCAGCACCCTGAGCCTACTCCTGGGTGACCTGTGAGCAGAGGCAGTGGAAAACCCTCACAGCTCGCTCTGTCTTTCCGAAGGCACATGATCCTGCAGGAGGCTTTGTTTTAGGGGCAGAGCTGCAAGATTCAAACGACCTGGACCCTGAGCTGGACTGTGAGGCAATCTCCCTTAAAGAGGCACTTGTATCCCCCCAAATCCTTTGTTGCATGAAGCCACCGAAATTTGGAGGCTGTCTATGACTGTCAGATAACCTGGCTCATTCTAATAAAAAAATCAATGAGAAAACATTACAAGTCTTTTCCCACTTTTCCCACCATCCGTAGGTTATCTGCCTGTGCTTTTCATATAGTAGCCCAGACACATCAGTTTATAATTTTCTTGATAATTGTGTTTCTGGCCTGGAGCCTTTCTGGTATTCGCCACTCCCCCGCCTAATTTTGGAGGAATCATATTCACCAAAACTGTTCAAGATGAGAGCTAGATGCCACCTGGTTGGACCAAACCTACCCTTATCCTGCTGAAAAAAATTTCTCTGTTGCTCATGGTGAAGAAAGCGTACAAGCTGCTTGGTAAACAGACTCTGATCTCCGGATGGATTTTTATTGATAAAGTCTAGAGACATACATGAACCAGTAATTAACTACTTTGTCTACTTTTATTGTTCCTTGTTTGTGTGGCCTCAAATAAGAGGAAGTAGCATAGTGGAGCTATGTACATGACGGACCATGAAACTGGGTTTCTAGAGGAGGCTTGACTGGGGTCAGCAGTGCTGTTAAATGTAATCCTATGTCTAGGTCCCTGTTCACAGATCCCAAAGGCACTGTTCCTACTGTGTGTGTTGGAAATGGGGTCTCTGTGCTCAAGAAACGCAATGTTGACTGCACAGCGTGGCAGGGCCTGAATGTGTCCCATCTGCACCTCAGTTCCTCACTGTGAAATGGGGCTACTACATACTTCCCAGACCTCTAGAAAAGACCCAGGGCTTTGTACTTTATAATTTTACTTTTTCTTTTTTACTGTGGGTAAATTTCTAAAAAAATCCACAAACAATAAGGACTTCAAAAGAACCCAGGATCAGAACCATGGATGAAATCAGAATTCTGACTGATAAAGCATCCTATAAAACTCTCAGAGTTGTATCAGGATCAAGTAGGTTGGAGGACTAACCTTGTCTCCCCAACTACCTCCCTGGGGCCAGATCTGGCCTCCTGATTATTTTCTGTAAATAAAGTTTCATTAAAACACAGTCAAGCAGACTTCCCTGGTGGCACAGTGATTAAGAATCTGCCTGCCAATGGAGGGGACACGGGTTCAAGCCCTGGTCCAGGAAGATGCCACGGAGCAACTAAGCCTGTGTGCCACAACTACTGAGCCTGCGCTCTACAGCTCGCAAGCCACAACTACTGAGTCTGTGTGCCGCAACTACTGAAGGCCGCGCACCTAGAGCCCGTGCTCTGCAACAAGAGAAGCCACCGCAGTGAGAAGCCCGCGTACCGTAATGAAGAGTTGCCGCCTCTCACTGCAATTAGAGAAAGCCCGCATGCAGCAACGAAGACCCAACGCAGCCAAAAATAAATAAAAATTTATGTTAAAAAAAGCATCTCCTTAAATTACTAAAAAAAAAAAAAGTCAAGCTCCTCCACCTTACACAATGTTCATGGCTGTCTTCACAGTACAATGGCAGAGGTGAATAGTTGCGACAGGAATTTATGGCCCACAAAGCTTGATTACGTAGGATTTGGTCCTTTACAGCCAAGACTACAACAGTGGTTCTCAAACTTGAGCAAGCATGTTAGAATCACATGGTGGACTTATTAAAATCCAGATTTCTGGGCCTTACCTGTAATTCAGTAGGTCTGGGGTGGGACCCATGAATCTGTATTTCTATCAGGTCCCATCCAGGTGATGCTGATGTTGCTTGTCGGGGGACCACGTTTTTGTGAACCGCAAGACTAGGGATTATTGTTGTCAAGCTCTACTGATGAGACAAATTCTAATGGAACAGAATGGGCCTCAGCTGTGCCTAGGGCGCTTCTCCAGTTTCCAGAACAGAGTTGAGGAAAGGGGGGCGTGCCTGTTTCTCTAGGACTCTTTGGCTTGGTTAAACAAACCAAAAAAAAGTGGATATTCCAGGCCTGTACAGAAGATAGTGTGCATGTATCTGGGGAACTCCGTGAATAAGGCTGGCTATAAAACAACTCCTCTACTTGTGGGTATTTGGGAATCCTCTAAAGCTCTAGTGCCTGAGGTCAAATGCTCCTTAAGTACAGTTAGCAGGTACCATCTTGTAGCTGTATAATTACCGAATTCCAGAAGAACATGTTGAAGTTCATCCAGTATCACTTCTCTCTGATGGGTGTCAACTGCTGAGCTCTGGGAGCTAGTCTTTGGGAGATGAGGTCAAGCAATCATAATCAGGCTGATTATTTTTTAATACTTACTCATCGTTGCCCCCATATCCCCTTTGGGACGTTAATTAATTGGTGTAGGGATGGAGAGGAAGCCACTTGATGTAAAAAAGAAAGATGGGGGCTTGCCTGGTGGCGCAGTGGTGGAGAGTCCGCCTGCCGATGCAGGGGACACGGGTTCGTGCCCCGGTCCGGGAAGATCCCACATGCCGCGGAGCGGCTGGGCCCGTGAGCCATGGCCGCTGAGACTGCGCGTCCGGAGCCTGTGCTCCGCAACGGGAGAGGCCACAGCAGTGAGAGGCCCGCGTACCGCAAAAAAAAAAAAAAAAAAAGAAAGAAAGATGGTAGGTGACAAAGTCAGACCCGGAAAAGGGAATGTGATGGAGGTTGCCCACGAGAGTTCTTGTTTTGAAAAATCATCTGAAAAGGAAGAAGTCTTCTTACCTGTGAGGATTCAGGAGTGAGACCCTGCTTTTATTGCTTGCTGCTGAAAATTCTCTCCACACAGCCACACAGCTAAGAAGATGTAGGAGAAAGGGGAGGTTTCTGGTCCCTACCGGCCCATACAAATTGGACTTGGTTGTCTTTCAGGCTGGGCTTGGGTTCTTTGGGAGGGAGCTCTTCGGAGACAGCGGAGGGAGAAAGGTTGGCGTCTACAGAGTCGCCTCTGCCCTGCCCCCTCCCCACGCTGCTCTCCTCTTCATCTCTTCAATGAGGGGCCCTCCAGGTGTAGAGAGAACACAGCTGTTCTGATGGCTCCGCAAGGAATCACTGGGGCAGCACCGTTGCAGCTGGTTTGAACTGGCCCAATCACGATGGTCATGCGTGAAGCTGACCAATTATCCAAGGACTGACGAATCAGGAATCAGGTTTTCAAAGTAAAACACCTGAGCACACCTTTTGCAGCCCACCCAAGGGGCAGTTCTTTTTTTTTTAACATCTTTATTGGAGTATAATTGCTTTACAATGTTGTGTTTGTTTCTGCCGTATAACAAAGTGAATCAGCTATATGTATACATATATCCCCATATCCCTTCCCTCTTGCGTCTCCCTCCCACCCTCCCTATCCCACCCCTCTAGGTGGTCACAAAGCACCAAGCTGATCTCCCTGTGCTATGCGGCTGCTTCCCACTAGCTATTTTACATTTAGTAGTGTATATATGTCCATGCCACTCTCTCACTTCGTCCCAGCTTACCCTTCCCCCTCCCCGTGTCCTCAAGTCCATTCTCTACATCTGCATCTTTATTCCTGTCCTGCCCCTAGGTTCTTCAGAACCTTTTTTTTTTTTTTTTTTAGATTCCATATATATGTGTTAGCACACGGTATTTGTTTTTCTCCTTCTGACTTACTTCACTCTGTATGACAGACTCTATACAAAGCCAAGGGGTACTTCTTGCTCTGGGGCTTGTCTCTTCCAGGCGGGCTGGGAAGACACCAGACCAGCTAAGAAGGGCAACTTAGATGTCTGGATGTTACAGAGCCTCTCCTTCCTCCTTTGTCTCCCTGGAGGACTCCTTCTCACCCTGTAGATTCAGCAATAGGACCATCTTCAGTCCCGCAGAGGCAGGCCGGCTTTCCACGTGTGCTAACTAAGCTGTTTGCAAAGGTGCACTCTTGCCTCCGTCAGGTACGCGGCCAGGGTTGGGGTGAGGGTTTTGTGGGTAACGCATGAAGAGTGTTGGGGAGATTCACAGGTGAGGCATCCCCCGTGGCTCATGGGGGCCTCCCAGGGGAGTCTCTGATGTGGTCAGTAGGATCTCTGCCCCTCTGATGAGTTCTGTTCTGAGCCCCGGCTGCTGTTCTCTTAGCTGCTCACCAGCCCCAGGCATGCAGTGCACGATTTGGCCTTCTGAACAGGATGAGAAACAAATGCACCTCTTTGGCAGTGACCTGCTCAGATGTAGAAGTCGGGAGCTCACTTACACGCTCTCATTTTCCCCATGGGAGCGGTCATGGGCTGAGAAGGTCTCTCTTGACACTGAGCTGTGCCATCTTGGGGGAAGGGGTGACACTGGTAAAGTGAAACAGTTCCTCTTATTCTCTTCAGTGTGTCCAGTCTTAGATTTTGGTTTTTTGTTTGTTTGCTTTTGTTTTTGTTCCAACAGTGTGCTGGAACTTCTCTGCTGGAATCCCAGACTTCTGCAAAGCCCCTCTTGTCCATAGGTGATTGTCAAAATTGGTGTTCGTTGAGGGGAAGATGGTAGAAAGCTTTTATTTTGCCATGTTGATGATATCACTCTCCTCATTTAATCTTCATAACAACACTGTGGAGTAGGTATTATTATTATGCCCATTTTGTCGATGAGAAGACTGAGTCACAGGGAGGTTATATAATTGCTCATGACGACAGATCTCATAAGTGACAGAGCTGGTATTCATAACTAGACAGTCTGGCTCCAGAATCTTAACTATTGTGCTATGCCACTCTCCCTTAAAGTTACCATTTATGTTTTATTCATCTTTTATTTCTAGTTTCTAAGACCGGGCATAGAGTAAGGCAAAATTTTAACAAATGTTTTTGAAAGAAAGAATATACTGTTTATTTGTTAAGAAGACAGAGGACCGAATAATTTTTTGGAGTCAGTACACATATATTCCATTTAATGGAATCTACACAGTGCTAGTTTATTATGTGATTTGTCTCTGAACTTATTTTCCTAGAAAAACATGTGTGTATGTGTGTGTGCATGAAAAATCCTTTGTAGTTTAGCATTGCATATTTTCCCCAATGTGTCTTTGTATATTTTCACTTAAAAAAAAGTGAGAGTGCAGACATAGAGAACAGACTTGTGGTTGACAAGGGGGAGTACTTTGCTGTATAGCAGAAATTAACACAACATTGTAAATCAACTCTACTTCAACAAAATAAAATTTTAAAAAGTGAGAATGGCAACTGTTCTGCACACTCTTAACTAATGAACCCTCTACCCTCACTCTTTTATTTTTTTTGGCCACTGTGTGGTTCGTGGGATCTCAGTTCCTTGACCAGGGATTGAACCTGGGCCATGGGAGTGAAAGCCTGGAATCCTAACCACTAGGCCACCAGGGAACTCCCATACCCTCAGTCTCTTGAGTTGAGTGTATTCCACAAAGAGGGCTGTTAATGCCTCTGTAGCCTCTCTTTCTGCTATTTATTTTGTGTTCCAGTGAATTATTTTAATCTACAATTACTGACAAAAGAAATGTATAAGTTAAGGGCCTGAGCCTGCGTCAGAGAAATAGGTAGAGGATCAAGTTGGATTTTAAAAGACAGGCAAGGGGGCTTCCCTGGTGGCGCAGTGGTTGAGAGTCCGCCTGCCGATGCAGGGCACACGGGTTCGTGCCCCGGTCCGGGAAGATCCCACATGCTGCGGAGCGGCTGGGCCCGTGAGCCATGGCCTCTGAGCCTGCGTGTCCGGAGCCTGTGCTCCGCAATAGGAGAGGCCACAACAGTGAGAGGCCCGCGTACCGCAAAAAAAAAAAAAAAAAAAAAAGACAGGCAAGGTTGTTCTCTAGACCTAGCAATGTCATTCACTAGCACAGCTCTAAAGCGTAATATTCTGTAAGCAGTTCTTTACTTGGAGAAATTAGAGACTTTTCAATCACCTCTAAGCACCAAGAAAAGAACCACGAACAAAAATATCTGGAACCGGGGCTTCCCTGGTGGCGCAGTGGTGTGGAGTCCGCCTGCCGATGCAGGGGACGCGGGTTCGTGCCCCGGTCCAGGAAGATCCCACATGCTGCGGAGCGGCTGGGCCCGTGAGCCATGGCCGCTGAGCCTGCGCGTCCAGAGCCTGTGCTCCGCAACGGGAGAGGCCACAACAGTGAGAGGCCCGCATACCGCAAAAAAAAAAAAAAAAAAAAAAATCTGGAACCAGACCTAGTTGATGCGACAGATTCAAACACTGCAGAAACCTACAAGGGTAAAAGATTTAAGAAGGGAGCCAGTGTTGACCAGCAAGCTGTGTCTGGATTCCCCAGCACCCCAAGGATCCACAGGCCTGGTATCAACCCTCCCAGCTTGTCGTCATTGTGGATAAACTTTGCCTTTATTGGAAGTATGTGTTACTGAGCCATTTGACTCTTGAGAAAAGAACAGGGCATTCAGGTGTAAAGTCACCAAGGACAACTTCACACTCTTACTGGGGACCATGCTTTGACAGAGTCTAACTTGAGCCCCATGATTACCTATCATTAAATGATAGCCAACACCTTCTCCCCATGCGACTGCATTTGTCACACTGGGGCTGTGCAGTTCCCAGATACATACATAACTTTCTGAATTTCATTTTATTTTATTAGTATGCATTTTATAATACATAACATTTTTATTAATCTGCTTATTACTTGTACTATAGTTTAAAGAATCGAGTAAACCCATAATTCTTAGTAATATATAAAGAGTTAGGATTTCAGGAGCACATCTCCATTGGGACTGTTATATAAGGTCACTTTACTACAGATATAGAGGTCAAGTTTTCAGAAGTATTCACAGTATTAACCGCTGTGTGCCATGTTCTGTCCTAATCTTTTTACGTATTTTATCTCACTCATTTGTCAAGATTCAAACTTAGGAACTGCAAGATTGAAGTTGCAACCAGGTAATAAAATGTAGGTTTTAGCCAAACAGCTCATGAACTCTCTGTGTGGGTTTAGAATTGTTAGGCAAAAACTGAGTGCCTCTTTAGTGCCAGACACTCTTAGTGACTACCTGCAATTGTACTGATTAAGAAAATAAGAAAAAAAAATCTTTCCTTCCTCCATGACTGACTAGGCCGTTGCTAATGATGCCGAAATCTCGGCCTTTATGCACTGGTGACGAATCAAATCTCAGAGACAGAGTTTTGGGTGAAGTAGAAAAGAACAGCTTTATTGCTTTGCCAGACAAGAGGGGACACAGTGGGCCCCTCAAAAACAGTGTGTCCCAACCTGGGAGGTTGTGGTGAGGAGTTTTACAGCAATAGTTCAAGGGTGGGGTTATTGATAGGTTAGGGTGTGTGCAGGGCCTGCGCTCCTTTAATCTGGCCTCAGGTGGTCTCCTCCTAATAAGCTTCTCTGGCTCCTTTAATCTGGAATGAAGAATGCTAACATCTTCCATTTTGGGGGGTATCTTAGTTCTGTAAAAGAGCTCAAAGATATTGTTATGTGTATCCCTTGAGGCAGAATCAGGACCCTGCCCCAAGGCTGTACTATTGTTTCTTAACTGTTCCTCCCTTGTCTCTGCATCCCCTCCCTTCCCTGATTAGCAACTGTTTGAAGGGATTCCTTGACCAGGAGCCCCACAGGGTCCTGCTCAGTTTCAGTTATTCAATAATAATTGTCCTGTATCACTTAGGACTTACATTCAGCAGCAAATATCAGACGTTAAAAAGATAACGGCTTATTCCAATGAAGGGTTTTATTTTTCTCATATAAGGTGAAGTCTGGATATAGTCAGTCCAGGACCGGAAGGGCAACTCCACAATGTAATCAGAGACCCAGCAGATTCCACAACCTTTCTGCTCCATCATCCTTAGTACATGCTTGTCTCATGGCCACAAGATGACTGCCATCCTCCAGCCATCTTATTTGCATTCCTGGCAGGAAGAAGACAGTGGGCAAGGGGTGGAAGGAACATGCCAGTTGGTTGAGCTCTCCTTTAATGGAGCTTTCCCAGATTGCTCACCCATGAACTTCCTCTTGCTTCTCATTGGCCAGCTTTGTGTTTCATACTCACTCCTAAATGCAAAGGTGGCTGAGAAAATTAGTTATGTTTTTGAAAGGGATATATAAACTTGCTGTGCATCTTTGAGCTTTGGCTTACTGTGTCCGGCTTATATAGTCACTCTAGTAACTCTTGGAGCGGGGACAGGGTGGGTGCAGGCACAAGCAGACTCATAGCTGCCTACATGGTATAGATTAAGGAACACTGGGTAGGCTCAGAGGCCAAGTCATACAGTCAGGTAGTGACAGAAGCTGGAACCAGCGTCTTTGGGCCTCTCAAGACCTTGCCACTCTTATCATACTTCATCTGAGAGCTCAAACTCCTGTAAACTGACAGCTCCCTGAGTATTTAAGTGGATGGCTCCAGGCAATAAAGGTTCTTTCTACACCGTAGGACCTCCAAGTGGCCAGTAAGCCATTTACATCCCTAGCGTATCAGTTAAGAATGGAAAACGTCCAGGTGGTGCTTTTTGCTTCCCAGCCTCTGGGCAAATGCAAGATAGGATAGGTCATTCTAGAGACAATTGAACCATTATCTGTCTTTACTACAGTCATAGATTGGGGTTAGAATATGGGTGGAGAGAAAATCCTTTATGCTGTAGAGATACAATTACAGGACAGAAAAAAGAAAGTGAACCACATGTGTAGTTAAAGAACTTAGTCGTTTTTGAGGTGGTACAAGCCTCCTGGTAACCAGATTTTAGACAGAAATTAATAAAATCATGAATGACAGAGTCATGTAATTGATGTTATTCCATCTTTGGGGTCAGTTCCATCCAGGAGCTCTATACTCATTAGCACGTTTAATCCAGGTAACAGCCCTCCAAGGCAGCTGGTCATTGCCCTTGCACAATGGAGGACACTAAGTTTGGCAGCTGGCCCTGGGACACCAGGGCAGCTGGGCTGAGTTCAGCTGCCCCTCATCTTGTGTGCTTCCCACCACACTATGCAAACCTGACAAGGCACTGCTAACCTTTTCCGTGCAAAGAGGAATAGGTTTCTTTGTTCAAGTATCACAAATGTTTATTGATGGATACACATCTCTAAAATAACGGGTATGACTTGATACATTAAGCAGACTTAATTTCAATATTACAACAAGAGGAACGAATTCAATTTCTCACCAATTGTTTCATATCTACAAAAACCACTCTAAGGGCATTCACTATCTCTCAGAACTCATCAGTTTTATACAAGTAAACCATGTTTCTTCTAAAAAGACTTGTGTACTTGACCAGCCTCAAGGATATTAAAAATTAGGAGGTTGGGATGAACACATACATACTACTATGTATAAAATAGATAACAAACAAGGACCTACTGTATAGCACAGGGAACTATACTCAATATTTTTAATAACCTATAGGAGAAAAAAATATGTATGTATAACTGAATCACTGTGCTTTATACCTGAAACTAACATGACATTGTAAATCAACTATACTTCAATTAAAAAAAAATCTAGCACCACACAAAAAAATCTAGCATATAAAGCTCATTCCTAGAGGTAGAAATACAGGCACTGTAATATTACAGCAACAATCATCAAATGAACTGAAATAGTCTCTTCTTCACTGGGATTCGTGTGGGAAATCTGCCCTTTGTCCATGTTTGCAGTCTTCCAGGAGATGGCACCAGAGAGCTTAGAATCAGTTGCAGAGAGAGCTAAACTGGATGAAAGTGAACCCGACAAACAGCTTAGGTGCCTGTCGAAGGGGAAGAATCTCAGTACAGACCTAGCACCGCCGGTGTTTAAGTATTCTCCGTCTATTCAGGGACCTCTGGCCTGGTTCTGACGTGTCCGAGACGTGCAGCCTTCTGAGAGTCGATCTCGTGGCCTGAGAAGTGTTTGGCAAGGGGGCAGACGGTTTAAAGGTGAGGCTGGATTCTGAAAATGCAGAGGTTGGCTCCTGGATAGTCAGAAAGAAACAAACCAGCCAACTTCATTCTGTAAGGAGGTGGACCCCTCAGTGAACTCTCCCGGGGGGTCTCATCATGTGTGATCTAAATATTTAGTCTGTCCAAAGAGGAGTGGGATGTCCACGACCTACAAAAGCCACAGGACAGGAAACAAGTATCACCTCCCAGGGGTTTCTTCTTGAGGCAAAACTGGAGGAAAAAAGAGAAGAAAAACAAAACTAAAACCCAACTCTAAACATTTTTGGGGGGGATCAGATTACATTGTTTGCCCACCAAAATGGCTATCTGCAAAACTACAGGTGACCCCTCACCATTAGCTCTCCCTGCCATTAAGTTGAGAGCAGCCAGCCACAGCAGCACAAGGCAGGGCCTGTGCCAGCCCCGAAGTGGGTTTCCCTGAGCTGTTGGGTGATATCAGTCACCTGCCCTTATTTCCGGAGCCCTTTCAGGTTCAATTTCCACATCCACAAATCAATTTTACCTGCAGCCTTGAGTCTCTGGAGATTTCCCCCGGGGGGCCCAAAGTGAGCGCCCCCTCCTTCCAATGTTTTTATTTCTCCCTATTAAATGCATTTTGAATCCGGCATGGGTACAAGAATTTTTTTTTAGAGGATGTGTTTTTTTTGCGGTACGCGGGCCTCTCACCGCTGCGGCCTCTCCCGTTGCGGAGCACAGGCTCCGGACGCGCAGGCTCAGCGGCCATGGCTCACGGGCCCAGCCGCTCCGCGGCATGTGGGATCCTCCAGGACCGGGGCACGAACCCGTGTCCCCTGCATCGGCAGGCAGACTCTCAACCACTGCGCCACCAGGGAAGCCCTAGAGGATGTGTTTATATATGTTATCAAAATGATAGCACCTTGAAGTCATGTGGAAACTTAGAGATCTTGAAAGCGGTCCAATTCAGAAACAAACAGAGCTCTTTTAAAGTGTCTCCCTTTACGCTGTTTGCCTCAGTGAACCCACATGTGGATCCAGGCACTGGAAGCGCAGAGTTCTATGTTCCCTATGCCCTCCCTACTCAAAGTGTGTTCCACAAACCAGCAGCATCGACATCACAGGGGAGCTTGTTAGACATGCACCATTTGGGAACCCAGAACTATTGCATCAGAATCTGCATTTTAACAAGAACCCCAGGGGATGTGTATGTTCTTTAAAGTCTGAGAAATGTAACCCTACGAGACTCTTTTTAAAGCTGGCTCTAAGAGTCCAATAGGCTGGGGAGGACCCCAGAACTGGGCTCTGCCTCCCAGGATGGATATACTGTATTATTATTAATCATCCGGGACTGTGTTTTCTCCCTCGTTGTCCCATTTGAGGAGAAGAGAGGCTGATTGATGGGTATCAGCACATTGCATTAGATAATAATAGACAAGGGCTACATATCTGTGCCATTTAAGGCACGGGGTATGCATAAGTGACATATGGAGAAAGATAACTTTTCTGATAAGCAAGTAATGGGCACAGAGTGCTCTGGAGAGAGAGATGGCAGGAAGGGGCAAGAAAACAGTGGAATCTCAGCACAGACATGTTAAGGCAGGCTGCCAAAGACCACCTGGAATCATAAGGCACCTCCTTAGATGACAGTAGGGAGGGCAGTCTGACCTGGAAACTCCCGGCCTTTTTGGGAAAACCCCAGGAAGATCAAGAGATTTTCCATGGCCAAGGGGCTCCTAGTGTCAGACTGTGCCCAGGGACTGTCCCCAGCAACTCTCTGTGCTGAGGGAGACAATCTGGTGGTCTGTTAGGTGGCAGATGGAGACACCCTCCACATGAGGAGACACAGAGTGCAGCCCTCACAGTTAAGAGATTTCTGTGCTTACTAAATAAGAATATTAGTGGCCCAAAGGGGCCATTCCCATTCTTTTCCCGACCATCACAACTGCCTCTCATTGTAGCAGAGGCAGATCAATAGCGGTGACTATGCAAGTATTACAAGTGCTTTTAAAGTAGGATCCAGCTTTTGCCAGGGATGAAGACAAACTCCTTCTATGAAATTCTCGGACTAGTGGATATAATCCAATCTGATTTTTCTTTTAAAGTAAAAGCAATATTCACTGCCACTGTCAAGGAAATAATTGAAGTGAGGGAGGAGGTGTTACCCACCAGAAAGGTGGGTCCGCCTAGATTGTGAGGGAGAGGAGTGCAGGCACGTGGTCCTGGGTGGAAGCAATGACCCACTCCTTTTTCATATGTGCACAGGGCGTTAGAAGTCAGACTGCCCATTCAGAGCATGCTTCATTTCCTGACCTACCCCTGAGTCTCCAAGGCCACCCAAGCACTTGGAATTTCATCTTGGCACAAGAGGAGGAAAGAATCTCTCTCTCACACTGGCTTCCTTTTCCCCCTGGGGGCCTCAGTTACTCATCAGGCTTCAGTTTGTATCTGCAGAACATTACCCAGAGAGAAATACAGACCTGAGGGAAAGTGGCAGCAAGTCCCATGCGGGGTCTCTGTCTGACATGCAAGGCCTTGAAATTTGGTCAGATTCCCAAATCTAGAGGTTAAGGCTCCTGACACAGTCTGAGTCTCCTCTGTGGACCTCTGAGTTTCCCAGGCATAATCTGATGCTTCAGAAGCCAGCCAACCATCAATTCTGGTTTCCCCTCCCCTTGAGTGTTGGTCTCTGTAGGACGGGGACCTGGCAATGACTCTGACCCTGCAGCCTGATTGGTTGGTTTTACCTAGTTCTCTGGATGTAGGTGGGAGAATCTGAACTATTGATGGCTACGGCCTGGCCAACTGTGTTAAGAGTGTCTTTTTATTCTGATGTTTTGACATCTGGCAGCTTGAGGACTCTGTAGAGACTGCCTTCCCAGGATTAACTAATCCCTAGAGACACTAAGGCACCTGCCTAGAAGTTCACCTTTCATATGCAAACCAATCAATCCAGAACCCATACCCCACCACCCCCTCCATCAGGCTTTTATGCTCTGGCCACTATCCTCTTGCCCTAATCACATACCAGCCAAAGACTAGGCAACTAGGGACAGCCTCTACGTCCCACAGCCTGCCTAAAGCATTCAAACCAGCCAATCCTTGGATGTTTACCTGATTTACCAGCTCCTTCCCATGGAAACCACAATGAAAGCTCTTCTCTTGCCCACACCTTCTCTTCACTCTTTCTGCCTTATGACTGGCCCTGGTGCTTCCCTGAGTGGCTCAGCCAATGCTCTATCTCTTGTTTCTAGGGAACTATGAGTATAAAAGCTTCTTTCTCCATGACAGCCGTTTGTCTGCATGTCTCACCATACCTGATTAAAATAGATCTGGGGTACATTTTCAAACACCATCCCTCCTACCCCTAGACTGAGATTGGGTCATGCTCCTTGAGCCCATATTCCACGGTGCTTCCTGTCCTGGATGGGTCTACCTCCTGCCTTCCTGACTTCCAGCTTGAAATTATTTCCTTCCACACACATTTTGTAATTTTTTATTGTCACTTTATTCGATATCCTACGGCCAGCAACATCTGGAATTTAGGAATATGACTATAATGCACTGTACCTGACCCCCTGAGATGAATTTTCCTGAACTGGTGCTGTTATTTCTGTAGGATGGATTCCAGGAGTAAAACTGCTGGGCTGGGGGATACGTTAATGCAGTTAATTTTGATAGATGTTTCCAGATAGCTTTACAAAAAAGCCGTCATAATTCATATATCCATCAGCAAGAGATGAAATGAATCCTTTCCCTGAAAGCTCCTGAAGATCTTGGCATACCTGGAATCTAGCCCCCGAGCATCCCAGGTGGCGAGTACTCTCTGGGGCTCCCAAGGGGGTGGCATAGGGCTGTGGGCAGCTCACGGAGGTTGGAGTCACCTAAGAAGCCAGGCTGACTGGTGAAGGCAGGGGGTGGCTCCCACTGGCCTGCCCATGGTGGGTGCTGCTTCTCTGACCTGAGACCATGCAGGTGACATTGTTTGTGGTCCATCCCCTTCCCTCTCAGCTGGGACACCCTGGCTCAGATCGCTCTGCAGGAGGGGAAGTTATTGCTTTAGAATCAATTTAGGGGAGTGAGAGGGGAGACGCTTCCTCTCAAATAATTCCTGCCAAATTGCTTTTATAATTAGTTGAATAGCAAGGATTTTTAGGGTTCTGGGGTTGATTTTTTTATCTTTCTCAAACCATCTTGGCTTCCAGGTCACGACTGGTCTTGGTGGCATTAGTTGCCATGGGTGGTGGGATTTCCTGGTGAGACTCAGGACACAAGGCTTACCCCTCAAGATCACGCCAGTGACCCCCTCTTTCTATGCTCTAGGACTCCCTTTTAAAAATGTATTTTGCTGTTTTAGAAAATTGCACAATTATTATTTTATAGGTGAAAATACAGCTAATCAAGAGAGAAACATTTATTTTAAATCTCACTAATCAGAAATAACGGTTACTAACATTTTGGGTGGATTGCTTCTGGACTTTTTTCACGAAAAAAATTATTTGGGGGCCATACCTGCATATTTCAACCTAAGAAGATCATGTGTGTCGTTCTTTGTCAGTATATTGGTTTACAGCAGCACTTTCCATGGGTGCATAAGTATTGTGTCATGCCTTACATTGTTTAAGCAATTTCCTATCGTTGGTTGATTTCCCCAGATCTTTGCTATTGTAATAACTTCTATAATAAACAGCTTTGCACTTATGTCTCTATAATCGTCCAATTATATTCTTAGGCAAAATGCCTAGAAATGAGATTACGGAATTAAAGCACAGTTACTTTTTAAGAACTTTTGAGTTGAATTGTACTCCAGAAAGTGTGTACCAATTTACTTACTACCAAGAGGTATTTGAGTAACCATTTTACCAAACTCACCCCAATAGCTGAGAATTATTTTCTTTGTCTTGGCCAATTTGATAGGTACGTTTAACAAATATACCATAGGGGTAATAACCCCCTTTTCTCAATTTCAATAAAGCCCAATCCTTTACCACCACACCATCTAACATGAAGGGCTAAGAACCTGGGGTCTGCAGTCAAAAAGACCATGTTTATAGGACCCTGGGCAAGTCACTTGATCTCCATAAATCTCAGTTTCCTCAACTCTAAAATGGCACAATGATATCCTGGTTTGTTGAGGGTTTAAATAAAGGAATGTAGAAAAAGTATTTATTTAGCGTATGCTTGGTACAACGAGCAATTTCAATAAATATCTTTTTAGAGAACCCTCAAAATGTCACCTGGTTGGTCTCCTACCTTAAGCAAACCCTTACTCAAGACAGAGAGACCCTTCTTAAAAGAGCAAGACCTCAAGAAGAGATATGGGCACGCACTTGAGCGCTGCTTGTCAACGACAAGCTCTGTGCACAACCTAAGTTCTGTGTAGAATAATGAAGGAGCAGTTATGTGCACACCATATCTGAGCGTTCTCTCTCATCTTACACATATACACACACACGCACATGTACATATGTGTAAAATTTCAATTTGGTCGATACTTAATGAGAACAAACAGCATGTAAGGTTTAGTTTCTGGGGAAATTTGGACAAATCACTTTTCCTCTTTGTGCCTCAGTTTCCTCATTTGTAAATTGGGGATAATAATAGCACCTACCTCATAGAGTTATTGTGAGGATTAAATAGGTTCATGTTTGGTACTTAGACCAGAGCCTGGCACGTGGTGAGGGCAGTGTAAGTTGTTTCCTAACTAAATAGGTGAATGCAGACCCAGTATGCTGCTGTACCAGCTATGTTCTCACTGAAGGGTTGGCTTCTGATCCTGAGGGGGGAGAGTGTAATAGCCATGCAGGAAGTAAGATTAGGGGAGAGGGCTCACCGTCAGGGGTCTCTGTACAGTGCAAGTGGAGGATACTGGTGGGGGAGCCCTGGCTTCCCCAGCTGCACACATAGAGGAGGGGTGGGTGAGGATACATGTCCACGTGCTGTCTTTCAATGAAAGAAGAAGGGCAGGAAAGAGGAAGTTTTAATAAAGCTTTTTGAAGGGAGTTCTGCCAGTCTGACGAGGGTCAGATGACTTGATCAAACCTCAACCTCGTCTTATCTCCCTGTCACTTCGACCCCAGAGATGATTCCCCCAAAGAAACTTGAAACCAGAAGTCCAGGTGAGATCGGAGCATCACAGGTTGGCCTCCTGACTTACCACGTGAGACTGATCAGAGAGCCATGGGAACTTGCAGCTGTCGTCACCCCCCTCATCTAAGGAGACCTGGGTGTCCTTGGGCCCAGGTCAGGCCTCAAGCGAAGGAGTTGTTGGGTCCCTGGAGAACTTTAAGCAGGAATGTCCCTGTCACTAATGTCAGCCTCAGGCTGACCATTTTGATCAGACCCAAAGACGGTGAGCACAGAAGGACCCCAGTGAGGGCTGTGGCTCTCTCCTGTGAGGCCTCCTGTCACCCTGGCCCACCTGGGGTG
This sequence comes from Globicephala melas, assembly GCF_963455315.2. Classification (NCBI taxonomy): domain Eukaryota; kingdom Metazoa; phylum Chordata; class Mammalia; order Artiodactyla; family Delphinidae; genus Globicephala; species Globicephala melas. The sequence goes on from NC_083320.1 coordinate 96,641,122, forward strand.
GGGGACAGGCCGGGTGTGTGTGTGGTGTGCTTGGGGGTTGGAGGATACTGCAACCTGCCTTCCTCAGGCAGTGCTGGCCCCCAGAGGAGCTGTGTTTGTCTGACAGAAGGTATTCTAAAAATTCAAATCGGGATGCCCTGGGAGTAATTGGTGGGAGTTGCCCGCACCATCTCAGCCATTCCCTGTCATCTGATCCCTTGCCTGAGTCCCAGGGCGCTTGGCTGGGTCCCATGGGCCTTTGGGATTGCCACTTTCATGTGGAAGAGACCCTGAATCTTGTCTGATTCTCACTGAGTGACAGTTGAGCTGGCCCAGACCACAAGATGTGCTTTCTGTCTCTCCTGCTTAGCCTGACACCCTGCAGGGTCCAGCTGTCTGCTCCGACCCCCAGCCTGAGGCACCTTACACTCTCCACCTCGGCCACCAAAGCGATGGGCTGACTCTGGGTTCTTGATCCCTCAGAACGTGCTGCTCCTCCCAGAAAGCCCTCAGGAATTCCCTATTGTCTGGATTATCCCACCCCTGAGCCCCAGCCCCAGGTAGGAGCTCCTCACAGAAAAACATCTGCCGGAACTAACACCAACTTCATGATACCCCTTTGGGTGACCACTGCGAACGGACACCTCCTCAGGGTTCAGCCTGAAAGCAAGATCGGCTCTCCTGGCTTCCACTCCAGCATCCCAAACTCTCCCTTCCCACTGACCACCCTGCGAGGTCCAAGCAGGTCTAGAACCCTCATCGTGACCTCGGAACTTTACTCAGAATCTTTTGAGTTGCAGTTTATACTCTCTTCTAGCAGCTTGGGTTATCAGACTCAGACGATGGCAGATGAAAAACAATGAATTGTGAAGCAGAACAAAAGGTATCCAGAAAGGAAAGGGACAGTTGACAAGGGGGCAGAAGTCAAAACCACAGACAACTTTGGTATAGAGTCATAAGCTGCGTGGACCCAGCTGAGAGGTTGCCTGGAGCCCCTCGGATAGGTTTTCGGTGTGACCCCGTCTTTCATTGAAGGCTCTGTTCTAGCAGGAGCCTCTGGGCTAGGGATGCCTGTTATCCAGGCAGGTGGTGGCATGCTTGACTAAGACTTTCATCCCATGTCTGGCACTGATTGATCGGACGAAACTCCAAATTTGTTATGGTGAGCGGAGATCAGCCCCTCTGTGCTTGGTAGAAGCTACTAGGAAAACCCAACACAATGCCAGGAACATAGTAGACCTTCAGTGGGCACCTAGTAGTCCTTTTAGCTCTCTTTCTGTTCCCGTTGAGCTTGTGTAAGAGGGACTTGGACTTGGGGCAAGAGGAGCTGGACTGTATACTGAAAACTTTTAGTTTCATAGTTACTCATCTCTATTTTTTAAGATCCATTGTAAGATGCACCTGGATTTCAGAGACGTTAAAATGGAGAAAAATATCCAACTTGGAATTGATGACATACATTATTGGTTTGAGAAATCCTTGCCTCTGGGAGATCTATTCTGCTCATCAGCATGGTAACAGCTCCAGGAAGTCCTGGAGTAGAGGCACCTGCTTAACTTCGAGTTCTTTTCTCCCGGCCTGATGAGTCCATCAGAGAGCCCTCTCTGTGTGGCTCCTAAGATATCCTTTGGAACTTGTATTATATGGGACCTATTTTAGGTCACCTTAAGTCATTTAGAAAAGTTTAAATTATATTCAGTATACTTTCTTCATTGACCTTAGTTCTGTGATGTGGTATATTTTAGAAAGATTTTTATTAAACATGCTTAAGGAAATGTCAGTTTTAGCTACAAATTTGCATAAGTGCTTCAGGGAGCTTGGGACACTCCTGGCTTGCTCCAGGGGCTGATTTGCCTAAAGGGCCCTAGGCTTTGGGGAAATTGCTACCAGGCCTTCCCACATTTAGATTAAGACTGTGCCCTCCTGAAGGGGTGATGTAGAGCATGTCGCCATCCCAGGACCACCAAGAGCTGGAATTACCTTCTATCCTACCCTCTTCCCACAGCCAGTGACTGGTGCCTGGCTATGAAAGCCCAGCTCCCTTGCCTGACAGTGGAACAAACTCTATAGCGTAATATCCAATTCCAGAGCTCCCTACAGAATCAGGCTGAGACGAGGACTTAGCCTTAAATTGCACCCTTGCCCGACTTCTCTTCCCCTATCTTCCGCCCTGACTCTCTTACCAGGTTTTCCTGGGGACACCTCCTTAGTAAAGCACTGGCCTGTGAATTCTTGTCTCAGAGTTTGCCTCCAGGGATCCTAATCCCAGACAGGCACTAAAAAATTAATAACAGGGCTTCCCTGGTGGTGCAGTGGTTGGGAGTCCACCTGCCGATGCAGGGGACACGGGTTTGTGCCCCGGTCTGGGAAGATCCCACATGCCGCGGAGCGGCTGGGCCCGTGGGCCATGGCTGCTGAGCCTGCGTGTCTGGAGCCTGTGCTCCGCAATGAGAGAGGCCACAGCGGTGAGAGGCCAGCATACCGCAAAAAAAATAATAATAATAAATAAAAAAAATAAAAAATTAATAACAATTCTTAAGTATTTTACACATTCAGTTTGCAAGAAAATTTCACCAGTGTTTTTTAACATCAGGATTCATATATGATCCACATATATCAATGAGGTGACTTTTAAAATCCCTTTTAATCTTTAGATTCCCTTTCTTTTCTTTCCCATTGCAGTTTTGGTTTTGTTTTTGAGAAATGAGCCTGCTTTCTTGACAGATTTCCGCAGTCTGGATTTGAATGCTGGCATTCCGTTGGTCTTATTTAACATGTTCCCCTGTCCTTGTTTTCCCTATAAATTGGTAGTTGCGGGATCTGATTCAGATTCGATTTTTGGCAAGACTCCTTCATAAGAGGTGTTGTGTTCTTCCATCAGAAATTGCTAAATTTCTGCTTGTTTTTCTCTTTGTGATGTTGGCATCACTGACGCTCAATATTTGGGTATATTAATTCATTGGGGGTTGCCAAATGGTGATATTCGAATTGCATTATCGCTTTTTATGAGCTCAAATATCCTGGGAAACCTTCCTTATCAACTATTTAGTTACTTTGAAGTACAATTTGTATAGAGAATTCAAAGAAGTAATGTTTGATTTTATCCTTTAATTGCCTATTTTCAAAATAATGAGTTGGTTCCCTCGTATCCTTGAACGTTTTCTTATTATATTAGATTTCTTTTTGTATCATGATGAGCTCAGGGATTTAATCCATATATCATGTTTTTCAATCCACTGCAGTTACATGAATTTTCAAAAGTAAACATTATACTATATATTTTACTCTGTAATTTCCTGTTTAAAAAACTCTGAAGTATGTCTTGCAGATCTTTTCATTCTTGCATATAAAGATCTACCTCATTCTTTTTCATTGCTACTGAGTGTGACACTCTATACCTGTCTTAGGGGTTATATTAGAATCTTCTGTATTAGGCTGAGCCTTGTGTGCACATTATTTCATATAGTCTTTAAGACACTCTCTGATGGAAGTATGAAATTCTTACTTTTGGGATGCAGAAATGGAGCTCAAGTTTACCCAGCTTCGAAAGGGTAACCTGGGAGTTGAGCACAAGTCTGCTTGGCTTTGGAAGTCTCATACTGGACCACTGAGTCCCTGAGTGGGCCAAGCCAAGCTGCTTTTCTGTTCCAAGAGAGGTATTCACACATCCCCTCCTTCGTCTGAGGTCAGTCCTCCTCTGGGACCTGGGTGGAACCTCCAGCCTCCTTAGGAATCCTGCTTTAATTAATTATCCCTCTGTGTACACACATCTGCCTCTCGTGTGGAATCTTTCCCTCAGTAGAAAAGCATGCTCCATCCTAAGAAGACCACCTGCTCACGCCTTGGCCCATGTGCCCTTGACACGGCCCCTCCCTCTCCCACAGCTGCCGTTTATTTGATCACATGGGATGAGAGTGGGATTGCCTGTGAACTGGCTCTGTGTTTGCTCCCTGAGTGACCTTTGGGTCTTTGTACCTGCCCTGGAGGGACCATCACAGCCCAGTCACTGCGGTTAGCTCAGTCTCTGCACAATCCCCCTAAGACCACTCCCACCTGCCTGCCCTTGGGTCAATCTTGAGGAGCAGGTAGATTTTGGAAAGTCAAACATGGCCTTTGCACTCTTGGCTTGAGATGTTGGGAAAGTTGCAAGAGAGAAATCTTGATTTAAAGAGCATTGTTCTTTCCCTAGCCAGGGAATATCTCTTTCCACATCCTGGATGTTCATTCTTTCTTGATGAATTCTTCCTTGATGTGCTCAGCCTTCATTAATTTTTCTTTTTCTGTACAACTAGTACCGGTTCTTTGCATATCCTGCTTTGCATTATTAGCTAGGTTTGAATAAACACATTTGTAAAATCTTTGAAGGCTGGTATGTCTTCTGGTCTTTGATTCCCTCACAGTTACCTAGCCCACTAATTACCCTCCATATGATGGGCACTTAGAGTTGTTGGAGGATGGTTTAATTTATTGTTTCTACCAACCTTTGGCGACAAATGAACTATAATAACAGATAACCCAGACGACCCAGGCTTTAGACGCTATCTACTGATTTAAGAGATCAGACTGTGGTGATGACCCTGGGCAGTGTCTTGCATGAGCTCCCCCTAAAACCTTATCTCTAACACCGCTATTGTCTGAGGTATCTGTCTTAGAATTTTCTGGTGTTTGTGTATTCAGGGAGCATCACTGTTCCCACCATAGCTGAATTATGGGGTTTCCTGGTGTCCAAATTTTAATACTAAGTAATAGGGCTGGGATGGCTTTGCTTTTGCCTGCCAAGAATTGCTCATGCCTTGTAGGAATAAATCTTCCATGAAAGACCACCCCGATACCCATAATCAGTCCATGTCGTTTGGGTAGGCCTGATGTTCCCTCTTGCCCCAGTTCTGGGTATGTGGAGGTCACAGGACCCAAGTCAGGCGAACGAAGCTCAACTTTTTGTGGCATCACCAGGAAGGATGCCTTTCCTGTCTGCTGGCTTTGTAAGAATGGAATCAGCAGGCTGCCACGAAGAGAGAGCCTTTCTGAGAGAGATGCCAACACACAGTGGAGTGAAGCAGAGAAATCGAGACAAAGCCAGGTCTGATGACATTGTGTGAGCCCCTGGATCCACATGTGCCTGAAGCCTGAATACCCCCGGATTAATAGTTACTTGAGACAACTGGTTCCTCATTTTGCTCAAACCCGTCTGTGTACATTTCCATCACTTTAAACCTAAAGAGCTTTAACTCATAACATATCTTTCCCGTTTAAGTTAGATTGTTAGAGGGGTACAGAGTTTGCAGGGGAGGAGCTCTGTTAACTTTGATTTTTTTCTGTGGGTTCCCTGCTTGCCTCCATACTTTGACAATGTTCCAGTGTGGAAAGGGAGATGAATCAAAGCAACAGACCCATGTTGTATGCGAACCTCCTTTCCCATCCAAGGAAGGCTTTATTACTGGGTATATCGGTGATAAATATGTTTGGCTTTAGGTACTAGAAAAAATCCAACAAGACAGGCTTAAACCAATGGACATGTAATCTTGTCATGTAACAAGGATTCTGTAGGTATGTGGTTGTTGGTGCAGATAGGAGAGTAATCATGTCAGTCCAACTTCTCTGCCAACCCCGTGGTGTTGCTTATTCTTCTTCCTTCATACTGTTGCCTCATGGTCATAAAGTGGCTGCTGCCTCTCCAGACATCATATCCGTATTTAAGACAGAATGAACATGGAAGAGAGAAAGGTGGTATGACCTCCATGGCTCCCTTTTCATTTGAAAAGTGGAAGCTCCCTGAATCTTTGTGTAGATTTCTCTTTGTGTCTTATTTGCCAGAACTCAGGAATGTCATCCCTCCTAACCTTCAAGGAAAGCTGGGGAAACAAATGTTCAGCTAGATGTATTGATTCTCCTACCAATATCTGTGTTCCTTTAATTCAAAAGAAGTGAGGAATGGATCTTACCTACTCAGCAAACATGTGTCTGTTCTTCCTCGACTCCCTTAGTGTGACTTCTCTTCCAAAAGGCTCTTCAGACTTTTGCAAAGAGACTCCAGCAGGCCTCCCTTGCCAGGTCGTCAGACCTGTCTGAATCCCAGCTAAAAGTCATTCTGAGTCCCCTCTATATTTGACAAAAGTGGACTCTTGACAAGTGCAAAGGTTAAATTATAAATACCAGTGTTTTAACTTGCTGTGTAAAAAAGGGTATAATAAAAATTACTGCAGAAGTTACCGTAAAATAAAAGACGAAAAGTGCCTAATGCCGTGCCTAGCATGTGGTTGGCATCCAATGAACATTAATTCCCTTCTCCCTCTCTCTTCCCTATCAGTGTCCGCCTGCTTCCTTTTACCCCCTTATGTCAGTAGGAAAGGTCATTGCAATGTTCACCGGGCACTTCAGCTCTTTGGTTCATGACCCTGAATGCTCAGAAAAGGACGTTAAAGAACGTATCCATGTCCAAGACCAAAAGAAGCCACAAATGTCACATATTTTTATTTTAATTCAATTCACAAGTTGTTCAGCCAGAAAACTTGAATCTATAGCAAACCAGGCCCAATTTGTTCAGATGCTTGCTTCATGGATCTGCACATTATCCTGTAATAATGTACTCGATACTGTTCGCTTGGCATGGAGCAGAGGTTCCAAATGACGCAGAGACACTAAGAGGGCATCCAGTCTGCAGCGTGACAAAGGGACCTTATCCTAGTGTTTTGCAGCAGCATCCACTCTGCACAGAGGCAGGGAAGATGGCGGCCTATGTGGCGTAGTTTGATAAGATCGATGCAAGGACCTCTCCTTCACCTTTACTTTTTCCTCCTTGAGAGATCGTGTGCTGAAGTAGAAGCAGCATCCAACTGACGGTCAAAATAGGGGCTTGAATTTTGGTTCCATCACCGATTAACTATACGATCCTAGGCAAATCGTTCAACCTCTCTAATCCTCCACCCTTCCTAGCAAAATGGGTTGTGAAAATTAAAGGAGAAAACTTCTGTGAGAGGATATGGTACATGGTAGGTTTCAATTACTGCATGTTTTTTCTCCTGCCAAAACAGTAAGAGCACCTACTGTGGACCAGGTATTTTCGATATGTTAGGTCATTAATTCTCACCATAAAATGAAGTGTGAGTAGAATCTCCAGCTACAGATGAGAGAGAGCTCCGAAGCCCTGAAAGTCTAAATAACCTGCCCCAAATCACACATTGGCTGAGTGGTGGAGCCGAAATGTGTACCCAGGTTGGTTTTATTCCCTATCTTTCTATCCACGGACATACCGCTTATCAGGGAGAATTTTTACTATTCCTGGCCTAAAATCTTTCGACTCTATCACATTTTCATTTTCATAGGAAGTAAAGTCTTAAACTAAATGGAAAGGCTTTGTAGTGGCATTCCAGGCATCAACAAGTGAGATGAGGAGATTAACCCATCAACCAAAGTAAATTTGACCTATAAGACGTCGACGGGCACTTTGGTAAACCCACTCTGCGCAATGGATCATGGGAAGTGAGAGTCCACACAGTTTCCCTTGCCCCTCAGGCCTTTCTGAGGGGTCCACTCCTCTTTTCTCTTGTAGACCCTGGCATGGGGCCCACCCTCCCTCGATGAAATCCCAGCAGAGAAGGGCAACATTTTTCTTTCTCTCCCGTCTGTTGCCTTCCAAACAACACAAAATCCCTTTTGATTTCTTTATGCCACAGAGAAACAGAAAAGGGTTAATCCAAAGGTGAACTACTTGCTAAATGATGTAATGTTAGGAAAACCCCCAAGGCTATGGTGGGCATCATCCCTGCTGACATGTAAAGGTTGCTGGTCTCATTTCTCCAGTCCCCTTGCCAGGCATACTCTCAGAGCCTCCTTGGGAACATCCAGCGTGGTTTACATTCCGTTTATTCTTTTCCCCTTCCTATTCTCTGGGAGAATATGTCCCAGCTTCACTGACGTCAGGCCAGGCGTGGCATCCAGTAGACCTGGTTTGAGTCGTAGCTCTGCCCTTTGTATGACTTTTGATATTTCATCCCTCTGAGCCTCAGGTTCCTCCTTCCCCAAATGGCATCTCCTCCTGGCTTTGTTATGAAGATCAAATAAGAACACACGGGAATGTCCTCAGCCCCGTGCCAGCACGTGGTAAACAATTAATAAGTGTGAGCTACTAATAATAACTACCACCCTGTAGGAAAATCCAGATGAATGTCTCCATTCCCTCCCCCCTGCCCCGGGGAACTACAACAACAACAACAACAAAGAACTGGCCAACCCGGACCCCACCCCAGAGTTTGGAATCAATCACTATTCCATATCTTCATGACAAAGGGAAAGAATCATATTCAAAAAGATAAATCATTTCATTCATGGAAGAAACACATACAAGTCAGAGATGGAATGATTGAAGGACTAGAGGAGAGTCTGTAAAGAGACTGAGGACATAATATATTGCCACAATGACGTTGGGTAAATTATTGTGTGTGTTTTTTTTTTTAAAGGAAGTCAGCAGACAATCGAGTGAAAGATTTGTCTGGATTTTTTCCTCTGCTTTTTCTTCTTTGATCTGAGATCAAGGGGGCTGTTCTATGAAGAGCTGATTTCTGAGGCTGCTGATGAGCTGCAGGTGGCTTTCAGAGCCATCACGGGATCATTTATCATTCTCCATGACATATTTGGCCAACTCTCAGGTGGAAGTTTTGAAACCTTTTTGGCTGATTTATGAATGCAAAATGTGACAGGTACATCCTAGGTCTTTATTTGCGGCTAAAGGACGGCCCTGCCTGCTTTAAGCATGAACCCACTCAGATACTTATCAAAACGTTTAGGGCTGCTAATGGGGACGGTGTCTGCAGACCACCCCCGAGGTCACCCAAACACTGCAAATCATTTACAAATGAACAGCTGTGTTCTTTACACAACACGACTGTGTGGGCAGAGACCAAGAAAAGCATATATTTTCAAAATGTCCCTGGTGAGTGGGATGTTATTGTTGTGATTCCTGTAAACCATTCAGAGCATGATTATTTCCCCATATGCGTCATATATATTAGTAGGAAAGAATCAAGGAAAATCAATGAAATGCTTTTTACTTTTTGTGGGAATCTTAAGTCCTACCTGAATTTGCTAATACATGAGTTCTGGCCTTGAAATTTCTTGAGATAATCCTTTAGGTGAATTACTCAGTAATTTAAAATATTTACTTTAAAGTTTTTCAGATTAAAATGACTTTTATATTTTCCCAACCCCAAATTCCCATATTCTTTGAGCCCAAACTGATAGTTACAGGGTCGCCATCGCCTGCTAAGTACTTTTTTGGATCAGTCCGTCCAATAGAACTTCCTGCGGTGACAGGAATGTTCACTCTCTGTGCTGTCCAATAGTTAGCAACTAGCCACGTGTAGAACTTAATTTTTAGTTTAATTTTAATTATTAAAATTTCAATTTCAGCAGCACATGTGGCTGGTAGCTACTTTATTGGGCGGAGCAGATTCGGAGCGTTCATGGGAGGGATGTCAGAGGACCTGGGTGTTCTGAGTTTGGCTGAGGTCAAGGAGAAGAGCCTCACGGGCTCTCTGGGTCAGGAACGAGAAGCAGCGTTGCAGTGTGCCTATTGGCTCCCACCTCTCCAGCCTTCCCCAAGGCCCAAGCCTTGTCTCACAGCCCTGACGCCTTCCCTGCGACCCCTAATGCGATGTTCCTCCCTTCTGGGTACCTGTAAATCATTGTCCCTGCCCCTTTCCTGGTACTCTTGCGAGGCTGCCTTGCATAGCAAGCTTTTATTTATTTATTTATTTACTTACTTATTGGACGCACCATGTGGCATGCGGGATCTTTGTTCCCCGACCAGGGATCGAACCCGTGTCCCCTGCACTGGAAGCGTGGAGTCCACTGGATGGCCAGGGAAGTCCCCATAGCAAGCTTTCATCCTGTAGGTCAACACTCTGTGTGCCCTAGACTGGAAGGTCACTGGAAGGTCGTGTCCCGGTACAGGGAGAAGAACCAACCCAGGCAAAAACAAAGCACAAAGACCACATGCCAGGGCTTTTGAAACTCACCCGGAACTCATCCTGACCCACTTTGTACCCTCTTCCCTCCCTACACAACATTTATTTCCCCTTGCTTTTTAGGAGGTCATTTTTTTTTTTAATCCCATCGTCCTTTCTCCTGTTACTGTCTGCTGGCTTTGACCCTCCCCCTCAGTTCCCACGCTAGGACCTCTCTAGTTTCTGGTACCTTGTGAATTTCCCACTGTGCTTAGTGGGACCTGACCCCTTCAGAGAACACAGGTGTCCTCCTGAGGTCTGAGCTGGGGCCAGACCCTGCCGAGGTGCCTGGGACTCTGGGGTTGTCTGCCTCCCCCCTTTGATATAGGGGCCCATAAATACTTGTTGAGAACTTAAAAGACAACAACCTTTTTTTAAAAAGACCTTTCTATTTTGTTTTGTTTTGGATTGCGTGTTTTACCACACGCAGTTGCTTTGAAAAAGCAAAACCAAAAGAAATGGTAACATGGGGGGATCTAAACACCCAATCTGTTTTCTCCGCTTTGACCTGCATTGAGGTTCCTGAGCCATCATGTTCTTTGTGTCCAGCAATAGTGTAGCGTGTTGTGGGAAAGGTAAACCCTTACGTAAGATAAGGAAGCCCATTCATTTGTCTTCAGTGTATGGGCAGGGTAGTCCCAAGGGAATGAGATTTTCCACTGTTAAGGGTCAGGAAAGGTGTTCATGGAGATGAGAGGGGTAGTGTTGCCAGGTTGGAAGGGTGAGCATATCCTCGAGCTGTATTTTATCAGACATGTGACCAGAGGGTCAATGCTTTCGACATAACATGGAAAAGTGCTATCAGAGGCTTCCCAGGGCAATTCTTAATCAGGGAGAAATTTTTTTTCTGAAATTTAGGTAGCATTTAATCCTTCCTTTGAATGGAGTGCCCACTTGTAAGGCACTAGATGGTCTTATATAAAATACGTACATGCACACACACACATAGATGTATGTGCTCATAAAGATATTTACTGGAGTAATGGATGACTCTTAGCACACCCGGGGGTGCAGAAAAATGTGTTCTCCTTATTCTGCCTGTTACTGATAGGCTTTCCCTATGAGGCCCCTTCCTATGGGAGGCGGGGAGCCCAGAAGGGACTCAGCTTAGTCTAATCTGGAAGTCTTATTCTGAGCTGATAGTTTGAACAGTCTCTCCAGGTAATTTTGTTCCTTTGGGGTAAATGCTGCCTTTCCTTTTCTGCCCCTCCCCACCTTGAACCACATGGCCTTTGGGTATATGGAGAGAGGGGTGTGGCTTAGGTGACCTGAGGGCAGTGGAGGGAAGATGGGTACTTCTGCATCCACAGAGCATCCTCTGGGGGCTCCCTGGCCTCTGGTACGGTGAGGCAGGACTGGCACGTCTGGGACTGGTACCACCGACAAGGAACTGATGAGGTTGTCCAGGTAGGTTGATGGGCTGGTGTTCATGCTGCAGTCATTGGCTCCCACCTTTTGCCTCTGTTTTCAAAGCTCCAACACATCGTTAGAGACCCCAGCCTTCTGCTGGGCCATCTGGGCTTGCAACATCTCCAAGACCCCCACTAGGGCCTCAGAAAGTCACAGGAAGCCAACTCCTGCTGTTCGAGCTGGGCAGCCCATCCAACAGTGGTCTCAGGGGCTATTGGGGGTGTCTTAGTCAGCTCAGGCTGCCATAACAAAATTCCTCAGACTGAGTGGCTTAAATGGCAGAAATTTATTTCTTCAGAGTTCTGGAGGCTGGAAGTCCAAGGTCAAAGTGCTGGTAGGGTTGGTTCCTGGTTAGACCTCTCTCCTTGGCTTGCAGATGGCCACCTTCTCACTGTGTCTTCATATGAACTCTTCTCTGTGTGTGTACAGCCCTGAGGTCTCTTCCTCTTCTTTTGAGGACTCTGGGAGTGACCTTAATTACGCTCTTAAAAGTCCTCATTCCAAATACTGGCACATTGGCGGTTAGGGCTTCAATATCTGAATTTATGGGGGGAACACAATTCAGACCATAACAGGGGACTTCTTATGGATGCTTCTTCCACTGCACCTGTAGGAGCTGCCACTGGCTCTCATGTCTTTCTCCCTGTGTCCTCCACACCCATCTGGAGGTTTCTAGGCTGCCTGCGACTTCCAGAGAAGTATCAAAAATGAAGATACTTTGCCATCCTTGTCTCTCTCTCTTCCTTGCCACAATCACTGAAGAAATTCTATCATCTGGGTCTTCCAGTCTTCATTCCTGATAGGCTGAAAACATCTAGATATGTCTTTCTTTTTGAATAATGCTGGCTTTCCAGTTTCTTGCCAAACTAAAATCCATTGTGACTTTTCTCTGTTGGTAGCCCACCCGGAAGCACCGAGACCCATGGTCCGGAAGTCCCAGGGACAAGGAGGGTCACAAGGCGAGAAATGTCTTTGAAATGATCTTTTAAAAAGTCACATATCGACATTATATTTATGCACAAACACGATACTTTCAATGCTACATCTTTTGCTTCCCTCAAATTCAACGGAATTATTTGTGTAACTATTCCAAGTCCTGAGGGACAGGGGTGTCCTAAAGGAATTTGTTACATTTGTTTCTGGGCTCTCCCCTGTCCCTCGGGCTCCTCGAAGTGAACTGGGCTGTGTGTTAGGTGGCACCTTTTGCAGTTCTTACGTGTGAAAACATGAGGTCTCAGGAGAACACGGCATCCCGTACCGTCAGCCTTCAGGGCTCCCCACTTCTACCCATGTTGTTCTCACCCCCAGGCCCACGGATGCCTCCGCCTCCTGACTTGACATTTAAAAAGAAATGATTGTTTTAAATGGTACCATGTCCACTTGGCTCAAAATGCAGAACAATAAATGTGACTGTGAAAAGGGTTTCTTCCACCCTGTCTTTATCCCCCATCTGCCTCATCCTCCCACACTGTCCCAAATAGGTAACCATTTGTATCATCTTTTAGTGTGTGTGTGGGGGGGGAGGGGGAGTTTGAAAAGCACATGGAGCAAATATGAATACAGGTTTTTATCTTCCCTGCTTTCACACAGGAAAGGTAACATACTCCACAGACTGATTGGTACATCGCTTTTTTTTGTTTCAGTTTTTGGAAAATTTTCCATATTAGTACATAGAAAGCACCGTATTTTTCTTCTTTTTTAATAAAATGGTTGCCCAGTATTCCATTCTTTGGCTGTTTTAGCTATTTCACTAGTCGTTAGCTATTCAAATGATTTAACCATAAACTATTCAACTAGTCTTCGCTTAAGAAACGTTGGATATTTCCAATCTTTGGTATAAACAAAACTGCAGTGGATAACCTCATGTCATCGTGTACCTGTGCAGTTATGTCTATAAGGTAAATTCCAAGAAGTGGGATCGATGGGGCAGGTCTATATTCTTCAGTGGTTTTGCTAGCTACGGCCAGTTGCTCTCTCCAGAAGTTGTACCAAGGTGCGCTCCTACCAGTAACCTCTGAGATGCAGACTTGATCCAGTCACGCATTTCTCAAATAACTTACATTTCGTGTCTTCAGTGTGACAGGCACGGAGTTGAGTCTGATGGAGGCAGCAGGCCGGGGAGGAGGGTTCCCCTCCCTCCCCTGCCTCAGCACTGGACTTAGAGACCTCCAGTTTTGGTCTTATGCGTGGAAACGCCCCCATGCTGGAGGACTGTGAATCACCCAGGTTGAGGGGACTTACCCTAAACCTCCCGCTCTGAGCCCTCACAGCTGCTTCTTGTGGCTTCTTTTTTATTTTTAATTAATTAATTTTATTTATTTATTTTTGGCTGCGTTGGGTCTTCGTCGCTGCACACGGGCTTTCTCTAGTTGTGGCTAGTGGAAGCTACTCTGTTGCGGAGCCTGGGCTTCTCATGGTGGTGGCTTCTCTTGTTGCGGAGCACAGGCTCTAGGCATGTGGGCTTCAGTAGTTGTGGCATGTGGGCTCAGTAGTTGTGGCTCTCGGGCTCTAGAGCACAGGCTCAGTAGTTGTGACGCATGGACTTAGTTGCTCCACAACATGTGGGATCTTCCCGGACCAGGGCTCGAATCCGTGTCCCCTGCGTTGGCAGGCGGATTATTTTTGCGGTACGCGGGCCTCTCACTGTTGTAGCCTCTCCCATTGCAGAGCACAGGCTCTGGACGCGCAGGCTCAGCGGCCTTGGCTCACGGGCCCAGCCGCTCCGCGGCATGTGGGATCTTCCTGGACCAGGGCATGAACCCATGTCCCCTGCATCGGCAGGTGGACTCTCAACCACTGCACCACCAGGGAAGCCCTGGAAGGCGGATTCTTAACCACTGCGCCACCAGGGAAACCCTCTTGTGTCTTCTTGATGGCTTCTGATCCTGACTGTCCATCCGTTCTGCCAGGGTTCTCTTGGTCACCGCTCCAACCGCACTCCTGTGTCATTGTTCAGCCTTGGCCTCTGCTTCTCCTCAGGGTGGGAGATGGTCAACCATTCTGTCTGGGTGTCTCTGGCAGGAGGGCCGGCGAGGACCCGAGAAAGCAGAGTCTGAGCAACACACACCAGAGCAAGTGTCCTGGCTGTCTCCACCTTAGGCTGTTGGAGCTGCCTCAGGCCTGTCTGGGCTCGCCCTCCAGGTCTGTGCTTCAGCACTAGAGGAGGGGTCTCAAACTTAACTGCATACGGGGCCAACCAGACAAAGGCCCTGGGCTGGGTGTGCCTGGGGAGAAGCAGAGAGCACTAGTCGAAGGCTCTGGCAAACTGCCTTCTTATAAGCATCCTGGGCCCAGGAAGCCAGAACATTCGGTATTTGCAAGAGAAGCTGGAAACCTAGATTTTTGCATTAAATTCTACGATCTGCAAATGTTGGCAACTAATTCCTGTTGAAATAATACCACCACTCCTAACAACTGGAGGGACTCCATATAGCACATCCGAGAGTCGGGTTTGGTCTGTGGCTACAGTTGGCACCTCTGGCTTAGCTCAGTGTCTGGCTTCTCAGTAACGTCCCAGACTTTTCGTGTCCTCAGGCCAGGACCCACTACTAGCCTGGACACAGCGCTCAGCTGCTGCCATGTGGACCTGCTGTCCCCAAGGAGCTGTTTGTTAAGATTATTGGCTGGAAATAACTTTTTCAGGGTGATAGTCTCTTCTATAAAACCTTGACTGCTTTTAAGGTCATCAGACAAAACGTGGACCTGCTCGCCCGTGCACGGTAAAGCCAATCTACTGGCACTTGGTTGTGGTGAAGGACAGTGCAGCGTTTATTGCAGGGCACCCGGCAAGGAGTCCACGTAGCTAGTGCTTAAAAGACCCCAATTCCCCGAAAGCTTTCAGGGAAAGGTTTATAAAGACGGGGTGAGGAAGGGGGTTTGTGGGGTGTGTGAGCAGCTCGTGGACATTCTTCTGATTGGTTGGTGGTGAGGTAATTGGGAGTCAGCGTCATCAACCTTCTGCTTCCAGCCGGTCTGGGGTCTGCGTGCTTGTGGGGAGCATACAGTTAACTTCTCCCACCTGGTGGGAGTTTCAGTATCTGCAAAACAGCTCGAAGGACATGACTCAGAATATCATCTATAGCCCTTGAGGAGGAACTAAAGGTCCTTGACTTTATATAATGGCTAAACTATTATCATTTTGTCTTGCTTGACCGTTTTCCTTTCTTTCTGCATTTCTCACTTCTCTGATTAAATTTGTTCTTTGCAGCTCGGGAAAGGCCTAGGAGGCTAAAGTTTTTCACAGACAGGAGGCAGGCAGAGGACATGGGTGGAGGGGGTCTGTTCTGGAAAGGCCCCGTAGAGTCCTGCATGGTTACAAAATTACAATAAAAAGTCTTGTGACTTCCAGGAATGTTTACCCGGGAAATCCCAGTGCCCCACCCACCCCTACCATGTCTGTTTGCGCTGAGGCTTGGTTTCTCCTCTTGAGGGCGTACAAAGGGTCTCTCCCTTTTGCATTCACGAATAGACAAAGACGGCTTCTCAAAGGCAAGATCAACATCATCTTACATGTCTCTGGCCACCTTCACCACTGCTTTCAGAGCCCGAAGCCATCTTGTCTTGAGCCACAGCCTCACCTTGGTTCTTTCTAGAATATTCTTCTGACGAACTCTTTGCTTGATCCTGCCTCTCCTCTTACCTCCTCCCTGGAGCAGCGTTTTCTTTCTTCTGGGAGGTAGAGCCCAGTAATGGAAAGAATATATTGATTCTGCAGACTGTGTTCTCTCTCCAAGCCTCAGTTTCCTCAGCTGTAAAATGCTGTCATTAACAGCACCCTCTTGGCTTCTCAGAGTGGTAGTGAGAATCGAATTGCTATATGTGGAAATGCTCTGGAGACTGAAAAGGGTTACAAAGAGTATATATTTTTCTTCCTTATTTGTATATGTGGCCCAAGACTGTTACAGCTGCAAAAAGGAAACATTGAAGACATAAAAAAGGGACTCACCATCTCATTATGCTAACCCACGCAGTTACTGTTTTCTGGTATTTTGTATTCTCTTCCTGTTCTTATCCACATAAAAGCAATCAGAGGTGATCCTGAGCTGAATCACTTCTCCCTCTAGGCTGCTCTCTGCCCTTCTGTTTTCCAGCATATGGGAGGGAGCAGAACCAACCCCTTCGGAGGATGCTGGGTGAATGATTTATCTCTGAGTGTTTTTAAAGAGATCAGACATTTTATGCAGAACGACCAGCCTAATGCAGAGTTTGCCTAACACCAAACAGGTATACAAGCGACAAAGAGATAAACACTCAAAAAAGACTTCACAGCGATGACTAATTTTTCCAAGTATCTCATAGTTTTTAAAGCGTTTTCATATGTATTAACTCTTTCTAACCTTTTAACAGTGCAGGCAGGTAGATAGGACAGAGCCCATATATTTATTTCTATTTTCCAGTCGAGGACGAGAAGCCCAAAGAGGCTAGGTGATGTGTTCAAGGTTATGGTTAGTTTGTGCTAGGGTTGGCCTGGGAACCCAGATGTGATAGATTCTTTTCTTGATCTTTAAGTTTCTGTTGATTTAATTCTTCATTATAATCTCTGTGCTCAGGGACTATATACTAGTACTCCTTTTGTATCCATCCCTCCATGGTATCTCTCAATAAATACTTACTGATCATTTGTTTAATAAAGTATACTTGGAAGCTACCTGTATGGTTATCTGAATCTCATAACAATTGTCAGATATAACTTACTATAACCCTTTCTAATGAACCCCAGTGGCTTTGCATTTGCTTGGAAGAAAAGGGTCACCGACTTGAGATCTAATAATTCAGATCTAACAGTACCCTACTTTGTATGTTATTGTAAAATTTGCCAACTGCTTTCACATCTTTTATTTCGTGGTCCTCACTGCATCTCTGTGCGGTAGTTATGACAGCCCTGAAGCCCAGATGCATCTGGGTCTGCCACCCTTCTGGGCTCCCATTTCACTTGAACTTCCAAATAAGAGGACTCGAGTCTCCTTTCTGTGTGGTGCAGAAGGGGCCACCCAATGGTTTCATGAATTTCCAGGGGAGACAAGCTCGGGACAGAGGAGTTTAAGAGATGAGTTCTGCCTCAGAAGGGGCCCTTGTGAGGGAGGTTTACAGCCCCCTGCTCAGCCTACCCTGCTGCTATCTGCTTGCAGGATGCTGTATGACCCACAAGAGTGCTGTGGGCCAGCCCGTCATCCTGTCAACAGCCTTTCTTCATCCTGACAATTTACCACTCATACCAGACTGATGTGTATTGCCGACTTTATTGAAGTTTTGGGGGAAATGGAAGGTAATTACATTGCAGGTAGGAAACCACTTCAACTTGCATTCAGATCTTCTTGTTCATAGAAAGCTACTAAGCACTTTTCACTGTAAGGGATTTCTCACTCACTTGCTGCCATATTGTCAGAGCCTTCTCGCTACCTACAAGGTGTCCATCTTTCCTTTCTGATGACGCTCCACCCCTTTATTCTGGGCTTAAATTTTCTCTTACTTTGATTTGCAGAACAATTCCTTTTTCCACTTTTTTTAACCTTCTCTCTTCAGACAATGCTCTGGAAGTTCTCACCTTTGATTCTCAAGGAAGCTTATTAAGTAATTTTCCTAAACAGAGAACTATCACCCCAGATTTGAATTCCTGATTATACAAAAGTGGCTGCAGCTGATTTTTATGGTAAGTACTGGTTTTCTTTTTCCTTTTCATGAATAACTATTTCCATTTAGCAGATGAGGAAACTGAGGTTCCGAGACTATAAAAGACTTATACAAGCACCAGAGCCAGCAGTGGTGGTGCTGAGACTTTGTTTTTCTACCCTACCCTTCTGTTTTACAAGAGACTTCAATGTTAACTGTTTGTTGTCATGATATCAAGCTGTATCTTAATTTACTTTTCTCCATTAAAGGTGATTACCTCAAAGAACACTTTGCATTGACTTTCCATTGCTCAGAATTCAAGGAGCAACATCTCGACCCTAAGGAGCAATGGATGTCATGGCTGTTGTTCACACAGCTGAGTCAGGCTGTTTATACTCCTTGTAAAAGTAATTGTCTCATTAATCTTCACCTAACCACCTAGCCCTGTTGCCAAGGTCAAAGATGCAGGTGAATTGCAAATATGTCCTTGTGCACACAAAACACAGTGCCCACACCAGTTTTGTTTGAAGTGGCAATGAATGTTGAGGGCTCAGAAGCTGGAGATGAGAGAGATGGGAGGCCCACCTTCTGAAAATATGCAAGGTGGCCCGCTTTTCGTAATACTGGAAACATATGAGCGTTACCCAGGCACGGAAAGTCCTGTCCATCTAGGGAGGGCTGCTTTCCCATGGAATTTAATTCTACCAGATCTACTCAGTGTTGAATTAAATGGTAAACTTTTACTCCATTACTAGGCCAACATTTATTTTTTAGTGGTCATCCTGCTGTCACAGAGGCAGTGACTTCAGTGCAAAAGCATCCACACAGACAAGAGTTTTTGCTTCAGTGCGTAAATTACATCACCAGGTAATAACCGGAAAAGAAAGTATCACGGCAGGTCACTGATTTCAGGGCTAAGCTTAGGAGAAAGAAATGAGGAAAAGGATCCTTAGAGGTAGAGTATACATTTTTTAGGAGAGAGACACAAGTATCTGCCTTTAATTTGGTTTTCTCATTCCACAATTATCCATTGGGCCAGGTACAGTGTTAATACAGGAGAAGCGATGGTAACAAGATGCTGAGCTTGATTTATGGAGCTGAGGGTAAACAGGTGAATACATTATGACTGCTCAGATGTGCTGACAGGTGGTGGAAGAGAGGTAGAAATCCAGGGTGCTGTGACAGCCCAGAGCAGCACAGCTTTGGTGGGCAGAGAGAGCTTCTTTGAGGAAATGTAACCAAGTAGGACCCTATGGTGCCTTCCTGGAACAGACCGCCATCCTCCATGTTCTCTGCTTGCCTCTCATTCGTAGAAAAACTTTAGCCTCCTAGGCCTTCCCCACGTTCCAAAGAGTAAATTTTATCAGAGAAGTGAGAAAATGCAGAAAGAAAGGAAAACAGTCAAGCAAGACAAAATAATAATAGTGTAGCCATTAAACAAAGTCAAGGACCTTTCATTCCTCCTCAGGGGCTATAGATAATATTCTGAGCCATATTCTTTGATCTGTTCTGCAGATACTGAAACTCCTACCAGGTGGAAGAAGTTAAGTGTATGTGCCCCACAGACCACTGGAACCAGAAGGCTGATGATGCTGTCTTCCAATTACCTCACTATCAACCAATCAGAAGAATGTCCATGAGTTGATCATATACCCCAGAAACCATCCCCTCCCTCACCCTGTCTTTATAAACCCTTCCCTGAAAGCCGTTGGGGAGTTCAGGCCTTTTGAGCCCTAGCTACCTGGACTCCTTGCTGGGTGCCCTGCAATAAATGCTGCACTTTCCTTCACCACAACCTGGTGTCAGTAGATTGACTTTACTGTGCATGGGTGAGAAGACTCAAGTTTGGCTCAGTAACAAATGCAAGCTGGTATTTGAAGGATGAGTAGGAGTTTGAAAGTGGGTATCCCAAGCAAATGGGACAGCAAAGTTCAGAGGTTGGAAGAGGAGTGGTGAGTGAGAGAAACTAGGTGTGGAGCTGGTCGAGAGCAAGGAGAGAAAATGTGGGTTAGTTTTGGACATGTTGAGATTGAGATGCTTTTGGAGCATCTAAATAAAGATGCTCAGAAAAAAAATTGAGCAGACTAAGGGTAAAATGTGGGCTGAAGAGTCATGACCACTCAGCCCTGGAAACATTGGGAGTTGAAGCAATCACCCAGGATGTGTTAGGTAGACTGGGATGAGGAACCCCGACATCTAAGAGATGAACAGAAGTGAAGTCCCCAAAGGAGACTGAGGAAAGCAGGTCACAGAGGTGGGAAGTGGAATGGCATGATGCTGCCCTGCTTGTTTTTCACTTGGGGGAATGAGCACTGCATGATCTCAGTAAGAACCTTCAGATGGGCCGGCCCAGGAGATGTCACAAGCCAGGCAGAGCTGGTGGGATGCAGCACACGTGGCATGCAGAAAACATGGCAAATCTGCTGGCCAGATTCATCTTCATTTTGAGACCCCAAATGAAATCAGTTCATTGATTTCACTGATGAAGAAACTGACAACCATCGTTCGGTGACTTGCCTGGTCACTGACCTTGGGTTATTGTCAAAGCAGAGGGAAAACACACGCCAGTCCTGAGTGCTTTCCCATGCCCCACACTGCTTCAGTTTAGAGCAGACATCTGCAGCCCCCAATTCTGTGCCAGGTTTCAGGTGTGTTGGGGAGGATGCAATGCTCATTTATCTGTGGGGATAAAGTCATTAAAACTCTCCATGCTACACTGAAGAAATAAGGTTTTTCATGCACCCCTTTCTGTTTCTTTTATGAGCAGAGGATAGTGTGTTTGCTTTTCCTCCACTTGGTAGAGATGGTATCCTCATACCCGAGACTCAGAAAGCAGTGAGGCAGAACATTCCAGAGGCTACCAGAAACCACAGCTGGAATCCTTCGATAACACAGACCTTCACATTAGAAAGAGAGTAATACTCCCACCCAACTCCACTAGAACTTTGGGGGCTAGCACTGTGTAAAAAGTGTTTTTAGTTTCTTTTCATGGGAATGCAAGAGGTTGAGGGTGACCAGGTGCTTCATAGTAGGGCAAAAATAATACCACACTTATCTTTTACATCTCGAGGAACATCTTCAAACTCTTCATAAGCCACCGCAGCTTTGGAGTAAACAACAAATGATTTTCTCTCGAAGTCTGCCAAGCATAGCTGGGCCCCTTTTCATCCTCTGAGGTTGGGGAGAAGGGGCAGAGCTTTGATGGCCTGGAGAAACATGAATGAACGCAGTAAATTCCTTCATTCTTTCATGCTGTGAGTAACAAAGATTCCACTGTATGGAGTTGCTAGATCTGGCTCTCCTTACAAAAATCTTTCTCTAAACTGGATTTCTCTCTGGCCTCAGGCCGGACAAGCCCATTCTATACACTGCCCTGGGCACGGAAACAGCGCACTTTTGTCTTTCCTTGTGCTCTCTCTTCCTCTCTGATTTCTGTCTAATTCTTGTGCCGTTGAGTTTGGGCCCCAGGAACTTGTGAAGCTGAGGAGGACTCTCGTTTAGAGGTGAGCATGCAAATGGCAGTGGAAATATCCTCCCTTCCTCCCTCTTTCCTTCATCCTTCTCTCCTCTTACCAGGCAAGGGCTCCCTGCCCTAGGCCCAGAGAGTCCAATATTATGGCACTGGGTTTTGAGAAGAGTTTTATTGTGAGATCAGCCAGGAAGAAGATACAAAGCAAAGCTCTCAAATCTGTCTCCTGGAGCCAGGGTTCAGTGTGAAATGTAAGGAGTGGCAGGGGGTAGGAGGTGGGGTGGAGATTTCAAACTTGGAAGCTGATTACCTTGCTTCCCTTTCTATCTTCCTTTCTTCCCCTACTGGCTTCTCTCTCATGCTTTCCTTTCTAACTTCCTTTTTTATCCCCTTTCCTTGCATCTCTAGTCTTCCTTCCCAATTTTGTCCTCTTTTCTTGCTTCCATTTTTAACTTCCTTTTCTCCTTTTCCTTTTCTTTTCCCCTTCCTTTCTTCTCTTTTCCTGGCTTCCTTTCTTACATCCCTGTCATGATCTCCTTTATGCTCCTGTTTTCTCCCTTCCCTTTTCTCATGTCCCTTTTCTTACTTTAATTTTCTTGTTTTTATGTTTTTGCCTCTGTGCTTTTGCTTCCCTTTTCTTGCTTTCTTTTCTTTCTTTCTTACATTTCTTCCCTTTCTTGCTTCCAGTTTTTGCTGTCTTCTTTAGTTCCCTTTTCTCATTTCTGTTTTCTTTATAATTACTCGCTTTTCTTTCTTTGTTGTTGATTCCTCTTTCTTGCTTCCACTTCTTGCTCCCCTTTTCTTACATCTTTTATCTTGCTTATCTTTCTTGCTTCCATTTCTTACTTCCTTTTTCTTGCTTCTCTTTTCTTCCTTCCCCTTCCTAGCTTGTCTCTGTTACTTCCATTTGCCTCTTCTTTGTACTCACCTCTCTAGTTTCATGTCTTTTTTTCCCCTTATTTTTTCCTTCTTTTATCTTTCTTCCTTCCTTTTCTCTTTCCCTCTTCTTGGTTCTTTTTTCTCCTTTCCTTTTCATTTCAATTTTCTTCTTTTCTTTTTTTTTTTTTGATTCTCTTTTCTTTCTCCTCTTTTCTGATTTCCCTTTCTAGTTTCCGTTTTCTTGCATCTCGTTTAAAATTTCCTTTTTTCTTGCTTTTCTTCCTTCCCTTTTTTGCTTCTCTTTCTTGATTCCAATTTTTGTTCTCTTTTCTTGCTTCCCTTTCTGATTTACTATTTTCCTTAACTTTTTCTTGTTTCTGTTTTATTTATTTTTGTTTGTTTGTTTCTGTTTTATAACTTGCCCTTCTCACTTCCATTGTCTGCTTCCTTGGCTTCCTTCCTCTTTCTAGTTTTTTCTTCCTTCCTTCCTTCCTTTTTTTGCTTCCTCTCACTTCCTTTTTCACTTCCCTTTCATCCTTTTCTTTTTCTTATTTCTCTTTTTATTCTTGCCCATTCTGGCTAAGCTTTCACGTTTCCCTTTCCTGGTTTTCTTTTTTCTTCCCTTTTCTTCTGCCCTTTCTTTTTTCTTTCTTCCCCCACGTTCCCTCTCTTCCCACTTTTCATCCATTTTTCTTCCTTTTTCTTTCACTTTCTTCTTCTCTTTTTCTTTCTTTTTTCATCTTTTTGTTCCTCTTACTTTCTTCCTTCCTCTTCTCACTTTTTGCCTTCTTTTCTGTCCACATCCTTTTCATCTTCTTTTTCTCCTCCTCCTCCTTCTTCTGCTTTTGTTTCATTTTTGTCTTCTTCAGTCTCTGAGCTCTGATAACTATGGGACTCGTAGTGCTCTTATTGAAAGAGCATCTACCTCCCAATAAGCTAGAGCAGCATCAACTCCTGCTTCCACCCCTGTTAACTGTGTGAAGCCAGCAGATGACTCCATCTCTCTGAGCACAGTGTCCTCATCTTTAGGTAATCTAGTCGCTTGAGTCACCCTGTCTGTGTTAGAATCAAATTAGCCTGAAGCTCATTTACTGTGCACTGGGGGGAACCACACCTCTTTGGATTTTAGATGCAAGGGTTGCTTTGGCTTTCCCAGTGGACTCTGAGTTTTGCGTCTGCTGTGTTGTTCAAAGATTGGCTCTTTTTACAGTCCTACTCTTTTTCTGTTCTAAACTGCAACCCCTCACATCCCAGGCTTCCTTCGGCAAACACCTCGTGCACAGTGTTTTTATATGTGCTGGTGGATTGGGGGCAAAGAAGGGTTTTACATCTCCATGCAACAGTGTGGGTTTTGTCTCTCTTTAAAGAAGAGGTGGCAAACTTTTGGTAAACAAGCTACATCTGGCTAGAAAACAAAGGCAGTCCAGAGACAGATTAACTGGCCCAGTGTTGAACACAAAATTTTTAATTAGGTCGAGCATTTGAAAATTACTTGATTTCATATGAAGACTCTGTTTTCTGGCGGCTCTGGTTTCTGCATGATTGGGTGCATCTGAGGGTCATTTGCTCCCTCAGAGGGCCTAGCTGTCCAGTTCACCACACTCTCCCCACCCTCTTTCTT
The DNA here is from genome assembly GCF_963455315.2 of Globicephala melas. Taxonomy (NCBI): domain Eukaryota; kingdom Metazoa; phylum Chordata; class Mammalia; order Artiodactyla; family Delphinidae; genus Globicephala; species Globicephala melas. Next base: position 96,665,090 of record NC_083320.1, read on the forward strand.
CACTCCTTCTCTCCCTTGCCCAGTGCCTGGAAGCATTGGGGGGAACACTTCTCCACAGCATCCTGTTTATGATCCAAATCCTCTAAGATCCATTAAACACTTCCTTCCCGGCACGTTACTACCCTTGAAGACACGAACCCAGGACAGACTGTATCTTCTCAAATGGAGAGGAGGGAAAGAGCTCATCAGGAGAAAAATATTATTAGGGAAAAAAAAAAAAAAAAACATTTTGCCCTGAGTTATTACTTGAAATAACAGCATCAAACCTCACCCTCTTGAAATAATATTTTCCTGTTATCCAGATATCTTATTGGGGTAAAATGCTGTTCTGGGTGGGATACAAATGCAGGGAAGTAAAATTCTTAAAATACTTTAAGTTTTTAATTAAATATTTATCCTCACTAATTTTAATATTCTTTTATCTTGGTTCTGGTTAAATTCATGCCTTGCTAAATCCTGGCTTGTTGCCTTCAACCAGTTAGCCAAATTTTTCTCATAAAAAGTTTTCTCACGTTGTTGAAGTTGGGATTTCCCTTGTTCTTGTGTAGCCTGATAGCCATGCCCTGCACAAATGCACCAGTCCTTCCTTGGGTACGGTGTATCCAATTGGACCCCTAGTGCTCTCCGTCCTCCTTTCCTTTGCCTTTGGTCCCCCTCTCCATAGCATGCACCACCATCTAACATGTTGTATCTTTTACTCTGGAGGGAGTGTTGGTCTCCCTCTGTTAGATGTGAAACCCATGAATGCAGGACATTTGAGGGTTCTGTTCACTACCAGATCCCAGTGCAGTCCTCACTAGGCTCTCAGTAAGGATTTGTGGAGTAAGAGAATCCTGGGCAGAAAGGGAGACCATCTTTCCATGTCTCTACCACAGAAGAGCCACTCAGCTCTGTCAGTCAGGTCCCAGTTGGAGACACCTCGCCCTCCAATCTAGGTGATAAATGGAGAGTTAAAACATAGGGGCACTGTTTTCAAAGGTGCAGGTGGGGCTGAAAGACATTAACAAGGTATAACCTGGGACTACTGTTGACTAAAAAAAAATGTACAACCTAAAAGTTGAGAATTATGTATATTTTATTTGGTGGAATTCCTGAGGACTTAAGCCTGGGAGACAGCTTCTGAGATCGCTCTGAGAAACTGTTCCAAAGAGGTCAGGGAGGAGCAGGATACATAGGAGGTTGAACAAAAAAGATTGAACATGGTAGTTGAACATCAAAAGATTATTGCTGGGCTTCCCTGGTGGCGCAGTGGTTGGGGGTCCGCCTGCCGATGCAGGGGGTGCGGGTTTGTGCCCCGGTCCGGGAAGATCCCACATGACGCAGAGCGGCTGGGCCCGTGAGCCATGGCCACTGAGTCTGTGCGTCCAGAGCCTGTGCTCCGCAACGGGAGAGGCCACGGCAGTGAGAGGCCCAGTACCACAGAGAGAAAAGAAAAAACATAAAAAGATTATTGCTAGTGAAAGAAAAGCAGATGTCTCAAGTTAATGAATTTATTGCTCTTCTGTGTATGAGAAGATGCAAGAGTCTAGACTCATCGAAATCATTCCTCTGTTATGCATTTTAACTATCCAGGGCAAATATCCTGTTTTTCTCCATCTTGAATCCTCTCAGAGTACACAGTTGGTGGCGGCTGCAGTGGCTGATGACTTGATGGTTGCAACATCCTTGTTTACTGATATGGCAGGAAACATTTTTCATCCACACTAGCAACAGGCTTACCACTCCTACCTGGAAGGAACAAAGGGAGAGAGCTTCTCTCAGATCCTAAAGCACAGCTACTTGCAGAGGAATGCGTAACAGCAGTGTGGCCTTGGAAGAGAGACTCGGGCAACCTGAGGAAAGGCTCTGATTTCCAGCCCTCACCTCCAAGCTGATCAAACCCAGTGGAATCAGAAGACAAAATAACCCATTAATGTGGTCAGTAAAGTCAGCCCCTGGGGTACAGAGTCTGGTGCAGATTCTGGAGGATTAGTGGAAAGCAACCGGCACAAAACCTCTCCTATTAATAAAGATGCAGACGTAGAGAATGGACTTGAGGACACGGGGAGGGGGAAGGTGGGACAAAGTGAGAGAGTGGCATGGACATATATACATATATACACTCCCAAATGTAAAATAGATAGCTAGTGGGAAGCAGCCTCATAGCACAGGGAGATCAACTCGGTGCTTCAGGACCACCTAGAGAGGTGGGATAGGGAGGGTGGGAGGGAGACGCAAGAGGGAAGCGATATGGGGATATATGTATATGTATAGCTGATTCACTTTGTTATACAGCAGAAATGAACACAACATTGTAAAGCAATTATACTCCACTAAAGATGTTAAAAAAAATTAAAAAAATAAAACCTCTCCTATTGTGTTCCCAGAAGACTCATCTTCTTTATCAAGCATAGCTGTGTTTAGCCACCAGCAAAGGGAACTATTGGGATGCTGGAAGGGAGCCTCTTGGTTCTAGGTAATAGTGAGTCAGGAGACGAGTAAGTAAGCAAAAGTCAGAGTGCATTAGCTAGGTGGCTGTTCAAAGTCTGTGTAAACAGCAAATTGGAGAGCGGTCCATAGAGGCTGAGGAACAGGGTGAAAACAGAGACCAAGAGCCTGGAAGCCACCAGCAGCATGGGGCTCCCAGAACAGGGGACTCCACGGCCTGTCCAGCCACCAGCCTGCCCGCAGACTGATGGCTGGGCAACTTCGGTGGCCATTGCGCTGCTTTCCCTGGTGCTTCTCCATCCTCCAGCAGCCTGAGGTTTTCTACCATGTTGCACCTGGAAGGCAGAGCTCTGAACATGAAGGTGGGGGCTGGCACATGTGTTTCTGGTTGAAAATCTGTCAAGAAAAAAGGCTCTTTCTGTGGGGGTAGGAGGCTGAGGATGCACATCAAGGGACTGTCCCATGATTGCCAAGTGAGTTTGGTCTTCTCAGTCCAGTGTCCCTAACTTCACAGCACTGAAGTCACTTTTTTTCTCAACAACATTCAGGCTGGTGGCTCTTTCCTCTTCTCAAGGCAGAATTCATTGTTTCTTCATCTTTGAGGCCTTTGCTCTCATGTCGGGGCACCTTCTCCTTGTAATAGAATCGGTTGTCCGTGGGTCTATAGTGTCAAGCATGTGCACATTCACACACACACACACACACACACACACACACACATACACACACACCCATACCTCCTTTGAGGGCTTTGTTCATCTCCATTTTCCGATGCGTGATTCCTGGAACATAATAAGATATTGGTAAATGTTTGTTGCATGAATAAGTGACCTAATGAGAGCTGACCCACCTCAGATTACCTCCGTCTCTGTCCACTGTGCTGTAGTTCCAGTTCTTACCTGTCTGCTCCCTGTCATGAAAGCTTACATATATGTTTCACTGCTTCTTCAAGGTCCTCCTGTGTGACTGGCTATGTAATTTGATATTCCAAACCATGGCAATGAAATAGTGGATACAATGCCTTATGAGTTTCCCTGTACTGGTTTTGTAGACAAGTGTTTTCATTTCTTAATCCACATGAAATGATTTCCCCATGTGCCCTCCTCAGCCATCCAGTTGTTCTGCAGTGTTTCTGGTCAAGGGCACTTGTAATTGTCTCCTAAGTGACATGCCTCCATGGGCCACCTGTGTTTCCTACTTATGGTCATTCTTGAGTTGACTCTTCACTCTGATTGCCCATCTTCCCTCTTCCCCCACCTTTCTTATCCCTGCAACATTTCCCAAACCATAGCAGCTACCTGGGACATGGTAGTTTTGTACAGAGCTTCCCTTCTTGTGGCTTGGTGAATGGAGGCTGCTGTTTCCTACCTTCCTAAAGATACTGAACGAGGTCTTCTGGAATCTCGGAAGGTGGGGGTGGGGGGAGAGATCCTTGTGTATTTGTGCGTGTGTGTTAAGCCTAAGCTACTCATGTTCTAAAAATCTGATTGAGACCCAGGAGTAAAGCTCAGCACATGGAGATCAAAATAAACAAAATGAGTGCTTTCCTTTCTAACGTGGTATCAACGTTGGTGTCTACCCAGATCGGAGTCATTTTTGCAGATGTCTATGCTCCCCCAGTTCACCAGCGTTCCGCCACCTGACAGCTGATCATTCAGAATTTGCTGATTCAGAGGCTGCTTATAGCTACTGAAATTTTTGAAATTTATTTTTTAATTTTTTTAACATCTTTATTGGAGGCTACAGAAATTTTAATCCACTCGCTGTGTATAACTGGTAGCTCCTCTGCTTGTATATAATCCCCCGCAGCAGCTCTCAGCCCTACACGTGCTAGGTTTTTGACAAGTCATTTTTGCACGTGTAGGATTAAATTATTTCACAGGAGAAAGAACAGAACTAGAAATGGGAACACTGAGGGCTCCAGAAAAAGGGAGAGCAAGGTGACAGCAGCCGTTTTATCTCTTCAGACGCTGCAGGAATCTCTATATAAGTTGGCTGGCTTAGAGAAATACTCTAATGTATCAGAATATTTTCCTAAAACTGCCTTGTTCAAAGACCACAAACCTAAAGGTCTGAACCAAAAAAAGAGCAATATAGAGTCAAGCCTCCGGAAAATTCTTCAGCGGTAGAAATCCTAGTAGATATCCTTCCTCTGATTCTTAGAACCCCTTATTTGCGGAAGCACCTGGCATGTTCATCTGTCATTTTGATTGTCAGTGGTGTCCTCTAAACTCTGGTTTCTTGATGATAGGGATTAGACTTTATTCATTGCAGTGATAAAGTGTGTCGGTCAGAGTACTGATATACTAGCATTTTTCAGACCCTCTTCTAATACAAAGGAGAGAAAGGTAAAAGACACAAAGCACAGCACAGAGAAACACCACAAGAGAAGGGGAGTCTGGGCCCCCTAAGGGTGTACATGTGAGAGAACCAGAGTGTAGCTGAGGCCAGTAGACCTTGGCAGGCCATGCTGGGATGGTGTCCTGCTTTAGAAACTTGGTGAGCAGGGGAGGGTACAGCAAAGCAAGCTGTAACCCTAACCTAAGCCAGGAACATCACCTTGGTGCATAGAACATGGTCTAGGTGTCCAAGAGCATCACTCAAAGTCACCACTGACCTGTAGGGGACCAGCATTCATTCTGTGACTGTATTTGAGGTGGTGGTATCAGTGGGCAAATTGCACCTTACAGTTGTCTCTCTATTTGGCTTTTGGAAGTCACATGGACCCCTCGCGCCTGAAAAAGGGTCTAGGATATCAAAGAATCATAGTAAATGTGGGTCTTAAGAAGGAACGTCTGGATTTCCTATTGGTAAGAACAGGTTAGTGTACTGGTGGTTAACCGGAAAAACAAAAAGAAGCTTTTTTTGTATGTAAAATCTGAAGGGTCTATGGAACATCAAGGTGGGGGCTCCAGAAGACATATGGGCCTAAAAACAAGGAAAGTTTGGGGATAGAAATTCAAGTCTGGAAAGCATATAGATAAGACTCTTATATTTAGCTTAATAATCCAGTACCTATGTAGCAGGGGTGAACATCAGTATTTGTTGAATGCACAACTTGATGAGTAAGTGAACGAGTCAAGTATTAACTATGAAGTAGGATAATTAATTTTTTAAAGCAAATATACTAGGACCTTGAGTCCAGGTTTTTCTCCACTTCAGAGTAATCATCTTGGATTTATTCCTGCAATGTCTTTATTGCCCAGGGAAGTTTCAAGCTCCCGTAGGAATTAACTGCATTCAGAGCACATGTTTTTACTTATCTTCAGTGTTGATGACTTTTTATCTTGTGAGGGCGACTGTGATTTTTGGAAACAACTGAAAGCAATTCGTAGACACGTTTGGTGAATGATTTGGGGGAATAGGAGAGAGAACACAATTTTGGTCATTAAGAGTTCTAAACTTTAACATTACAGAACTTAACTTCTAGTTCTGAAGTCAGTTTTAAGGTACAAGCGCTAAAATGTTTGACCCTAAAAACCACAGCCTACCATGGTGAGTACTTTGAAGCCCAATATTGTATTTATTGTAGTATAAAAACCTAAGACAAAAAAATTTTATTTAAAATATATCTATTTATTTATTTATTTTAAAATTATTTTAAATATAAAGTGTAGGTCTTCAGTGTTGGCCAAAAGTATGCTTTCATTGGAATTCACCTTCTCTCTCTTTTTTGTCCCAATCCATTTGTCATTCCTTGGGTCATAACAGCTGTAGTGTTTAAAATGCCCTGTGAGTAGAGATAATTACTGCTAACAATAGAACAGACTCTGAGAACCAACAAATTGCAGGAGATGGGGTTGATACCTCGCTACACTTTGATTCCTATAACTTTTGTTACATTATCTAAGCCCTGACTGGGTCTGACTGGGAGGAAACAAAGTCTTTGGTTGGATGTATTCTGTGCGGTTAAATCTTCATTAAGAGGATCTGACTCCACTGTGGGTGGGACGGTAGAAAAAACCCAATGGTGTACTCGGGAGACCTGGCTTCTAGTTCTGTCAGTATTTAAAATGATATTACTTTTCCTTCTACTGTAACTACTGCTGCTGCTACTATTACTACTACTTCTGCGTTTTAGATGGGCACAAAAAGTTTTATATACTTTGTCTCAATCTTCACAACAGCCCTGTGAAATAGGAAGACATCAGTGGACCCATTTTCAGGTAAGTAGAGTGACTACAAAGTAAACTTTCAAGTAGTCAATCAAGAATGACATTGGGTGAATCACTTTAGGTCCTGGAGCTGGACTCTCTAAGATGCACTTACATTATACATTTTATACTCTTTTCTTTTCATAGGGTGCAATATGTCATTATGTATCAGAGTGTAGTTCTGCATTTCATGAGTTCCTCAGAAACGGGATCCTGAGGAAACACTCTCTGCTGGTAAGAGTTATAATATGTGCAACAAGCAAGTTACATAAAATTAAATATTTGAGGGAAAAAATGAAGTCATGAAAGTGTTTGTTTTGAGCATATTTTAGTCTTACTACTTCCCCCTCTCGGCTGGGTAGAACCGTTACTCTCATTGGAGAAGTTGCTATGGAAACAAATTTGCACAGTCTCCCTTTGTCATAGTATTTTTCTCAGGCATTCTCTATGTCTCAAAAATCTTAACAACAGTGAAACATACATTCAACCCCAGAGGATTAAACAATAGGATTTATATTTCTTCTCTCCACCCTCACCCTCCCCCCTTCAAAGGCGTGCCTATGGGCAAATTGGTGGCTCACAAATTCTACCAACAATGGTCTATTTTCCGCTCAGACAGACGCTGACAGAGGGGCTGCTGTGTTGATGAAGGAAGGGCCGTGACTGCCAGTCTGTGACTCTCCTGCTGACTACAGTCCCACCTGCAGTGGACACCGGTGCTCTGTCCAGCTTTGCAGGATGAGAGCCATTCATCGCACTGGGAGAAACATAAGGAACACAGAATTACTGTTCATTAACATCACACTGATCAAGCAGGTAGCAGAAATAGGGAGAGAATGATGCTTGTTTTAATTTTAGGGTTCTGATGGCACTGACCAAATAGGCATTAGGGAAACTTGGGAAGAATGTGGAAACACTGCGTTTGTGGGATTCTTAATCTTGTCGGTGAATTTTCATTATGGTCTGATGAGACTACTGTCACATCAAGTCTATCCATCACAGGCTAATGGGGTGTTCCACACAAGGGTTCCTGCTGCTATTGCTTGTCTAAAAATTATCTCAAAACCTAGTGATGTAAACTGGCAACAATTTTACTTTGCTCACCAAATTATGAGTCCGAAATTCAAGGCGTTTCTGGCTTAGAAGCTCTCACTTGGGACCTCTCATGTGGTTGTCAACAGAGTTTGGCTGAAGTTGCTGTCATCTGAAGGTTCAGCTGGGCTGGGTGTCCAAGATGACTCAATCACAGGGTGGCTTTTAATGCTGTCTGTGGGCTGGTCATTCAGCCATGGCTGTTGATTGATAGCCTACAATGTGACCTCTCAGAATGGGGGTTTCAGAACAGCTAGATTTCCAGATTTTTCTGGCACTGACTTCCCCCAGAGAGAGCGTCCCAAGAGAAGTAGGTGTAAACTTCACAGGTTTTGATGACCCAATCCAAGTCTTAGAGCATGACTTCTGTCATACTCTATTTGTGGAAGCAGTTATAATCCTGGGAAGACACTGGAGAAAGGGATAGAGACCCTAATTCTTGATGAGAAGGCTGTCAAAGAGCTCATGGTCATTTAAAAAACCTTCTAAATAGATGAATTTTCTGGAAAACTGCTGAAGACTTCAAGTGCCAAACTTTTAAAGCTTAACTCTTTCTTGATATCTCAGATCTTCATTAAGAGCATCTGTTAATGCACTGTCTGGAAGTGTCATCGCTAGGGCATATTGAATAGAATAACAAAATTTTTTTAAATTACCTTTTACTGAGTGCTTACTCTGTTCCAAGTATTTTACATGTTTTATCTCAGTTAATTTCTGCAATACTCCAACGGTAGGCAGACACAGTGTTTGCTGCATTTTAAAGGTGAGGAAACTGAGGATCAAAGACAAATTGTCCAAAGACATATAGCTAATAAGCCTCAGAGGTAGGTGGCTAAATCTGGAGTGCCAGATTGTAAAACCCAGATTTTTTTGTGGGGAGTGAAATTGTTCTTTTTTTTTTTTAATTGAAGTATAGTTGATTTACAATGTTGTGCTAGTTTCAGGTGTACAATACAGTGATTCAGTTATATATATATATATTTCAGATTCTTTTCCCTTATAGGTTATTATAAAATATTAGGTATAGTTCCCTGTGCTTGGAGGGACAAGGAGGTCCTTGTTGTTTATCTATTTTATATACAGTAGTGTGTATATGTTAATCCCAAACTCTTAATTTATCCCTCCCCACACTTTCCCCTTTGGTAACCATAAGTTTGTTTTCTATGTCTATGGGTCTATTTCTGTTTTGTAAATAAGTTCATATTTTAGATTCCAATTATAAGTGATATCATATGATATATGTCTTTGTCTGTCTGGCTTACTTCACTTGGTACGATAATCTCTAGGTCAATCCATGTTGCTGCAAATGGCATTATTTCATTCTTTTTATGTTTGAGTAATATTCCATTGTATATATGTACCACATCTTCTTTATCCATTCATCTTTGCATGGACATTTAGGTTGCTTCCATGTCTTGGCTATTGTAAATTGTGCTTCAATGAACATTAAGGTGCATGTATATTTTCAAATTTTGGTTTTCTCTGGATATATGTCCAGAGCTGGGATTGCTGGATCATATAGTTGTTTTATTTTTAGTTTTTAAAGGAACCTCCATACTTTTCTCCACAGTGGTTGTACAAATTTACATTCCTACCAAAAGTGTAGGAGGTTTCCATTTTCTCCACACTGAGGGTGTTTTTAAAAAAAAATCCTTCTTGAAGGAGATAGGGGCCTTCTCAGGTCCAGACCCCTCTTCTTGTTCTCTTTTCTGTCTTAAGGACAGCCACTTTCCCCTCTTCTGTGATGAAGCCACTACCCTCCCTATACCTTGGAATCCTTTTCCCTGAAAGACTGATTGACAGAGATGTCTGTCTCCTTAGTTCTCCTTCCAGCTTGTTTTGCTGCCCCAAAGACAAACTCAGAAACCCTTTTTGCTTTAAGAGTTTACTGCTGATCATCATAGAGAAGACAGCCAGAAGACAACAGCCATTTCACTTTTGCAAGCTTAATAGAGGCCACAGAGCTTTGGTCTCTGGCCTAAAGTTCTTGATTGCTTTGTTGCTATAACTGGTAGGTCTGAGACTCCCTGCACTCATTTCTTTCTTTTTTTTTTTCCTGCACTCATTTCTAAACAAGGTTACAATTCTACTCATTGTACCCAGATGGAGACTGGCCTCCAGCCTGCATCTCCCCAGCCTATGACTGAAAGCCCTTCCTGGTGTTGTCTCAAGGGAACTTGTTACTAGGTCACTGCCAGCTTGTGTCTTTCACTCCCGCCTCCCCATCCTGCTGTCCGGCCATGTCTCTGCTGCCAGTGACGCTCACTGGTGCCCTCTGCTGCCACCACCGATCCTGCCCCAGACGGAGGCAGTGGGCAGAGAGAGGTCATTGCTCTCCCTGTTACTGCTCCTTTCCAAGTGAGGGACAGGCCTTTGGATTTCTCACTACACAGCCAACGCCAGGCTCCTTTTGATAACAAGTTAGAGGTTTAGGTATACGAGAAGGGTCATTCACCTCAGGAAGAGCTAGGAGCTCTTATCAGATGAGTGCCGCTCTGAGGGTCCCTAAACACAGACTACCTTTCCCACAAAGGAGCAGGGCCCTCCTTGGCCTGGGTGCCACCCTGCATCCTACACTAGGGCCCAGCTCGCCCCCTCCCTGGGAGCGCTCTGGGTGTCTGCACTTCAAAGTCCTGGTCCCAACAGCCCTGAAGACCAGAGAACACAGAAAAGATTTCCTCTCCCCTGAGTCTTTATTTTCTGCCATGAGGTTGATTTCTTTCTAGGAAGCTTGATGGTAAGAATATTCAGTTCTTTAGGGGAAAACCACGCCTCCGCTTTGGTGTCTTCTTTGGCTTCTCCTCACCTTTTCTTCTTGTCTGACTTCTGAAGTTTGGAGAGTGGCTGTTTGGGGATGAGAGAAACCCATGTCACTGAGATCATGAAAGGAGTTTCATCACCCACCTCCAGGCTCTGCAAGGGGAGCAAGGACCTCACGAGGAGGGAGCAGGCCATGTGCCTTCTATGTTGTCTTCATCTTGACTGGGGAGGGGAGGAGGTTAGTCAGGGATGGATGTGGAGATTTCCCTCACCTTAGGTCAAACTTTAAGAAAACTAGTTAGAGAGCTTTCTATACATCCCTTGGAAGTAGGGGATATGAGGACACCTAACTTATATAACATATGAGGCATCTAATTCATACCCAGGAAAGCTTAGAGTTGTACCACATGAACTCAAAGTCAGGGTGGTCTTGGAAACATCCTGCAGTCTTGAGGGGTGTGGGCAAGGCTGTGTGCATATGTATTTCCTGTGGGTCTACTGTGGATTCTTTGAAAAAGAAGCAGGCATCTGTCTTTTTATCTTACTCAAGAGAACCATTTGGAAGGGTATGGTAACTCCCACTAGCAAGAAGAACCCTAGAAAACCAAGAGCTGAGGGTGCATCAGAAGTGGACAGTTGGAAGAGACATCATTTGTGGCAGCGGAACTGCAGGTAGGAGGACCCCACCCCCAGCATGGAACTGGTTCTCTGAAGACCCTTCCCAGTATCTCATGGGAGATTTGGCACTTTTGCAATGGGACACATCCAGAAGGCTCAATGTCCATCACAACTGTGCTGGCCACGGAATACTGTGTTCCTTCCTTTTCTCCCAAGCCCAGGCCAACCCAAGAGTGGCCAAATATCTCACTTAGTGCGTAAGGAAGGAGGTTACGGGGAAAATAGTAAACTTCTTATCCAGTCTCTCCTCTCTACTGCTGGCTTCCAAGTCTGGAGCAGGGGACAAGACAAACCAGGAAGGCAAGAAGTGCTTATTTTAAGGTGTCGAAACGTTCTGTAGGATACTGTAATACTGCATTTGTCAAAACCCAAAGAAATTTACAGCACAAGAGTGACCCGTAATGTACACAAATTTAAAACTAATTCAGGATGTTAGAGGATTCCAGGAAAGAATGTATCCCATAAAAGAGAATCTAATTATATTATAATGAAACAACTCACTGAAGGGGATGGGGGGAAGATGCTGAACTAAGTAACTTTGGAAATTAATGGAGTCTGTAAGACTAAAGGCAAAAGGAACTGCACATAAGAGATGTATTCTAGTTGACAAAGCTGTTTTCCACAAGGGTACGGGTTAACAATTCTGATACTGCTATACATGTATAGTGGAGTGAAACAATTAAGCAAAATGGATGGTGGATGGTGGGATCAAGGTTTCTTACTGTTGGAATGGAAATTTACAGCTAAACAAGGGTGGGGGCGGTTAGAATAATCCATGTGGGGTGATCTAAAGGTACAAAATTCTGGTTATAAAGTAAACAAATCCTGGGGATATAATGTACAGCAAGGTGACCATAGTTAACAATACTGTATTGTGTATTTGAAAGTTACTAATAGAGTGGATCTTAAAAGTTCTCATCACAAGAGAAAAATTGTAACTGTGTGGTGATGGGTGTTACCTGGATTTATTGTGATGATCATTTCACGATATATAGAAATATCAAATCATTATGTTGTACGCTTGAAAATAAGGTCATGTTATATGTCAATTATATCTTTTTTTTTTTGGCTGTGTTGGGTCTTTGTTGCTGCTTGCAGACTTTCTCTAGTTGTGGTGAGCTGGGGCTACTCTTCGTTGTGGTGTGCAGGCTTCTCGTTGCAGTGGCTTCTCTTTTTGCGGAGCATGGGCTCTAGGCATGCAGGCTTCAGTAGTTGCAGCATGTGGGCTCAGTAGTTGCGGTATGTGGGCTCTAGGGCATGCAGGCTTCAGTAGTTGTGGCTTGTGGGCTCTAGAGCACAGGCTCCGTAGTTGTGGTGCACGAGTTTAGCTGCTCCACAGCATGTGGGATTTTCCCAGACCAGGGCTCAAACCCGTGTCGCCCACATTGGCAGGCAGATTTCCAACCACTGTGCCACCAGGGAAGTTCTGTCAATTATATCTTATTAAAAATTTAAAAGAAGAATAATTCATGTGTATTAGAGTTGGAGATATCAGTTAGAACTAATGTTTAACTAATGTTTAGCTTGATGTAGCTATAGATATTTACATATAGAAACGTTTGTACATAGTAGTAAATACACATATATTTCTTTGCTCTGTCCTCTAAGAAGGCCAGTAGCCATGAGCACACCAAGTGCCCAGATTTTGGTTTCTAATATCATTCTCCAGTAAGAGGAACCAGGGCTCCTTGGAGAAATGGCTGATTCTAGGACTGGGACAGGAAATATCCAAATGAACTGGAAGCATCTTGTAGTGCCAGAAAGTGAGGACGTGCACAAGTAAAAGCAAAACAAAATGTTAACTCATTGTTGGGGTACCATTGGTGGAGTATGTTAAAGGGACCCAGGAGTGAACTGAAAGAGCTCCCAATGGCCAAAGCTGGAACAATTTGAGTGACAAAATAAAGTAACATTGGATCAAAAACCAAAGTATGGGCTTCCCTGGTGGCACAGTGGTTGAGAGTCCGCCTGCCGATGCAGGGGGCACGGGTTCGTGCCCCGGTCCGGGAAGATCCCACATGCCACGGAGCGGCTGGGCCTGTGAGCCGTGGCTGCTGAGCCTGCGCGTCCGGAGCCTGTGCTCCGCAATGGGAGAGGCCACAACAGTGAGAGGCCAGCCTAATGCAAAACAAACAAACAAACAAAAAATAAACAACCAAAGTACAATATATATACTATATATTATAATGTATTTATAATGTATATATATCCATGCACCCCCAAATCACTGATGCATTAATAAATGGGGAGAAGAGACCATTCTCCTGAGCATAAGAATTCCAAATAAATTATGTAGATATTCCACCCTACAGGAGCATAACTCCCCACTCCTTAATTGTGCATAGCGACTTCCTTCCAAAGAATACAGGATGGGAAGAGGGGCAAAAAAAGGGGTTACTTCACAGTGTAGAAACCTGACAAGTACTACCTCAGCCAGGTGATCAAGGTTAACATCAACAGTATAGACCATGTTGATCGTATGCACACTTGATACGATGTGCTGAAAGTGGCACTTTACCTCTGTGATCTTCCTCCCCCAAACCCATTACCTCAGTCTAATCATGAGAAAACACCAGACGGGTGAGGGGAGCATCCTACAAAATCCCTGACCAGTACTTCTGAAATTGTCCAAGTCATCTAAAACAAGGATAGTCTGAGAAACTGTCAGTCTAAAGGAGCCTAAGGAGATAGGACAGTGACTAAATGTGTTGTGATGTCCTAGATGGGATCCAAGAACAGAAAAAACGCAGTAGGTAAAACTAAGGAATTGGAATAAAGTACGGATTTCAGGTAATAATAACAACAAATTACTATTACTTCATTAGTTGTAGCACATGTAACATACTAACGTAAGATGTTAATAATGGGGGAAACTGGGTGTGAGAGGTAGATGGGAACTCTCAGTACTATCTGATCAATTCCACTGTAAATCTAAAACTGTTTCAAAAAGTAAAGTCTATTGATTAATAAATAAAGCTATGGATTCTATATTTAACCATGATCTTATCCCAGGTGCAGGGAAGAACAAGTTGACAGAGCTTCAAGTTAGAAGACCAGAGTTCAAGCTCTTCTTTGCTGTTAACTCTCCTGTGACCTTGTGATGGTCATTAAATCTCTCTAGAGCCCAGTTTATTTATTTATAAAACGGTGGTAATATTATTGTATTCACCAGGGCTCTTCAGAGAAAGAGAGCCAATATGATGTATTATATATTCATATCTATAGTACATATATATACATACACATACACATATATATAGTACATCCTATTGGTTGTATAATATATCATAGTATAAGGAATTGGCTCATACGGTTATAGAGGATGTCAAGTCCCAAGTTCTTCAGAGTGAGACAGCAAACTGGAAACCCAGGGGAACTGATGGTATAGTTTCATTCTGAAGCCCGGCAGGCTCAAGACCCAGGAAGGATCCACGTCTCAGTCCAAATCTAGAGGCAGGAAAAAGCCAATGTCTCAGTTTGAAAGCAGGCAGGCAGGAGGTATTCTCTCTTATTCAAGGTAGGATTTTTGTTCTCTTCAGACCTTCAACAGACTGGTTGAGGCCCACCCATACTAGGGAGAGCAATCTGCTTTACTCAGTCTACCAATGTAAATGTTAATCGCAGACAAAAGCACTCTGAAAGAAACACCCAGAATAACGTTTGACCAAATATCTGGGCACCCTGTGGCCCAGTCAAGTTGATACATGAAATTAACCGTCACAACTGTCTTCTCACATAGGCCTTTGTTATGAGAATCAAATAGGATAACTAATGTCGTAGCACTTTGTAAAACCATAAAGTACCCAGCTATCGGTCTGGAACCACTGCGTAGAATAATGCATGATTACTTTATAATTCCAAACCTTTCCATTAATATGTTTTAGGAGTTTTGATATTTTTATATAATGACCCCTTTGTTTTTTTGATGTTTTTATTTCCCGTGAGCGCATCTCTGACCAGTACCCTCCTAGCCAGTATTTTGGCAGGCTCCTCACTCCTTGAAGATCCACACTTGCCCTTTTTTATTTTGTCAGGGGTCTATTCTGCCCTTTTCCCACTGGAGGGCAGACAGGAGAAAAAGGAAGAAAAGGCAGCATCGAATCACTTGGACTCACTGTAGTGATGCAGCTGTGATGCTGGGTGTCTTGGGTCCCTCATGCCCTCAGGCTCTCTCGGGACATTCTGCACCTGAGTACACAGGACTCACTCTGACGTCCTGGCTGGACACACAAGTGAGAGAGCTACTCTGTTTTCAAGTCTGAAGTCTACACATAGCTGATGTCATTACAAAATAATTCCCTTTCCACTGGCTGCTCTGGTTTTCAAGTAGGAAAAAGTTGTCCCCCTAAACGGCTGACATGTGTGACTCTCCCTCTCAGATGGCATGCTTAACAATGTTCCCAGTCTAGCTTCATTTGGGTCTCAGCAGGATCCTGGGACTAGTGGAGATTGACAGCATAACTAATGCTGGCGTCTCATCAGTGGCCAGCTTCCCCAGTGACGGCACCTCCAAGTCTTGCCTTTACGCTTGCGAGTCCAGCTCACGTTAGACCACAGCCAGCTGCTCATGTCTCTCCTAGCAGCTGCTAAGCATGCAAATGAGAACTCTTTCAGGAAAACAGTTCTATGGCTATTATGGGCCTCCACTCTTATCGCAGAGAGGAAATGCTTATCTCTGAGTCATAATTCAAATGAGAGAGCTGCATAATGTGTCTCTCTCCTTTAAATTACAGGGAATCCGTGGTCTGTCCTTCTGAAAGGCCCTCTCCCTCTGCCTGAATGAAAATGATTCGAAGTGTACAGGGAATGTCTAATGATGCTTGCCGCTAACAGGACTCTCAGCATCCTTACCAGGCAGGGTGGCCAGCAGGAGCCTCAGATATTCCAGATACTGTTGTCCCTTGAGATCTCCTTGAGGTTCCTACATTAATTAATCTATTCCTGACATTCACATCAGATAAATATCAGGAAGAAAGACTTTGGTAAAGAAGGGTTTTGAAACTGTCTCCCATGAATGAGAAAATTAGAGTGAAAGTGCCCACCTGTTATCTTTTGCGTGTGAACTGAACTCTTTATGCAAAGAAGATTATAAGAACGGCTGCTCTTCTGCAGAATATTTCTCAGCCTGAGGGCTAGATATCAATTTGCAGGGATGTGAAAAATCTATGATTGTGGCTACATTGCTGATTTGTTTTTTTCTGCTGTACCTTCCAGAAGGATCATGACTTGACTCTACGTGGAAAACAATAGTTCTCAGGAAGCTCCACACTACTCCAATTGTTTTATGTATGAGGGTTGGTTTAAAAGCGAAGTTACTACTCATGTTTGGGGGAAACCAAATTTTATTGTTTCAAGTCACTACTGCAAGTCTTTATATGGAGTGTCATTATTGGTGAAACCCATTTCCAGAAGCTCCGTCATGGAGGGGGCTCTGATATGGGTTAAGAACAAATTGCAAGCTCAGGGATGTGTATGAGGCTATCTCTTTAGGGGAATAACTTCTAGGAGGAGGAGAAAGAGAGGAAATCTACATGAAATGATGAGGGACAAATGCTTTTTTTTTAGAAATTGACATATGAAATTGTATTAGTTTCCCGTGTATAATATAATGATTTGAAATTTGTATATATTGTGAAATGATCATCACAGTAAGTCTAGTTAATATCCGTCTCCACACACAGTTAAAATTGTTTTTTCTTGTGATGAGAACTTTCAAGACTGACCCTCTTAAGCAGATGCTTTCTTGGAATTCTCTTCCTGGGGTGCATTCTGATGTCGCTGGAACAATGATCCACCTTTGGAAAGCTGAAAACGAACTGGGGTGGAGCCTAGAGGTAAGCAGCCATGGAGTAAACTGTGGAGGCTGACCCCTGCCTCTAGCTTAGGTAGAACAGCCCCTTCTCGCGCCCCACTTGCCTCGGCAGCTTACCAGGTAGATATCACGCTGATGCTCTGGCCCCAAAGCCTTAGCAAGTGTTTACAAAGCAGGGATTTCCCTGGATGCCTTAGACCTTTAGAGAGAGGTTGCCTCCGGCCATGGTAGGTGATTAATGAAATCTTAGAAACCAGGGGAGGCTCACTGTTTAACATCTCTTAATAAAGTGCCACAGATTTACCAAGTTATGGGATACGGTTTTGGTGCTGAGAGATGCAGTGTGGATTGAAACTCACATTTGCTGGTTTTGCACTTAACCAAGCATCCCTCACACTTGTTATCCTTCTTGAATCTTTGCATGATCTCTCGATACTCATAGTGGATGAACATGTTTAGTCTATATACCTCAACAGGTTGACAGAAACAGTTTTCCTACTTAAAACTCGTGACATACTACACACTTTGTCTAAGTGTCATGCTTAGGAGCTCAGCTATTTTAAATGAAGGGTATACTTAGATGTAAGCTAAGACACACAGTCTACCCTGTGGAGTGACTGCAAGTCACCTAAATGTTGGGTTCACTAGTGTATTAAGTACTATGTTGTATTAATTAATCCAATCCCAAGTTTCACAGGATTAAGGAAACAAGAGACAGGGAAACAAATTTGTGGAACTAATTATTCAAAAGGTACACATATTGAAAACAATTTACTGAAAATTAAAAAAATTTTTTTTAAGTTTTGGGGATGGTAAATAAAGATCTTACATCTAAGACTCATGGCATGATGGAGTTGTGAGGAGAGTTTGGGAGGAGAAATTATCAGTAAGGCATCTGCCATATTCCTTCATAATGTATGACGGATCCTTTCTTGTGCAGCATGGACCACAGGTCTGGCCATTTCATTTTGTATTTTGAGTCTTAATGCTGTACCTAGATGGTTAAGAAGACATCTTAGTAACTAGGAGAAGACGTGCATTCTCAAGTGCTATTTTGGACAAAGTCCCCAGCCCTTTCCCCATGGTTGTTACACATAACCTAGTGATTAATTTGGGTTTTGTTCCTTTCCTTGGCCTCTGAGGAGGTGCTGGTAACAAGGATGACTCTCTAGAAAAGTAGCAGAACAAGGGAGAAGGAGAAAGACACAGATATTAGATGATTCACTCCCGGATCCTTTGAAATATTGACAGTATGTTGCATTCACGTCCTTTCCTAAAATAGAACTGAGAGTGACTTCATTGAGGCTGGCTCAATAAGTCTTCCTCAGGCTCTGGCAACCATCCTTAAGCACTTGTGCTCTGCCACACACCTTTGAAAACCCACTCCCAGCCAGGGCAAGGAGACACCGTGTTCTTAACGTACTCCTAACATCCACGAACAATTTGATCTTGGTTGTTTCTCCTACTTCCTGAGCTCACATCTTATTCAGATGCTATCCAGCTGTCTGCCAGGACTCTTCTTGGTGTCACTTATCCTGACATCTGGAATGATGGAATTCTTCATCAGCTTAGCTATGTGTGTTCACAGATGTGGACTGCTTGTGTTGGCTGCTCTAGGGACCAGTCACAGGCTGGTCCTCATTTCAGGGTTTCTTGGCTTTATTGGAGGCCATTTTCCACTGCTCTATTTTCAGAGATTGGCATGAAGACATGGTAGATTTGGAAGACTTGGTCGCTCTAGAATTTCAGTTTCCACTTTTTAATGATGTGTCACAGCTATGGGGTTAGATTAGCTGTTGGAATTTTATGGCGTGTGAGATTTGAGACATCAAGGGAAAGGAGGAGGAAACACAAAATAATTAGTTACAAGTTCATCCTCTTAACTTTGATCTCATTGGGTCCATAAAGTTGAGATTGGCAACTACCTTCACTGCTGTGGGAACTAGGTTCCATCCAGCTGTTGTCCTTGTCTTGGCTGTGTCTCCAGCAGGCCACTCGCCCACTCTGGGTCTCCATTTCATTTTCTACTAATGGGGACTTTGAACTGGATGTTAAGATTTTAGCTAGGGAACCCTTGTCTAGGAGCTTGTTGAACCCGCTCAGATTGGACTCATAAGTATGGATGTTGGATGTATTTTTTGGAGGGAGAGTGTCCAAAACTTTCACCCAATTCTAAAGGGCCTGTGACCAGAATAATATTATGAACCACTGTATTGGATGTTATCCATGGCCCATTCCAGCCTGGATATTCCAGGATTCTGGAATACTTTAGAACAAAGAGAAGTGGATGTCAGGCCATGTTCCTACCCACTACCTGTTACAGAGCATCATCTAGCTACTTCCATCCATGCTGACCTCTGCCTTTGCTAATCTCCTATAGGCTTTAGTTAAATTTCAATTATTCATTCACTCACTCACTCATCAAATATTTACTAGAAAGCCAGTGAACACATATGATTGAGCACCTACTACGTATCAGGCAGTGTCAAAATGAAGCCGACTGCTCAAATCAGCCACACTCAGTGAGACAAAAAGCATTTTTGGAATCCCCACTATACTTTCAGTACCACTGAAACCAGTGGGTTTTAATTGTGGCTGCGTATCGAGGATCATTAAAGCACTCATGTCCCAGCCTCAGCCTAGACCCATTAAATCAGAATTCCTGGGGGTTGGGGCCCAGACAGCAGGGTTTTTAAAAAGTTGTCCCCCTGGCCCAGCTGATTTCAAAGTGTAGCCAAGGTTGAGAACTGGTGATTGGGCTGGTGATCCCTGGCCTGGAAATGACATGATTAGGCTAAGAAAGCCCAGTTAGGGAACTCATACATGATGGTTTATAATTTAATTGGTTGGCATAAACTCCAAACCGTGGCTGCAAGTCCTTAGAAGATCTGGCCCCTGTCCACATTTATTAATTCATTCCACAATAATTACTGCATGCCCAATTTTGTGTCAGTAGATGATCTAGGCCAGGGTCCCCTACCGATCTGCAGCCCATTAGGAACCGGACCGCACAGCAGGAGGTGAGAGCCGGCGAGCGAGCAAAGCTTCATCTGCCGCCCCCCACTGCTCCCCATCGCTCACATTACTGCCTGAGCCACACCCCCGCCAAGTCCGTGGAAAATTGTCTTCCACGAAACCGGTCCCTGGTGCCAAAATGGTTGGGAACCGCCGATCTAGGCAGTCAGGATAGAATGAGGACAAGTCAGACAAGTTCTTTGCTCTTTGGAGCTTACATTCCAATGAAAGAAGCAAACCATTAACATGTGAACACATTTATTGATAAGAGAGTCTCAAACGGTGATAAGGCTTGTGTATCAAACAAATCAGGTTAGTGGACCCCAGAGTGATAGGGTGGTGGAGGGCTAGTTTAGGTTGACTGGTCAGGGAAGAGATCTCTGAAGAATTCGACTTGCAGCTGAGGCTTCAATGCTTAAAAGGAGTCAGCTTTGTGAAGATCGGAGGAGAAAGGACTCTAGGCAGAGAGAATAGCATGTGCAAAGGTCCTGGGGCTAGCTGAGTAAAAAAGGGAAGGGACAGAGATGAGGTCTGAAGGTGGGCAAAAGCCAGGTGATTTAGGGCCTTGTAGGCATGGTTTGGGATTCCTTTGAAATTCCCTGAGGAGAACTTGCACTAAGGCCCCATTTCAGAATTGAGCATTTATTTTTAAATATTATTAAGTACAGGCAGTCATGATCAAATCTCAATTCCCATAGAATCCTGCAAAGCAAGGACAAGGTTCCTAGGTGCACAAGCTCCACATGACATGGTGGCATGAAAAAATGCAGATGACTGTATCATGCATGATTCTCTAATTATTGCTACGCTAGTCTTGTTTTCTTAATTTAATTGTGAGATCACTTGGGCAGGCTGTTGAGCCCTTGAGCTGGTTGATTATTGCCCCCAGCCATTCACTGGGATGAGCTGGCGGATTACTGCTTCCAGCCATTCTCTGTGTGACTAGCCTATGCCACCCATGGGAGAAGTAGACAGCCTTGCCTAATTGACTTTGGGCTTGGCCACGTGACTTGCCTTGGCCAGTGGGATGAGCAGACCGGACATGTGCTACTTTCAAGCAGAGTCAGTGAATGTGTGTTTTGCTAACTTCCCTCTACTGTTCTGAAACTCCTGCCCATTTAATGCCCACAGAGGAGTTCCTCCTTCATCCTGGTCCTACAAGGAGGAGACACACATTGATGAGCAGAGTGGAGCCAATCCACACCCAGCAGAGCCAATCAGAGCTGTGGTCAACCCATAGCCCTAAAGTAATGTGAGCAAGAAATAAGCATTCGTCCTAGTAAGCCACTAGGAAGTGGGATTGTCTGTTACTGCAGAAAAAACTCACTAATACAGTCCAGGTGGTACTGAAAACACAGCACTCATGAGATAGTCCTGAAATATTCACTGGCTGATGAAATGCCACCAGGAGCATGGATGCTGGAGTCAGACTGCTTGGGTTTAAATCTCATCTCTGACACTCATGAGCTGTGAGAACATGGGTGAGTTACTCAATCTTGCTGTGTCTCAGCTTCTCCATTTGTAAAACTGGGATAATAGTAGTACCAACCTCAAAAGGTTTTTGTAAGGATTAAATTAGTTTATATATATATATATATATATAACTTTATATATACTTATATAGCACCTTTTTAAATACAAGTAGTGCTTAGACAAAAACACTAATTCAAAAAGATACATGCACCCCAACGTTCATAGCAGCATTAGTTATAATTGCCAAGATATGGAAGCAACCTAAGTGTCCATCAATGTATGACTGCATTAAGAAGATGTGATACACACCCACACCCACATCCACACCCACCCCCCCCCACACGAAATATTATTCAGCCACAAAAAATAATGAAATTTTGTCATTTGCAGCAACACGGATGGACGTGGAGGGCATTATGCTAAGTGAGATGAGTCAGACACAGAAAGACAAATACTGTCTGATATCACTTATATGTGGAATCTAAAAACTACAACAAACTAGTGAACAAAACAAAGAACAAAGATGCAGACTCACAGCTGCAGAGAACAAACTAGTGGTTACCAGTGGAGAGAGGGAAGTGGGGAGGGGCAATATAGAGGTAGGGGAATAAGAGGTACAAACTATTAGGTATAAAATGAGACACAAGGATATATTATATAACATGGGGAATACAGCCACTATTTTATGATAACTATAAATGGAGTATAACCTTTAAAAATCGTGTATCACTATGTTGTGCACCTATGACTCATAGAACATTGTACTGCAACTATACTTCAATAAAACTTAAAAGAATGGAAAAATATGTATATATACAGCTTAGAATTGTGCCATGGTACACAGTGTTTGCTGCTATTATTATTATTCAATACACATCCTAGTTTCACTTTGACAGTATAGTGATCTTTATTATACATTTAAAATTTTTCCTTCATTTTATGCATTATTTAAATTGACCTCTTACCAACCACAGTTCATTTTATTAAATTGATTTTGTGTTGCATATCTAAGAGCTTCCCCATGCATGTAATATTCCCCTGCATTCAGTGGACCTGCTTTTATTCTCATCTCCCAGGTCGAAGATGAAAATATTCAACAGACCCATATTTTATATATATACATATATATATATACACATACACGTATATGTGTATATATATATATATATATATATATATATCTGGTACTTCAGCGAGTGGGAAAGTACTTTTATTAAGTGGAAAATAATTAATTTAAAAAACACAGAGTGAAATGAAATATCAAGCAATTGAGGACATTCCAATATTGGAAATTGGGAATACATGACAGAGGAAGAGACACTGATATTTAATAAAAGTGATGGACACCCACTAAAACCAAAGAGCAAAACCAAGAATCAAACATACATTTTCATTCTGGAGAAAAATCAAAAGCTCTATAAGTCAGTAAGTCTGTCAGTACAAAATTTACTTTCATTTCTCTTTCTCACTTCATTGGTGTTGCCTATTCATTTAAGCTTCTACTGTATAATGTACACCCTTTTCGTACGGCTCACTGTGTCTCAATTAAGCTTCCACAGCCCACCCTAAAGCCTAATGCAAGCTAAAGGTTTTTCCTTTATTTCTTTATCTTTACTGGGCACCAATCTAAGCCATCTATCGGGGCTTTCTACTCAGTTCCTGAATAGACATTTGTTACCTAGAACTCTTCCCCAGTTTCCCAGAATTTTCAAAATATTCACTGCCCCTTGAAATACTTTTAAATCCAAAAATATAGACCTTTCAGCCAGAACTGATACTGCCTTTCCTCCTCAGAAGCCTCCTACAAGGAAGGGATTCATAGATCTGTGCTTCAAATAAGGAACGTGAGGCCAGCCCCAGCCAGCTAGTGGTGGATCAATATACAGTCCTGGGCTTTGTGATGCCACCCCCAGGCTCCCAACTCCATGCCACCTGACTTATTAGTGTGCATTGAAAGTAAATTCTCTTTACCTATGTTATGAGTTTATAAACACTCGGAGGATAAGAATGACTTATTCTTTTCTTCGGTTCTTCTCAGGGTACATAGCACATCGCTAAGCCCAGACCAGGCGCCAAATAATGGGGACAGACTGAAAGGGGCTTCCTCGGCTGTGCGCAGACACCTCGCGTCCTGCCGCACGCCCCCCACCCTCAGATTCGAAAAGATGAGGTTGGAATGCAACATTCCCGCTTTCCCACAAAGGGGAGCATGTATCTCCACTCAGAAAGGATAAATGAAATGGCATTTGGGAATAAACTTGGACCTCTCTGCCCCTCCCTTTTGAGGGCTTTGCTGACGATCGCTGCTCTGGGAAGCTGGAGATGTGGTAACAGAATGACTACCATCTTGATGCCACCTCTGCTTTCCTTTAGTTCTCGCGACAGCTTTGTTTCACCCGGACTGGACCATTTCACCTCTTCCTGAATGGTCCCCCTCCCTCTACTTCTCCGGGATATCCCACGTAATACTGCAGACGTAATCTTGAATACGTCACTCCTTGGCCTAAATTTCTTCAGTTTTTCCCCTTTCACAGAAGAAAGCATGCCCTCTTCAGTACCGCCCAGAAGGCCCTCAAAATCTAGCCTCCCCCAGCCTTTTCCCACTATACCTTCAGAAACCCAGTCAGTCCACAGATAGGAAGACTCAATATTGTCCGGATGTCAGCTCTCTCCGACTTGGTCTATAGGTGCAATGCAATCCCAATAAAAGTCCCAGCAAGTTATTTTGTGGATACTAACAAACGGATTCTAAAGTTTATATGAAGAGGTCAAAGATCCCCCAAAGCCGACACCATATTGACGGAGAGGAACAAAGTTAGAGAACTGACACTACCTGACTACAAGGTGTACTAGAAACCCAGTCAGGTTGTTTTCGGGTCCCAAGACTTGTCCTGTGCTTTCTTGCTTCCCTTGCCTTTGCTTGTGTGTAGTGAATGGTGCTCTCCCCCTTGAAACAAAAGATATGTCCATCTCCTAATCCCTGGAATCTGTGAATGTTACTTGATTTTAAAGAAGAGTCATTTCAGATGTAATTAAATTCATGACCTTCAGATAAGGAGATCATCCTGTATTATCTGGTGGGCCTTGAATCCAATAAGAGTCCTTATAAAAGTGAAGCCCAGGGAGATTTGACAAACAGAAGGGGAGAAGGCACTGTGACCGCAAAGGTAGAGATTGAAGTGAAATGACCACAAGTGCAGGGATGCTGACAGCCACCAGAATCTGGAAAAGGCAAAGAACGCGTTCTCCTTTCAAGCGTCTAGAGGGAGTACAGCTGTGCTGACACCTTGATTTCAGACTTCTGGCCTCTGGAACACTGAGAGATAAATTTCTGTTGTCTTAAGTCACCCAGATTTTGGTAATTTGTTACTGCAGCTGCAAGAAACTAATATATTGAACCCCATTTACTGACTGAAACCTTATTTACCCTTAACAGCCCAGCTCAGTTGTGTCCTCCACCATGCAGCCTTCCCTGCTCTCTCAAGTTGATAGTTATCTCTTCTTTATTTTCGTGTTATAATCTGTGCCTCTCTCATAAGGTTGAAACCATCAGTCTTGCCATCCAACATAGCTGGATGGTTACAGGTAGGTTAAAAATCCTACCTCTGCCTCTTGTTACCTGTCAGTAGATGAATGGAAGCAACTAAGCCTCTTTGAGCCTGTTTCCTTGTCTATAAAATGGGTATGATAATAATACCAGGTTTTTTTACACATATCAATGCTGTAATATATGTAACATGCTGGCATTGAGTGAACATTCAATACTGGTAATTATTATTATTAAGTATTATTATCACCATGGTCCTTTGTAGATCCTTCCATGCATTATATCAATAGTTATATACTAACTATATGTAATAATAACATAATATATGATAACATTATATTATACATATAATATATATGATAACTCTCTTCTCTCCTGCTGGACCACATTCTTCTTGTTGGCAAGTATCAAGACTTGTTCATCTTTGCCCTCCCCCCACCAAATGATTGTCAGGAGGCCTTGTAGGTGGCCAGTCTTCAATAAATAGTTAATACATTTGATTTTGCAAAAATAACCATATCTCTTTGTCTTGTTTTGTCATCTGTCAAATGGAGATCAAATCATACCAAAGTCACCTTCAAGACCTCTTTCATTTCCAACAGCATCAACCCACGGGCCCATGTTCCAACACCAAGTCTGCTCAGTGGGTACAGCATGATTCTGTGTGCGTGCATGTGCGTACACGTGGTAAGGGGATAAACTCGAAAGCAGCCAGCCTGAACTGAATAAAATCTGCAAAAGTGTACTGTGTTTCTGCTGGACTGCACTTCCTGTTCTAACTCTGGAGATGGTATGCTACTTCAGTAAGTAATTCTTATTTTCTAAATTTGAAAATTATACTTGTCTTGAACATCATTAATAAGGGCACGTGCTCTAGATTTAAATTGCTTGAGTTCAAACCCCACATCTGCCTCTTACTCTCTGTGTGGCCCTGGGGAAATGACTTAGCCTCTCTCTGCCTCCATTTCTGCATCAGTGAAATGGGATGCTCAGGGTTGTTGGGTGGATTTACAGGTTATTACAGGTACTTAGGACTTGGTGCATGATTAGCAGTCGATAAATGTTAGCCATCACTGTCAAGACCACCATCATTATCATCGTCACTCTCAATTCATGTTTACTCAGAACTGAGCAGCTTAACATTGTTTTCTTCTTGTTCATGAATTTAGCATATCTTATTGTGAGGGCCTGGTTTCTCCTTCCTCCATTCTTAATTGTCCATTTCTGAGCAACTTCCAACCTATACTGTTAGGACTTATCTCTGTAATTTGAGAGAGAGCCTTAGTAGGGGGTGGGCTGAGAGGAGAGACTCTTGTCTTTAAGAATTTGCTGTTCAGACTCCATGACATAAATCACAGCAAGATCCTTTTTGACCCACCTCCTAGAGAAATGGCAATAAAAACAAAAAATAAACAAATGGGACCTAATGAAACTTCAAAGCTTTTGCACAGCAAAGAAACCATAAACAAGACGAAAAGACAACCCTCAGAATGGGAGAAAATATTTGCAAACAAAGCAACTGACAAAGGGTTAATCTCCAAAATATACAAGCAGCTCAATATCAAAAAAACAAACAACCCAATTCAAAAATGGGCAGAAGACCTAAATAGACATTCCTCCAAAGAAGATATACAGATGGCCAACAAACACATGAAAGGATGCTCAACATCACTAATCATTAGAGAAATGCAAATCAAAACTACAATGAGAAATCATCTCACACCAGTCAGAATGGCCATCATCAAAAAATCTAGAAACCATAAATGCTGGAGAGGGTGTGGAGAAAAGGAAACCCTCTTGCACTGTTGGTGGGAATGTAAATTGATACAGCCACTATGGAGAACAGTATGGAGGTTCCTCAAAAAACTAAAAATAGAACTACCTTATGACCCAGCGATCCCACTACTGGGCATATACCCTGAGAAAACCATAATTCAAAAAGAGTCATGTACCACAATGTTCATGCAGCTCTATTTACAATAGCCAGGACATGGAAGCAACCTAAGTGTCCATCGACAGATGAATGGATAAAGAAGATGTGGCACATATATACAATGGAATATTACTCAGCCATAAAAAGAAACGAAATTGAGTTATTTGTAGTGAGGTGGATGGACCTAGAGTCTGTCATACAGAGTGAAGTAAGTCAGAAAGAGAAAAACAAATACCATATGCTAACACATATATATGGAATCTAAAAAAAAAAAAGGTTCTGGGGCTTACCTGGTGGCGCAGTGGTTGAGAGTCCGCCTGCCGATGCAGGGGAGACAGGTTCGTGCCCCGGTCTGGGAAGATCCCACATGCCGCGGAGCGGCTGGGCCTGTGAGCCACGGCCGCTGAGCCTGCGCGTCGGGAGCCTGTGCTCCGCAACGGGAGAGGACACAACAGTGAGAGGCCCGCGTACCGAAAAAAAAAAAAAAGGTTCTGAAGAACCTAGGGGCAGGACAGGAATAAAGACACAGACATAGAAAATGGACTTGAGGACACTGGGAGAGGGAAGGGTAAGCTGGGACCAAGTGAGAGAGTGGCATGGACATATATACACTACCAAATGTAAAATAGATAGCTAGTGGGAAGCAGCCGCATAGCACAGACAGATCAGCTCGGTGCTTTGTGTCCACCTAGGGGGTGGGATAGGGAGTGTGGGAGGGAGACGCAAGTGGGAGGAGATATGGGTATATATGTATATGTATAGCTGATTCACTTTGTTATACAGCAGAAACTAACACACCATTGTAAAGCAATTATACTCCAATAAAGATGTTAACAAAAAACTTAGTTCTTCTGAAATAAAATCCAAATTATTTGTCCAAAAATAAAAAAAGAATTTGCTGTTCAGGATGTCCTAACAATATTGTATATCTTAATGGAGGAGAACAGTTAAGTTTTTCTGCTTCTGGGCTGAGCTGCAGAAAAGCCAGTTGGGAGGTGACCTGATTCAAAGCTCCTGGTCTACCCATTCCCACCACTAGATAGTGCTGTGACCATAGTTTTAGATTCTTCATTATTGGTTTGGAAAAATGAAAGCAGCTCGCAAAACATACAAAGAGGTTTCTCAACAGGATTACTCAGTGTGAAAAGGTACCACCCAGGATTAAATTAAGAGCTTTTAGAAACAGTTGGTGGGTGGAACAATTTTAATCTTTTTGGTTTTTTCTTAATTCCTGGTAAGATGATTAGCCAGCAAGCAGAAAATTGGTGAAAGTCCTCAGAAAAGGGTGAAGTTGCTGCAATAGTTCTTTTAATGAACAGCAGTCACCTTCTTCCCACACCCTTCTTCTCCCTTTTAATCATGAAATATAATCTTCCCACCTGCGCAAATGGAACTTTGAACTTATTTTTAAAGATGGTTATTAAGTGATACCAGCAAAATGTGTAGATTAGATTAATACCCAAATAGCTGAAATGAATTAAGCAATTAAAGGTACTTTCCTTCATGAGTTCCCTTCTGGATATAGGCATTTTAGTTAGAGTGCCTGGAATTTGCAAACGAGAAGATCACATATGTGAAAGTAATTTGTAAAGTATAAAGTATAGTTAAACTTTTAATACTACCCTTAATTACATTTGTCTCAGTGAACACGTGGGAATTGTTTATTGAATTGTGATTTTGATAGTTGCCAGGGAAAATTGTGTTCAGGTGAAAAAATAACCACAATGAGAGATGGAAAGGATAAATCAACAGTATTGCCAAATGAATCAGACATATAATAGCAGAGAAATGAGAAAGCCCAAAAGAAAAGATGCATCTCTGATTTCTGCCTTTGAGAATTTTCAGAGTAAGGGGAGAAATAAAACCACATCTATGAAGAGTCATTTGGTAAGATATACGGAAGCAAATGTCAATTAGTTTAGGGCAAGGTATAGCATGTATCAATTGCTTGTAGGCTGCATATTGACCTGATTAGAAGGAAAGAGGCTTAATGATGGAAAGTTTCACAGTATGAATGGATTTCAAGTTCTATAAAATGAAAGAGAGAGGCATGGTTTAGTGAGGCCTGGGAGAATGGCATTTGGGGAGGAATATTTGTGTTGGGGAAAAACATGGCATCTCTGAAGATTCAGTGATGAAGTGAAGACAGATGGGAAGAGAGTCCTGTTGAAATTATCAAGTCTCCACAGTAGATTCGAGCTTCAGGGTGAACACCCCCTTTTTCCGAGCATGCCAGTTCACCTGTAGAATTAGGAGCATTGTTCCCGTTGGTTTTCAGCTCTCTCACTGCTCCCATGTCACTCTCCCTTCTTAGAAGCGTGGAGCCTTGCACATAGGAGCACACATTCAATATTGAGTTGATTGGGGGAGTGCTCAGTGACTTTTTGTAAAATAGATTTTCTTTAGAAATGAGATTCAAGGTAATTTTTTTCAAATTCTGTCCTCTCCAGGTTGTTGCCATTTAGGAAATCAGTATGAAGCGTCTCCACACAATTGCGAACCAGGGGTGGAGGTACTTGAAGGAAAGTATAGGAGAGGAACTGTCAGACCAGCGGAACGTCTGTTTCAGAAGCTGCAAGACCGGGCTTCCCTGGTGGCGCAGTGGTTGAGAGTCTGCCTGCCGATGCAGGGGACACGGGTTCATGCCCCGGTCTGGATGGGAAGATCCCACATGCCGCGGAGCGGCTGGGCCCGTGAGCCATGGCCGCTGGGCCTGCGCGTCTGGAGCCTGTGCTCGGCAACGGGAGAGGCCACAGCGGTGAGAGGCCCGCGTACCGCAAAAAAAAAAAAAAAAAGAAGCTACAAGACCATGATGCCTCCTCTTCTCTGGGCCTCAGTTTCCTCATCTGTGAAATGGAAAGAATATTGCCTGATGTTGCTGACCACATGGCTGTGGAGTGGTAAACAGAAGTGAAAACTCTGAAAAGTGAGGAAGAGGATGCAAAACAAAGGTGAATATCATATTTATAAAAAGCTGTGATAGATATTGACAATGTCTTCATTTAAATGCCTCCTAACAACGTCTATAGGAAAATGCTCATCTTAGCACTGAATCAAATGTAGTATTTTTATATGCTTTGGATCCATAACCTTATAAAATTTGTACTCACTGAGCACTTAGTATGTGCGGCTCAAGGCTCCTTTCTTTTACCAAAGAGCAGAAGAGATGCAAAGATCCTTGAATAAGCTCTTCGATCTTTTTATTACTACATGATTACTTTGTATTTCTTTTTTTCCCTTTTAGTGGTGGAGAAAGAGAAATCTAGAAAGTTGGTCGTAAGAAAGGCATGATTGTAAATTTTTAAAGTGTGTTTGGGTGCTCATTAAAGGTATCCAATTACATCACTGCCGAGTGAGTCAGCGCATAACTGCAGTGTGTTTCCTGCAGCATCTCAGGGCTGCACATGGTCCTTTATTGGTCTCCTGGGTGCTGTCTGGGGCCTATCTCTTTAAGCTGGCAGTGCCCAGTGGAGCCTTCAGAGGCGGGGCGGCGGGGGCTGCTGCTTCACATTTGGCTGCCGCTGTTTTGAAGGCGGCTGCTGGTAGATTCTAATTAACTTCGCTTTTTAATTGTGCAAGTTTTCAGGGTTTCTGAAATGAAGGGCACTCGTTTTGGAAAATGAAAATCAACCACTTTCTGTGCAAGTCTGCGGGGTTTTATCCATGGGTCGGAAGCAAACTGGTTTTCAGAGGCGCTCAGGGAAGACCCTCCCTTCTGAGCCGCAGTGGGGAGGGTGCTGGATTTGTGGTACAGTCCAGGGTCAAGAACAAAAGGCTGAATAATCAAACACACAAGCAACCTAGAAGCGGGACTTGGGGGCATTGGGAATGCTGGATTTGATGATTCTGGGGGAGCACACTGAATGGCAGGAAAGGGGGTCAAGCCTCTGGAGGTCAGCACCTGGGGAAGCTCACAGCTCAGACCCAGGGGCTAGAACAGCACAGGGACTTAGATCAGCTGACAGAGGGTCCCTGTGGGCCAACAATATCTGCTGGACCTGGTCCCCTGGGTTGGCAGGTCAATTCCCACTTTTGGCTTCCTTCTAACCTGACACCTCCACCAACCACTCTTCATGAAGGTAGAGGAGGTTGAAAGCAAAAGCTGCTTTCAGATGTCCGAGGCTTGATGCAGACATTCTCTGCCTAGGATGCCGTGCTCAATCCATGCTTGTCCAATGCCTACCGATGTTCCTGGACTCAGTATCTATGTTTCCTCTTCCAGGCAGCTTCCCTGGGTTGGTCCCTAGCCTTGGTGCGTCTGCAGGGGGCGTGGTGCATTCCTTTGTAATGTCTCACGTGCCCCATCACCCTTAGGCTCTGAACTCCTCTACAGCAGGTGCCCCCTGGCCTGACGTGGTGCTTGGTGCAGAGATTGGTGCTTGGTTCTCAGCCCAGTGTTTGCTGAGAATATACCAAGGCGTCTAAACCAGGGTTTTCAAAACTGCAGTTATCTTGATGCCACCTTCACAATTTTTGCCATGCCTGAAAGACCCCTTGTAATTTAATTTGGCATTTTCCCTCAAATCGATTTTAAATCAGATTGTCTCTTAAAAACCTAACTTTGTTGTAAGCACTAATATTTGTGAACTGACAGGCTTGCTCTGCTGTCAATAAATATTCTAACGTGAATTCAAGTGAATGCGTACAAATTAAAGTACAAAGTTCTATCTTTATACTCATCTCGCACACCACTTAGGCTGTATCCACTTGCCCCGGGGTGCTTACGCTAGCCCCGGATGACCGAATTTCCTGCTACTGCCCTCACTGATGGTATCACCATCACTTTGCTATTGCCGCAAAAGCCAGGGACCCTGTCCCCCCACTACTGCCCACTTGCTTGCTCTAGATGCCCTCAGTCCCACTAGACTTGCCTGCCTTTCTGTGTAAAACAAATCTAGCCAGTGTCTTATGCCTGCATGGCCTTGCTTTTATATGTGAATCGTGGATTTTAATCTGTATTAGACGTTATTAAGGTGATACAAATGAATGGCAACCATGGGCTCCAGGAAATGGAATTTTTAGGCACAAGTGGCTGATTGTTTAAGGAAGACATCCGCAGTGGAGGGAGCTTTGGGGCAACTCTCATTACTTTTACACCATCACCCTTAGGTGAGAGATGTCTTAAGTCTTTGATTGAAAATTACTTACTACATGATTGAAACATTTTCTATTTCCGGATTAAACCATCTTAGCTTCCCTAACGTTTGTTCCACTAGTTATTTTGTATCCCCTTTTTTCCCCGATTTCCCCTTATTTTCCTTCCTGGGTTTTTCTTGGTGGAATGGAGGTAGCACATTGATCAGTGAATTCTGGGGAAATAAAGGACTCAGTGCCTGGGTTTGTGAGTATAATTGTGCCCTCTCTCCCGAGCATGTGTCTCTGTGTATTAGAAACACAAGGGCTTTATAAACCCGAGTGTCACAGGAGCTAATGGGAGGAGCATTCCTCTGGGGTCATGAGAGCAGGTCCAAACCTTGCCTCTGTGAGTCCTAACTCTGTGACTTTGAGTCAACCTTTGATCTTCTCTTATTCTTAGCTTCTCATCTGTAAAAGAGGGAAAGTGATATTTCCCACATCCTGTTCAGCCACAGTCATGCTCATGGTGAGGAGTGACACAGGGTACGTTGTCCTGTCCCTGCCAGCATCATCTCAGAGCCTGAGTCTGGTTGTGCTGGAAATGTTGGCTGACGCAGCCAACGGCCACCCGTCTCTCCTCTGTAAGAGAGGATGTCCATCTTATAGTGTCAGTGCTCTTGTGGGTGCTTCAGACACTGTGGGAAACCCAGGGGAAGATGTGAGAGAGTCTGAACTGCCACAGACCTTTGGAGTCATTGCACATTACGCATAGATGTAATGCAGTTGACACTGACTGCCGTGTTTCTCTTATCCTTTAAATTGGATGAACTGAACCCGCAGTGTTTAGCCATTGCCTTCTAAGGTCTCCTTGTTTTGGTTCCATTGCTTTAAAGAGTCTACAGGTCCAGTTCTGAGCCAAGTCGTGGGCAGTGGCTGCCAGGATTGTCTGAAAGCCAAGTGTGAGCCTTCTGTGAGCCCAGCGAGGCCACAACACCTCATTTCCAGCAGGGAGGGAAACCCGCTGCCCATAAAACTCAGTGCAAAAGAACAAAAAGGGACATTGAAGTCAGTCTAGCTCAGAGGGAGTTTCAGTGGAGTCTGGCTGATAGAGGCTCACATTCTGGAATCTTCGGTCAGATGGTTGCTCCAGTCACAGAGGTGACACTCCGAGGTACTCAGTGACCTCATTTTGCTCTGGAGAGACAAGGATAGGTATCACAAGACTCTCATCTGACCAGGTCTGAATGGCAGCCTCTGTTTCAAGACAGATGTCTGACAGGACCGGCCGGGGTGATGTAGGATGTCAGGAGAGCCCTGACAAGGACAGGGGGGCCACTCAAACAGTGCTTTCCTCTGTGCCGGCTGGAACCAATCCGAGGGATCTGGAGGCACTTTTCACGAGCCTCTTATTCCTCCTCCTTGCTTCCCACCCCATGCCAAATGATGTAATTGTGATAAATAACCACAGTGAGCATCCCAGCCGGCATAAATTCATCCTTGCTATTTGCGCTTAGCTTGAAACCTTTGTCATCACAGATCACGCCTAATCCAAATACATGCCTGAACTGAGCTCTGGACCTGCAATGTTATTAGTGAATTATGTGGGTTTGGATGAGGGTAATATATTGTTAGCAGGCTAGTCAGCTGGAGGAGGGAGCTCTGGGTGTTCCCATAGGACCTGAATGAAAACACGATGTCTAATATTTCAGCAAATGCCCCCCTCCCTTTCCAGAACCATTGCAACACCCAGCCATCAGGGCTGCTACTGGAATCTTGGCACATTCTTTCTGCCTTCTGCCTCGTTGCTGGGAATCATTTGTAAAGTTATGTTGTGGCAATGTACTCGAATGATACTAATCATGTCCAACTATGTTATTTCTTTCACACGAGGGACTGTGTGTTAGTAACCAACTCAGAGCTTATTCCCCCAAATCCATTTATTTCTCTCTGTGACTTGAGGAAGGAATTTCTTCTTTACAAACCACACATTTTGATTACAGTTGACCCTTCTCTTGTCTAGAATAAATTCAGACCAGAAACCATCAGTTTGAAAGATATTTCCAAGATCACTTCTTGGCTTGAGTTTATCTCTGTAGAAAGAATTGAATGAGTAGGGAGTGTAGAATGAGTGTGCTTTGAAGCAGCATTGAATCTGATTTCATGCAAGTGGCCTAGTTATATGAAATGGCTATTGTCTTTTTCTAATTAAAAATTTGGGTGGGGGATGGAAGAGAGCTCTTGAACACTGTAAAAACTTTAATTAGTACCAAAAGATAAACAGAGTGAAAGTGAAACTTACAGTCTTGACCCTCAACCCTGCAATGACCCTGCCCCAGGCAGCAACTGTTACCTGTTCTTTGTTGTTATTGCAGAGATAGTCTATGCATATAAAATGCATAAGAGGGCAAGTTCTGTGTCCCACATTTCGTCTTGCTCACTGCTGTATCTCCAGCTTCCAGAATAGTGCAGGATCTCAACAAATATTTGTCGAATGAACAAATGAATAAGCAGGAATGCAAGCACAGGAACACGCACACAATCGGTACTATACTATTTACACTGCTCTGCACGTTTCACATACTTTATAGTTACACCTGTAGATTTTGCCTCATTCTAACAGGTGCCTTGTATTCCATTGTAGGAATGTGCATAATCTATTTCTACCAGTCCACTACTAATGGGTATTTGGGTTGTGTCCATTTTTTCTCTATTGAAAAAGAAAAGTTGTAACAGTATCTGTGTATCTTTGTCTTCATGTACATTTTGAATTTCTCCATAAGATAAATTTCTGGTTAGGCTCTGAGATATCTGTAAAATAAAATTTTTGGAATTACCTGATCAAAGTATATGCATATGAAATGGCTACTTTCTAAGTAACTAGCCATTGCATACTCTAAGGAGAGTTTCCTGTACTCATTGGTAAATGCAAAACTTTTTCTCCCCTGTTCCCTTTGCCTGAAACCCCCTTCTCATGCTCTTTAATTGGAGAATTCCTAGTGAGCTTTTCTGAACCATTCGAATGTTACTACATCTATGGAAACCTTCATATCTCATTAAATTATTATTTATTTATGCACCCGTCTCTCGAAATAGACTGAAATTCCCTGATGACCAGGGCTGTGTCTTATTTCATCTCTGTATCCCTAGTGACTAGCATAATGCCTGCCATATTGCAGGTACTGATGAAGATTTATTTAATGGTGAACATGACAGTGAATTTTAGAAAGTCAGTGTGGAGAACTAAAGTATAAGTATTCCTCAATGTTCAGATTTTGACAGTGGTCGAAAGAAGAAACATATTCGAAGTTAGTACTGTGAGACTCAAAAACAAGACTGGAAAGCTAGGTGACCCTTAGATCCAGCCCGGCCAGGGGAGCCACCTAGCTGCTCAGCTTAGGTGAGCCCAAGCTTGGGCTTGGGAGTCAAAAGCACAGCCTCTCAATAGGTTAATGTTGGGCAACTGGCCTAGAACCCCATGGAGTCCAAACCCAGGCAGTTATGTGAGCAGGACAGATGAGATGAAAATAGGGTTAGGAGTAAAGATGAGTTGTCAGGGCTCCAGGGAGAACTGTCTCCAAGGACCAAGTGCAGTGGCTTGGGTTCAGGTCTGGTTTTTTCAGCCAGAAGAAACAAAGTCATATTCAAACTATTTCAAAGAAGTGGGTGCTTTTTGAAAAGAAGCTTATAGGGTAATACATGGAGTAGAGATCTCCTAGGAGCTAAGAAAGTGTATTCGTTATCTATTGCTACGTAACACATTACTCCAAAACTCAGTAGTTTAAAATTACAAACATGTATATATCATAGTTTGTGTGGGTCAGAAATTCAAGAGCAGCCTAACCGGGTGGCTCTGGCTCAAGATCTCTTATAAAGTTGCGCTCTAGCAGTCATCTCAAGGTGGGATTGGCTTCCAAGTTGACTCGTGTGGTTGTTGGCAGTTCCTCACTGCTATGGCAAA
Organism: Globicephala melas; assembly: GCF_963455315.2. Taxonomy (NCBI): domain Eukaryota; kingdom Metazoa; phylum Chordata; class Mammalia; order Artiodactyla; family Delphinidae; genus Globicephala; species Globicephala melas. Next base: position 96,701,015 of record NC_083320.1, read on the forward strand.
CCTCTCCACGGGCTGTCTGAGTGTCCTCGTGACATGGCAGCTGGACTCCCTCAAAGTGGGTGATCCGAGAGAGCCCAAGACAGAAGCCTCAGTCCTTTACAACCTAATCCCAAGTCTTAAAACCTAATAGTCTTGAGGGGAGTTCCCAAGATGAAAGACCCTGAGCTCACCTCCTCTCACGGGCATACCAAAACTACAACTATTTAGGGAAGAGCTATTGATGAAAAAGACTGGAACCCAACGACTAAAGACATAAAGAAGGAAACACAATGAGACGTGTATGAGGAATAGAGTTGGGGTATATAGTCAAGGCCCATACGCTTGGGTGGGTGACCCACAAATGGGAGAATAATTACAATTGCAGTGATTCTCCCCAAGGAGTGAGGGGTCTGAGCCCCATATCAGGCTCCCCAGCCTGGAGGGGAAGAAGAGGCCCCAGAAGGTTTGGCATTCAAGGCCAGAGGGGCTTACTTTCGGGAGACTCAGAGAACTGTGGAAAAGAGAGACTCCTCTCTGAAAGGGCGCGCACAAAATCTCACATGCTCTGGGACCCAAAGCAGGAACAGAAATTTGAAAGGAGCCTGGGTCAGACCTACCTGCTGATGTTGGAGAGTCTCCTGGAAAGGCAAGAGGCAGCAGGCAGCTGGAGCTCACCCTGGGGACACAGGCACTGGGGGCAGCCATTTGCGGGAGTTTGTTCTACCATGTGGACGCTGGTATTGGCCAGCACCCTTCTGGAATCCTCCCTCTAGATTATTAGCCTCAGGACCCAGCCCTGCCTCTGCCACCAGCCTATAGGCACCACAACTGGGACGCCTCAGGCCAACAACTAACTGGGCAGGGACACAGCCTCACCCACGAGCAGATAGGTTGTCTTAAGACCCCCTGAACCCACAGCCATCCCTGGACATGGCATTGTCCACCAGAGGACCAAGGACACGGCCCCACACACTGGTGTGCAGGCACTATACCCGGGACCCACAGGGCCCCGTAGCCAGAGACCCCAGGACCCCGTAGCCAGAGACCCCAGGACCCAGATCCACCCACCAAGGGCAGACACCAGCCCCAGAATCACCTGGCCCCAGCCCTGGCCTCCAGTAAGCCTGTTCTAGCCTCAGGAGCAGCCTCACCCATCAATAGGTAGACACCAGGCCCAGGAAGTCTGCAGTCCTGCAGCTTGCAGTGGCAGGACTCAGCTCACCCACCAGCAGGCCAGCACCAGCTCTGGGACTGGCTGGGCCCTGGACTCAACCACCAGCAGGCCAACACAAGTTTCAGGATACCACAGACCCTGCAGCCAGGTGGTCAGGAACCGGTCTCACCCACCAGTGGTCTGACACCAGCTCTGGAACCCCAGAACCCAGCCCTGCCTGCCAGTCGGTTGGAAATGAACCCAGGACCTGGCATCACCTGCTGGTGGCCAGGCACAAACCCTGGGATGTCCTGAACTCCTAGAAGAAGACATAGGCAGAACATTTTTGACATAAATTGTAGCAATATGTTTTTGGACCTGTCTCCTGAAGCAAAAGAAAGCAAAGCAAAAATAAACAAATGGGATCTAATTAAGTGTAAAAGCATTTGCCCAGTAAAGGAAACCATGGACAAAACAAAAAGACAGCCTACTGAATGGGATAAAATATTTGCAAATGATATGACTGATAAGAGGTTAATCTCCAAAATACACAAACAGCTCATACAACTCAGTATCAAAGAAAACAACCTAATTAAAAAGTGGGCAGAGGATCTGAATAGACATTTCTCCAAAGAAGACATACAAATGGCCAAAAGGCACATGAAAAGATACTCAACATCCTTAATCACCAGAGAATCGCAAATCAAAACCATAATGAGTTATTATGTCACACTGTCAGGATAGCTATCATCAAAAAGAACACAAATAACAAATGCTGGAGAGGGTGTGGAGAAAAGGGAGCCCTCCTACACTGCTGGTGGGAATGGAAATTGGTGCAGCCGCTGTGGAGAACAGTACGGAGTTTCCTCAAAAAACTGAAACTAGAACTGCCATATGACCCAGCAATCCCACTCCTGGGTATATATCTTAAAAGGAAAACACTAATTTGAAAAGATACATGCACTCTAGTGTTTATAGCAGCACTGTTTACAATTGCCAAGGTATGGAAGCAACCTACGTGTGCACCAACAGATGAATGGATGAAGAAGATGTAGTGTAAATATATATACAACAGAATACTACTCAGACATAAAAAAGAATGAAATTTTTCCATTTGTAACAACGTGGAAATGGAGAGTATTATGCTTAGTGAAATAAGTCAGAGAAAGACAAATACTGTATATGTTATCACTTATATGTGGCATCTAAAAAAATAAAACGAACTAGTGAATATAACAAAAAAGAGACAGATTCACAGACATAGGGAACAAACTAGTGGTTACCAGTGGGGAGAGGGAAGGGGAGAGGGGATTCAGAGGTACAAACTACTATGTATAAAATAGATGAGCTACAAGGGCGTATTGTACAGCACAGGAAATATAGATAACATTGTATAATAACTAAGTGCACTGTAATCTGTGAAAACTGTGAATCACTGTTGTACCCCTGAAACTAATATAATATTGTAAATCGACTATACCTCAACAAAAAGAATAGTCTTTCATAATCTAATCCCAGAAGTGATATACTATTACTTCTGCCATATTCTGTGATTAAACACACCGACTCCATGGAAGAGGGCTCCATAAAGGTGTGAATGCCAGGAGGTGGGGATCATGGGGTACCATCTTCAAGACTGGCTATCAGAGAAATGAACTGTACAGCATCAGACCTCACTGCAACTAGGGCAGGAAGACTATAAGGTACCACAACTATTTTTTTATTGACTCTTTTAGGAGCTCTTTGGTCTTTTCCTTATGGCATCACTGCTACTTTCTGCACATCTTCTGCACATTCATTGCACCCTCCACCAATTTTATTCATTGACTTCCTCTTATTACACCCGTTGGCTCACGCATGGTTCTACCAGGGCTTTCTGGTCCAACCCTGTTCACGCTCATATGACTTTATTTCCTCTTCCTAACTGCTCGATGCCTTGTTTACCCAATTCTAAATTTCTGCAAGATAACTCTGATTGTTCCAGCTCATCTTTTTACATCAAATCATAGGTAGGGGTTCAGCCTCTAGTGGAAAACACTTGGGGTAAATGCCCATCCCCTAGCCTTCAGCCACTGTTAGGGACTTGCATTAGATGGTCTCCCACAGGAGCCCTAACACATGAATACCTATGGCTGGGGCCAAGTCTCCTGGAAGCCTTGTGGACAGGGTAAACACTGACCAATATCTTTAATGATTAAGAACACAAACTCTGGATCTTTCCAAAATAGCGCCTGAATCTTTGGCCCTAATTTACTAGCCATGTGTCCTTAGGTAAGGTGTCTATGCCATCTCTATAAAAGGGATGTAATAATAAGAGTAGAGTACTTGATAGTGTTGTCATGAAAATTAAATGAGATTATGCACTGGCACAGTGCTAGGAACATAATAAGCTTTAATAAATGCTAGCTGTCATTTCTATTGATACAGTTTATTTTGGGTGATGTTTTTGGAGGCCAATGGATAAAGGAGGAGGTGTGTCTCTATCAGTTTTAGCCATTCATTCATTTATTCAACAGGTATTTATTGATAGTTCTTCTTCCTTTCTGTTGGAATTTGCTGTTTTGGTTATAGTATATGCATTGAAATTGTATGTATGAATGATTCATTATCACATTGTTCACAAAAGCTCTTTCAAGACTTTTACTTTTTAAAAATTCTCTAAAGATGCCCAGTTCCGCTGGAACATTTTCTCACTTTTCATAGATAGCATCTTGTCTCCTTTCCTAAGAAGAAGTAATAGTAGGTAATGGAAAGAATCCTGGACTTGTCACAGGAAGATGTGAATTTGAATCTTGGCTTTGCCTCTGATGGGTTGACAAGTTACTTGTATTCACTGAACTGGTTTTCTCTTCTATAAAAGGGCTATAATAAAACTTACCTCGCCTCGCCTCACCTAAAAGGCCATAGGGTGTGGTGGTTAAGAATAGTCTCTGAAGCCAGATCATCAGGTTCAAGTTCCAGGTCTCTCTCTCACAAGCTGACCCTGCTCAAGTTACCTAACCTCTTGGTGCCTTGGGTTCTTCATCTGTAAAATGGGACGATAGTACCAATGCCATGCCTGTAGGGTTGGGTTGGGAGGGTTCAATGGTCTGATGTAAGTAAATCACTTAGAACAACCTGGCAACAGTAATTGCTGCAAAAATGTCATCTCTTTTTGTGTAGTTTTGCTCATGGCTCTAAGAACCAGTAATAATAACATTTTGCTATCTTCATCAGACACAGGAGTAAAACAAGAACAAACATTCAGAGGTTGCAAGTCAGGAGTTCATCACGTCTCCCCCAGGGATGTTTTGCATCATAGTCTCTTCTTTCTTGCAATGTAAAACAAAAGCGTCCTTCTATGTTGCCACTACCAGTTTCTATCTCTTTATCACCAGCTTTATGAAAAGGGAACCACAATTACACTTTCATTTTTAAGAACTTCCATCTCCATTGACCTTCAGGTTTGGTTTCTAGCCTCCTACCTATTTTCACTTATTCCTCTTCTTTGCCAGATGCCTATTTTCACTTATTCCTCTTTGCCAGCATCGCTCCCTTGTCGGGCTCTGAGTGCTTCCTCTTCTGGTGTAGCTCTGTCTGCCTACAGGGCTTCATCCTTCTGAGCACCCAATTGGAATTCCATTCTATGCCCCAACTCCTTTTAAAAACTTTTGGATCACACTTTTCTTTTCCTTTTTTCTTTTTAACATGCTTTTCCTTTGTTGTATCCTCAGCTCCCAAGTCTGTCCTCAACAGCCTTCTCGGCGAATGCTCCTCTCGCCTTACAGGTCAATCCTCTCCAATGGCTTATACTCTCATCTCTGTGAAGGGGGCTTCCAACGTGTAGTTCTGCGTCCAACTTTCCTTTTGAGTTCAAGTTCTCTGAGTTTTAGACTCAGAATATCTGAAACAAAATCCACCTTCCAATCGAACTTCTCATGTCTCCTTACCTCTGCAAATGGCATCACTCTTGCGCTAATCACCTGAAGTTCTGAGTCATCCACTCATGGTTCGTTCAACTATTTCAGTGTCTATTGTGTGACAAGCATTTTGCTAGGCATGAGAGTGCAGAGCTGTATCTGACACAGTCTTTGGGCTAGGGAGAGAGAGATGATGTGGTTGTGGGAGACTTTGGTGAGTGTGGGCAGGGCTCAGAGGAAGGAGTGCCCGATATGCCTGGGGAGGGGTTGGCACTCAGAAAAAGGTACAAGGAGGAGGTGAGCCTTGATCAGAATATCACAGGTGAGAGTATTTTCAAAAAGAGCTAGGAAAGTCCAAACAAAGGAGAGCCTGGGCCAAGACAAGAGAAGAGAAACAACCAAGAGCTGTCAAGACCTGAGCACCTCCCCAGCTGTAGGCACTCTGCCTGGGCTGGGTTTCCTTGCAGACCTACAGAGATATGTCTCTGCCCTTTGTCTTTGCCTCTCTTTCCCCAGTTACTTATTCAGTCCTCCATCTTTATTATTGGTTTGATTTTACTATTAACCTTTTCTTATGAAACATTTAAAATGCATACAAAAATAGATACTCTAATAACCTCTGATGCACCCATCACAGTTTCAACAGTAATCAACTCTGTATTCTCACCTAGATCCTTCCCATCTGTATTATAATGAAGTCTCACACATTATCTCATTTTATCCACAAACATTCCTAAAAGATAAGGAATGTTAAAGAAACATAGCTGCAATGTATTAATTACAGCTTAAAAAAGAAATTAACAGTAGTTCCTTATCATATACTCAAATACCATACACGGTTTTATTTTTCAGTTTGTTTCTACCAGAATCTATATAAAGTGCACATTTGTGACTGGTCAATAACTTTTTAAAATTTCTCTTAATCTATAGGTTCTGCATCCATTTTTTTCTTTCCCTTGCAATTTATTTGTTGAAGAAACCAAGTCTTTTGTCTTTAGATTTTTACTACGGTCTGGATCTTGCTAATTGTATCCCTGTGATGTCGTTAGAAATGTTCCTCTGTCTCTTGATTTTCTTATGAATTGATTGGTAGATCTACAGATTAAATTATTTTTGACCAGATTCCCTCATAGCGGCCTGGGAGATACATAATTTCTACTTGCCTCTCTTTTCACATCATTGATGCTGAGGAGCATTCATTCATAAGAAATGGCTAAATGGTGATATTCTAAATCCTGTCATTCCTTATTGATTTACCAGCAGAAATACTTCTGTGAAGATAACCTTTCCTTTATTTAACATGTGGGTTCCCAGGGGTACATTTCATGGAGGAAAGACAGGATCAATTCATGATTCTTTCCCTTAGTTACTGGTTGGTTTCCCAGTATCTTCAAATAGCGACCAGTTAATGTTTTTCTTTTAAATATCATTATGATATTGTGGACTTAACACCTGTGATGTGTTTCAATACCCTTCAGTTATGATTCTGATTGGCTGCTCAAATTGCTCTGTGTTTGGCTTGTGGTAGCTTCTTCAACTTGGCTCTAAGTTCTTTTTATACAACCCAGTCATCTTTGATAGCTTGTTTGTTATTTGACATAATAATGTACTCCAGAACCATCCTGTAAATCTCCTGCCCCAGACTTGGAGCCAGCCACATCTCTGAGGACTCCTGGTTTCTTGTAGTGGGAAATGTATTGTCCATTACTTTTAATCTCAACTGCTATGGCAAACCTGAACCACCGACTTCTGATTGCTGTATACTTCAAAATTATGCTGCATTTCTGCTGCTAGATCCTCCTGCATCCCAGAACTAGTCATGTCTTGCTTCCATGTATCCATTTCACGAGCCTCCCTGATCCATCATATCCACTAACTGGGCATTCCAACATTCTTCCTAGCCTGGTCCAACCTGAGCTCCTAGCTGTAACTCTGCTTCTCCCCTGTGTACCCTGCCATGTACCAACCAAACTAACTTACTAGCTGTTTCATGTTTCTGCCTCCTACATTCCCACCTCTGTGCTGTGGTTCATGCTATATATTCACCTGGGCCACCTGTCCTCTAAACCTCTGTTTTTAGATGTTCTTGGAGACATGGCTGATTCCAAGTCTGGGACAGGAAATGCACAAGCCCTGCCTTAAGTGTCACCTCTGCTTTGGGGCCTGGAGTGATCACCTCATAATGAAAGTTCTCCTTGCTCTGAATTCCTGTGACTCTGTCTCATGGCACCAGACATACACATATCCCCAGTGGGGCTATGAATTCCTAGAAAGCTGAGATCCTGGCTTATTTATTCTTTAAATTCCCAGGGCTGAGCCTTTCCCCCGACACACAACAGATACTCAAATACATGTCTTTAGAATGAACAAGTGTTCTGATGACTAAACGAATTATTTATATTCTGCTTGGTGCTGTGGTTTTTAGGTTGCTATCGTGTTCTCATCTCCTTTCTGTCTCACCAGCCACAATCTCCTCGAAGGTCGGGGGAGAGGTGGAACTTCCTCACTTTTGCCTCTCTTTTTGCCCCCAACACGATGCCTAGCTTAGCTTAGAGAAGCCACTCACTGGATATTGGTTGAGTTGAATTTATGGCAAAAGGAGAGGAATTTAAATCCAAAGACTCACTCTTTTGTCTCAGCCAACAAAGATTTGAGCTTTTGACCCATTCTTTTCTGCCTTCCTGGGAAGATATCAGAGGCAAAGGAAGGCATAATTCCATTTGCCTGGTTTTGCCACTATTTATTTCCGGATAGGCCATAAATTGCAATTCTTTTTTTTTTTCCTTGCTTTTCTTCTCGTTCTTTCTGAGGCATCGTGTGTGATTGAGGCTCTTCTAAGCTCACTGCAGAGGCTCAGCATGGCAGTAAAAAGCTTCCCAGAAAGCAGTCCAAGAACAAGCAACCAGTGACCCTGGGGATGACAAGCACAAAAATGCTATTGACAAAAGATGGTCAGAGAGCGGTTGCCTTTATTTGGACAGAGTGAGGAAAAGAACTCGAAGTGAGTCTGTTAGCCAAGCACACCCTGGGTGTTCTATTGCTCTTTTGGGGAGAGTCGCATGCCTGTAATATCTGGAGCTAGGGAAAGGATCCAGGGCTCTCAGCAGCTGCCCAAGGGACTTCTGACCGCAGCCATGAAGATGGGTGATATTACCTGGCCCACCAAGTCATCCAGCCTGGTGGCCAGAGTTGGGTCTTGGACTCCATAGGTTGAATTTTTAGGCCATGCTCTTTCTGCTGTACCAATCTCTCTTTTTTTGTGAGTGAGGAAGAGCTCAGGGTTGCTTTTTTTTTTCCCTGAGAAAATGCAGAAGCCAGCAGAATATCATGGAACCTGGGTGTCCTGAGACCTGCTTTTTAATTCCCATTCTTTCAGTAACTAGCAGTCAGACACTAGTCCTCTAGCCATTCTTTCCCCCAGTCTCTTTATAGACCTAATATCTGGTCTCAGTTATCTCTAAAGTGCTTTCTAGTTCTAATTTTTTTAAATTAAATTCATGACTTTCTTGCTGCTGGAAATTCTGCTGATTAAAGTAATTTCTAAAGGGTACTCTAGAATACTGTGGCTGATGATTTTAAAGAAATCATCAACTCTGGAACTCTCAACTCTGACTTTCAGATTGTTCTTAAAACATAGAGTTGTGGTTTTTTTTAATTAATTTATTTTTAAAATTTTTGGCTGAGTTGGATCTTCGTTGCTGCACGCGGACTTTAGTTATGGTGAGCAGGGGCTGCTCTTCTTTGCAGTGCACGGGCTTCTCATTGCAGTGGCTTCTCTTGTTGCAGAGCATGGGCTCTAGGCGTGTGGGCTTCAGTAGTTGTGGCTCACAGGCTCAGCAGCTGTGGCTCGCGGGCTCTAGAGCACAGGCTCAGTAAAAACATAGAGTCTTGAGCAAAAAGAGAGGGTTTCCCAAACATCAATACATTGGTCTATGCCCAGCCCCACTCTGCTAGCATTCTCCTGCTCTCCTGGATGTAGAGGGTGCTTACCTGTGCTAAGGGTGTTCCAGTTACCTATAGGAAGAGAAAGATGTCTGGCCACCCAGGGCTAATATGAACAATGAAGTTCTTTTCTGGAATATGGCTCATCTCTATCACGGGACCAAGCCTAACTGCGGATTAGAGAATTATGCTTTTGATTTACACAGGTGGGCCTTGTTCTAGGCATCACCACCCCTCTATTTGCTGCTAACAATAAACAACCTGATTTTTACCAAGTCCCCCCAAAATAGGTAGGTATAGTCATTGTATTTTAGATCATGGAGTAAGGGCACCTTTCGTCATTGTTGCTCAAAGGTGTGGGCAAGTGTTTGTGTGCTCTGTTTTGGTGTGAACTGGTCAACACTGCTTTCTTGACTCTGGACTATCCTTTCAAGCCCCACCAGCCAGCTTGCAACACCACGAGGTGGACATGGGACCAGAATGCGAATGACTCAACACAGCTCTTTGTCTCCACAGTGAAGTCATGTATTTCACACGCTCCCCTGACAGAGACTCTCCACCCCACATTCCTCCCGCTCTGGGAAGGAAATGCTTTCTTTCTTAAAGAGAAAACTGCGATGGTCTAGGATAGCACTGGAGGCAGTTGAGGGGCTGTCTCTACCCTTCCCTCCCCTCCTCCGAGTACCACCTGCTTACCGGCTTCATCTCAGGCAGGGATGGGAGGTGGTGCTACTTTCTGTTGAATGCTTTGGCCAAAATGCATGGACAAAACCCTTTTGACTTCAAATATTTTCATGCAGCTGAAACAGGAAGATTTTTGATCATTTGGCTAGAAGGCCAAGGACAACTGAAGACCATGTCCAAAGTGTTCCCTGCTGTACTACATCCACAAGGACCTGTTCCTGGCTGTGGATCCAGCCAATGGGAGGAGCTCCATTTCAGCACCTCTAGGTTTGTCTACATTCAGTTCAGGTGATGATTCCTTTTCACCGTTGCTGCCACCACGTCCCTGTGGTTGGTTTTCCAGTAACGATATCCAGTCTCTTCAGGTTTTATCTGCCCTAGACCAACCCCAGAGCACACTTCTAACCCATTTTAATGATGTCCTTTGAAACGGCACCAGCCTTCAGCTCTGGCCGTGAAGTGATCTTCTAGAATTGGGTTCACTTATTTCCCTTTGCCTCCTTCCATCTCGCAGTGCCCCTGTGTTTCAACTTCTGGTAACTGATTTTCCCACCCCTCCAATCTCTGCAAAGGAGATTGGATGGGGCTAGCCTGGCTGGCCAGCTCTGCAAGGCTGCATTGGAAAGTGAGAGGATCCCTTGCCCACGACTGTGTCATATAGGATCAGAAGTGAAGGTCAGAACCAGGGTCTGACCTTGTAAGAGCAAGGAGATCTGATGCAAATTTCAGGAGCCACTGGGTATTGTTGGGTTGGGTTAGTGTCACAGAGTTATGTAATAACCTATATGGGAAAAGAATCTGAAAAATAATGGATATATGTATACGTATAACTGAATCACTTTGCTGTACACATGAAACTAACACAATGTGGCAAGTCAACTCTACTCCAATATAAACTAAAAATTAAATTAAAAAAAAGATGACAATGAGAAACAGTCAGCAAGAATGAACAGATGGCATAACCCCTAGGCAGTACGTGTTCCCTCAGCCCTGAATTTTGCACATTTCCATCAGAGTTTGTATAGATGTGGTAGCTCCATTCACAAAGACTAGGCAGGTAAACCTGTACTTCTGGGTCAGGGCGCTGCTGAACTTGGATTTGTCACTGTGGTTTAATAACAAGAAGAGTGAAATCACAATGAAAGTACAGGCAACCCCATATAATATCTTTTTTCTTATTCTGGTGACCTCAATGAACTGGATGGGAAGGATATCTTTTCTTCCTTTTCTAGATGCCAAAAGTGTGGCCCTAGTTTTCTTTAGCAGTTGACTGGTTTTTTTCCACCGAATCCCCTTGGCCTCCAAACTAAAGCAAACTCTGCTGAATGTTATTGTTGAATAGCTTGCGGCATGCTTACAATATGTATGACTTTCTCTGGCTGACCTCCCGGAACGGGGCTGTTGCCTAGCTAGGGACACATTTAGAGTGGTAGGGGATGAGAAATTATAGACTGTCCAGTGTAAGCTCAGAGGTAGGCAGATCTGAGAGACGTTAAGAAGCAATGAGATCACAAAACATCTGTAGAAATATGAACTGACAAAAACTAGCCATTGTGGTTTCATAAGGGTAAATCTTGTTTGACAAATGTGGTGGGAAAAAAAGAGAGAATGAAGGAGATAATGTGGAAAGCAGAGGGTTATGAGACAGTGGACCTCAACTATTAGGATTTCCAGAAGACTTTGGATAAGGTATTGCTGAATAGGGGCACACACTGGGTGGAACCTCTAGGCTTCCTAAAGGGGTGTACTTCAATCATTGCAATAAAGAGCTCAAGTCAAGCTGTAATTATCCCCTTTCTTTTCCTAAGGGTACTGTCTTAAATCCTCAGTTATTATACACTTGGGTAGTGAGACTAGAGCCAAGTAAGGCTGTGGAGTTTGAGACCTCCAACTTTCTCTGCAAGGTGGTTAAAACAATAGGTTGGCTTGAGTATGCCTGTTATTCAGGAAAGACAACTGGACCTCTTGTGGAGGACCATCAAGTCATCAGCGAAACAAATTTTTTAGTTCAGTGGTCAGCAAACTACAGCCCACAGACCAAATCCACCTGTGTTTGTAAATAAAGTTTTATTGGAACACAACCATACCCATTCACTCACATATTATCTATGGCTGCTTTCATGCTGCAATGGCAGAGTTGAGTAGTTGCTATTATATAGCCCATAAAGCCTAAAATATCCACTCTTCGGCAATTTACAGAAAAAGTTACTAATCCCTATTTTAGTTTACCTGCAACCCTCTCCAATCAGCCATTTTAGGCCGTCCCATGGTGACTCTCTCTCACTTCATTTTCTTTTACTCTTTCATAGCACATGTCATTACCTAAACTATCTTGTTGAGTTTTTTACTTGTATTTTGACTATTTCCTCCAAACAGAAAGAAAGCAGACATCTTGCTTTCTGTTCTGTTCATCACGGCGTATCCCCGGCTCCTGGCACATAGAAGTTGTTCAATCACTAGTTATCACGTGAATGAATGAATGAATGAATGAATGCAGGTGAGAAAAAATGGTGAGGGAAGTGGGGGTAAGAATGAGACAGTGAAGATGCTTAGTGACCAATAGGAAACAGAATAATCATATATTTGTGCTTTCTGCTTAACTGACCAGAGAACAAACATTCGTTAGTCCCACGTTAGTTAGAAGAAACATCCACATTGATCTACCCACTCTGTTATGTCAAATTATAACCCACTGTAAGTCAGCCAACACATATATTTCCCTCCGTGGTTTATAAACTTTTCCAGGCATGGATATTGCGTATTTACCAGGGGTGGCCTAGTGCCTTCCTGGTCCTCTTGTGACTGTCTCATTGCTGCGCCCCTGACGTCTGGGTCATGCCCCTGAGATGGGAAGACTGCTCACTGCGAGATGGAAGGAGGCAAAGGGAAATCAAGACCACGGGATCCTCTCAACTAAGCCTGTTTGCTATTTGGAACTTGGGGGTTACCTACGTTATATTTATTTTTACTTCTAGAAGGAATCATTACAAAATTGACTGCTGCAACAGGAATAAAGATGCAGGCATAGAGAATGGACTTGAGGACACAGGTGGGGGGAAGGGTAAGCTGGGACGAAGTGAGAGAGTGGCATGGACATATATACACTACCAAATGTAAAATAGATAGCTAGTGAGAAGCAGCCGCACAGCACAGGGAGATCAGCTCGGTGCTTTGTGACCACCTAGAGGGGTGGGATAGGGAGGGTGGGAGGGAGGGAGACGCAAGAGGGCGGGGATATGGGGATATATGTATATGTATAGCTGATTCACTTTGTTATACAGCAGAAGCTAAACGCAAGAGAGAGAGGATATGGGGATATATGTATACGTATAGCTGATTCACTTTGTTATACAGCAGAAGCTAACACACCACTGAAAAGCAATTATACTCCAATAAAAATGTTTAAAAAAAAAAAGCTTACAGGAAGGGAATAAAACTTTGTTGCTCCAATTTTACATTGAGCACGACTCAGAACTAAATTTACCTTTTGCTCTACATCTTCAATTTTGTGTGTATATTTCTTTTTCAGATTGTTATTATATATATATGCATTTACATATATTCAGTATGGATATGTGGATTCAGTGAGGTCTAAATGAATACAAAAAATAGCAGTTATTTTTAACTTTGGTGTTTTGAAATAACTATGATGAAATTTTGAGGAAAATTATGTCTTGGCAGACTTACGTTCCAATGGCAATGCTAACGAAAATATACTTAAATAAATAGCATCTGCTTGAGATAGATTATATGAGATTGAGATACTGTGTTTTTGTTACTGTATTTCGTACTTGGCTTTATGGATGACTAAAACAGAAATGAAAATTAATTCTAATCTACATTAAAATAAATGTTCATTTTCCAAACAAAATAAGTGGCAACACTACTTGCAACTGAAAAACAAACAAACCAAAATTGACTGCTGCAATTATATACTCTTGAAATCTAATTATTAAGTCAAATGGAGCTTTGTGGTCTCAAGAAAACAGTAATGTAAGCCTCTTAAGAGTTAATAATAAAAACCCTACTATTTCTTGAGTGCTGGAGAAAAATCTGCAAGACAAAAGGTCATGGCTATAGCCCCTGAGTCCCAGTCTTTCTCCTGGAGCTTTGCTCAATGGATCTCTGAAGCAAGCATGTTCAGTGGGTAGTGTGGCATTTTGCTAGATAGGCTGCCATCTGCAAGAGAAAAGAGGTGCTTATCAGCATAAAACTCTTTTTATTCTGTGGATGTTTTAATTTGTCTTAAAACGACTGTCATGGGCTACTGTCCCTGGTCAAACTAAAAGGACTGAAGACCAAATTTAACCAGGTTCCACTGGTCAAAGGTGAAACAATTTAAGTATCAACTAAGGAAATTAACTGCAATAGATTGATATTCATCAAATATAATGAAATACACGAGTTCAAAAGGGCATTGGGGAAAAAAAAAGAAAATGAATTGCTCACCATTGGAGGATACTAGGTAAACAATTCATTATTATGAACACTAAAGGGGAATTACTAAATATTTATGTCATCTGTCCTATATAAACTGTACCACTAAATCATCAAATACATAGTAGATAACGGGAAATTTATAGAGGTAGCCAGCTAGTAAGTGAAGAAGAGACAGCAGTATTGGAATATCACCATGATGGAACCACTAATGAATGTGTGAATCTCGGCATTGAGCATGAATGGCTGCTAACATCACAAAAAAGACAACCACTCATTGTGTGCCTCCTGATCAAAGAACACACCACCATCTTTGAAACAGTCTTGCCAACAGATGAAACTTGAATCTGATCAAGCTTCTAGATACAATTAGCAATTTACAGAAAATGCAGAGGACAGCAGATCAGGGTAGAAGACACCGCATGAATGCAGTTGGCAAAAATCCACATTGGGAAGCTCTGTAAATCAGTGATCTTGTTTCTTCAACAATAAATTGTAAGAAAAAGAAGATGAAGGGGAGCTATGGATTGAAAGAAAGTTAAGAGACATCAACCAGTCATAATGTATGGATCTTATTTGCATCCTGATTCTGAACAAATAAATTATTAACATTTACGTTTCAATTAGAAATTTGAACACTGAATAAATATTTGATATTGGGAATTATTGTTACTTTTTAGGTGTGATATTGATATTATATTTTTAAAAGAGTCCTTTTAGAGATACTTAAATATTTTAGATGAAATGATATGATGTCTGGAATCTGTTTTATAGTAATAAAGGGCAGAGGGTTTGGTGAGAATATTAGATGAAGCAAAACTAGTTGTGAATTGAAAATCGTTGGTTGATGAGTTCATGGGGTTTGCTATACTGTTCTCTCTACCTTTATGGAAGACTGACATGTCCATTACAAAAAAAAATTTTAAATGACCATCTTGGCAAAAAGAGCAGTGGTCATTCATTCAACTAGTTCTTTTAATGGTAGATAGAGCTGACATTTGACTATATATCGTTTATTGTGAAACTGATCTATGGGAACCTATGCTATATAAAGAAATAATGTTTTATGTATAATGTAATGTTTTTTACATTATAACATCAGGTTATAATATGCACTAGTTAATCACCAGGTTATCTCAGTGATTTTAAAATAAGTAATTATTTAAAATGATTTGCTTAATGTAATACACGTTACTATTTCATTACCAGGTAGCACATAAACAAGGGCAATTACCATGGGGGAACACACAAGCCTCACTGATTAATTTGTTCTTTCTTTTGAAGACCATTTCCCAAGAGTCTACTACATGCCAGCACTAGGCTGGGCTCTGAGGATATAAATCATCAAAGTCCTGGTCCTACCCTGGAGAAACTCATTTTCTAGTGGGTGAAACAGACAAGTGAAAACCACAGAACTACAGAATAGCAGTCATGTGAGCCATGGCTCGTCCACCAAGGGAGTGCAGTCCACCTGTCCTGGAGAGAAGGAGGGTGGCTGGCAGGCTGAGCCTTCGGTAGGTGGGAAGCAGGGGAGGAGGTGAGAAGGTAGGAGGGCAGTGATAGCTGCAAGGCACCCTGGGAAGATGTTTACCTGCCTTTTGCTTCATATAGTGGGATTGTTGTGTGCGAGGGGAAGAGCAAAAACAGATGCGACTGGTCAGGGAAACTTTAGTGGTCCATATTTTGGAGGATGTGGAATAAGCAAAAGACACACTGCTCTGTGCAAGGCCCATAACATCTCATCCCACTGAGTTCCTGTTCTGCTCTTGACCACGACAGCTGACATGAAGCAAAGCCTCTTTCTCTCAGGAGCTGCTCCTCAAATTTCCATCAACACACTCCTTTCTCACCAAGCTTTCTCCTCTGCGGCCTTTCCTTCCTAACCTCCTGGTCTGTCCTCTCTCCTAGCCCAGGCTTCTTTTTCTTGCTTTCCGGTAAAAATCTCAAGAGGACAGACTCTGACTTCTTTGCACTGCGTTTAGCCACAGCTGGAGACTGCCTGCATTGGTGTTTTCCAGCGATCTTCATGGTCTTTCTTCCAGTTCAGTTTGTCAACTAGAAAGGACTTTGGGAATGAAACATTTTGAATTTTTTTTTTAACTTGAAAAATGATCTTAAAGTGGTAGCATGTATTATGTGATCACTTATCTCTATTGTTTTGGTTTAACTTACCCCTTTAAAGGATGGAAAAAAAAAAAACTTAAGTAGTCCAATGAGGGTAATTCCTTGTCATTTACTGAGAGCTTTTTCTTGGTCAAAGCAAAACATTAGCATTCTTAGCTGTTCACTTATTTATACTACAGGAAACCAACAGTTATGCAAAGCCACTGCCAACATAATCACGAGCTGCTGTGTGGAGTCTTAAGTACCTCATGGAAAAATAACTCTGAATTGGAATTCTTCCCAAAATCAAGCTTCGTTCATGCTTTGACAACTGAGGTAGGCAAAAAAAAAAAAAAAAGAATCTACAAAGCAGTTATAAATATGAAGGTCTGTTAAACTTTTCAGCAGCGTGATTTAGTGTAAAAAATGTAAGCTATTAGCACAAATGCTTTTGCAAGAGTACTGCGGCTGTGTCATGTCTTTAATTTACCTGAAATTAATTGTAGGATTAAAATGCTTTATAGTTTAATGAACAAAGAGAACACAGCCTCAAGCATGTTTCATAACCTGGTTGTACCTTGTATTTTAAAACAGTCTGAAAATGTGGGAGACAAGCTGTGTGTGTGTGTGTGTGTGTGTGTGTGCGTGCAAATACATAGAAGCAGTCTGGAGCACAGTGGATATTAGGGCAGGGTGTGTGGTTTGTTGACAGAGTCATTCTCAAAACTATACATTTCAATCATATGGCAATTAAGTTTTGGATGGGCACATTCTGGACCTTTGTCTTTAAAAGGAGTTCCTGGGATTTTTGGTGGTTGTTCTTTTTATTGTTTAAATAGATTTTGCCACGAGCACTTCCTGAATACATATTTTTTTTCCTTATAAGTGAAAGGCAGGAGCTATGAATAAGAGCAAGAACTTTGGAAACGAGAAGGGTTTATAAGGTTATTGGGAACTTTTCATCCTTACTGAGCAAACAGAGAGCAATGGCAGACACCGCCTTTTTGAAAGAAGTGGTCCCTCGTTCTGAGAGCTGATGGGCAGAGATTGGATTTCTAGGACTCACATGCCTGGAGCACTTCAGGGGGTAATCACTGTGTTCATCGGTGAAGCCTTTGCCAATTTAAAAAATTGTCATTTGCCATCTGCCTCTGCAAGGATTAGGTCACTAGCTGCTGCAGCTGCTGACCTTGAACACACCCTGAAAGGAGTTGAGGGTGGAGATCTGGAATGTGGCCCTCTGTGCTCTGGGAAAAACTGGCAGAACAGGCCTTCAGATAGTTAGATATTTTCAGAAGATTTTATGAGTCCCAATTCTTGCATCTCTTCGTACCTAGAAAAGCACTAAAATCATTAACGGAGACATCTGTTCCTTGTGACTAGCAGCCAGCCTCTGCCAAAATGTGTGCTTGGTTGCATGTACCTGCCCTTCACCAAAACCACATCTGTACTGACCTTCCCCTGCTACCTCTTCAGAGCAGCTTCTCAGAGCTATCTGAAAGGCAGTCTCCTGGGCTACAGTCCTCATTTGTAGTTAAAAGTTAGCTCACAACCCTCATGGTGTGCATTTTTTTCCAGTGGACACCTTCCTACAATTTTTATCGGCAGGTACTTGGCCGTAGTCTCTCATTTATACTCACACCTCTTATTCAGCATGCCAACTTCATTGTCTTGGTCTCTTAGCCGCTTCTGATGATTTGATCAGTTTGCAACCTTAATTCCAAATTGCCAGAAGAAGGGGCAATGAGTGTTCAACGTGGCAATGATGACTATGGTAGCCAACATTGGCAGAGACTAACAAGGCACCAAACATGGCACAAAGCACAGGACCAATCATTATTCCCTTTATGTGGGTAAGGAAACCAAAGCTTAGCATGGCCAAGTCAAGACCCAGGAACAAAGACATATGCGTGGCCAAACTGGGCAGCAGATGCTAGAGCTTGGCTCGTGGCCAGTGTGCTCTTGGGGGCTGCTAGTCTCCTGAAACCAGGAGATGAGTGATTTCTTTGCCAGGAGATGAGTGATTTCTCTCCAGATTCCTGGGTATATGTGAAATTTCCAAGATGTCCATGAATCCCATTTACATTCTTTTCATTCTTAAAATAAAAAACAATATTTCTAAACCTGCTGGAGCAAAAGAGATAGAATGTTTTTCCAGATAAGAATTTTTAGTGTAAAGGTGATAATGCTTATTATAAAAATTTAAACATTAGAAAATTATAATAAGTGAAACTTTTCTTTCTTACTTGCTTTTCATTTTTAACTTGTCACATTCCTCATCCTCCAACCACCTCTAAGCCCAGTTCCATTCACCAGATGTAGCCAAGGTTAAGAATTTGAAATCTCTCTCTCTATCTCCATCACTAGTTCTTTCTCTATCTTTATCCTGCCCACTGCCCTCAGTGGACACACTACTTGGCAGTGTTAAGTGGACAGACTAGGTGGCTAGATTCCCTGTATTCAAATCCTGATTCTGCCATTTATTAGCTAAGTGATTTTGTGCTAGCAATCTCTCCATGCTTCAGTTTCCTTATCTGTAAAATAGAGATAATAATATTATCTACATCATAGGTTTATGTGAAGATGCCATATATATATAGTGAATATACAAAGCAGTTAGAACAGAGATCAGTACAAGATGAGCCCTCAATGTGTTCTATCTCTTTGTGTATATATGTATCTTTAATACACATGGAGGTGGTAATGTTTAAATTATTTTGCATTTGTACTTTTGACTTAACAACTTACTATTTTAGTAATATACAACTTTAAAAAAACCTAATTTACAATATTCCATCACATACATGTAATCTGTTAGTAGACTTTTAGATACATCTGTTTCACTCTTATAAACAATGCTATAATGAAGTTCTAGGTACATAAATCTCTGCATTTGTCTGAGGACTGCTGTAGGATAAATTTCTAGAAATGGGATTGCTGATAAAGATGTATGCACGTTTAAAATTTTGGTTGAAACTGCCAAAGTGCCCTCCCCAAAGGCCATATCAATTTCCAAATCAGAACATCAATACTGGATGTGTCTGTTTCCTTACAACCCTGCCAATGCTAATTATGAAAGTATTTTTTAATCTGTACCAGACTAATAGGTGAAGATCTTATTGTTGCTTTAATTGCATCTCTTTGATTAGTAGTAAGGTTCAGCTTTTTTAATGAGTAAAATGGCTATTTGTAGTAGTCTTTGTGAATTGACTGTTATTTTTCAAAGGGGGTGTTTTTTTTTTAACATCTTTATTGGGGTATTATTGCTTTACAATGGTGTGTTAGTTTCTGCTGTATAACAAAGTGAATCAGTTATACATATACATATGTTCACATATCTCTTCCCTCTTGCGTCTCCCTCCCTCCCACCCTCCCTATCCCACCCCTTCAGGCGGTCACAAAGCACCCAGCTGATCTCCCTGTGCTATGTGGCTGCTTCCCACTAGCTATCTACCTTACGTTTGGTAGTGTATATATGTTCATGCCTCTCTCTCGCTTTGTCACAGCTAACCCTCCCCCCTCCCCATATCCTCAAGTCCGTTCTCTAGTAGGTCTGTGTCTTTATTCCTGTCTTACACCTACGTTCTTCATGACATTTTTTTCCCCTTAAATTCCATATATATGTGTTAGCATACGGTATTTGCCTTTCTCTTTCTGACTTACTTCACTCTGTATGACAGACTCTAGGTCCATCCACCTCATTACAAATAGCTAAATTTCGTTTCTTTTTATGGCTGAGTAATATTCCATTGTATATAAGTGCCACATCTTTATCCATTCATCCGATGATGGACACTTAGGTTGTTTCCATCTCTGGGCTATTGTAAATAGAGCTGCAATGAACATTTTGGTACATGACTTTTTGAATTATGGTTTTCTCAGGGTATATGCCCAGTAGTGGGATTGCTGGGTCATATGGTAGTTCTATTTGTAGTTTTTTAAGGAACCCCCATACTGTTCTCCATAGTGGCAGTACCAATTCACATTCCCAAAAGCAGTGCAAGAGTGTTCCCTTTTCTCCACACCCTCTACAGCATTTATTGTTTCTAGATTTTTTGATGATGGCCATTCTGACTGGTGTGAGATGATATCTCATTGTAGTTTTGATTTGCATTTCTCTAATGATTAATGATGTTGAGCATTCTTTCATGTGTTTGTTGGCAGTCTGTATATCTTCTTTGGAGAAATGTCTATTTAGGTCTTCTGCCCATTTTTGGATTGGGTTGTTTGTTTTTTTGTTATTGAGCTTCATGAGCTGCTTGTAAATTTTGGAAATTAATCCTTTGTCAGTTGCTTCATTTGCAAATATTTTCTCCCATTCTGAGGGTTGTCTTTTCATCTTGTTTATGGTTTCCTTTGCTGTTCAAAAGCTTTGAAGTCTCATTAGGTCCCATTTGTTTATTTTTGTTTTTATTTCCATTTCTCTAGGAGGTTGGTCAAAAAGGATCTTGCTGTGATTTATGTCATAGAGTGCTCTGCCTATGTTTTCCTCTAAGAGTTTGATAGTTTCTGCCCTTACATTTAGGTCTTTAATCCATTTTGAGCATATTATTGTGTATGGTGCTAGGGAATGATCTAATCTCATACTTTTACATGTACCTGACCAGTTTTCCCAGCACCACTTATTGAAGAGGCTTTCCTTTCTCCACTGTACATTCCTGCCTCCTTTATCAAAGATAAGGTGACCATATGTGCGTGGGTTTATCTCTGGGCTTTCTATCCTGTTCCATTGATCTACCTTTCTGTTTTTGTGCCAGTACCATACTATCTTGATTACTGTACCTTGGTAGTATAGTCTGAAGTCAGGGAGCCTGATTCCTCCAGCTCCGTTTTTCGTTCTCAAGATTGCTTTGGCTATTCGGGGTCTTTAGTGTTTCCATACAAATTGTGAAATTTTTTGTTCTAGTTCTGTGAAAAATGCCAGTGGTAGTTTGATAGGGATTGCATTGATTCTGTAGATTGCTTTGGGTAGTAGAGTCATTTTCACAATGTTGATTCTTCCAATCCAAGAACATGGTATATCTCTCCATCTATTTGTATCATCTTTAATTTCTTTAATCAGTGTCTTATAATTTTCTGCAAACAGGTCTTTTGTCTCCTTAGGTAGGTTTATTCCTAGATATTTTATTCTTTTTGTTGCAATGGTAAATGGGAGTGTTTTCTTGATTTCACTTTCAGATTTTTCATCATTAGTGTATAGGAATGCCAGAGATTTCTGTGCATTAATTTTATATCCCACAACTTTACCAAATTCATTGATTAGCTCTAGTAGTTTTCTGGTAGCATCTTTAGGATTCTCTATGTATAGTATCATGTCATCTGCAAAGAGTGACAGCTTTACTTCTTCTTTTCCGTTTTGGATTCCTTTTATTTCCTTTTCTTCTCTGATTGTTGTGGCTAAAACTTCCAAAACTATGTTGAATAAGGGTGGTGAGAGTGGGTAACCTTGTCTTGTTCCTGATCTTAGTGGAAATGCTTTCAGTTTTTCACCATTGAGGATGATGTTGGCTGTGGGCTTGTCATATATGGCCTTTATTATGTTGAGGAAAAATTCCCTCTATGCCTACTTTCTGCAGGGGATTTATCATAAATGGGTGTTGAATTTTGTCGAAAGCTTTCTCTGCATCTATTGAGATGATCATATGGTTTTTCTCCTTCAATTTGTTAATATGGTTTATCACATTGATTGATTTGCGTATATTGAAGAATCCTTGCATTCCTGAAATAAACCCCGCTTGATCATGGTGTATGATCCTTTTAATGTGCTGTTGGATTCTGTTTGCTAGTATTCTGTTGAGGATTTTTGCATCTATGTTCATCAGTGATATTGGCCTGTAGTTTTCTTTCTTTGTGACATCCTTGTCTGGTTTTGGTATCAGGGTGATGGTGGCCTCGTAGAATGAGTTTGGGAGTGTTCCTCCCTCTGCTATATTTTGGAAGAGGTAGAGAAGGATAGGTGTTAGCTCTTCTCTAAATGTTTGATAGAATTCGCCTGTGAAGCCATCTGGTCCTGGGCTTTTGTTTGTTGGAAGATTTTTAATCACAGTTTAAATTTCAGTGCTTGTGATTGGTCTGTTCATATTTTCTATTTCTTCCTGATTCAGTCTTGGCAGGTTTCTAAGAATTTGTCCATTTCTTCCAGGTTGTCCATTTTATTGGCATAGAGTTGTTTGTAGTAATCTCTCATGATCTTTTGTATTTCTGCAGTGTCAGTTGTTACTTCTCTTTTTTCATTTCTAATTCTATTGATTTGAGTCTTCTTCCTTTTTGTTTTCTTGATGAGTCTGGCTAATGGTTTATCTATTTTGTTTATCTTCTCAAAGAACCAGCTTTTAGTTTTATTGATCTTTGCTATTGTTTCCTTCATTTCTTTTTCATTTATTTCTGATCTGATTTTTATGATTTCTTTCCTTCTGTTAACTTTGGGGTTTTTTTTGTTCTTCTTTCTCTAATTGCTTGAGGTGCAAGGTTAGGTTGTTTATTCGAGTTGTTTCCTGTTTCTTAAGGTGGGCTTGTATTGCTATAAGCTTCCCTCTTAGAACTGCTTTTGCTGCATCCCATAGGTTTTGGGTCGTCGTGTCTCCATTGTCATTTGTTTCTAGGTATTTTTTGATTTCCTCTTTGATTTCTTCAGTGATCACTTCGTTATTAAGTAGTGTATTGTTTAGCCTCCATGTGTTTGTATTTTTTACAGATCTTTTCCTGTAATTGATATCTAGTCTCATAGCGTTGTGGTCGGAAAAGATACTTGATACAATTTCAATTTTCTTAAATTTACCAACGCTTGATTTGTGACCCAAGATATGATTTATCCTGGAGAATGTTCCATGATCACTTGAGAAAAATGTGTATTCTGTTGTTTTTGGATGGAGTGTCCTATAAATATCAATTAAGTCCATCTTGTTTAATGTATCATTTAAAGCTTGTGTTTCCTTATTTATTTTCATTTTGGATGATCTGTCCATGGGTGAAAGTAGGGTGTTAAAGTCCCCTACTATGAATGTGTTACTGTCGATTTCCCCTTTTATGGCTGTTAGTATTTGCCTTATATATTGAGGTGCTCCTATGTTGGGTACATAAATATTTACAGTTGTTATATCTTCTTCTTGGATCAATCCCTTGATCATTATGTAGTGTCCTTCTTTGTCTCTTCTAATAGCCTTTTTTTAAAGTCTATTTTGTCTGATATGAGAATTGCTACTCCAGCTTTCTTTTGGTTTCCATTTGCATGGAATATCTTTTTCCATCCCCTTACTTTCAGTCTGTATGTGTCTCTAGGTCTGAAGTAGGTCTCTTGTATACAGCATATATATGGGTCTTGTTTTTGTATCCATTCAGCCAATCTGTGTCTTTTGGTGGGAGCATTTAGTCCATTTATATTTAAGGTAATTATCGATATGTATGTTCCTATTCCCATTTTCTAAATTGTTTTGGGTTTGTTATTGTAGGTCTTTTCCTTCTTTTGTGTTTCTTGCCTAGAGAAGTTCCTTTAGCATTTGTTGTAAAGCTGGTTTGGTGGTGTGCAACTCTCTCAGCTTTTGCTTGTCGGTAAAGGTTTTAATTTCTCCATCAAATCTGAATGAGATCCTTGCTGGGTAGAGTAATCTTGGTTGCAGGGTTTTCTCCTTCATCACTTTAAATATGTCCTGCCACTCCCTTCTGGCTTGCAGAGTTTCTGCTGAAAGATCAGCTGTTAACCTTATGGGGATGCCCTTGTGTGTTATTTGTTGTTTTTCCCTTGCTGCTTTCTTTTTTTGCGGTATGCAGGCCTCTCACTGTTGTGGCCTCTCCCGTTGCGGAGCACAGGCTCTGGACACGCAGGCTCAGCGGCCATGGCTCACGGGCCCAGCCGCTCCGCGGCATGTGGGAACTTCCCGGACCAGGGCATGAATCCATGCCCCCTGCATCAGCAGGCAGACTCTCAACCACTGCGCCACCAGGAAAGCCCTCCCTTGCTGCTTTTAATATGCTTTCTTTGTATTTAATTTTTGACAGTTTGATTAATATGTGTCTTGGCATATTTCTCCTTGGATTTATACTGTATGGGACTCTCTGTGCTTCCTGGATTTGATTAACTATTTCCTTTCCCATATTAGGGAAGTTTTCAACTATAATCTCTTCAAATATTTTCTCAGTCCCTTTCTTTTTCTCTTCTTCTTCTGGGACCCCTATAATTCGAATGTTGGTGCGTTTAATGTTGTCCCAGAGGTCTCTGAGACTGTCCTTAGTTCTTTTCATTCTTTTTTCTTTATTCTGCTCTGCAGTAGTTATTTCCACTATTTTATCTTCCAGGTCACTTATCCGTTCTTCTGCCTCAGTTATTCTGCTATTGATCCCTTCTAGAGTATTTTTAATTTCATTTATTTTGTGGTTCATCATTGTTTGTTTCATCTTTAGTTCTTCTAGGTCCTTGTTAAATGTTTCTTGCATTTTGTCTATTCTATTTCCAAGATTTTGGATCATCTTTACTATCATTATTCTGAATTCTTTTTCAGGTAGACTGCCTATTTCCTCTTCATTTGTTAGGTCTGGTGGGTTTTTATCTTGCTCCTTCATCTGCGGTGTGTTTTTCTGTCTTCTCATTTTGCTTATCTTACTGTGTTTGGGGTTTCCTTTTTGCAGGCTGCAGGTTCGTAGTTCCCGTTGTTTTTGATGTCTGTCCCCAGTGGCTAAGGTTGGTTCAGTGGGTTGTGTAGGCTTCCTGGTGGAGGGGACTAGTGCCTGTGTTCTGGTGGATGAGTCTGGATCTTGTCTCTCTGGTGGGCAGGTCCATGTCTGGTGGTGTGTTTTGGGGTGTCTGTGGCCTTATTATGATTTTAGGCAGCCTCTCTGCTAATGGGTGGGGTTGTGTTACTGTTTTGCTAGTTTTTTGGCATAGGGTGTCCAGCACTGTAGGTTGCTGGTCGTTGAGTGAAGCTGGGTGCTGGTGTTGTGATGGAGAGCTCTGGGAGATTTTCGCCGTGTGATATTATGTGGAGCTGGGAGGTCTCTTGTGGACCAGTGTCCTGAAGTTGGGTCTCCCACCCCAGAGGCACAGCAGTGACTCCTGGCTGCAGCACCAAGAGCCTTTCATCCACACGGCTCAGAATAAAAGGGAGAAAAAGTAGAGAGAAAGAATTAGTAGAAGTAGGAAGAAAGAAAGAAAAGGAAGGAAGGAAGGAAGGAAGGAAGAAAGAAAGAAAGAAAGAAAGAAAGAAAGAAAGAAAGAAAGAAAGAAAGAAGGGAGGGAGGGAGGGACGGTGGGAGGAAGGAAGGAAGGAAGGAGGGAAGGAAGGAAAAAGAAAGAAAGAAGATAAAGTAAAATAAAGTAAAATATAATAAAGTTATTAAATTAAAAAATAATTATTAAGAAAATTTTTTTTTAAAGAAACGGATGGATAGAACCTTAGGACAAATGATGGAAGCAAAGCTATACAGTCAAAATCTCATACAGAAGCATACACATACACACTCACAAAAAGAGGAAAAGGGGGAAAAATCATAAATCTTGCTCTCAAAGTCCACCTCCTCAATTTGGGATGATTCGTTGTCTAAAGGAGGGAAGGAAGGGAAGAAAAAAGAAAGAAAGAAAGAAAGAGAGAGAGAAAGAGAGAAAGAAAGAAGATAAAGTAAAATAAAGTCATTAAAATAAAAAATAATTATTAAGAAAAAAAATTTAAAAAAAAAAGGACGTATAGAACCCTAGGACAAATGGTGGAAGGAAAGCTATACAGACAAAAATCTCACACAGAAGCATACATATTCACACTCACAAAAAGAGGAAAAGGGGAAAAAATCATAAATCTTGCTCCCAAAGTCCACTTCCTTAATTTGGGATGATTCGTTGTCTGTTCATGTATTCCACAGATGCAGGTTACATCAAGTTGATTGTGGAGCTTTAATCCGCTGCTCCTGAGGCTGCTGGGAGAGATTTCCCTTTCTCTTCTTTGTTTGCACAGCTGCCAGGGTTCAGCTTTGGATATGGCCCCGCCTCTGCGTGTAGGTCGCTGGAGGGCGTCTGTTTTTCGTTCAGACAGGACGGGGTTAAAGGAGCCGCTGATTGGGGGGCTCTGGCTCACTAAGGCGGGGCGGGGCGGGCCTGAGGCGGCAGAGGCCGGCGTGACGTTGCACCAGCTTGAGGTGCGCCGTGCGTTCTCCCGGGTAAGTTGTCCCTGGATCCCGGGACTCTGGCAGTGGCGGGCAGCACAGACTCCCCGGAAGGGGGGTGTGGAGAGTGACCTGTGCTCGCACACAGGCTTCCTGGTGGAGGCAGCAGCAGCCTTAGCATCTCCTGCCCGTCTCTGGGGTCCGCGCTTTTAGCTGCGGCTCGCGCCCGTCTCTGGAGCTCCTTTAAGCAGCGCTCTTAATCCCCTCTCCTCACGCACCAGGAAACAAAGAGGGAAGAAAAAGTCTCTTGCCTCTTCGGCAGCTCCTGACTTTTCCCCGGACTCCCTCCCGGCTAGCCGTGGCGCACTAACCCCTTCAGGCTGTGTTCACTCCGCCAATCTCCCTGCGCTCCAACCGAAGCCCGAGCCTCAGCTCCCAGCCCCCGCCCGCCCCGGCGGGTTAGCAGACAAGCCTCTCGGGCTGGTGAGTGCCGGTCGGCACCGATCCTCTGTGTGGGAATCTCTCCGCTTTTCCTTCCGCACCCCGGTTGCTGCGCTCTCCTCCGTGGCCTCGAAGCTCCCCCCCTCCGCCACCCACAGTCTCCGCCCGTGAAGGGGCTCCTAGTGTGTGGAAACTTTTCCTCCTTCACGGCTTCCTCCCACTGGTGCAGGTCCCGTCCCTATTCTTTTGTCTCTGTTTTTTCTTTTGCCCTACCCAGGTACGTGGGGAGGTCTGAGGTCTTCTGCCAGCGTTCAGTAGGTGTTCTGTAGGAGTTGTTCCACGTGTAGATGTATTTCTTGTGTATCTGTGGGGAGGAAGGTGATCTCCGCGTCTTACTCTTCCGCCATTTTCCCCTCGTCCGGGGGTGTTTTTTGAATTGATTTTTTAAATGTTTATAAATTAAGAATTTTAACCCCTTATCAGTCACATATGTTAAAAATTTCTCATTTATTTGTTGGTTTTTTATTTGTTATTTTTACCTCAGAGAAATTGGAAATTTATACACAGACAAATCTGTTCATCTTTTCCTCTCTGGATTAGAAAGCTCTTTGGCGTCTCAAGTTTATATAATTCTCCTCTGTTTTAGCAGCTTTTTAAAATATTGAAATGTGTGTTAAAATAAGATAAGGCCTATGAGTGCTATGGTGTGAGGTGGGGAATTTAACTTCATTTATCCCTAAATAAATGGGCAATTTTTAGAGAAGTTGAAGAAAAACTATATTTAGAAAAACTATAGCATATATTTATTCATTCATTTAGGCAATTAGTAAATACATATATCTTTTTTTTTTTGGCTGCGTTGGGTCTTTGTTGCTGCGCGCGGGCTTTCTCTAGTTGTGGTGATCAGGGTCTGCTCTTCGTTGCAGTGCGCAGGCTTCTCACTGTGGTGGCTTCTCTTGTTGAGGGCCATGGGCTCTAGAGCGCAGGCTCAGTAGTTGTGGTGCACGGGCTTAGTTGCTCCGTGGCACGTGGGATCTTCCCAGACCAGGGCTCGAACCCGTGTCCCCTGCACTGGCAGGCAGATTCTTAACCACTGTGCCACCAGAGAAGTCCCTAAATACATATTTCTTGAGTATTTATCCTATGACATGTAGTATATAGATCAATACCTGCTGATAGAACTTTCTATAATGATGGAAATACTCTGTCTGTACTACTAAATGCAGCAGCAACTAGCCTGGCTATTGAAATATGGCTAATGTGATCAAAGATTTTAAAATTTAAATTTCATTTTTTTTAAATTTAAAGAAAAGAGCTACTTTTGGCTATTTGTTATCATATAGGACAGTGAGGCTATAGATGACAGTGAAAAAACAGAAGTGTGTGTGTGTGTATTGAGAGAGAGAAGGAAAATGTTATGCAAGAATGCAAAAGGCATAGCCAAATGCTTTCTGTTAGAAATTGTCAATTTTTAGAAAAAGTCCAATTTTGGTATCTCCTGATTTAAGGATAGGAAAAAGAAGAAATTCAGGCAAAGGATAAGATGCATTTTTGGCCTTGAGATTCCTGCCTCCCCAGATGGGAAAGAATAAGTCTGCTAGTTAATAGCCCCCCCTTTTTTTCCCCATGTTTTTAAACTGCATTTCTGCCTCAGTTCTGCAGACCCCACCTCTTTTCTACATCCCATACAATTCTTTGTTCAAGAAGGCTATAGCAACCCTACAAACCCAAGTGAGGCAGGAGACAGATAGCCTCTCAGGGCAAACGGTTTGACTTCATTCCCTGTGGACCGATACTCTGAAACGGCACTAACAGGACAATTGAGAGAGGAGGCTGGGCCCTGCCCAGATAGATGATAGGAGACCACATATTCCTCATTCTGGAAGTCAGGACACCTCCCTGACTACACATGTGCAGAAAGCCTCCTTGGAGGTCAGAAGGGGAGTGATGCTAAGTGACGGCAACTAATGCTTATTACCCATAGGCCTCTTTGGTAGAATCCATCTTGGCTAAGAGATGCGCGCGAACACATGGGAAAATCCTGAGATATACCAAATATGGACTTTGAACCAGGCAAATCGAAATGATTGGCCAAAGGAAACCCAGAAGCAATGCCTCATAAAAGTGATTCAAACTGCCACGAGGGTGTGACCCTCTCTCTGAGTCCACCCGTGTGTCTATCCACACGTACTCTTTTTTCTCTTAATAAATACTTTACTTGTTTCACTACTTTCTGTCTTTGTGGGAATTCTTTTCCTGCAAAGCCATAGGGCCAGGGCCTTGTCACTGACCACTGGTCTGGTGGCTAGGAGTCGGTGCTCTCACCGCCGTGACCCGACCTCAATCACTGGCGGGGATCCGAAACCCTGCTTCAAGCTGCTGCAGGCCAAAGCCACCCAAGATCACAATGACCTACCTCTCTATTAGTTTCTCCCTTCTGTGCATAATGATGAGCTTCCTTTAAGAAACGAGCCAAGAAGATACCAAATGTGGAACATTCTGGATAGGGATTCTAAAATCTCTTTGATCTTTTCTGTAGGATCCCCTTAGTGTTTCAAGAGTGTGAGGTCATGGCTGTTGATTCACTTGCTAATGAATTGTTTAGAGAGTCCCAGGGAATATTCATTTGATGATATTAACAGGCCTGATGTATTTGAATGGTGGAAAGCCCTGCAGGTTCTGGGCAGGGAAAATTTTCTTTCCATTTTGCAAAAGAAAATAGGCCTGTTCCTCTGTTGGGAAGCCAAGCTGGTGAGAATCACAGCAAGGTTGTTCTTGTGGTTCTGGGAGCATATATGGCTGTACGTGGAGCGGGAGGGAGGTTGTGTGTGGGGGGAGGATGGGGAAATGCCACCCTGGGTCAGGCAGCTTGAATCTGCAGGTGACTGGAGCCACGTGCAGGCTGTCAGGCATCCGGCCACCAGATTTACTACCGAGGTAAAAGGCATAGATTAAGTTCAGGGCCAGCTGTTCACCTGTCAGGTGGAGGGCTGTGGCTGAAAGCAAGCTGCTCGACACGGAGGAGGTAACTGCTTTATGGGGAGTCAGCAGTGGAGGTGTTAAAGGAAAAAAAAATTCTCTCCTGCGAGGTACAGCGGCATCATCTTTTGTGTGATAAACCTGGAGAATGAGAAAACAAAAGCAAGCGCTGTGGAAGTGTTAGACCTTGAGGTTTAGAGAAGGTTTGATGTGGCATCTCATAAAACTTTCATCATGAAATTCATTCGAATTCATTGAGATGCGCGGGGTGATAGAAACTGACACGTGGCGGGCGGAAGCCGTCTCAGCTTGGGGTGGTGATTTATGCGGAGTGAGAGCGCAGGATGACACTGGCTTCCCCCTCCAGCCTCACTTAACAACTTCATTAATAACCCAGATAAACAAGACACCTCGTTCATGAGCAGCATCTGATATTACATTGAGAGGTGTTGGGAATAAAAAGGAAATCCTTAACAGACAAGGGGACCATGTGGAGAAAAACGGAGGCTACCGACCAAAAGTAAGTAGGACTCTACTTGAGTATGGGAGACATAGATGTTTTTTCCTGATCATCTCCAGACACGTTTGAGGAAAGAATGGAAATCCTTCGAGTAATAGCTCGTAATTACCGAGTACCTATTCCAAACGCTGTCATGGAATCCTCACGGCAATCTTAAGATGTGGGCTTATTATCCTTTTTTTTTTTTAAATGCTGTAAATGAAGGATGGGGAAGCAAAAGTAATTCACACAGATAGTGAGTGCTAGAGTTGGGATTGGATATCTAGGTCTGTTAGCCTTGGAGAGCCACTGCTCTCTCTTCTGTATTCTTGCTACTCGAAGTGTGGTCCGCGTGTGCCAGCAGCCTCAGCATTAACTTGGAGCTTGTTAGAAATGCAGAATTTCAAGCCCTTTCCTTGATCCCTCGGAAAGAGAATCTGCATTTTTAGCAGGCTTCCCAGATGATTTATATGTACACGAAAGCTTGAAAGGCCCTGATCTGTACTCAGTGGATGGGAGAGCAAAATCCTCACGTAGACAGCTCCCTGTAACCTTCTCACTCCTGCCGCAGGGTCATCCTCGTGCTGTCAGCTTCTCCGTCAAGGTCATCATCAGTCTCACACAGCCACTGGTGCCCACACTCTCACACGCAGCCCTGTCCATTCAGGAAGTAAAGGGAAGTTTCCAGAGCAAATAACTCTAAGCTTTGCTGCATTCATAACCTGTGTTTCCTGATAACACAGCACTTAGCAAGCAGAATTGGAGTTGTTACTTTATTGTTGGTTAATTTACCACTAGGCTCTGAAGTCTTGGATGTCCCTGATAGCTAGCACAGAGCCTCACCTGGCCCAGAGAAGATGCCCAATAAATGCTATTGGCAGACTATGAATGAATGAAGGAACACAGTTGATTCTACCTGGGCTCCATCTCATGGATGACTTTCTCTAGATGCTTGAAAACATGTGGAAAGCTCTGCAGTTCCTGCCCCACCCTTAACCACAGGTATATTTCCCTCCTAGGCCCTAGCAGATGTTCCCTTCTGGCAAAAACCAAAGAAAGGAAATCTTTGGTATCCTCCTGACAGTGAATTTAGAAATAAAAACCAGTTGTAAATAAGAAAAATCCTTTCACAGATGGAATTTTTATGTTCTCATTTCTGCTGCACATTGCAACTTGTAATGAAAGGTACAGGTCAGGATACATTTATTCACTCATTCGACAAATATTTATGAAGTCTTTTTAGGCACCAAATGTTGGAGATATTCATACCATCAGATATACATCTTACCCACCCTTGTGGAGCATAGAGACTGACAAGGGAGAAAAGACTTAAATTGGAATATCTAATTCAAAGTAGTTCATGAAGTTCAATGAACAGTTATTGAGTCCCAGCTCTGCACTGTGCACTGTGCCACCCACTGGGTGACAAAGATGCTTCAAATGGAATCCCTGACTCAGAGTAGATCACACCTGGGGAGACTGGCTCATAAGCAGATCATCTCTCTGCTGTGATGGGGCAGAGATAGAGGTGTGCCCAGAATGCTAAAGGAGAACCAGGGTTGGGGGGAACGAATGGAGCGGGGGGCAAAATGAGGTGGGAATTAGAAGAGTTCTCGGAGGAGGTGATACCTGAGCTGAGTCTTAAAAACTGAGTAGGGTTTTGCTGGGCAAGAAGGGGATGAACATGGAGGTCAAAGTTTCTATGACTCAACTGAAGGATCAAGACAGCTAAGGGCCAGAATAAAGGGGCGCTGAAGAGCTATGGGAATTCTGAGGAGGAAGAGGTCAGTTGCATCTCGGAGATAGGCAGGACCTCATGAAATGTGAGTAGGGTTTGTGGCATTGAGAAAAGACATCCTGAGCTAATAGAAAGTGTCTGAGCAGATGTACAAGTGGCTTCCGATCCCCCTTTCTTTTACAGTCTTGGCCTTTCTTGCTCTCTCAACTCTCATCTTTTGAAGTTTCTCGTACATTGAGAAATTCATATATTAAAAATGATATATTTTTAACGTTTCAAAATTAAAAATTTTTGAAACGTCGTCCACCAGTGGACAAGAAATTAAAGATGTATGATGCTCGGGACTTCCCTGTGGCACAGTGGTTAAGACTCCATGCTCCCAATGCAGGCGGCCTGGGTTCGATCCCTGGTCAGGGAACTAGATCCAGCATGCATGACGCAACTAAGAGTTCGCATGCCACAACTAAGGAGCCCACCTGCCGCCCCTAAGGAGCCCACGTGCCGCGACTAAGGAGCTGGCAAGCTGCAACTAAGGAGCCCGTGAGCTGCAACTAAGACCGGGCACAACCAAATAAAAATAAATTTTTTTTTTTAATGTATGATTCTCATCTTCACTTTCCAGTCTCGTCCATGTATCTCTGTAACTAACTACATGAACAGCCTCTTTTGAGCATGGCTTCCAAAGTCTAGATTTGAAATCCCCTTGAGAATGTGAAGCTTGGCCCAAATGGTTCTTCTGGCCCAGCTACAAGCTATAGTGAATTGTTTCTTTAATTTGAGAAGATATCTGCTGAAGATGTCATGGGTGTACTTGTGGTTTGGGTGGGACATCTTGGTTCTAGTGCACACACTGGCCCTCTGCCAGTTCCCTTTATGTTCTATCATGTTAGGGCTGCACATGGGGACAGAGTTTTGTCCACAGTCCCCAACAGCCTCCAGGACCTTCCAATGAGAGCAGAAAGCTCTTCACTGCCTTAATCCCTGGGTGGGACCCAGATGTGAAATTTGCCTGTCTTGCAAATCAATAATGAAATACTAGGAAAATCTTGGTGCCTTCCTAAGATACTGATGGAGAGACTTGACTGGAAATTCCAAGGCACTTTAGAGCAGAAAAGCTCTCAAATGAAGTGATGTGAAAGGGGACACCAGCACCCTTGTGTGTTTTCTTCTCCTGTTCCCTAGTGATCTCAAAGACTTCTCTTATTTTAATTTTTGTTTTGTTTTCAAAATAGAGGTCTTCTGTGCTCTGGG
Organism: Globicephala melas; assembly: GCF_963455315.2. NCBI lineage: Eukaryota > Metazoa > Chordata > Mammalia > Artiodactyla > Delphinidae > Globicephala > Globicephala melas. The sequence continues at coordinate 96,734,206 of NC_083320.1, forward strand.
GCTCTTCTCTTTAGTATCTAAGATGTGAATTACGGGTAACATGGAGGGTCTCAGAGGGTCTGTATGACTAACCACTGCTCATAAATAAGAGTGAGGTCAGAAACCCCTGTGACGATTCCTCACTGCCTCTCCCTAAATCACAGCCGAAGTTTTCATGGGAGGATTTTCAAGGAAGCCAAAGGTTATGTTCTCTGATTTCTTTTGTAAATATGTCATGGTACATTGGACCCAGAGGCCTGCTCCCCTCACAGCTGGTGGTAGAGTCATAGCCGTGGTCTTTATTAAGATTTAAATCACTTAAACTCCCAATGCTCTTTCCCTGGCCCCTGATGTAAAGAAGATGTACAATACCAAAAAGGATTTTCTGTAAGAATCTACTACTTCTTTTAAAAGTAAAAACACTGTTGACATAAGAATGTGTAGTTCTTGGGCTTCCCTGGTGGCGCAGTGGTTGAGAATCTGCCTGCCAATGCAGCGGACACGGATTCGAGCCCTGGTCTGGGAAGATCCCACATGCAGCGGAGCAACTAAGCCCGTGCGCCACAACTACTGAGCCTGCGCATCTGGAGCCTGTGCTCTGCAACAGGAGAGGCCGCGATAGTGAGAGGCCCGCGCACCGCGATGAAGAGTGGCCCCCGCTTGCCACAACCAGAGAAAGCCCTCACACAGAAACGAAGACGCAACACAGCAAAAATAAATTAATTAATTAATAAACTCCTACCCCCAACATCTTCTTTGAAAAAAAAAAAAAAGAATGTGTAATTCTTTAGGTTACAAAATCTATACCACGTGATGATTCTTTTTTAAAGTAAGTTCAAATGGTAAGGTTTTTTTTTTTTAATATAACAATGAATCCCCGTTGTGGCGTTTTTCATATTCAGTTCAAATTATATATAATAGAGGATACATTAGGTGATTTACTTCCACAAAATAAAGTGTAGCTGTCTAGGTAATAGTAATAATAGTAGCAGTTGTGGAAATAGTGCCTTTATAGTAGAGTGGAATACGGATAATTTTCATTTCATGTCATTACTATATAAAACCCATAATTCTTAGCAGCAAATCCATTTACATGTAGTTTTAATGGCCAAAAAACTTGAGCAAATTTCCAGTTAGTTCTCATATTGCCTAGTTTTCATGAATTAGACATATTTACTATGAAGTAATGTCATAAATACTTAAAATTAAACTACAACTGTCAAGACGAATAAAATATGTTTTATGATCCAGAATGTCTCCTTTTATGGCTAGATTTAATAGCTGCTCATCCCTCAATTTCATTAATCCGTAAAACATTTCCTATTCAATCATACGAAGTAAGAAAATACAGTATTTTTTCTTTTAGTGTAATTTTTAAAGCAAAGTTGTATTCCTGTGTTTGTACTTATTTTGGCAAGGGAGGGAGAGTGATTCTTTTAATCCCCAAGATTGTAAAGTGATAAATAGTAAATGCCCTTCTTCTTTTGAGTGTACTCTCTTTTGTTTTAAAGATGCACTGTACTTGTCATGAATATGACGTTGGATTGTTTGAAGCTTATGGTGGAATCAGATAGATTTGGGCTACAATTTAGGCTACTGTGTAGTCTTAGGCAAATCAGTTAACCTCTTTGAGCCTCAGTCTTTTCATCTGTAGAACGGGGATAATATCTAACTCTCAGGCTTTTGTAAGGATTAGAAGTATTGCATATATAATTCGTACAGTGCGTAACTCTAAGTTGGTGCTAAAAAATTCCCCTGTTATATGAAAAGTAAATGTATCTATTGTATAACAGATAAATGCAAAAAATAAATGCTAAGTAAGTGTACCTATTCTATACTAGATACTGTGTTATCTACTGGGAATTTTTTTAAAAAGGAAATTCAAGTTTTTATTCTCAAAGAGCTTATGATTTGGGGCAGAAGGGAGAGCAAGAGAGATGCACACAGCAAATTATAAAATGAACCAGACCATGTTTAGATTGCTCCACATGGGATTATGGACAGTGCCTGGGATCCCAAAGGTGGGAGTAATTCATTCTGGTTAGGGTAAGGGAAAGGGGGGAGTCAATGAGATACTATGGAAAACTTTATTTAAAAAAAATCACATTTGAGTACCTTGAAGAATAAACAGAATTTGGATAAGTGGAAGAAGAAAGAACATCCCAGCAGGAGCAGATTGCATTAGAAAAGGTGCAGTACAGTTTCGAGCCCTGGCCCGGGAAGAACCCACATGCTGCGGAGCAACTAAGCCCATGCGCCGCAACTACTGAGCCTGAGCTCTAGAGCCCGTGCTCTGCAGCAAGAGAAGCCACCGCAATGAGAAGCCCATGCACCGCAACGAAGAGTAGCCCCCGCTCACCGCAACTAGAGAAAGCCCGCGCGCAGCAACAAAGACCCAACACAGCCAAAATTAAATAAATAAATAACAAATAAACAAATAAATACTCCCTCCAAATTAAAAAAAAAAAGAAAAGAACACATGCAGTGGCATAGGACATGCCCACAGAGCTTGAACTGTAACTTGGCTTTTCCCTGGTCTCCAGCCTGCTGGCCCAACATACAGATTTTGGGGTTGCCAGCTTCTACAACTGTATGAGTCAGTTTCTTAAATCAATCTCTCTCTCATAGGTAGATAGATGGTAGATAGATAGATAGATATGTGCATATATATATTTATATACACAAACACACATCCTATTATATATACACACACATATATATGTCCTATATATATCCTATATATGTGTGTATGTGTGTGTATACATACATATATGCACACACATTGTTTCTGTTTCTCTGGAGACCCTGACTAATACAGATATGAAATTCATATTTAAGAGTTTATGGAAAATCGAGAGGACTTGCTCCTATTTAGATATGAATTATGGCCATACACAGGATCAAGATACACTATTAGTTTCAGAGTCCCTCAAAAGACACTTAACTCCATTACTGGAGTCATCCTCTGTTTTTACCACTCACTGTTTCTTGGGTTTTTCAGTCTTCCCCGTCCTACATGGCCCCCCACCAGCGGCGTTTTGGACATGATGGGGTTAAGGTGTGCTGCCGGGGTGCTGTGCTCCAGAAGCTGCCTGAAATGATTGCATCTGTTGGCCTCTCTTCACTTTCCTGCTTCAGGAGCCAGGGAGAATAAGGTACATGTTATCTTGTCATGTTTTGTGCATGGCTGTTTGGATTCCTTAACACCTAGATGCACATTACCAGATTTCAAGGTTTGCAGCCACTTGCGCCGAATTATTCTTAAATGAAACTGTAAAAATCATAATATCTTTCCATGCTCTGCCAAAGCTGATGCGTGCTGCATAAAAAAACCAGGGAACAGGTCTGGCCCCATCTTACTGATGCTTTTACTGTAGTAATAACATCTCATATTTGACGGCTGCCTCATTTACTGCTTCATTTACTTTTATAAGTGTTATCTCATTTGATCTTCACAAATATTAGATCAGAAAGGAGTCCTTATCCTAATTTTATGTACAGACACGTATGGAAGCCCTGAGAAGTCAGGTGGTTACAAACACACAGCTGATGGTAATTGGCGGAGCTGGGATCCCCATCTCCATCTTCCAGTTCTAATTCTTTCCTCTTTCCTCTCTCTTATCCTCCATCCTCTTGTTCGGTCCTTCAACCACATTTATTTATTAAATCCTGTGTCAGGTATTGTCCCAAGTCTAGAAGATACAGCGGGCAATGCGACTCTTCATGGACAGTTTCCATGGATTTTCTCCGTGGAGCTTGGAGTCTAATACAGAAGATAGACATTAAAAAGTGCAAATAATTTCAGTTGTGAGAAGTGCTACTGGAGAAAAATTTAAAAGTACAGTAAGTCTCCTACATACGAACAAGGTCTGTTCCAAGAGTGTGTTCATAAGTCCAACAAAGTTAGCCTAGGTACCCAACTAACACAATTGGCTAAATAGTACTGTACTGTAATAGGTTTATAATACTTTTTACACAAATAATAGATAAAAAACACACACAAAAAATAAAACATTTTTAATCTTATAGTACAGTACCTTGAAAAGTACCGTACAGTACCAGCTACATCACTGCTGCTTTTACGCTTGCTTCCGGACATCCTGGGCTTGAAATAAAGATACTGTGTTCTATACAGTACTGTACAGTAAAGTACACAAAAGCACAACCACTTGTAGAGGACGCACACACGTGACAATGTATGCCAGACACGTGAACTAACATGATTGGACACACATTGGCCACACACATGAACACACATTCACATCTTTGAAAGCTCGCAACTTGAAGGTTCATATGTAGGGGACTTACTGTATATAAACATGCTCATTTATTCAGCCCTGTTTCAGAATACAGTGTTGCCTATAAGCAAATATTCCAGATAGTTGAGTCTGGCCCCTTCAAAGATAACACTTCCATTTTGGATGAAAATCCTTTGAAAATATATTAGAACCTTCTCTGCCTTCTTAGGGGCATGTAGGATATATGTTATCCTTGACCTCTGGGTCTAGGAATGGTCTATAGTTTTAATACTGTATGGAATTCATACTCAGCAGGAAACACATGGCACACTCAAATGAAGTAATTGAGGGGAATTAAACAAAGGGAATCCTTACAAAAGTGTAGGCAAGTCCAAAGGAATGAGACAGGGAGAAGTTTCCAGAACTAAGATGGTGTAGCTGTAGGAGAGGGCTGTTCCCTTCAGCCAAATACACACCCACCTCATTCTCCTCCTGCCTCCTCTAGTCTCCTGAGCCAAGCTGTAGTTAGAGGGTAGGAGGGCTTGTTGAAGATGTCCATATAGCCACTCTCTGTAGGGCAGGTGAGAAGAGTGAGGAAGCTCTGGACTGGCAATGGGTAGATGAATAATAGCCTCTTCTGATCGTTGCTAGCATGTCTGTCTCTAACAGCATTTCCTGCCACTTTGAACTCTGATAGTCTCGTGAATGGTCTCCCTGCTTGCATGCACTGTTGCCCCTTGTAACAAAATCCCTTTTTCTTTCCCAGCAGCTAAAGTGATTTTAGAAAAAGCCCATGAAGCAGATAATGTGCTCCCTGCCTCCATGCTGCTGCTTACAAAGGGCCAAATGCTACCCACTGCCCTTAGAGGAAAATCCAGACTCTTCCCTAACTGCAGGCCCTACTTGAGCAGCCCTGCCTCCTCTCCCAGCTTCTTCGGGTACCATTCCTTTCTTTGTGCACCACAGTTTGGCCTTCCTGTTGCCAGTGATGCCAAACTTGTTCTTGCATCAGGAGCTTGATACTTTCTGTTCCCTCTTGAAGCTGGTGGTTTTCTTCTTCCATCTCTTCTCCTTCCTTTTCCTTTTCCTCCTCCTCTTCTTCTCTCCCCTTCCCTTTCTTCCTCCTTCTCATTGTCATTATTATTATTAAAAGCAGCTCACTTTTTTTGAGGTATAACATCATACACTAAAGGTTCAAATTATAAGTGTACACCTCAGTGAATTTTTACACGTATATATACCCATAAAACAACCACCCTGATCAAGATATAAAGCATTTCCAGGCCTGCAGAAGGCACCCCAGTACTCTGGCTAGTCAATATCTGTCCCCTTCCTCAAGGTATAAAAGTATTTCAAGCTCTATCACCATAGACCTGTTTTTGAACTTCATATAAATGCAATCACACATGTACTCTTTGGGTCAGGCTTCTTATGCTCAACTTAGCATCTACGAGATTTTTCCATGTTGTTCCTTATACCAGCAGTTTGTTGCTTTTGCTACATAGTATTCCATTGTGTGAACAAACTAGAGTTTATTTATCCATTCTACTGTTGAAAGACATTTGCTTCTAGTTTCTGGTTATTATGACAAACACTGCTATAGACAGTCTATAGCAGTTGAGTATATGCCCAGGAGTGGAATTATTGGGCCATAGGGAAAGGGGTTGGTTTAGCTTTAGGAGATACTGCCAGTTTCTCCAAAGTGGTTGTACCAATGTACCCTCCCAGCAGCAGAGTGTGAGAGCTCTGATCCATGTACAAGAGCCATCCTTGTCACCACTTGGTATTGACTGGTTAATTTTAGCCATTCTTGCAGGTCGATAGTGCTGTCTCATCATTGCTTTAATATGCATTTTTCTAATGACTAATAATGTTGAGCAACACTTAATATGCTTATTGATCATTTAGACAGCCTCTTTGGTGAAGTATTGATCAAGTTTTCTGCCACTTAAAAATATTTGATTACCTGTATTTTTCTTATTGACCTCTAAAAGTTATATATATATATATATATATATATATATACACACACACACACACACACACTTTGGATATGAGTTCTTTTTCAGACATGTGTATTGCAAATATCTCCTTCTAGTCTGTAGCTTGTCTTTTCACTCTCTTAATAATACCTTTTGATAAACAGAAGCTCTGAAGTCAAATTTAGCAATCTTTTCTTTACGGTAAACGTTTTCTGTGACCTGTTTAAGAAATATTTGGATATATCACTTATCATAACCTCCACAGAGAGACCTACAGAGCCCTCCCTATTGCATGTTTCTCTGTCCAGGTCTGAGCTGTGCTCTCTGGGCCTGGAGTGTGAGTACAAATAGAGTCCCATGATGTTCTTGAGGGGGGACCAGCAACAGTGGCCTTGGGTTCAGACTGCTATTCAAACTCGCGAGCCTCAGTTGGCTTTATGGGCATCAAGGACAAGCAATAGCACAGCATGCTGTGTGTGGTCACAGCCTGGGAAGGCCTGGGAAGGTAGGGCTGACCTCAGCTACGAAAAGCCATAAGCTTGGGGTCCCTTCAGCTTTATAAGTAGCTAATCATATATCTCCTCTGGTGGCTTTTGAGGAGCTCTGCCCAGATCCCTCACTTGAGAACCAAGGCACTTATTTTCCCCCTCTCTCCATTTATCCTGGGGATGTTGGCTGCTGATGGCTTACAGCTGAGTCTCTTTCGGGTGTCACCCCAGCATGGGAAATCCCTGGAGAACCATACCTCCCTTCCCAGGAGATCAGCCAAGGCCTCCTTTGCAAATAAATTGCAATGCACTTTCTCCCCCTTCCTATCCCCTAGCTTTCACTCCCTCACAGGTGTCGTTCCTGGGAGCCCGCCTCCAGAAACTTCCTTCGTGCAAATCTCCCTCTGAAAGTCCCCTTTCCAGGACCCACACAGGGATCCACAGGGGTGTGTGTCCAACCCCTTCTCTCTTGCAGCTGTAACTCATGAATAGCAGCTCCTCAGTTACTAATAAAATCTCAATAATGAGGTACAGGTGCTTGGGATGGTGCGCTGTCCTCTGCTGGGTTCTCCTTCCCCTTGGGTCCAGTAGAGGGATTCTCCCAAACGATTGCCTGATGTGATGTTGACCAAGGGTCAGATCCTCAGGCATCCCTGAGGCTAGAGGATGACCACAGAATCAAGTGTTAACCATTTTTTCTAAGGTGTGCGGGTGTGTTTACATGTAGGTGTACATACACATATTGATATATAGGTGTATGTAGCAAGCTACAAAACTGTTAAATAAAATATATTCTAACTTCATACTCTGACAAAGCAGGAGGGCCAGGTTCACGTTTAGAAATTTCAGATTCATTGGGGTTTTGTGTCAGAACGTGGCAGCACAAGGAGAACCAGTCCCTGACACATGACCAAAGGCCACCCCAGTTTTCCTTCCATCTCCAACCCTGTCCCACACCCCGAGGGCCCTCCACTCCCTCCACCTCCACATGCCCCCAGCTACTCCTCAGGCTTAGAGGTGTACCCACCTTCGGAGTGATTCACCACGTGGGGCAGACCCTAGAGGCAGGCTTGGGCCATGTGGGCAGGACACTGGGGTTCCCAAGTCCCTGGAATGCAGTCTGGAAGGGAGAGAGGGTGTAGGCTCCAGAGTGGGTGTGTCCTCATGGCCCACAGAATTCCCCTAACCCTCCCTTCTCTACCTACCGTGGGAAGGGCCAGGGATTTGAGAGCCAGAGCAAGGCTGAGGGTGGTGGGCCTTCTTCAGCACATCCCTCTCCTGTTCAAGTGTTTCTTCATCACTCTTCTCACTCTGGAGTTATCTTGTTTATTTACTTTTTCCTTGTTTATTATCAATCTTCCCTAGTAAAACTGATGCTGCAGGAAGGTGAGGATCTCATATCCCTTATTCGCCATTATATCCCCTGGGCCTAGACTAGTACCTGGAACATGAGTGATAAAACAGACGTCTGGGCTTGTTAAAAATGCCCCTTAAATGACTATCACAGATGTTGAGGATAAGGGCCCGAAGGGTGAATTGCAGTTAAGAGGAGCATGACCCTTTTTGCTTGCTCTCTGGTTTTTGTTGAGAGGCTTGGAATGGCAAGGTGACTAACCCATCTCTGGGTCTTTCCTGGCAACTTTTTGCCTCCTGACAAACTCTGAGTCCCGGGCAAATGGAGACCCCTGATTGGTCACCCTGTCAGGTCTGGTCAGGGAGGCGATTAAGGAAGAGTTGAATTTCTCCGATAGTTGAAGGACCAACTCTGTCTTCTTAGCACTGCCTTACAATGATTAAGAAAAAGAATATTTCTCAGAATTGAGTGAGGCTGAAAGATGTATGCTGTATTCTGACCAGAACTGGAATAAATAATATGTGATGAAAACAGAAATATAGATCAGTGGAACAGGATAGAAAGCCCAGAGATAAACCCACGCACATATGGTCACCTTATCTTTGATAAAGGAGGCAAGAATATACAAGGGAGAAAAGACAGCCTCTTCAATAAGTGGTGCTGGGAAAACTGGACAGCTACATGTAAAAGAATGAAAATAGAACACTCCCTAACACCATGCACAAAAATAAACTCCAAATGGATTAAAAACCTAAATGTAAGGCCAGAAACTATCAAACTCTTAGAGGAAAACATAGGCAGAGCACTCTATGACATAAATCACAGCAAGATCCTTTTTGACCCACCTCCTAGAGAAATGGAAATAAAAACAAAAATAAACAAATGGGACCTAATGAACCTTAAAAGCTTTTGCACAGCAAAGGAAACCATAAACAAGATGAAAAGACAACCCTCAGAATGGGAGAAAATATTTGCAAATGAAGCAACTGACAAAGAATAAATCTCCAAAATTTACAAGCAGCTCATGCAGCTCAATAACAAAAAAACAAACAACCCAATCCAAAATGGGCAGAAGACCTAAATAGACATTTCTCCAAAGAAGATATATTGATTGTCAACAAACACATTAAAGGATAATCAACGTCACAAATCATTAGAGAAATGCAGATCAAAACTACAATGAGGTATCACCTCACACCAGTCAGGATGGCCATCATCAAAAAATCTACAAACAATAAATGCTGGAGAGGGTGTGGAGAAAAGGGAACCCTCTTGCACTGTTGGTGGGAATGTAAATTGATACAGCCACTATGGAGAACAGTATGGAGGTTCCTTGAAAAACTAAAAATAGAACTACCATACAACCCAGCAATCCCACTACTGGGCATATACCCAGAGAAAACCATAATTCAAAGAGTCATGTACCACAATGTTCATGGCAGCTCTATTTACAATAGCCAGGACATGGAAGCAACCTAAGTGTCCATCGACAGATGAATGGATAAAGAAGATGTGGCACATATATACAATGGAATATTACTCAGCCATAAAAAGAAACAAAATTGAGTTATTTGTAGTGAGGTGGATGGACCTAGAGTCTGTCATGCAGAGTGAAGTAAGTCAGAAAGGGAAAAATAATTACTGCATGCTAGCACATATATATGGAATATATATAAAAAAATGGTTCTGAAGAACCTAGGGGCAGGACAGGAGTAAAGACGCAGATGTAGAGGATGGACTTGAAGACACGGGGAGGGGGAGGGGTAAGCTGAGACGAAGTGAGAGAGTGGCATGGACATATATACACTACCAAATGTAAAATAGATAGCTAGTGGGAAGCAGCCACATAGCACAGGGAGATCAGCTCGGTGCTTTGTGACCACGTAGAGGGGTGGGATAGGGAGGGTGGGAGGGAGATGCAAGAGGGAGGAGATATGGGCATACATGTATACGTATAGCTGATTCACTTTGTTATACAGCAGAAACTAACACACCATTGTAAAGCAAGTACACTGCAAAACAAAACAAAACCAAAAAACCCTGCAAAAACCAACAAAACGTGATGAAAGAGAGCCACTTTCAAAAGTATGTCACACCGAGGTTGAAAATGTGAGTCTTGATAAATAGGAATTAGGATGGCATCTCGTTTTTAGCAGCTTTCCCTTCGTTACATTCTGAATGATGCATGGTTTACTGTTCTCCCTCCATTGACTTAAAAGATTTTACGAAAACGTGCAAGTTGATGACATTTTGGGCAACACTGTTGTTGAAGACTTATTGTCCATTATGCCAAGTTGAAGAGCACAGAAATTACAGTGTCTGAGAGAGGTCCGGCAGCAACACAGCCACAAATTGCAATGAAAGGAGCAGAGCTCTGGGAAATCTACATATACAGTTCCAGGCCAGGAGGGTGCCCTGGTCCATAAGCGACTTCTTGCTTAAGTAGAACATTTAGCTGCTGGGACACCCCTCTCCGTGGGGTACTCTTTGGATTGCTTTCTGCTGAGGGTTACAGGGACCCGAGCAAGGGTTGCTCAATTTTGTGAGGGAGTTAATTTCTAGTACATAAAGTGAAGTCAAAAGGTAGCCAGTCCAGGAGTGCAGCTCCACTGTGCCAGCAGGGACCAGTTACTAACTTTCTGTTCATCCATTCTTACCATGTGGTTCTTGTCCTTATGCTTATTTCATGGCTCCAGGATGGTTGCTTTACCACCTACATTTGTCTCTGTTCCAGTCAAGGAGGAAAGGAAGAGTGAAAGGCAAAAATGTGAGTGCCAAGGAGTTAAAAGGGCTTTCACCTAGGCATTATCTAACAATTCCTATTTGTATCTCATTGGCAAGAGCTGTGTCATATGGCCACCTATCTCCATCTCATTGGCTAAGGCTGTGTCACGGCAACCTATCCATCTCATTGGCTAAGGCTGTGTCATGGCAACCTATCTATCTCATTGGCTAGAGCTCTGTCACGTGGCTATCTATGGCTGCAAGGGGTGAGAGAGTAGATTTTTTTAGCAGGGAACATTACTGCCTTCCATCCTACCTCTTCTTCAAATCAGAGTACTATTAGTGGGGAAAAGGCAGAGCTATAGGGTAGGCAGTTAGCAGTGTTAGGCACGAGAAGAGGGCCTCCCCATCTCCTGCTCCAAGGTTAGAAATCTATGTCTGATCAGGGCAGCTGCTTGGATGGAGGGTATGTACACCATACGGTATAAGCTCCAGGCTGTATATTACACCAAGTCCCTTGGTGAGATGAAATGCCAAATGAAGGGGAATAAACAGTAGAAAGACTTCATGTAACTCCATGAAGATAAAGAAACTGTCATTTGATTGCAATGCAAGGAAAAAATAATCCAAGCTTTATTTAGAAGAAATGGGAAATACTTTATAATTAAATGAATCCAGCACGTGGTTCATGCAGCAGCTAAATGTATGACTTAACACTGTGCTACTGATTTAAGAGATAATGCTAGTCTACTAGTTTTGCTTTTTAGATGATCATATTCTCATTGGTGGTATACGACTAATAAAGAAAAGTAATAACCAATTGAATAACTTCTCAATAAAAGAAGGGGAGGTCACTGCGCTGGGGTGGTCAGGAATGGCTTCATGGGGCAAGGGGGGCATGCCTGGAACCTTGGATGGGGGGATCGGATTTGCGCAGTTGGAGAAGATGGTGCAGGAGTCACTATGCATTTCTGAGGTCCGGATGACTTGTTCTGCGTGAGGAACTGTGAGAAAAGCAGCTTCAAGGCAAGTGTGCTGGTACTGCTAGTGGCCTACACATTACTATCCTTTCCCTTTTCCTTCATAGGAAAATCCCCACTTTATTGGATGTAGTAATATGGCCATTTATAAAACTACATTTCCCGGCATGTTTTGCAGCAAAAATGGCCAGTGATGTGTAACTGTAAGTCTTTGGGGGAGACTGGTACTCCCAGCATAGATCTTTAAAAGGTCCTGATGCAGTTGTAAATATAAACTTTTCTTGTTGTTGTGTTGTCTTTTTCTTGCTTCTGCTGCTTAAAACATTGATGTGATGGCTGGAGCTATAGTGACCATCTTATGACCACGAGGTCATCTTGAAATTGGCAACTATAAGGTAAAGATTACAGAGCAAAAAGGCATACAGTGCCTGGGGCCCTGCTGACTACAGAGCCACCATACCAATTCTAGACTTCTTTTATAAGAGTAAGAAAATAAACTTTTATATTAAGACACTGTCATATGGAGTCCTGTTATATGCAGGAGAACCTAACTCAAACATAGGTTAGGAGATTAACTTGGAAAAAAATAGGGTCAGGTCAATTTATGGATAAGATAAAAGACACTAGAAATTTTTGACCATCAATTGTTTGCAGGGCACTGAACTATACACTTTACATTGTGGGCATTCTGAACTAGCTCTTTTCTTTTTCTCTCCATTGAGTATCTAGCTATTACTAGGGTGAGGCACTGCCAGTGCTGATAAAACTGGCATTGTACCATTTGTACCATCTCTCCAGGGAGGGGATGCTCTTGACCACCTGTAGTTCTCAGCTGTGATATTTCTCTGCCTGTCAGTGACATTGTGGTAGGCATCTCTTCCCCTGCTGTTCCCTGGTGCCAACAGCACACCAGAAGATTTCAGTGGTTCTCTGCCCAAGGCTTCAGACAATATGTTCAAGAAAAACAAAACAAAACATGGTGGGGTGTGAAGGGTATTTATAGTTCAGCATTGGGCCCTAATCCCCAAATCTGGCCACCTATGTGCCTTGCCCAGAACAGAGAAGCAGAACCTACCTGCTCTAGGGGGCCCAGTGCATGTGCTCTCTGGTCCTCTCAAGGGCCTTCCAGGAGCATCCTCTGTCCTTTTCTAATGGTCCCTCTTCCTTGCTAAGTCAGTTGGATCCTCCAAAGGGCCCATGCTGAGACTGAGTTGGGAGCACAAGAGATTGGGGCAGGGGGGCAGGGAAGGGGAAGGGGTAAATCTGTGAAAGATGGAAGGACAAGGAAAAGCAAGATGACGCAGGGAGAGATGACCAATCTCAGCCAATGCAACAGAGAGCTTTGGAACAAAGATGCCCCGGTATAGTCCTGCTTCGGGCAGAAATGGTCAGATTCCCTCCCTGTCACTGGCTGGCAGATGCCCAGGAAGAGTGTGGCGTCAGCAAAAGAGCTGACAGAAATCCTGAAGGTGCTAAAAGCTGGAGGCCATCAGCTAACTGCTCTTCTCACAGCTGGACAGCAATTCTTCTTGAAAGGATCTTAGGCACACCTCCATGGCTGTCACAGCCCCTTCCCCACATTCCTCTCTACTTAACCCTCCCTCTCCAGAGCTCCCTACTGGGTTTCTGGGACCATCTACCCTCCCTCGGAGACCAGCAAGTTCCACATCCTCTCTTACATCTGACACTTTTCTTGGCCTTGGATATCCACTTACCGCTGAGGCATCTCTTCTCGCAGTTTCTGCTGCCATGTGATGTGGACAGCAATGCATGTTTTAGGATCTCCCATCTTGGGGTCTGGGAGGGAGGAAGGTGAACACTGGTTATCTGGGGGACGGGGAGGGCCACAAAGAGAACTTCCACACTGGCTGCAGCTTGTTCTTGGCTAAAATGTTTAAAATGCAGCAAAGCTCACAACTCAAAGATGACTTTCTTCCACAGACCCCATTTACATAGCTTGAACACTATTTCCCAAGAACTGTAGCCCAGGCTGTGTTATGCTAGGAACACATCTGCTTCCTTCCCAAAGCAGCCTGTGTTTACTGGGCCCCAAAGGGAGCTGGGCCCAGCTCCCTGCACTCCAGGTAACCTTCCCTGAGGAGAAGGAGACCCACTGAAGTCCACTCTGACGCTCCAGAGAGACCACATTCCACCCTCTTAGTCACCACGCAATGGATTATGTTCATCAGTTATCATCCCAGGCAGACAAGATGCCATCCCAGGCGATTGGAACAGAGGGAACCAGGACATGGAGGCAGATCCTCCAGGCAGCCAAGCCCCTGCACTCTCAGGAGAGTCCAGACTGTACGGATCTATCCATTCATTTGTTCAGTATCAGACACTGCTGTGAGCCAGCTGGTCCCTGATCCTGGGTAGCTGTGTTTTAGCAGAGGCACAGACCCTAATGTCATTTGTGACATTAGCTAATGTGGACCCAGCATTGCTAGACTGAGGCTGAGCCTTCTCCTATGCTTTCGTCTCACAACACCCCATGAAGAAGTAGGAGAGATTTTCTATCTGTGCTGTGTCGCTGACGAAGCTGAGGTTTAGCAACATTAAGCGATTTTCTGGAGATCACATAGCAGGTAGGTGGCAAAATCTCAGGCAGTCTAATGCCAGGGTTCAGGTCCTCCATTGCTAGGCTATATGGCTGCCTCCCTGGGAAGTGAAGAGGCACGGAAGGTCTTTAAAGCAAAGCATGGACTGCTGAAATTCACATGTGGGAGGGAGTACAGGGCAATGTGCTGCTGGGCCAGGATGCCTCCAAAGGCACCAGAAGGGCCAGTGTGCTGGGACCACAGCTGGCTGCTGATGCCATCCCCTGAGGGAGGTGTTGCCGAGTCCCAGAGAGTCACGAGAGATGCAGCTGGAATGATCAAGGGGTTTTCCCCTGAGGAAGGATTTTAAAAAATAATCTGCAGTTAAAAAGATTAAAGACAGCTTTGGAATATAATTCCAAGTCCATAAAAGTAACCACTGGGTTATGGACCATGTGAACACAGGCTTATTCTTTCAAATTCAGAAGATGAGAAACAGGTGGCCCCTCTTGTTCTAGGACAGAAAGAGGGACTTGTTGCTTCCCACAGCTGGCGGTGTAGCAGAAGTGCTGGGGGCTTTCTGTAGAACAGGAAAAGCAAGCACTTTGTCCTCAGGCCGTTGCTGAGGGAAGCTGTGGGTTCCAAAGGTCTTACAGATAAATGGGGAGCTTTGGTTCAGATGACATTTTATGAGACAAATCCAAGAGGCACTTCTGTGGGAGAGGGGAGGGCCTCCCAGTTTACAGCAGCCTCTGAGGCAGCTTCACAGAGCAGGACTGAAAACCACAGGGAGAATTTGGGTTCCGTGTCTGCACAGAAGCAACATTTCTGAATCTTGTGACGCAATAACATTCCTGGGGCATCAGGCAGCATGAGAACCTTTAGCCGTCATCAAACAGTAAGATAGTGAGTAATAGACATGGGAACGGGAAAGTTAAGAAGGAGCAACGTCCAAGAGGCCGTATCTGCAAAGCCTGGGAGAAAGGCCTGCAAAGATGCTGCCCAGTGCACAGCCAGCCTGTTAGATGGAATTAGCAGGAGACATGATGGTCATGGATTTAAACACACACACATCTGCTTCCTTGGGGTGTTTGCTTGGGGAATTAAAGAAAAAATGCCTGTTATCAATTCAGCCTGAAATTGTGCAATGCTGGTGATTTGTGAGGGTGGGATGTATAAGCCAAGCATATGGTCTGAGATGCACTCATATCCAGTCGTAAATTAGGATATGGCTGGGGGTAAAGTTTTCATCCAATTATAAGATTTGTGATGCTTATTTTTAATGTTTTTGGTTTGGAAGTCAGAAAAGAAGTACAAACCACATTTGGACCAACTTTCACTTTTAGAATGAGATAGTAGCTTTCAAACAATTTTTGCAATTTGCTTCCAAATATTTTTTAAGGAGCAGAATTGTCTTCAAATTAAATCTTATTTGGGATTCCATGATATTGAATAGACAATGCCATAGTCTATCAGCATAAATTTATTTTGTAGGTTCGAATGTATAACATTTCTTTTATATAAAGTTAATCAGGGAGAAAAATCGGTCTGTTTTGATGAGCAGTGATATTTGAAATTAGAACTTAATATCACAGTCTTTATCAGTTCCAGAATCCACTTTGTTCCATATGTTTTTTCCTTGTTACCACAGATTTGAGAAAACAATGGGGTTTACACATAAAAGGGCAGTCAAAGAATATTCTTTAATTAACCACAAGTAGCAGAAGGTATTTTATCCTAAGTTTTCCCTCAGAATAAGTTTCATTGGCACGTAAGTCGGTATACTAGTTGTTTTACATTAGCTAAGTTTTTTAAAATTAAAGTTTAAAAATGGCTACTTTGGTTAGCTGTACTTGCAGTACCCAGTGCTATTTCTTTCTGCTTTATGGTTGCCCTGTCTCATATTACACCTGTTCTTGGGTAGTTCCAGCATCTTCTGGGACAAGCTGGGTGCCATTAGTGATCCAGCATTTCACGGTATTTAATCTGAGTTCTAGGAATTCCTGGCAGTCCAGTGGTTAGGACTCCACGCTTTCGCTGCCAGGGGCCCGGGTTCAATCCCTGGTCAGGGAACTAAGATCCCACAAGCCGTGTGGTGTGGGCAAAAAAATAAAATAATAATAATAATAATCTGAGTTCCCTGTAACCCAGGAATTTGATTTGATTTCATTTAAAAATATATTACCCATTTTCAAAGTGTCATCTTAAAAAACATGTGTGCCTTATCACAATGAAGGCATCTGATGTGCTGAGTTTACTGTCTACCACCCTAACTTCTTTGGAGAGACTTTGCATAAAGCATCTTCTGTTACCTTTGGTCAATGGAAGAATGTACTGAGATTAATCAAGGACTTATCCCCTATGTATCAGAGATTTCTCATTGTCTTTGCAATACCCACTTTATGCTTCTTTCTAAAAATAGGACCCCACAACAAGGTACCCAGCTAGAAGACATTTCCCAGCTTTCTTTGCAATAAGATGAGATGACATGACCTAGTTCTAGTCAATGAGGTATAAACAGTGTCATATTGCACTTCTGGGGTATTCCTTATGGGAGATTCAGCTCTAGGGTATTATCCCTTATTGTCCTTCCACACTTTTCCTTTCCTTTGTCCTGGAATATGAATGTGAAGGCTGGAGCTTCAGCAGCCACCTTGGACCATGAAGTGATCTTGAGGATGGCAGCTTAAGGATGATAATGCAGATTGATAGAAGAAACCTGAAACCGTGATGGTTGTGGAACCATCATGCTAGCTCTGGAATTCCTACCTCTGAACTTCTTTGACTTCTTCTTGTTTAAGCTGTACTTATATATAGTCAAACCAAATTCTGACTGATGCTATCAGAAAGCCCAGGTCTAGAAAGAACTATGAATCTTTAGGTTGGCAGATGTTCCAGTTAACATCACTTTGATTGCATGTAATGGACACTCAAGTAATGGTGGATTAAGTAATATATCTATTTTACATAATGGAAAGTCAGAAGGTAGGTGGTTTCAAAGTTGATTCAACAAGTTGGTGATCTCACAATGGATCCAGGCTCTTGCCCCTCTGCTTTTCCAACCTCTACATTTAGGAAATGTCTCCCTATTTGATCTCAAGATACCTACACACAATCACACTCAAGGAAGACAGCAAAGAGGCTGACCTATCTTTGAGCATCCATATATATATATATAATTTCTTTTTCTTCTTTTTTTTATAATCAAGGAATATGTATTTCCAATATACCCTCAGGTGGACTTCACCTTATTTGCCAGACCTGGACATCTTGCCCACCACTAGACCACTCGCTAACAAAGAAATGGATTACCATGATTGACTTAAAAGCAAATACAAGTTACCCCTTGAGATTGTGCACTTTGCAATGTAAACAAAATTGAGATTCTGTAAACCAGGGGAGAAGTAAATGGCTCCTGGATTGGTAACGTAATAGACTCTCCTAAGAGATATTTTAAATAGCATTAGCAGGTCAGCTAAAGAACAGTGAGCCTAATGGAACCAACAAGTATGCAAGGCCTCCTGGGACTCACCTCTGCCCACAAGGGAGGGGACAGGTGACTCCCAGGCTGGCCCAGTGGAAGCCAGAGAATTCTAGCAGGCTGGACATTCTTGAGAAATAATGTGGGGGTAAGGACCTCCACACCCAAGTTTCCTCCTGTGGGAGCAGGGTGAATCTGCAAGGGACCCGCTGCTCTGCAAAATCCACGTGCACCAGCCTCATTCATCTAGTGTTGTTGGGAAATGAGATTGACTATGTTAACAAAATGTCCGCATAACTTAAAAGACTAAAGTATTAAATGACTTTTCCTAAACTATATATTATTCAGCCTTCCTTGCTAAAATATACGAAAATTTTTAAGCTATTTTTTTGGTAGATCACGGTCATCTTTAAGAACAACAATTTTCCTAACAGCTTTATTAAGATGTAATTTACATGGCATAAAATTCGCCTGTTTAAGCGCACAATTCAATGAGTTTTAGTATAGAGTTGTGTAACCATCACTACTATTTAATTTTGGAACATTTTCATTACCTCCAAAAGAAACCCCATACTTAGCAGTCACTCCCCGTTACCACTCTCTCGTATTCCTCCACGCACCCCGCCTCCCAGCCCCAGCCCTAGGCAACGACTCATCTGCTATTTGTCCCTATGAATTTGCCTACCCTGGACGTTTCGGGTAAAGGGGATCACAGGATACGTGGTGCTTCATTCACTTAGAATGTTTTTGAAGTTCATTCACACTGTAGCATGTATCAGTACTTCATTTTTATTGCCCAATAGCATTCCATGGTATGGATAGACCACATTTTGTTTATCGGTGAATGGACGTTTGGATCGTTTTCACTTTTTGGCTGTTATGCGTAATGTTGTGATGAACATGTGTATTCATGGTTTTGTGTGGACATAAGTTTTCATTTCTCAGAGCATCAATTTTTATAGTGTTTTGCGGAAGAAGATTATGTTAAATAATAATAAATAGGCATAAAGGCTTATAAATGTAAGGTAGAGAATGACTACTCCCCCATATTATATGTGCGGCAATAGTGATACCGTTTAGAGCCACTGAGAAGGGTTCAGAGGGGGCAGAATTCCAGTAAGGGGAAGAGGGGCAGCCAGAAGTGTATGTGCGTGTATATGTGTGCGTGTGTGTGTGTGGATGTGTGACTGTGTATATATACATGCATGTGTGTATCTTGCTTTAAGCTTCGTGTCATTTATTAATCAGTCTTTTCCCATTGACTAACATCATAGTATCAACTCAGTTTAGCAAACAGCCGTTGAGCCCTGCCAGTGTACAAGGCATTGTGTAGCTCTATAGACTGGCCTTGGCTACTAATGCTTTCTCTCATGTCTATCAGCTTCTCACTGTTCTCTGGCAGCTGTCTCCATTTAGTAAATGAATATTTGGTAGTTTGGAGCATGGATGTAGATAGCATAATTTCAGAATGTTTTTTATAAAGTGCTTAATCTTTTTATAAATCAGGGAACATTTTTTTCTTTTTTTGTGTGTAGGTTTGGATATGTGTGTATATAGATGGAGAGTAAAAGTAACTACCTTTTAGCGAGTAATCTTTGTTGCTAGGCAAGGGATTTTTCAACCTAGCTGCACATTAAAATCATATGGAGGAGTTTTGAAAATGCCCTGGCCCCACTCCTAGAGATTACTGGTGTAATTGGTCTGGGGTGAGACAGATGCATTCATTTTATTAAAATATCTCCAGGTAGGCAATCCAAAAATGGGCAGAAGACCTAAACAGACATTGCTCCAAAGGAGATATACAAATTACCAACAAACACATGAAAGGATGCTCAACATCACGAATCATTAGAGAAATGCAAATCAAAACTACAATGAGGTATCACCTCACACCAGTCAGAATGCCCATCATCAAAAAATCTACAAACAACAAATGCTGGAGAGGGTGTGGAGAAAAGGGAACCCTCTTGCACTGTTGGTAGGAATGTAAATTGTTACAGCCACTATGGAGAACAGTATGGAGGTTCCTTAAAAAACTAAAAATAGAACTACATACGACCCAGCAATCCCACTACTGGGCATATACCCTGAGAAAACCATAATTCAAAAAGAGTCATGTACCACAATGTTTATTTCAGCTCTATTCACAATAGCCAGGACATGGAAGCAACCTAAGTGTCCATCGACAGATGAATGGATAAAGAAGATGTGGCACATATATACAATGGAATATTACTCAGCCATAAAAAGAAACAAAATTGAGTTATTTGTAGTGAGGTGGATGGACCTAGAGTCTGTCATACAGAGTGAAGTAAGTCAGAAAGAGCAAAACAAATATCATATGCTAACACATATATATGAAATCTTAAAAAAAAAAAAGGTTCTGTGAGCATAGGGGCAGGGCAAGAATAAAGATGCAGTTGTAGAGAATGGACTTGAGGACACGGGGAGGGGGAACGGTAAGCTGGGACAAAGTGAGAGAGTGGCATGGACATATATACACACTACCAAATGTAAAACAGATAGCTAGTGGGAAGCAGCCGCATAGCACAGGGAGATCAGCTCGGTGCTTTGTGACCACCTAGAGGGGTGGGATAAGGAGGGTGGGAGGGAGATGCAAGAGGGAGGGCATATGGGAATATATGTTTACATATAGCTGATTCATTTTGTTATACAGCAGAAACTAATACAACATTGTAAAGCCATTTTACTCCAATAAAGATGTTATAAAAAATCAATAAGTATAGTAAAGCAAAAAAAAAAAAATCTATCTTAAATTGAAAAAAAAAAAATCTCCAGGTAGGGGCTTCCCTGGTGGCGCAGTGGTTAAGAATCCGCCTGCCAATGCAGGGGACAGGGGTTTGACCCCTGCTCCGGGAAGATCCCACATGCCGCGGAGCACCTAAGCCCGTGTGCCACAACTACCAAGCCTTCACTCTAGAGCCTGCAAGCCACAACTACTAAGCCCGTGCACCACAACTACTGAGCCTGTGCCCTAGAGCCTGCGAGCCACAGCTACTGAAGCCCGCGTGCCTAGAGCCCATGCTCCGCAACAAGAGAAGCCATGACAGTGAGAAGCCCACGCACCACAACGAAGAGTAGCCCCCGCTCGACGCAACTAGAGGAAGCCCACACGCTGCAGCGAAGACCCAATGCAGCCAAAATAAATAAGTAAATAAATTTATAAAAAGTCTCTCCAGGTAATCCTAAACTACATCCTGGCTTAAGAATCACTTATACCAACCAGGCAGTGTCATGGGATGGGTGCTTTTCATGCATTACCTCAAATCTTCATAACCTGCATGGTGATGTCAATATACCCTACTGCAGATTTTAGAAACATTTCTTGAGTACTTACTAGGTGCCAAGTACTCTGAAACATTTTACATGCATCGACTCATTTAATAATGACAATGGCCCTTTGGAGTAGGTACTGTTATCACCTGCACTTTACGGATGAAGAAGCTGAGTCTCATAGCAATTGAGTAACTTGCTCCACACTGTGTAACTAATAAATGAAGAAGGGAGAGGAATTGGGATTCAAATCCACAGTCTTAATCCTCGATCGCTATTGCAGAGGAGGACATGAAATCCTGACCTAGTTTATAAACCAGGTCTTCTGAATTCAAATGATAGCAATACTACTTTAATACTAGACATAATTACTACTAGTCATTGTAATAATACTACTACTACCAATAAATTGGTCATTTCTACATTTTGCTCGTATTTATTGAAAGCTTATATGATACAGATATTGTGCAAAGGACCTTATTTCATTTAATTCTGGTACCAACTTACTGAAGTGGCTCCTATTATCTCTGTTGTTCTTTTCAGGCCGGGTAATTGAAACTTATAAGGGTCAATGATGGTACCTGAGGTTCCTGGTGGAGCTGGGATTCAAATCCAGGTCTGGTTGACTGCTAACTCCCACTATTTCTATGGCACTCTATGCATATAAACATGAATGTACACACACAACAATATTGATATTCTGTTCAGCACTTCCAGTGACTCCTTCCCAGGGGCAGTTGGATTCCAAAACAAATTGTTTGTAAGTCACCAGGGACAGTTCTTCTTATTTGAATAAGTGGTTCTGGATGAATATTGGTCCATGTAGGAAAAAAAAAAAACGATAAAGAGTATATTCAGGAAAAAGTAGAAAAAGTTATAAAGACTTAGTCTAGGCTTCTGGGGTCAAGGATAAGTTTCCCTCATGTGTGTATGAACCATGTCCAAAGCTTGGGTGCAGGAGAACCTCTAGAAGGGTGGAGGGACAGTCGAAGAGGGAGAGGTTGTCCAGCCAAGAGAACAAGGGAAAACTAGAAGAAGATACTCTGTGAGACCACAGATCTGGCACAATCTGCATAACTGATATTTAGTCCTGGTGCAGGGAGGACTGATTGGCAGTTAATATAGAGGAAGCCATGTGACTTCATAGGATGAGGATGCAATTAGTTTCATGTCCTGGAAACAGAGAGACTGGAAGTCTAAAAGAGATGCAAAAATGAGAGCACCAAAGGGAGGGATGGCATTGGTTCATGATCACAGTTCCAAACACAGATAAACGGGAAGTGGGAGTCACACCTTTGCTTTTTCAGGAACAAGAAAAACTGGGGAGAATTGATGAAACTAAAGATTCACAAGCCTTTCTAGGCAATATTCCGGACAAAACATATGCTAAAAAGGCTACAGGGTACATGGCTTGGGTGAGACTGCCAGAATGGAATAGACGTTGAGAAGGTGTGTCACTGACTTCGGAGCCTGCAATAAGACCATAATCTTTCGCTGATGAAAGACGAGTTTGACCTGGTTGAGAAAGGGTATAGTGTACAATTCTGCTGGCCCTCTTCAAGGGGCCCCTGGTGACTCTCAGCCTCCAGTGGGCTACTCGGGACCACGTGGTATCCCTGACGACTTCTAAGTTTGGGTGTATTTGGCAGCAGCGTTGAATTCCATGGACTTCCACCCAGAGGTGATGAATGTATTGAACAAATGTGTTCTATCTCGCGAACAGGTCCGTTCACAGTCTGTCTCGCATCGCCTCTGAAAGCCAGCGTTGTTATTTCTCCCCGGGTGTGTGAGTGTGTGTGTGGGCACACATGTGTGGAGTCGTAGGTGAGAGGTGGAGGTGGGGAAAGGTCAATATTTATGAGTGGGTTTCTAAGATTTTATTATTTTTCTTATTTCATTTCCATGATCAACATATGCCTTCTGGTGTCTAAGACCCCGTGATTTCGCATTTATAAGTGACTCAAAACAAAACCTTATTATAGGAAATTAGATTCTTTTGCTTTAGCTTATTTTTCATCTTTGACTTCATAAAAATGGAAAGAAATTCTATTACCAGAGAGACGGCTTTCACTTAGAATGTTATTAAAACAAATACCCCAAATGCCTGTGATCTAGGCTGGACTCTTTCTGTAAAATTGCAAATATATTCAGCACATTGCCTGAGTTTTCTGCACATCTCTCTCTAGGCCCAGCCCATGTAACATGGCTTTTCTCTCCTCTCCAGGCTGCAGGTCCCTTCTTGATTTCTTCCTTCTTTTAATTCCTTGCTGTCAGTACGAGGTACTTCTCCTCTTTACATATGACTAAACTTCGCCTGGAACCCGCTCAGATTTCACTGGGGGCAATCTCATACCCATAGGCCTTCAGTTCTAATTATTTAAACCACATGACTAATCTATGGAAAATCCCCAGGTTTTAGCCATTTCCAGACATTCTGGCATCTTCACAACAAAGATGTGATTTTTCCAAAAGGCTGAGTTTCTTGTTTGTTGTTGTTCATTCACACCGTTCACTGAGTCTGTCCTGATGAATCCTGTTGCATTTGCCAAAGAGATGACCTGTTTTTCCAGTGTGAGTGGGGATGTTGTTTTTGCCTGAGTGTTGAATGCAAAGCAGTGGCGTTTATTGAACACCCACTGTGCGCCTAATACCACGACTGTCAGCTGCAAGCCAGTTGGAAAGAAAGTGCTGACATTGTCTATGCCCTCAAGGAACTCACCCCCTAATGGGGAAATGGGGTGAAAGACAAACATAGAAGAAAACAATTTAAAAAGGGCAAAGAATCAAATGCCAGTGACTTCAAGTGCCCCAGCTTTGGCTGACTGCCTGTGGTGGGAACCCCCCAGGAGCTGAGCCTGAGCGGGAGGAAAGGGAACAGGATGGAGGGCCATATCTTAGGGACGTGATCTCCAAACTTCAGTTACTTGGGGGCTGGCACAATTTCTGCCATGTCTAGGTCCTTATCATTTTAAAAAATTTTACTCACTTTTTCTAGGTTACATTCATTTATTTTTCAAAAAGGTATTTAAAAATTAGAAGGGAAATTAATGTCAATATTATTACCCTGAATGTAAATAGGTAGTACTAGAGCATATATATGGATACATGTATATCGTTGTATCCATTGTAGAAACACAATGAAAACAAAACAACATTATGGCTTTCAGCTAGCTATTGCTGCCTGAGCTTGTGACTGGTTGTCTTGTTACACAGGGAAGTTAGCAAAAGTGGTGGAAACCTTACACCTCAGCATCGAGCTGAGAAGGCTTCTCTGATGTAAGAAGGGATGGGAAGAGAAGTGAAAGGGAAATGATGTTCCCAATGTTGTCACTGTGCTGTGATTATTTCCCCCTCAGATGTGTATACAACCTAAAGGAACCTGATGTCTGGCCTGGGAGGGACCACACCGCAGAGAGGCCCTGGCTAGGAGAGGCACCCTAGGCAACCGGTCGCAGTTAGGAGGCTGTTGCTGGTGAGGGTTGCTGGATACAGTGGACAAAGTGGTTCAGTTGTGCTTTAGGCAAAACTATTGCCAAGTGGTCAATTCATGGGCGGAGCCAGGCTTCCCGGGTGGGCTGCCGAGCAATTCAAAAGTCACCTGTGCTTTGACGGAACATGCCGACAGCGCCTTCCTCAGGCCCGGATGGGATGTGCACCTGAGGGCAGCACAGAGGCGAATCCAAGCTGGGGGGAGGGATGAAGCAGAGATGACGGGCTGCACAGGTAATGGGAGTGTGCCCCAGCCTGCGGACCACACCGGCTCACAACCTTGCAGTTTCCTCCACTTCTCTGCCCAGCCCCTTGACACCCACCTTTCCTGCTCTGCCTATAATTTGAGCTTCCTCCCTGGCTGCCCCCTATTGGCTATCTCCTGGCTCCTTACTGGGCTGCCCACAAAACCCATGAGACTCTTAAGTTGAAGATGCTCATGCAAAGATGTTAAAGGCAGCAGAACAAAACACGACTGCAACATTGATGGTCAGACTTTGAGAATAACGAGTTGAAAGGGTGGTGCCTTCAGCGGCTGGTCCCACGACTAGACAACAATCTAGGCTTCTTTCTGCCAAAGGGTTCAAACGGGGGCTTGCTCCTCTTGCCGTTCAGAACTGGTGGTGCCGAGGAATTCCACTTTCCCTGCACACTTCCCCCACTGGGCTACCAGAGTTCCCGGTGGCTGTGTCAGTCGGTCCCCATGGCCATAGCTTGTCTATGACCCAAGGGAAGTCTAAGTCCCAGATCCAATTAACAGCAAGATAGACAGAGGGGAGGACACGGGAGCTCAGTGGGTGAGGCTGCACTTTAGCATCCCCGAGCTGGGCTTGCAGCTGTGCGATTTTTGAGCCCTACTCGGTAACAGCGCGGCAGTATCAGCAAGCCAGACTTCAGGGCTGGGTGGAGCCCTCTGTCCAGGCGTGGCCTGAGGGTCTGGGGGCAGAGCGGTTGGTGTCCATTGCCCCGGTGCAGAGGGGCGTGCACTCTCCCAAGCAGGCTCTCCCTTCCTTCTGCCCTCCTGCACCCAGGTCTACTTGTGTGCCCACTTCATAGCTCTGATCACACTGCATCCTCTCGATGGGCTTGAGCCTGTTCCCCTCTCCAGGCCATGGAATCTTAGAAGCTGCGTTCATGTCTTATTTGACTTTGCATCCCCACACCTTCTATGGCATTTAGCAAGGTGCAAACACAGCAGCCAGCATTCTTAGCTGGTAGCATCTGAAACTCCTTTACTTAAGACAGAATATATATAAATGAAATATATGAGTTCAAGTGTTCACAGAGTCTGTGGAAGGACCAGCATAATGATCGGAGACCACACGGTCGGGATCAATGCCCACCCCCTCTCACCAACCCCATGAGGCTGGTCAGTAAAGACCCTGCTTCCGCCACTAGGCACAAATACCTCAGATCCCAGCCTGACGGAGGACAAGGGCTTCTGCCGCTGCTGCCGCTTATCAGCATTATTTCCCCAACCACCACTGGCTGCAAAAGCATTCCTCCCACTTCTGCCCTCTCAGCTTCCCTTTACGTCAACAGCTCTTGTGAATCAAATCTCTGATTTTTGAAATCCAAGGCTGGAAAAGATAAGTATTTCTAGTTTCCACCGTGGGGAGCCAGGGCTCCTAAGGGAGCACATTCTCCAAATATAGGAAGGCTATTTAAATAATGATGGAGGCCATGAAGCCTGATAAATTCCAAACAATAAATATATGTTGAAAGAATAAAACAGAAGCCTTCATTTATTTTTTCACAATTCTTGAAAATGGACCCCAACTATTGTTTTACATTCATGGCCATCTGGCAGGAGAATCTGCGTATAGGGGGATTCCTGCAGCTGCTGGAGTGGCTGAAATTTCGAAAGCATCTGCTGCGTATCTGAGGGTAGGGTGCCCAGAAGGACCATTCAGTTTTCACAGTGGTAATCAACAGATACGCTCCAACTATGTGCCGGGTTGAGCTTTGGACAGATTCCCACCAGCCTACTTAAACTTTGAGCCGCACACTGACAATTTTCCACACCATGAACGAAAAAATGTGGAAACCCGATAGAAATTACAAGGGGTTTTCCTCTGCACTGCATGGTGATGTGGGAGCTTGTCCCCCGGTTATATGGCAAGTCAACTGGAAACTTACTCCAGGCTGACCTGTCTCAGGAAATGTTCTCATTTACATCAGTTCTGCAAAAAGGCAGAAGCCGTCTCCTTCTTTGTGGCCATGTTGGAGTGCTTGTATCACATCCATACAGAATTAAGTCTTTTTAAGGCATCGGTTCTGTTAGAGGTGGTTTTGCCTCTATCCGCTTACCCAGTGTTACTGAAGCTAGATGCTAGAACATCAAACAAAACGGTCGGCTCTGATACCCCAAGCCCAGAAACATGTGTGTAACTACGCCTGCGGGGCTCTGTAACTCTGAGGCTTACGACAATGACAAAAGAATTTGTTGAGAGTGACTGAAACCAAATTCCAAAATGAGAATGACTGTTTTGTCAGTCACATAGTGTGGGGCGGGGACGGGAGAGGTACAAATAACCCAGTTTCTTCCCCCAGTTTACAGTTTTCCTCCTCTACTCCCCCAACCCCGTATCAAAATGTAACATCCCACCACTAGGACAAAATAAAAAAAAAAATTGCCAGGAACCTCAGAAACCATGAAACACAATAATGAATGAACTCAGCTACACAAATTGTGAAACTGGCTTTTTGGTTAGCTTTTTTTCAGGGACATAGTACATTTCTCAAATTTTCCATCATGGTGGCAACAAAAAGCAGGATAAACTATTTTCCACACATCATGGGAAGACTCCTCCACTGCTGTCTCAGCTTGTGCCTCTCCTGTCGCAAATCCTTCATCTCTGATGTGGGGAAGGGAGGTTGAGTACGCCTCTAATTTACTACGGTAACTTACACCTATGTAATTAAAAAAACAAAACACTCTAGTACAAACCTGTGGACACCATACTGCTAAGTTAAGAAAAATGTAGTGTACCCAAGCAAGCTATCTAACAGCCCTACATCTGCCTTTCTTGCTCCTGTTTCTGCTCTGCTCTGCTCTGTTATTCTTGTTTGAATACCCGAGCTCTTACCTGGTTCTTTGTGCTTCAGCTCCTACCTTGAAAGGCAATTCCTGTCTCGTGTTGCTGTCTCATTCCCCTCTGTCTGGCTTGTATCCTGTCTGGTGTTCAAGTTTCCCAAGACCTGGGAATGTATCTTGTTTTTAGCGGGTATGGAATGTGCGTCTTGTACCTGGTATGACTGCTTTGGTAAGACCCCTCTACCTGCTCCAGGCCACGTGCCAGCCCACATGTCTGCAGTCACAGCTGCCAGACCCCCTCAGCTATGGAATATCTGTCTGGTATCTAGCCCTTGCCCTGGCAAATCCCACCCAGTCAATTTCTGACTAGCTGGTTCTAATAGTAGATTAATGTATGTGATGGAGAAAACTGGGGGTGTCATCTCAGAATGTAGGTTGATACCAAATCAAGGAGGATTTTGAATGTTTATAGAAGAGTTTAAGTTTATTGTGGAGATAACAGAGAGTGACTGTTTTCTGAGCAAGGTTAGGATAGGGTCCTAGCTGTACTTCAGGAAGTGATGGCAGACCTATTTCTAGGAGAGATAGGATGGGAAATTGTGGTAACTATACCGATGGAACGTACTAAAGGCCTAAACCAGGTGGGGCTGCAGAGTGGAGGTGGAAGAAGGTGAGAGAAGAGTGATAAAAGGAATTTTCACATATTGAGATATAGCAAAGTCATTCTGGCTTATACATGAGTTAACTTGAATTTGATGCTAACTAAAACAGCCTGTTTGTGGCCTATCACACATACGTTGTACATCTGCTTTAATTATTAAAAAAAAGGCACACTGGCCAGAAATAATGTCCATGTTAAAAATAAAGATGAAATACCCCTCTTTCTGGGAAACCAGTGCTGGGACTCCTTTGATGATAAGACTCCCTTCCCAGGTGCCAAGGCCATACTGTACATGCTGGACGTGTACGTTCTTGTCTGTTTTTTCAAAACCTTGAAGAAATGGATCCCTGACTTGTTTAGTATTCTTTGTTCTTGACAAGATATAAAACTGTGCTGAAAACCCTGCTTCTCCGGAGGTATTTCTCACAGTCATCTGGGAAACAGGCTTCTGGGCTAGTCTTCAGTTTGGCTCAACTAAAACTCTTCTGTTCTTATTATTGATTGTTCATTGATTATTTTCATCAATAAGAGCAGGGCATGATGTTGAGTTTCCACCTGAGTGACTGGGGGGGGCTCACTCATGGGATATGCTGGCTGGGCAGGTAGGGTAGGGAGAGAGGATGTGTGTGCTTTTAGGTTTTTACATGGAAACTTCGAGTAGAGAGGGGACATCTGTGAGGAGTGATTCAAAGTCGCTGAGATGAAGCTGTGCATCCCGGGAGGAGGAGTCTTTGTCAGTGTGGAGGCTTGTTGGTGGGGACATGACACAGCTCAGGTGCTCAGGGCCGAAAGATCTTTGTGCTCCGTGTAGACCTGAACTTGAGCTCCAGGACAGCCTTGGGGGCTCTGGAGCCCGACACAGATGACACTCACTGTAAAAGGAGTACAGGCTTTCCAGCAGAAGAACTAAGTTCAAACCTAGCTCACCTGCTTATGAGCTGCGTGACTCAGGGCAGGTTACTTAACACCTGTGAGCCTGCGTCTCCTCATGTGTAAAATGAGATTAATGAGAATACTCTGTAGCAGGATTGTGAGGTTTATTGATGCTTATTTCAGTGCTTCCATGTTTCCTTCCACAAAGTAGGAGTGTAGTAAATTGTAGCTATTATTATTACCAGACTTGGGTGTTCACAAATGATTATGATATTTTGGGAAGTCATTAGATGAGTCCCTCTTGTGTTTTTACATTGCCTTCTCGTTCACTTACCTTTATTTTATTTAAATTTATTTACTTATTTAGCATTTTTTTTTTCTTTTTTTTGTGGTACGCGGGCCTCTCACTGTTGTGGCCTTTCCTGTTGCGGAGCACAGGCTCCGGACGCACAGGTTCAGTGGCCATGGCTCACGGGCCCAGCCGCTCTGCGGCATGCGGGATTTTCCCGGACCGGGGCACGAACCCGTGTCCCCTGCATCGGCAGGCAGACTCTCAACCACTGTGCCACCAGGGAAGCCCTTATTTAGCATTTTTAATTGAAGTATAGTTGATGTATAATATTATATAAATTACAGGTATACAGTATAGTGATTCACAATTTTCAATTTATGGTTATTATAAAATATTTGCTAAATTCCCTGTGTTGTACAATATATCCTTGTAGCTTATTTATACCTAATAGTTTGTACCTCTTAATCCCCTACCTCTGTATTGCACCTCCCCCCAACAACTGGGACTTAATTAGACTTAAAAGCTTTTGCTTAGCAAAGGAAACTATTGACAAAACAAAAAGATGACCTACAGAATAGGAGAAAATATTTGCAAATAATATGATAAGGGGTTAATACTCAAAATATATAAACAGCTCATACAACTCAATATCGAAAAACAACTTGATTAAAAAAATGGGCAGAGGGGGGCTTCCCTGGTGGCACAGTGGTTGAGAGTCCACCTGCCGATGCAAGGGACACGGGTTCGTGCCCCGGTCCGGGAAGATCCCACGTGCCGCAGAGCGGCTGGGCCCGTGAGCCATGGCCGCTGAGCCTGCGTGTCTGGAGCCTGTGCTCCGTACCGGGAGAGGCCACAACAGTGAGAGGACCGCGTACTAAAAAAAAAAAAAAAAAAAGTGGGCAGAGGAACTGAATAGACATTTTTCCAAAGAGGAAATGCAGATGGCCAACAGGCACATGAAAATATGCTCAACATGGCTAATCATTAGGGAAATGCAAATCAAAACCACAATGAGATATCACCTCACACCTGCAAGAATGGCTATCATCAAAAAGAACACAAATAATAAATATTGCTGGGGAAGTGGAGAAAAGGGAACCCTCCTACTCTGTTGGTAGGAATGTAAATTGGTGTAGCCACTGTGAAAAACAGTATGGTTGTTTCTCAAAAAACTAAAAATAGAACTACCATATGACCCAGCAGTTCTAATCCTGGTCTATATCTGAAAAAAAACAAAAACACTACAGTAATTCAAAAAGATACATGCACCCCAATGTTCATAGCAGCATTATTTACAATAGCCAAGATATGGAAGCAAACGAAGTGTCCACCAACAGATGAATGAATAAAGAAGATGTGGTACTATACACCTGAAACTAACACAACATTGTAAATGAATTATAGTCCAATAAAAATTTTTTTAAAAGATGTGGTAATTTTCTAATTAAAAATTAAATTCAATTTAAAATTTTTAAATAAAAATTGTGTATTTTTAATGTGTACACCATGGTATTTATATATATACACATACACATAGTGAAATGATTATTATAGTTAAGCTAATTAACATAGCCATCTCTCACATAAGTATCTTTTTATTTTTAGTGAGAACACCTGAAATGTACTCTCTAAGCAAATTTCTAGTGTGTAATACGGTATTGTTAACTATAGTCATCATGCTGTAGATTAGATCTCTAGAGAGTATTCATTCTACATAACTGCAGCTTTGTACCTTTGACCAATGTCTCCTCCTTTCCCCCAAACAGAGAGCTTAAGCTGCAGAGGCTTCTTTATTGTACTTTGGTTCTGCCCTTATTTTTTAAAGATTCTGATTTATACGTGATGTATCAGAAAAAGAAACATTTCAACAAAGTGTCTTGTTGGAAACTAACAGGCCCAGCCATCATCTGATGACTTTATTTCTTATCCCATTCATAATTAAAAGTTGCTAACTTGAAATTTTATATGTTTGTTTTAGATTCAAAGTCTTTGGTAAAAGTTGCATGTTAAGGAGGACTGAAATAATCCTAAAAGAGCTATTTTGGAGTAGCTGTAGAGAAATGCATTTGAACTAATGTGATATAAAACTACAGTAAAATGGAAATTTCACGTACTTGCCAAAATTCTCAGTTCATAAAATTACCTTCATTTCTTTGCCATCAGATGCTTATATTAATAATAATAAAATAAGTTACTGACATTTTCCATAAAATAAGGCAAAACAAAACAGAAAAAACTCTACTCTCTGTTTCTGTGAATTCAACTTTTTTAGATTCCACATTTAAGTGAGGTCACGCAGTCTTTTTCTTTCTCCACTGCATTTTTGAGTTCATGTGTTCCGGTAAGGCTCTTGTGACCAGGCACGGTAGGACATATTAACATGTTTTATGGACGAGGATCCGGAGGCCAGAGTGGGTGACGCGTGTAGTGACACCATGGGCTCAGGCCTGCCCTTCACACCCACAAAGCTGACCAGAAATCTACAGCTGCAGGAGGAATATGCTGAATTTCATCAGATTCTTAGAACTGCCCTCTTTCTACTTTGAACTGGAAAATATCCCTGGGAACACAAATTAATTATGCCTTAAGTAACCACCTGGGTGTGATTGCTTACTCGCTGTCCCCTTCTGAGAAAAACAAGTGCCCAACCCTGTCCCCCAGCTCTTCATCTTTCTGTGCAATTGATTTGTGCTAATCCTGGAACGAATTTGCACATTGGAAGCCTTGTCCTTCGGAGTCCAGGATTCCACCTCCTACCCTGTCACCATCTGGCCAGACTGTGTGGAAATGGGGGCTGGGGGAGCAGGGAGCAGCAGTCAGCGGGCCTTTTGCAGGAGCGATCGTGCTGGGCCTTAACTTGCAGAGGACCAGGGCGTCCCTGCCATGTGCACAAGCACACAGGTCAGTGGGGCAGGTCAAAGGAGAGGGTGCAGGAACCCCTAAACAAAGACCTGTCCCTCATGGCCGTCCATTGTCCCCAGTGGAAGCCATCCATCATGTGGCTTCCCTCAGCAGCTGGATGCGCCAGCTGCCTCCTGAGGGATCTTTTCTTTCTCTTGCCTGCCCCAGGAGCACTTGATGGCTGTCTTTTCAAAGCTATTTCCTCTTAAGACCCTTATGCACAACCTTTTGAATGCTGTGAGGCCAGCCCCATTTTGGACTCTTTTGAAGTTTTTGCATTGTGTTGGGTGGGGGGAATACAAACCAGGGATCATCTTGTCTGATCCCTCAGAAGTTGTCCACAACAAAATGGGGGAGCCTTGAAGCTGGGTTTTTAGTGCAAAGACAGGCGATGCTTTGGAATTTCCCCTTGTCATGATTAAGTAGGAAGAGAAAGCAGCATGCATCAGGCTGCCTGTTGCTTGCGTGAATCAAGTGGTCCTGCCTTTTTTCCATGACTGATGTGTTAATATGAGCACTGGACTCCCATCTGAATCTGAAGGCAGATTGTTATTGCATGTATGCATCATCCAGCCCTTGTTAAAATGTTATTGCAGAACTTTTCCCAGAGCCATGAGCGAAATCTGGTTATGATTCCGTCATGATGGAAACTCGCTGCATGTATGTTGCAAGGTAACAGATTAGATTTAGTGACTCAAATGGGCAGTTAACTTAGATTTAATGGGACTCTAATTGTACAGCGAATTTGAAATGCCCTTTTGATTACTGCATCAAGTTATATTGAAGTACATACTTGACATTATGTCTTGACATTTTAAAACAATCACATCAAATCTAATGAGAGGGAACCCAGTAAGAAAACTCAGTTACCTTTCAAGGGTGCCAGGTTTTCCATTTCAGCTCTGTGGTTTTCACTGACTTTGGCATTTTTCTCCCAGTTGTGACAGAAAGATAATAAATTTCGTTGGCATAATTACTCTCATCATAGTGTTTTTCTAGTAAGCACCCAAAATTATCCAGCCTACATTTCTCTTCTTCAGGCTGCTTCTGACACCCTACATTTGTTTTTCTCTCATTCCCCCAAGGCTGGTGAAGATATAAGAAAAATATACCACAGTTCCCTGGGATAAATTTGTCCTTAAGTTTAATTCACCAGTGTGAGTGCCTGCAATATGCCAGGCTTTAGGCTAGGTGTTGCGATATAAAAATGAATTTAAACGTTATCTTTGTTGTCAGTAAACTTTTCTCTTTTTGTCCCCATTCTCCTCCTCTTCTTTTGTCAGGATAGTGGTCTTTGTTTTGTCCTCCTTAACATCTATTGAAAATGTAGCCTATAGGAGCCTCTGTGTTAATTTCTTATCTCATGTCTCATCTCAGTTACATCTCCTAACAACGCTGTGATTAGGTGCCATTATTCCCTTCTGCAGATGAAGAAATAAAGACTTAAGTTAAATACCTAGCAGAGGAACTGAGTTCAAGGTGAGGTCTGTTGGACTGCAGCTTCCACCCTCAGAACCACAAATGTATAAGACTTCTCAGGTGATTCTGTTATTCTCAACATTTGTAACAACTTTTCAGGACCTACTGAATAGGGTAAGCTCTTAAGGTGCTTCGTAATGGAGTCTCAGTTACCCTTCCAAGCTCCAGCTTCGATTCTGTGCACTGAGTTAACCTAGTAGGTGGAACTACTCAACTTTCCCTTTCATCCACTCTCTAAGCCATTGTGCCCATGGCTCCCTTTATCAGCAATGCCAGCAATGCCTTTTACTTCCCTTCTCCATCTGTCAAAACCCTCCCTACTCTTCAAGGTGGCTCCAAAGCCCCATCTCCCTGAAGCTGCCTCTGATCCTCTAAGAATAAATCATACTTCCTCCATCATTGCAAATCTTGGTAGAACTTCTCTTGCTGTTCGTAGCCCATTCTGCCTTGTTAACTGTTAACTTTTCACCCCCAATATCCTCAACCACTCTGCATGTTCCTTAAATGGACCTTCCCCATCTTGCTAGCTCCATGATACCTAGTACAATGTCTTATGAGCTCTAAGAAAATACTTGCTGAATTGAATATTTGTTTAGCTGCAGGAGATGCATGGTGCAATTTCAGATGCTATATATTGGGGGGAAATGTGTTCAATCATTCCAAGCTATAGTTTCTGAAATTCTCCACTCAAGGGTTTTTAACAGAGTAGAGTCATTCAGGGAGGACTCAGAATGCTTTTTAAGAAATTAGATAACTAACTACTAAAATTCTAAAGAATCATAGGAAAGATAAAGCTATTGTTTTATTCAACCCTGAGGCTACTCATGGAAAGAAAAAGTTTAATTTTTTTCAGTATATTTAAACTAAGAACAAAACAAAACAGAACAGTTTACTCATTTCTCTTACCCCTATTTATGCTTCTGGCAAGAACCAACCTGTTCTCTGTAGCTATGAGCTATGAGCTTAGTTTTTGTTTTGTTTTGTTCTGGTTTTTTTACATTCCATATGTAAAAGAGATCATATGGTATTTGTATTTTTATGTTTGACTCATTGCACTTAACAAAATGCCCTCAAGGTCCATCTTTGTTGTCACTCACAAATGGCAAGATTTCTTTTTTATGTCTGAATAATGTTCCAATGAATATATATACCATATGTATACCACATCTTCTTTATCCATCCATCCATTGATGAACACTTAGATTACTTCCATAGCTTGGTTATTGTAAATAGTGCTGCAGTG
Organism: Globicephala melas; assembly: GCF_963455315.2. Taxonomy (NCBI): domain Eukaryota; kingdom Metazoa; phylum Chordata; class Mammalia; order Artiodactyla; family Delphinidae; genus Globicephala; species Globicephala melas. The sequence continues at coordinate 96,769,238 of NC_083320.1, forward strand.
AATATGGGGGTGCATGTATGTCTTCAAATTAGCATTTTTGTTTTCTTTGGACAAATAGCCAGAAGTGGAATTGCTAGATCGTATGGTCATTCTATTTTTTAATTTTTTGAGGAAACTCCATACAGTAAGCCCCTACATACGAACCTTCAAGTTGTGAACTTTCAAAGATGCGAACTTGCATTCTCGTGTCCAATCATGTAAGTTAGTTCATGTGACTGGCGTACATTGTCACGTGCAGCTTGCCCTCTGTGTCCTATGGCTGACACCCCTTCAGCTCTGCCATCTCCCACCTCCTCTCCCTCCTCCTGTCAGTAACTCTTCTTACCTGTTCACTTGATGCCAGCTCCTGTATGCCAGCTGCTGTACTGTACTACTGTACTTTTTAAGGTACTGTACTGTAAGGTTAAAAATGTTTTCTTTATTTATTTTTAATTTTTTGTGGTACGTGGGCCTCTCACTGTTGTGGCCTCTCCCGTTGCGGAGCACAGGCTCCGGACGCGCAGGCTCAGCGGCCATGGCTCACGGGCCTAGCCGCTCCGCGGCATGTGGGATCTTCCCGGACTGGAGCACGAACCCGTGCCCCCTGCATCGGCAGGCGGACTCACAACCACTGCACCACCAGGGAAGCCCCTGTTTGTTTGTTTTTTATGTATTATTTGTGTGAAAAATATTATAAACCTATTACAGTACAGTACTATATAGCCAATTGTGTTAGTTGGGTACCTAGACTAACTTTGTGGGACTTACGAACAAATTGGACTTATGAACGTGCTCTCGAAATGGAACTCGTTTGTATGTAGTGGATATGCTGTACTGTTTTCCATAGTGGCTGCACCAATTTACATTTCCACCAACAGTGCACAAGTGTTCCCTTTTCTCCACATCCTTACCGACACTTTTTATTTCTTGTCTTTTTGATAACAGCCATCTTACAGGTATGAGGTGATATCTCATTGTGGTTTTAATTTTCATTTCCCTCATGATTAATGATGTAGAGCATCTTTTCATGTACCTGTTGGCAATATGTATGTCTTCTTTAGAAAAATGTCTATTCAGATCTTCTGTCCATTTTTTAAATCGGATTGTTTGTTTTTTGGTATTGAGTTGTATGAGTTCTTTATTATTCTTATCAGATATATGATGTACAAATATTTTTCCCATTCAGTAAGTTACATTTCATTTTGTTGATGATTTTCTTTGCTGCGTAGAAGCCTTTAGTTTGATGTTTGTTTATCTTTCCTTCTGTTGCTTTTACTTTTGGTGTCAGACTCAAAAAATCATCACCAAGACCTATGTCACGGAGCTTACCACCTATGTTTTCTTCTAAGGGTTTTATGGTTTCAGGTCTTTGATCCACTTTGAGTGATTTTTTTGTATGCTGTAAGATAGAGGTACAGTTTCATTATTTTGCATGTGGCTGTCCAATTTTCCCAACACCATTTATTGAAGAGTCTGTCCTTTCCCCATTGCATGTTCTTATTATGTATATATTCAATTAACTTACATATATTTGGGGGCTTAATTCTGGGTTCTTTATTCTGTTCCACTGATCTATGTGTCTGTTTTTTATGCCAATGCCATACTACTTTAATCACTTAGCTTTGTAATATAGTTTGAAATCAGGGAGAGTAATGCCTCTAGTTTTGTTCTTTCTTAAGATTGCTTTGGATATTCGGGGTCTTTTATGTTTTTTTGCAAATTTTAGGATTGTTTGTTCTATTTCTGTGAAAAATGCCATTGAAATTTTGATAGGTATTGCGTTGAATCTGTAGATTGCTTTGGGTCATATGGTCATTTTAACAGATTAATTCTTCCAATCCATGAGCACAAAATATCTTTTGTTTTACTTGTGTCTTCTTCAATTCCTTTCATTAATATCTGATAGTTTTCATTACGTAGGTCTTTCATCTCCTTGGTTAAATTTATTCCTAGGTATTTTATTCTTTTCAGTGCAAGTTTAAATGGTATCATTTTCTTAATTTCTCTTTCTGATAATTCATTATTAGTGTATAGAAATTCAACAGATATTTATGTATTGACTCTGTATTCCATAACTCTACTGAGTTTGTCTATTAATTATAATAATTTTTTAATGGAATCTTCAGGGTTTTCCATATATAATATGTCATCTGCAAATAGTGACAGTTTTGTTTCTTTCCTTCCAATTTCAATGTCTTTTATTTCTTTTTCTTGCCTAATTGCTCTGTCTAGGACTTCCAATACTATGTTGAATAACAGTGGCAAGAGTGGGCATCCTTGTCTTTTTCCTAATCTTAGAGGAAAAGCTTTCAGCTTTTCACCATTGAGTATGATGTTAACTGTGGACTTATCATATATGGCCTTTATTATTTTGAGGTACATTCCCTCTATACCCATTTTTTTGAGAGTTTTTTTTTTTATCATAAATGGATGTTGAATTTTGTCAAATGCTTTTTTTTTGCATCTATTGAGATGATCATATAATTTTTATCATTAATTTTGTTAATGTGATATATCACCTTGACTGATTTGCAGACTTGCAACCTTACATTCCTGGAATAAATCCCACTTGATTGTGGTATATTATCCTTTTAATGTATTTGTGAATTCAATTTGCTAATAGTTTATTGAGAATTTTTGCATCTGTGTTGATTAGGGTTATTGGTCTGTAATTTTCTTTCCTTGTGATATCCTTGTCTGGTTTTGGTATCAGGGTAATGTTGGCCACATTAAAATGAAGGAAGAATTCCCTCCTCTTCTATTGTTTGGAAGAGTTTGAGAAGGATTGGTATTAATTCTTCTTTGAATGTCTGGTAGAATTTACCAGTAAAGCTGTCTGATCCTGGACTTTTGTTTTTTGAGAGGTTTTTGTTTACTAATTCAATCTCCTTACTACTAATTGGTCCATTTATACCATCTATTTCATCTTGGCGCAGTCTCAGTAAATTGTACGTTTCTAAGGACTTGTCCATTTCTTATAGGTTGTCCAATTTTTTAGTGTATAATTGTTTTTAATGGTCTCTTTTGTATTTCTGTGGTATCAGTTGTAATAGCTCCTCTTTCATTTGTGATTTTATTTATTTGAGCCTTCTCTCTTTTTGTCTAGGTGAGTACAGCTAAAATTTGTTAATTTTATTTATCTTTTCGAAGAATCAGCTCTTACCTCCATTGATCTTTTTATTGTCTTCTTAGTCTCTATTTTATTTATTTCTGTCCTAATCTTTGTTATTTCCTTCCATCTACTAACTTTGGGCTTTGTTCTTCTTTTTCTAGTTCCTTGAGGTGTAAAGTTAGGTCATTTATTTTAAACTTTCTTGTTTCTTGAGGTAGGCATTTATCACTATGAACTTCCATCTTAGAACTACTTTTGCTACATCCCATAAACTGTGGTATGTTACATTTCCATTTTCATTTGTCTCAAATTTTTATTTCTCTGTCGATTTCTTCTTTGACCTATTGGTTGTTCAGTAGCATGTTGTTTAATCTTTCATATTTGTGAATTTTTCAGTTTTTTTGTGTAATTAATTTCTAGTTTCATACCATTGTGTTTGGAAAAGATGCTTGATATGATTTCAACTCTTTAAATTTATTAAGACTCATTTTCTGGCTTAATAACATATGGTCTAGGTTGGAAAATGTTCCATGTGTAATAAAAGACAAAGACCCTTCTTTGTCTCTTATTACAGTCTTTGTTTTGAAGTGTATTATGTCTAATATAAGTACAGCTACTCCAACTTCTTTTGGTTTACAATTGCATGGAATATCCCTTTTCATCCATTTGCTTTCAGTTTGTGTATGTCCGTCTATCTAAAGTGAGTCTCTTGTAGGCCTCATATAGTTGGGTCTTGTTATTTTTTTACTTATGCAGCCACTCTCTGTTTTTTGATTGGAGAATTTAGTCCATTTACATTTAAAATAATTCTTGATAGGTATATGATTATTGCCATTTTGTTAATTGTTTTCTGGATGTTTTTGTAGTACCTCTTTGTTCCTCTCTTCTTCTTTTGCTCTTTTCCTCTGTGGTTTGAAGACTTTCTTTAGTGGTATGGTTATATTCCTTTCTCTTTATATTTTGTGTATTTACTAAAGGTTTTTGCTTTGTGGTTACCAAGGAGCTTACATACAACAACTTATGTTTATAATGGTCTATTTCAACTTAAGTTTTATCCCATTGTAAAGCTCAACATTATCACTTTCCACCCCACCTTTTATGTTTTTGATGCCACATTTTACATCTTTTTTTCTTGTGTATCTCTTAACTAATTATTGTAATGAAGTTATTTTTACTACTTTTGTCTTTTAACCTTCTTACTAGCTTTATAAATGACTGATTCAATACATTTACTATATTTTTAGTTTTCCAGTGAGATTTGTTCTTTCATATGTATTCTTGTTACTAGTTAGCACCCTTTCTTTTTATCTTAAAGAAATCCCTTTAAGGTTTCTTGTAAGGACGATTTAGGGGTGAAGAACTCCTTTAGCTTTTGCTTGTCTGGAAAACTCTTTATCTCTCCTTCACTTTTGAGTAATAGCTTTGCCAGGTAGAGTATTCTTGGTTGGAAGTTTCTTTCTTTAAGCACTTTGAACATTCTGTATTGCTCCTTTTTGTCCAGCAAAGTTTCTGGTGAAAAATCTGCTGCTAGTCTTATGGGGATTCCCTTGTACATAAAAAGTGGTTTTTAGCTTGCTTCTTTTAATAATCTCTCCTTGTCTTTAACTTTTGACATTTTAATGGTAATGTGTCCTGGTGTAGGTCTCTTTGGGGTCCTCTTATTTGGAACTCTCTGGGCTTCCTGGATCTGGATGTCTGTTTCCTTCTTCAGGTTAGAGAATTTTTCAGCCATTATTTCTTCAAATAAGATTTCTGTCCCCTTCCCTCTCTCTTCTCCTTCTGGGTGCCCTATGATGTGAATGTTAGTCCATTTCATGTTGTCCCATAAGTTCTTTAAGCTATCTTCACTTTTCTTTATTCTTTTTTTTTTCTGCTCTGAAAGGAAGGTTTTAAACAAACAAAATGAAGGGGAGCAGAATATGCCATCCCCAACTATGTCACTTTGGCATATTGACTTTTTTGAATTAAAGTTACTTAAGACACAGTCAGTGCAAGAAGGACACTCTGACCTCATTTGTCCTGAAAGCAGGAAATACATCTTCTATATGAAATGTACCCTCCCTACATCAGGAAGGTAGAAGGCATCCTTATCACCAGAGATAGGGAATTTATGGCCAAGAAGGCTATATAAACAAACCTTGTTACTTCTTCACTGATTTGCTATCCCAAGCCCAAACCCCTTTGTCTTGTCAATTCTTCACAAATTTATTATTTTCTTGTCTAAAAGGTAGAAATACTACCTGCTTTGGTCACTTCTTTGAGTCTCATATTTTTACAGACTCCCGTATGTACAAAATTAAATATGTTTGATTCTCCTGTTCATCTTTCTTATGTCATATTAATTATTAGACCAACCAAAGAACCTAGAATGGAGGAAGGAAAATATTTTCCTCCCCTACAAAAATAACATAAACGTGAAAGAAACAACTAAGCATAGTTAGCTATAAGGCCCTTACCACAGCTGACCTTTGAATGTAAAATCATGGAAAGGTACCAGTGTGGATGTAAATTCAATTATGCTGTTTGTAGGACTAGGCTGTGTATGTATTCTGCACCCAGTTCCAGTGTGGGGGAGGGTGGTTGTTTCTTCACACCAAGAAATTCTTGGGCACCACCTTGGTGCCCTATAACACTACTCAATTCTGACGCTATCTACATGGAGATAGCATTAGATCCCACAGGTTAAGGGTTCAGTCCTACAAGGCGGTGCCCCTTCCTTCAGATGCCAGTTGTAAGTCCAGGTTGTCACCTGTGCTTCTGACTGACTGGCTACAGATGGGAGGTTCCAATGACTCCCTTTCCTTGGGTTTGATTAATTTGCTAAAGCAGCTCACAGAACTCAGAAAAATCTTTTATTACTAGATTACTGCTTTGTTGTTATAAAAGGATATAACTCAGAAAGAGCCAGATGGAAGAAATGCATAGGGCAAGGTATGAGGAAAGGGCACCGAGCTTCCATGCCCTCTCTGAATACACCATTCTCCCCAAATCTCCAAGTGTTCATCAACCCAGAAGTTCTCCAAGCCCCCATCCCTTGGATTCTTATGGAGGCCTTATTACACAGGCATACTTGATTAAATTATCAGCTACTGGTGATTGATTCAATCTCCAGCCCCTGTCCCCTCCCAAGGGGTCAGTAGAGGTGGAACTGGAAGTTCTAACCCTCTAATAACATGGTTGGTTCCTCTGGAAACCTACCCTTATCCTTAGGTGCCTTCCAAAAGTCACCTATTAATGTAACGATGCACCTTTATTGTCCTTATCACTCAGCAAATGCCAAGAGCTTTAGGAGTTCTGTGCTAGGAATGTGGAGGAAGACCAAATATGTATTTCATATGATTAATTACAATATCACCAGTCTTGACTTTAGGGTGAGGTAGCCCCTCTTCTGTGTCATATGCCCTTATGCTCATGTCTCTTGATGCATTTACCGTGTATAAGTTCTTTGTCTCCCCTATTAAATGGTGAGTTTGCTGAGTGGTTGCTCAGTGGTACATGCTTAAAGAAATAGTTGTTTGAATTGAAGCAAGATTTGAGTCCATTTCAGTAAATAAAATTACTTACCTGTAAGGTGGGACCATACAGTGTTGACCACACTCTTTCTTATGTAAATAGCTCTTAGGCTTTTATGTAGACCATCTTAATGTTTGGAAAGTGATGATAATAACTAGCAATGATTGTATGTGTAGAGCACACAAGATTCTATTTTAAGAGCTTCTATTCTGTTCTAAGCTTCTATTGTTATCCTCTCTTACATATGAAGAAACTGAGGCATCGAGTTTAAGTAACTTGCTTATGGTTACATATCCAGTAAGGGGTGGACTTCTACCAGAGCCTGATCATCACAGTAATGCCCAACATAGTAACCTTATGTTTATGATTTAATTCTTTGCAAGTGCTTTCGCACATTCTCTTGTATTATTCTTATTTACTTAGCAGCTTTAACAACTGCACTTTTTCCTGGAGAAACAAAAATAAAGAAGTGGTCAGCTGACCTCAAAGACTTTAGTATCTAGTAGGAATGACTTCAGAGTGCTGGCAACCTGGCTTCTTGTTCCGACATAGTTATTAAATATTGTGACGTTAGGCAAGCCATTTCATCTCTCTGATATCAACTGGATGGTAGATTGGGATTAAGTAATCATCAGAAGTTCTAAGACACTTTTCATCAATAGAATATAGTGAATGTGCAGTGTGTTCCATATCTTACAAGGTAGTTGTGACAGAACCAGGCTAAATCCCTGGAGTTAATCAGCTAGTTGTTTAGAAAGGGGCACTCTCTTATAGCTGACACTAAGCCCCTTTAGTTTTAGATGGAATATGAGGAGGAGATTTACTTGTGTCTTTTGACTCAAAACTTAATAAAATTTACATCTAAAATGGATGTCTTGGGAGTTCCCTGGTGGCGCAGTGGTTAAGCCTCCACGCTCCCAATACAGGGGGCCTGAGTTCGATCCCTGGTCAGGGAGGTAGATCCCAATGCATGCCACAACTAAGGAGTCAGTGAACCACAACTAAGGAAGCCGGCAGCCTCAACTAAGACCCAGTGCAACTGAATAAATAAATAAAAATAAAAAAAAATAAAATGGATGTCTTATTCCCTTGGTTATAGTTGCTGTGTATAGCTACACAGGCTATGCACTGTACAAGTCCAGGGGTACCACTCACCTAAACTGTGATGAAAATGACACCCTGGGAATTGGACAATGTAGTGACCCAATTCCTGACAACCCCATTTCCCATAAAAGCAGACCCTGTGACATTATTGGTATTATTTCTATGTTAAGGCAAAACTCCATATTGTATAATGAGAAATTAACATAATGGGAGTGCATCTGCAGGTCTGTGTGGTACAATGCATAGACATTTCTGATCCTCTACATCTTTTTTATCTCTTGATCCAGCCTTATTTACTTTGTGTAGGTTCTAAAAGTCTTCATGTGGTCACATGTGGCCAGTGTTCCCTCCCTTCCTATGAGTACATGAAAGAAAACACAATTGAGCCACTGATAGACTTGCAAGAGGATTATAAATCTGGGGGGAGATCCTGAGGGCCTGGAGCAATTTCACCAGGCTCAAGGTCAGGATCAGGGGATGAAGAGGGAGGCAGAACTGAAACTAGGTGTGAAGACAAGAGTCCAGTGATGAAGAATATTTGGCAGATTCAGCCTGGGAGAGGGAAGAAACAGAGCAGAAGAATCAGGACTTAGATTTGCTTCAGCAGATTCGTTTTTTAACCCATAATCAAAGGTTCCAAGAGGCCCTCGTCTTTCTCTTGAAGGCATCCAATCACTTCTTTAGTAGTAATTAGTCTGAGGGCCTGGAAAGTGGCTGTATCCCACAAGTATTTGCATTTTAAATATAGGCCTAGAGATGATAGTAGAAGGCGATAAGTGAATTTTAAGTGATGGTTGGGAAAGACATTTTGGGAAGGTGACACTTCTTGGAATGTCTCAAATCAGGCAACCCCCTGCCTATGCTTGTGAAGCCCACCATGGTCCAGGTAGGGCACAAAGCACAAGAATACCCCAAACACTTGGTCCCCAAGGGAAAAATGTTTACCTAAAACTAAGAAACACTTTTCTTTTCACTTAATAATAGCTAATACATTGTCTGTATATTATTGGGTTCCTTTGTGTCATCTTTTAAAAACATTTTTGTTTTCATCATTAGACATTATCACTTATTGCTCAGAGTCTGGAGGACAGGCAAAAAAAAGAAAAATTTTTTTCCTTGCTCTCCTGGAGTGCCTTCATGGCTGTAGAGCATTTGAAATGAAAGTCCCTAATTAGTTACTCAGTTCAAGATAATTGTCCATATCACTCACCTAAGTAGCTGCAGAGTGTTCTAGCTCCCAGGAAAATGCCATCAATGAGAAAATGCCAAACTCTCTACTATTTTTAGTTCCAGATAACCCATTCTCCCTTTCTGTATCATTCCTACATATATACATACACTCCTCACATCTTTGACTCATGATGTCCACTGACCTCTGGTATAGTTTTTAAATAAATGCTTATATTAATTATTTATACTTCAGAGTGATGATAGGCAAAATAAGCTCCTTGCTTTTGAGGAAATGCACACAGGATTCAAGCATTTTATTCCCTGAAAGACTTGGGGTGTTTTACATGCATGGAATTCTCATTTCTGCTCTGCTCAGTTCTGATGTGTTGTAGAATCCATGGCGAATTATTGCTCAAGAAGGGATTTGAATCCTTCAGACTTTTCCATTCTAGGCAACCTTTGGTAGCATGTCCTTTTGCATTCACCTATCAGTCATCCCCTTTGCCTTTCTAGTACTTGCTGGCAGGATTCCATGGTCCTCAAACTCTCCAGCAGCCTGTACTGTGGCACGCTTCCTCTGCGCCCTCTCCTTGCACTGTGGGCAGTACTGCGTGCTCTGGAGTCTTCTCCCCTAGTCATAACACCTTTACACCCTGTAGTATTAAAAAAAAAAAAAGTTTTTTTTCAACTTTCTGCTCAGTTCCTGGCACAGAGCTCCTAAAACCCTTGGAATCTCCTGAGTGATAAAAGTGTCTTTTTTATGCTAATGAGATTATTCAAGGTAGGCAGTTGACTGGGTTGGGAGGTAAGGGGGTAGAAGTGGGGGGCTACATAGTTTCAGAAAATACCAAGCTGGGATTAGAAGGTTGAAATTTCTAGCTCTACACCTGGACCTCCAGGAAGAGGAAAGGGGCTGGAGAGTGAATTCAACCACCAATGGCCAATGATTTAATCAATCATGCCTACCTAATGAAAGCTCTATAAAAATCCTTAATCAATAGGGGTCAGGGAGCTTCCAGCCATGTGAACATATCCACATACTAGGCACAGGCCTCAAGAAACATACTTCACATGACTTGGAAGAGGGAGTGAAGGGGTGGTATTTTTTTATGCTTAGAAGGTGGGGTGTGGTGTGCAAATGCTATTGCATCTCACCTGTATGGTTGCTTATCTGCTGTGACGCCTAGTTGGTGGGGGGTGTGGCCAGGCCCCATGGCCTCTGGCTCCTTGTGATCTTTCACTTCAGCCTCTCTAAATCCCGGACTAGGTACATCTTAGCACCTTGACGGGTGCCAGCTTTTCACTCAGGAATGAGCCATCATTGAAGTTGAAGGCCTGGAGGTGGTGAGAGCCAGTGCAGGGGGCAGTCTTTTCTGGTGATGTCCAGCTCAGCCTCCCAGGTTCCCACTTGTTCTTATTTCCCACACTTCCTGTGCTGTTTCCCTTCCCTGTGGTCTTCGGGCTCTAGCACCAGGCACGAAACAAGAGCCCGCATAGTCTGTGTAACTGGCTGCCCCGCTGTGTAAGGTACAATCCTTATCATGTATATTTCCTAGTAGTTCCAATTCTCTGGGCAAATCCTGACTGGCACGTAGGCCTCCATGCTCTCCTGTTCATTTCAATGACTACTGTCTTAGAACGTGCCACTGGTCTCTTATCTCTTTCCACTCTGGCCTCCTACTATTCACTCTCTACCCAATAATTACAGGGTTCTTTTTATGAGATAAATGGAATTGTATCACTTCCCTAAATCAAAAGCCCTCCAAGGCTTTCCTTTACACTTAAGAACAAAATCCACACACGTCATTCCAGGACTGCCTGACCAGCCCCACTCACCTCTTCCATTTGCATCTTCACTTTCTGTCACATTCCCTCTCGCTACTATCTTATGCACATGGGGACCCTTTCACTTTTCTCTTCCAGAGGCAGCCTAGAAACATAGGAGAAGAAGGAGAACATTAAGCAAGGGTAGAACCAGCCCTAACACCATGAAAACAAGCTTATTATAAGCCAAATAAGATGGAACCAGAATTTAAAATATTTGGGATGATCCACAGTAAGAAAATACACTTGACATTGCAGCCCAGCATGTACATGCAACACACACATACGCACACACACGCACACACACACAGAGCAATCATTTCACTAAACAATATAATATGGTCCTTATGTGGTCTACACTCTGATACTTCCTTTTCTAAGCTATTCCCTCCTCTTCCCTCCCCTACTCTCCCCGGCCCTCCTCTTCCCTTAGAAAAAATGTTGGCCATGAACCACAAATTAATTTCATGACTCATTGATGGGCCATAACTGGCCATTTGAAGCACATTAGATACAAAAAAGAGGTTTGGGGGTGGGGGACTAGGGCTTTTAGGACTCTGAGCCCTGAGGACCACTAGAGAATAAGAAAAATTGGCTGGTGGTAGATTGTTGACTTTTGGTTCAACCTCTGTCATTTCTATTTGGTTTGCTCTTCTGAAAAGGAATCAAGACCTGGGCTGTAGGTTCTGAATGCTTTCTTTGCTTGTATGTTAAAATGTAAGTCTCATAAGGGTATGGTCCACGTTATCTTGTTTACGTTCTAAGTGTCAGTGTCATCATCTTAAAATAAGGATAATAATAATTCCTACCTTATGTAGTTATTGTGAAGATTATATGAGGGAGTGTAACAAAAGGACCTAGCACATGCCTGCGTGTAATAAATAGCCAATAGGTGTTAAGGTGTGGGCTAGGCAATACCTAAACGGCAGATGCTACTAGCATCATTTTGTGGCATAGAAACAGAGACTCAATGAGTTAAAGTAAATTTGCACCAGATCCCACAATTTTCCAGTATTTCGTTTTCCTGACCCAGTTTGGAACCACTTAGAGGTAAACAAAGAAGCTAGTCACATAGGGATTGAAATATATGTAAGAATGTGACCTAGGTATGGGGCAACAATGGGTGCACACTCAAAGGCAACCCCAAGGACCCACAGGCCTCCCCAGTAGGGGTAGAGTCTGTCTCCCATGAGTGTCCCATGTGCAGGCCAAGGAGCTGCTCAAGAGAAAGGAAAGGGCTGAGTTCCATACACCCAGCTTCCCGTGCTCTAAAATATCTATCCAGCAATTCACTCTGTCTCCCCAAGGAAGACCAAGAATGTTACTCTCATGGGTGTTCTTCCAGGTGAGATCTACTGCCTGGGGAAAAGAGCTTCCCTGCAACAGTTCCTGGCCTTTTTTCTCTCCTGGCACATCCAGTTAACCATTAAGCCTGTGGTCCACCAGCCCTCAGGGAAGGAGATCAGTATCTCTCAGGGCAGGCCTGTCCCCATCTTCCTGAGACTGATCTCCCCAAACAAAAATCCAGTGTTTATCCTCCCAAGAGTGCTACTGGGCACTACTGAGCACTTTGTCCTTGAAACTCTGAAATGGGTTAGGACAGCAGATCTGGAATTAAACTCTGACCTCCCTAAATTCACAGCCACAGTTTTGGGATGAAGGGTAGTCATGGCATATGGGGAGAACACCTGGAGGGTAAGCAAGACAATCCAATAAGGTTTAGGAGGAAAATGTTCAAACTTTTACTGATTTTTACTAAAACTGGGAGAAAGGAATTAATCTTTACTAATGTCACGTATATAGATACATAGATTTGGGCTATATGTTAGCAAGTCCTCTGCTCTCTTAGTCAGGCAAGGTGCCGAATGAAGGAGGGTGTTCCACAACTGAGAGGGCTCGTCTGTAGTGCCCACATTTGGTTTCAGCATACCATGTTACACGGGCTGGGTTCACTATAATTACTCGTTATCTCTCTTTAACTAAACTGATCTTCACCAAATGGGCAAATGGGTTGAAATGAGTGCTGCGACACAACCACATAAAACAAACCAGCATATGAACCTATCATAGATCCAAGATGATAAAAGCAAGCCTAATCAGGTCCAAGAAAATAGAACAGCTGATACTTCTACTTCTAGGATGAGTACTTCTTCAATGATATTGCGGAGGAAAAATAATCTTGTAAGATCTGATAAGAAATGGGACAAAACATTGAAAATCACTTGCAAGAAAACTAGCTGATAGAATGAATTTACATCCAGGTTTAGTAAAGACAACCCTAACCCAAAATGTATACTTTCTCTTGAGGTATTAACTATTGGTGATATGAAGCAACCACAATTATCAAAATATATGATAATTCTTATGATTCTTATGTGATTTTTGTTATAATTACCTATTTGATGGGGGTATATATTAGTACAATAATACATGTAAAAATTTTACACATTAAATTTTGAATGTCTGTATATAGATATATAAAATTTTACTGAGGAAATAGATAATCACATCAGAACAAATTTGGAGACTACTCTTACAGAAGCCTTCAAGCTTATTGCAGTCTGCCCTAAAGCTCAGCAGAAAGGAATTCTGGAAGCAGATGGGAAACTGTTCTCACCCATGAGGGTATGGGACCAGTAAGGGTACCACAGGGCCAAACAGAGGTCAAGTTAAAGTTGGACGCTCCCTTTATAGTTTTCAAGAAGCCGAAGATTGATCACACACATATTTCCTCAGAGCTTTAAAATATTAACATGCATTGAGAATCCTTGAGAGGTGGATAATATTTAGCATTTCCTTGAATGACTGCAGAATCCTGTGTGCCTTTGGGGGTGTGTGTGTGTGTGTGTGTGTGTGTGTGTGTGTTGCATCTCAAAGGGCTTTTGCTTCATAGACCCCAGTTGTGAAGAAACACTGAGATAGACAATTATTTCCCTTTTTTCTTACATTTCATTTGCAAATGATATCAGCAGGTCCTTCGAGCAAAGGCCATTTTGCCATGAGCCTTTCCCTCTTCGGACCTCAGACAGCTCTCTAAATAGGGACAGCTTTATTTAAAGGTGTTCACATAAGTTTTAAGCAAGAAAGTCCTAAGGAAGTATTTGAGCATGGTAGTTTGTATTTAAGTGCAGGTGTTGTATGTACATTGTAAGGGGTGGTTGGTTTTCCATGATATAATTTGAAAGGACTGGTTGCTCATTCATGCATGGGTGGCTTGGCCCCATGGAAGATGACCGCTGTTAGTAATAGCCATGACTGAAGTCCATTCCAGTTATCCCCTCTAGTAGGCAGAATAATGGCCCCTGAAAGACGTTTGCGTCCTAATTCCCAGAGCTTGTGAATATGTTACCTTACGTGGCAAAAAGCACCTTGCAGATGTGATTAAATTAAAACTTTGACATAGGGTGATTATTCTGAATTTTCTGGATGCATGGGCATCTGGTGTGATTGCTAATATAATCACCGTGACCCTTAAAAGTGAAGGAGGAAAATGTAACCACAGGGTTCTTAGAACTGGAAGGAAGCAGAAGATGTGACTGTGGGAGAGTGGTCAGAGAGATACAGTGTTGCTGGTTTAAAGATGGAAGAGAGTCATGACCCAAGGAATGGGGGTGGCCTCAAGATGCTGGAAAAGGCAAGAAAATGGGTTCCTTTCTAGGGCCTTAAGAAAGGAACACAATCTGCTGACACCTTGCCTTTAGCCCAGTGAGAAGCAAGACGGACTTCTAACCTAGGCTCCGGACGCGCAGGCTCAGCGGCCATGGCTCACGGGCCCAGTCGCTCCACGGCATGCGGGATCCTCCCGGACCGGGGCATGAACCCGTGTCCCCCGCATCAGCAGGCGGACTCGCAACCACTGCGCCACCAGGGAAGCCCCTAAACTTCTATTTTAAGAAATTAGAAAAGAAAAACAAAGTAAACCCAAAGCAAGCAGAAAGAAGGAAATAATAAATGAAAGAGCAGAAATTGATAAAATTGAAAACAGATAAACAATAGAAAAAATTTCATGAAACCCAAAGCTGATTCTTTGGGAGAAAACAGCAGCAACAAAAACAGTAAAATTGAATTGATAAACTATTAAGCAGACTGAGTAAGAAAAGAAAAAGACAAATTAGAGTTCTTCAGATTTTCTGTAAGTGTAAAATTATTTCAAATGATAATGTTTTAAAAGATATAGGACTGTTCTCTCCCCATAAAAGATGACTGTATTATATACTCAGTAAATATTTGCTGAAACAAATTGAACTTGATATCCTGGTAACATGGAGCAGAGATTAAGATCTGACAGTAAATGATTTATTTGCCAATTATGTTACCTCAAAGTTTAAGTGCTGTTTGTAAACTGAGATTTTTGCCTGCAGTTTAGTTTGTGAAAGTCAATGTTTAGATTCCTTACAATAATGTTTAAGTTATTTCATAAAAATATTAGAATTGTATATTTGAATTTTGATTATGATCTTTTTACCAGAAAATCTAGTCAAGAGTCTAATGTAGGGTTAGTTGTAAGTGTACTTCAATAAATGAGTTCTGGTGTATCGTTTGAAGCTCAGTGCACTTAGTGAGCTTTGCCAAATTTTCCTTTGACCTGGGGCTGGATGGGTGTCTAATCTGGATGACTAGGGAAAGTTCAATTCCAGTTCTATTCTATTACCTGGAATTTATATAGCTCTGACCTAGTAAATACCATTCTTTCATATTGCCTTTATACATTATAATTGCTTACATGGTTGTCATAGTCATGGCTATATTCATATTAATTTACCCATCAAAGTGAAATTATTGCTTGCAAGGAATTCCATTCCCAGTGCCACCAGGTCCTTCTGTACAGAACAGGTGCAGGCAAATATTACAAAACCCTGGTCCTGCGCAGTGTCTTTTTGTATTTGAGTTTTACTGAGAGAAGCACATGTTATTTGAACCTCTTCCTACTGTGCCTAGCTTGAAGAATTTTTGAAGCTGGTCTGAACGTGTTTTGTTCCTCCCTGTGGGGTCTCTTTCTCTCACAACTTCTCTTCTCCCATCCCTCTGGGGGTTGCTTGTGTATGCATTTTTCTCTTCCTCATTCACTCCCAAGCTTTATCATTTTACTTTTGACTTTGGCTTTGTTCCTTCAAAAAGTTTGACAAGCCCTCCAGGGGTAAGAGCAAAATGATCCAGGAAGGTAGTGATTGAAAATAGATGTTAAATTCTCAGTATTGCTCTGCTAGATTAATTTGTGTTGAAATTTTGGGCGATGAGGGGAAAAAAAAACAAACTTGTATTTTTAAAAGAAACAACCCGAGCTGTAGATAATACAGTTTTGCCTTCGAAACGTTTGTTTCTACAACCTTAAGTGTAAATTTCCATACAAAGTTCTCCACTGGCAGTCTGTGAGTTAGTTTCACTTGTCTTTAGTTAGCTTTAATACGCTCTCTAGCCAGACAAACAAAAGGTCGTTTGAGCCAACTACAGTCCTGGATTGATGGAAATCTAAAGACTCCCGTAGATTCAGCTTTAATATATTTTGCTCTGGTATTTGGAGTAACACCAGCTTTATGGGGAGGGGATGAAGAGTTTGCGAGGCGGAAAGGCAGAAGGGAAGAGGGCGGTCAATAGGAAGGTGAAAGACACAGTGAAATGCCATTCTAACACTCTTTAGAATGTCCCACATCACCCGAGACCCTTTAGGTGAATGATTTTCAGTATGTTTTATATCCCAGCCCACAGTCAAGACATGCAAACAGACACACATTCACAGGCAGATATATGAAACACAATTTCATAAAACAATATCTTTCCTTATACCTGACAAATGCTGATGTTTCCTATTCTATATCCTTGGAAATTGTTGGTCACAAATGAGTAAGTTAATTTCATGACCCACTAGTATGTGGCAACCTGCGGTTTGCATAACACTGCTGTAGAGAACGTGACTATTCATTTCTGTGGATGAATTCTCACATTTTCTTATTTTTTAGTAAATGTTGTCAGTCTTCTTTTTCTCATCTCAGGCAGTGGCCAGTACTATTTGTTAAATGGATCATGACTTCTGACCTAGTTAAAGGCTTGGAGATGTAAATAAAGGGAAGATTGAAATCCTGAGAGCCCAGGGCTTGAATGTCAGGAAAGTAAATTCACAGAGCAGACCTGTTGGGAACAAACAGGAGATTATGTGACAATGAAAAGAAATAGATAAAGAAAACCTGTTAATCACAGTCAGAATCTGAGAGTTTAACATAAGCAAAGCCCACATTCTGTTCAGTAAAATGCATGAGTTTATAGATAAATATATATTCAGATTTCCTCCAATATCAGTACATTGTATAGAAGGAGATATTGGTAGCCCCTCCCTCAGTGGGAGAATAATGGACTCCAAGAATTTAATTGAATCCACCTGTGGAACAACAGGGGTAAATGCTATTAAAGGTTAATGTCACTCCTGAGTAATAGCCCCACCCCCATTCCAATCAAAAAAGCAATGCAGCTCTATTTTACATAACAGGGGGACTACTGACTCCTCAGCACATTACTTTCTGCAGAAAGAACTTTCTGCCATTCCTGGGAAAGGTACCTATGCTGAGTGATTCTCCACTGTGGGCTGCACATAGAATCGCAGGTGAGCTTTGTATAAGTACTGATTCAGATGAGCCATCAGGATGAATACAACTTAAATGAAAGGAAATAAATGCTGGCAAACACAAAAAAGGAAATCTGAGCTGAAGGCTCACAACTGACTATTGGATTTTGCCCTCCTTCCCACCCATTTCCACTCCAGCTCTTGGGAGAAAAAGGGTGTCAGACTTTCCAGCTGAAGCCCTGGGGAGTCCACACCCTTCCTACTCAAAGTGTGGTCCACACAACGGCAGTATCAGCATTACCTGGGAGCTGGTTAGAGAGGGTGGAGCAAATGACAGCAGCCCTGGCTGTTGCTAAGGGAAGAATGAAAGGACCCCTTGTGCTAGAGACATGTGTTCAAATAGAGAGACTCAAGGAAAAGTGTAACTCCTGTACTGTTGGTGGGAATGTAAATTGGTGCAGCCATTATGGAAAACAGTATGGAGGGTCCTCAAAAAACTAAAAATAGAGTTGCCATATGATCCAGCAATCCCACTCCTGGGCGTATATCTGGATAAAACCCTAATTCAAAAAGATACCTGCACCCCTATGTTCATAGCAGCACTATTCACAATAGCCAAGATGTGGAAACAACCTAAATGTCCATCGACAGATGAATGGATAAAGAAGATGTACATGTATACAATGGAATATTACTCAGCCATAAAAAAGAATGAAACAATGCCATTCGTAGCAACATGGATGGACCTAGAGATTATCATACTAAGTGAAGTAAGTCGGACAAAGAAAGACAAATACCATATGATATCACTTATATGTGGAATCTAAAATATGACACAAGTGAACTTATTTACAAAACTGAAACAGACTCAGAGATATAGAGAACAGACTTGTGGTCACCAAGGGAGGGGGGTGGGGAAGGGATGGATTGGGAGTTTGGGATTAGTAAATGCAAGCTGTTATATATAGGATGGATAAACAACAAGGTCCAACTGTATAGAACAGGAAACTATATTCAATATCCTGTAATAAACCATAATGGAAAAGAATATGAAAAAAAAAAAGAAGGTAAGACAGTTCCTTTTACTCATCCCTGTATGACTAAGGGGAAGAGAAAGCTGTCCAACATTTGGCTTTCTCAGATACTTCCCACTATAACCAACTGATAATGAAATTTCTGAATCACATGAAATGAAGATTCAGAGGGTTATTTGCTTCCTGTAATACAGTGTAGGCACCATAAGATCAGGGAATTTTATCTATTTTATTCCCTGCTACATCCCCAATACCTGAAACATCTTCATTTCTCCTACCCCCATACAGACACACACTCTCATACACACAAGCAAGCTCTATATATTGGTTTGCTTGGGATAGGCTCTGTTGCAGTAATAAACAACAAAGCTTCTCATTTATATGCAAGGTCGGTGTAGTTCAGTAGAGGAGCTCTGCTCATGGTGTTACCAAGGGACCCAGGCTGATGGAGACTTCATCTCAACCTGTGCTTCTCAGGCACCATGGCAGAGGTAAATCAGCTTTTAAAGGCTTCGACCCAAAGTGACCTAACACTTTCACTCACATTTCTTTGGACAAAGCAAGTCACGTGGACATGCCAAACCTCAAGAGGGCAGGAGAGTGAGACCATATCATGCATCCAGAAGGAAGAAAAGGAGAAATATCTGGTGAACCACACTAACGACTACCAGGACTAAAGAAAGCTGATGAATCAAGTTCTATGGAAACATACATGAGAGAATAATTACTTTTCCTAAAGAGGGGAAAAGATACAACTTTCAACACACTTCCAAATGTGGACCTGTTCAAAGAAATCGGAATTGTTTTTTACATAGACTCATTAATTTCTTTTTTTTTAAATAAATTTATTTATTTATTTAATTTTGGCTGGGGTCTTCATTGCCACACGCGGGCTTTCTCTAGTTGTGGTGTGTGGGATTCTCATTGTGGTGGCTTCTCTTGTTGCGGAGCACGGGCTCTAGGTGTGCGGGCTTCAGTAGTTGTGGTGAGCAGGCTCAGTAGTTGTGGCTCGCGGGCTCTAGAGTGCAGGCTCAGTAGTTGTGGCGCTTGGGCTTAGTTGCTCCGCGGCATGTGGGATCTTCCCGGACCAGGGCTTGAACCCGTGTCCCTTGCATTGGCAGGCGGATTCTTAACCACTGCATCACCAGGGAAGTCCTTAATTTCTTAATGCAAGAAAATATTCTCCACTTCTGAAATAAATCATATATTTCTCTGCTCTTTTTCTCATTTTATTCTCCCCGAATGGAATGTTCCCCTTCCTCATTTCTTCAGGCATTTGATGGATTCTTGTGATATCAGTATGGAGATGTGGGCTGGAGCCTGTAATGTTAGGTAGATTCATAGCTGATGAATGATTTGAGGTTGTTTGGATGAAGATCTTCAGTAGTCTGCCAAGGTTTTCTCTCTCCTTTGACAATTTTTATCATGGATCTGGATTAAGACATGGAAGGCATAATATACCATATTTTCAGATGACATGACATTGGTGGGGGTGGGGGGAGAGGCTAAGTCATGTTGGCTAAAAAGAATCAGAATCCAAAAAGATGTTGTAACAGAAATATAGGGAAAACCACAGGATGAAATTAACAATAGGCAAATGAAATCTTTACTTTCAAGTAAAAAAAAAGACAATTACATAAATACATATTTACATATCACTTTGTTCCAATACAGAGGTATGGTAATCTTTGAAAATATATGTAATTAAATAAGGTCACCTAAATTAAAAGTAGATGAGATAGAATAAAGAAAACAAAAGTTGGGGCAAAGAAGGAGTCAAGAAAGGAGGTTAAAATTCCCTATCATGATGATGTACGAGGTATGGGAAAATGTATAAAAACAGGATTGATAGATACAGTGTTCAAGATGACTGCGGACAAAACAGCATTCGACATGACTCAGGATGGAGTCAGGACAGGGCTGACAAGAAGAGGTCAGCTTATGTGTCAATTCTGATTGATTGGTAAGTGGATTCTTGGAGCAGTGTGTGAGGAGGGCTTCTGAGACTGGATCTAGCAGGAACAGACTTGCTCATATAGCGGTCCTTAGTGGAAATGGGGTGAAACAGCATTTGTATTGGGTATTTGGCAATCCCAGGCCAAATGCCTCCATTTGGTGCTAGAAAATGTATACAATTAGGGAGACAGATGTCAAAGCAAAATGGTCAGGAGTGAGGAAAATAGCTAGGGGTTAGTTAAGCGGTAGGTCCAGTGGCGGGCTCATTCAACACCAATGCCAGCTCTCTCTCAGTGCATGGAAACTATTTGGGCCACCTATTACAGGACCTGAAGTCTCCTTCATAAATATGGAGGGATTTTGGTGGATGCTAGGATGTATTGGAAACATTTGGCTTGGGAAAGGCAGACCCTGATATGCAAGTCTTCCCCTTTGGAATTCCTTGCACCATCAGGGAGTATTTATTACATTGTCTTCTGCTTCCATTTTCCATCCTGGAGTCCCTAGTCCCCCACCTATGCTATCACAGGTGTTGTTCAAGACAGAGCGGGGATGGTCTTTTCTGATAATTGCCAAGTCACAGCTCCCTACTTTCCACCTGAAGCCATCACCCCAGGAGTGCAAAAGAGGGAAAGGTTCCTGTACTGTGAGTTCTGAGTTTAATTTACACAAGTTCTGGGAAGGTGGTTTCTGTCCCCAAAATGGAGAACTTGGAGAGAGATTTACATGGAGTAGATAGCATAGGATGAAGGTGTACCAATTAGCTTTTGCTACATAAGATGTCACCAAAATCCAATATCTTAATAACTTTTCTTATTTCTCATGGTTCTGTGGGTTGGCTGGCCATTTCTTCTGGTCAGCTGATTTCTGCTGTCTGCTGGTGGCTTAACTGTGGCTGAATAGGCTACGACCAACTCTCTTGCCTATCTGGTTGTTGGCTTTATATCATTTGGGTGAGAAATGGCCATGCAATGTTCCCAAGAGCAAGAGAGAGCACGTCTCAATGCACAAGCACTTTGCAGCTCTTTGCTTGTATCCCATTTACTGTTGTACCATTGGCCAAAGCAAGTCATGATGACTACACCTGAATTCAAGAGATAAGTTTGTATTCTCTACCATTGGATTCAAGAGGGGAGCTATTGATTCCCCCACTCCCCCTTAAAAGGACCTGCTAAGTCACATTGCAGAGAGGTGTGTGTATAGGGATGGGAGGTCTTTGTGGCCGTTTTTGCAGCCTGCCACAGAAGAGGGCACCTGCTTATCCACGTTGAGCAGCCAAATCAATCCTTTCAGATTGTCCTCCCATCCCTGTGTTTTAAAACTGGAACTGGCATCCCACTGTCCCATTGGAACACTTTCAAAGATGTTGGAAATTCGGTCCTCAACATTCAACTTTAAAATGACCTTTAAAAATACAACCCATTGGTAATTTGAGTTTTACCTGTCTTGTTGGCTGAAGTGGAGTTGCAGAAGTGGGCTAGTGCCTTTCTTTAAAAAAAAAAAAAAAACATTCTGTATTCTGACGGTAAGAATTCCTTTCTGAGGTGGACACAGCTGATGACCTCCTGGCTTGAGTTTGAAGTTTGCCCTGTTTCATTTTTGTCTGGTTCTAGTCAGCACTGCTATTTTCATGGTAGAGCCAAGTGATTATTTATATTTCTCTTGGATCATTCTTTATATACCATTAGCAATGACACGCTAAGCACAAGGGACTGAATATTTACATCCAAAATTCTGAAGTGAATATTCTCTCTTTGGCAGATACAATTGCTCAGGGCTGTAAGGCCCAGTAATAAAGAACTATAAGTCATTTATGGATTGTATGTTGCTGCAGCAATGGCTTTCAAGAAACTGAAGCTCGAAATCTCCCTGCTTCTCACTCACTCTGTGTCTGAGTGTGACTGAGGGGTGCTTGGGTGTTGCTTGTTAAAGAGACCTGGAAGATGATGAAGAAAACTTTTTTTGATTTTTCCTAATGGCTAACCCCTCAGAGTTGTTTTTATACATGGAGTATCGTTCTAACGTACAGCATGGCAGGATCAAGGGTGTAACGCAAAAAGTGTTTCTTAGGTATTTAGGGAGATTCTGAACTTGAGGTTGCTCTGATGATCCAGGGAGCAAAACCATGTTCCTTGGCCTCAGTCAGCTTATATACTAATCAGGATGTAAGAGAGGAGCATACATAATTGTAAGAGTGGACAGAATGTTCTGAGTCCCAAAAAGAATGCAAAGAAGGGAATATAGTTCAAAGGAAGGAAGGAGCAATATTGTTCAACTTACATTCATAGCAATGATGACATGGCATTTAATCATTGATTTTCCTGTCCCCTTGAAGGCAGAAGCTAAGGCTTCCCTGGGTTTTATCATCTCTATTGCCTTTCAAAGTGCCTGCCACCCAGTAGAATAGATGTTGATGAATGTATGCAAAATGAATAAATGGATGAATGCATTGATTCTCTTAGCAGGAGGAAGGAGAGCTTTGGGTATGTGCAAAAATTTGCAAGGTGCCTAGAAGAACTGGCAGACACCAGTGGATTTGGGAGAGAAAGCATTTGTGGTGGAGAGCACAGACTGAGCAAAGATTTGGAACGGGGAACATATAAGACATCTAGGAGAAAAAATAATCCAGTTTGGCTGCAGTGTGCAGGGTACATTTAATCCTAGACCTTCCTGGGTAGAACTGAGGTGTGCATAAAGCCATGAAATGTGCCTGTCTGCTCCTTTCCTCTTCTCCCTAAGGAATAAGCATTAACCCATCCATTCTGTCCTTGATTTCAACTGCAGGTTTGGGCAGAGTAAGGCAGAGCAGTAACAGGGAGAAGAAGAGGCAGCAATGACATCAATAGTTCCTGAGCCCCTAGACAGCGACCACCATCATCATCATGATAATGGCAATAATGGCTCCAAACTTATGAGCTCACACTAGTTTTCAGGCACTGTGCTAACTACGTACCATGACCATCTTATTTCATTCTTCCAATAGACCTAATTCTTGCTTTGACAAAGAAAGCAACACTTCTACATGAGATATTTGAATATATAAGGTAGTCACATTTTTTTTAAAGCCTAATTTTATCTTCCCTTTATAGTCTCCAGTAACTTTCATATATTACTTGTTCTTTTTAAATTCATACTGATAGCATATATTACTTTTTAATGATAGAAAGGAGGCAGTTCAGCACAGTGGCTAAGAACATGGACTCTGCAGTTTTACTATCTAGATTAAAATTCTCGCTTTGGCACTTTCTGTGTCTGTGACTGTGGCCAGGAAACGTATCCTCTCTGTACCTCAGTTTCCTAATCTGTAAAGTGTACATAATAATAGAAGAACCTACTTCATAGCATTGTTATGAGAATTAAATGAATGAATTGTTATTTGCAAAAGGCTTAAGGAGCACGCTATAACTGCTGGCTGTTATAACTGTTACAATGTCCGTTTTACAAATGGGGAAACCAAGACACAGCAAGGCTAAGAAATTTGCCCTGCACCACAGTTAGCAAGCAGTGGGACCCAGCATACTGACTTCAGGGTACCACCTCTATGCCATGAAGGAATCAACCCTCTCATGGGTCTTTGATTGTCCACGAGAGTTGCATCTTCGGGTGAGTCTCAGTGGGCTAACCCAAGCAAATAATCTTAATAATAGAACTTTCTGTTTCTTTCTGTTGGAAGAGATTTTAAGCTGACTGCTAACACTAGAAAGGGCACCAACCTCTGCTCTGCACAGTGCTATTGATTGCTTTCTCTCCACATGTCACGGTAGTCAAGGATTCAAAGAAGTACATGGCAACACTGCTTAGCTCAAAGAGTTTACAACCAATTATAAATAAACAGATGAAATGTATTCATGAGAAAATCCCAGCATCAGGCATGTTTTGCTACTATTTGCCACTTATCATAGACAAAGAGAAAGCAATCCCTATTTCACTATGGGCTGAAGTGATTGCGAATGGAGACTTCTTTGGGGAGATAGCAGTTACCTTGTGTTTCGGGAGATTCAGCCGAGAAGAATAATATCCCTGTGACACAGGTAGTTGTGGAAGGGGATGGTGTGTGTGTGGTGTGTAGAGGACATGCTCAAAGTGCTGCAGGAAGAATGTGCAGAGCAGGTCGGAGGACAAGTGAGATGGTGGGCAGATTGGGGTGAGGAACCAAAACAAGGAAACAAACTGTAGCCTGCGGACCAATCTGTAAGTTGAAAGGAAGTATGAAATTGTGGTTGTAGGTCTGAATGAACCCCACTGCTTCATCTGACACTTCAGAGCACAGGTACTTTAATATTTCAATCTTGCTTTTTTTCCCCCCTAAATGAATATAATTTTTACACAGGTTAACTGAACCAGGAACTTTACAATGTTTGGGACAAAAGCTTTATATTTTTTATCTCCCCATTGTTCATTACCAAGGTGTCTATCAATATAAAATCAGAATGTGGGGCTTCCCTGGTGGCGCAGCGGTTGAGAGTCTGCCTGCTGATGCAGGGGACACGGGTTCGTGCCCCGGTCTGGGAAGATCCCACATGCCGCAGAGTGGCTGGGCCCGTGAGCCATGGCCGCTGAGCCTGCGCGTCCGGATCCTGTGCTCCACAGTGAGAGAGGCCACAACAGTGAGAGGCCCGCGTACTGCAAAAAAAAAAAAAAGAAAATCAGAATGTGTATTTGGTCAGTGTTCTTCTAAAGGCGAAGAATGAAGGAACTCAACCCTAGAAGAATATCCTCTAATTACTATTGCACTATTTTGATCTTAAGCTTTGAAGTAAATGGCTTCTCTTTTGTTCATTTATGGATTTCGTCTTTGAAAGTTTTTGTGTTCCCATATATCACGATTTTGCACACATCTTGCCAGATCTCTCTACTTGATTGCTATTATAAATTTTACCTTCTTTTCTTACATGGTTAAGCTAATTTTTTGAGTTAAAACACATGAATAAGTAATAAATAATTACATTATTGATCTCTTCTAGATGTCTTTGCTGGATATGAAACTGCCATTTCCTAAACTTTGCATATTTGTATAGTAAAAAATTAGCTCTAGCTTTACTGAGCTTGTATTAAAACTTTTTGTGATGACATTCCCCCGTCTTCTTTCCTTAAATGCCTTTCCTATAATTTAATGAAAAAAGGACAAAAGTAGAATGGAGGGAAGATATTTAAGAATGGCAATGGGGAGGATAAGAAAAATGCTCTTTAAATACAGTGACTATGAGAGATTAACTTTTTCAAGCACAACCATACTTATAACAGTTATTGTTTTTTGCTGCTTTTTAAAACATAGGATATAATTTCTCCTTGAAATGATTCTTAAGGCTATTAAGTAATTATAGGTGCCCTTATCATTAAGCCATTTTAAAGGCTTATCACACTGGTTAAGTCTAGTGAGCAAACTGGTTTGTGAGCCCATGTGTTGTCTGGTTTCTTCCAAATGTGATTGGAATTCAGTAACACTCAGTTTGGAAGTCCTATAGAACAATTCCATGATGTTATTTACCATTACAGGTATTTACCATTACAAGGCCTTTCTTAGCAACTGATTTTGCTTATGCAGCTAATGTCGTTAGGGGCCTCAATGCATGATTATAATATCTTTAAGTCCAGAGTACTTGAGGTTTGTAAGAATGCCACGGTTGTCTTCATGTTAGTAGCTTTAGCCCAGGTACGACAATGGAAGAGAAGAGGAATTACCATGAATTAGGGTCCACTGATAAACCGGACATTTTCACATTTTATGGTCTATGTAGTCCTTACAAAGTCATATTGTCATCCCTCCTTTGAGATGAAGACTCTGAGACTCAGAGAGGTTAAGTCACCTACCCAAGGACACACAGGTAGTCAGTGGCAGAGCAGAGGTTGACCTTAGGTGAGTCTAACTGTGAGGACTACCATCTTTCCAGGGGGACCTGTTGCCTCTGCCTGAATAGAAGGAATTTCTTTTTATAAGAAAGAAGTATGTAATGCAGAGATGGGTTTGGGCATCTGGTCAACCTGTAAACAAGGCTTGAGAGAAGCTGAGGTCCAGAATCTTTCCCTTCTCTTCTCCTCCTCCATGTGTGGCCACCTCCAGGTCTATCCTTTTCCTTCACCTAAGCCCTGGTCTCTGGGGAGGATTAACATGCTAGTGAATAGCCAAGGTAAATTCCTTAGGCAACAAATACCCACGAGAAAATTGATAATTCCAAGACAGCAAACACCAGTTTGTTTTTGAAGGTACTGAGCCTTGGCAGAAAAATGTCAGTTTGCACAGCATGCTATAGGAAAACGTCTTTCTGGGCAAAATAAAAACAAAAGCAAAATTTAAAACTATAAAACCGGGCATCTGTATAGACCTACGTGGGGGGATGCGGAAAAAGACACCCCTGACTGTTGAAGAAAGTAGGAGAAGACCAGGCAGGGCAATAAAGTGAGGCCAGATGAAGCCGGGCCCTGTGTGTAACTGCTCTACCCCTAAAGGCCACCAGGAGGGGCAGGATGGGCAGTGGTTTAGGAATGAGATTGCCTTGTTTGAATCACAGCTTCCCCACTTCCATCATTTCACGTGAAGACAACTGTGTCTCAGTTCTTCCACCTGTGACGTGGGAACAACAATGGCATCTCCCTGTGCAGAACTGTACTACGGGAGTATAGTACATATTGGGTTGGCCAAAAAGTTCGTGCGGCTTTTTTCCATAAGGCGGTATGGAAAATCCCAAACGAACTTTTTGGGCAACCCAATACTTGGAATGAGACCTGTGACATAGAAAGCACTATGGGTCGATTGGCTCTCAAACATGCTATTGAATTGCCTTCTCATATAATCAGTCAATGAAACCCTGAAAGATACAATATCTCATTGTGACCCTACATGTGAAAAAAATTACCCCCCAAAATGCCTTTCTAGACCCCCTAGCAATGATTTTTGCTTCCCGCTCACTACTCTGATGAATTCTTCAATGGGCAAGCTAGAATGGAAATTGACATTATATATTTGTTTGCAGTACCCACCGTCACACGTGGTCCAGCGTCTGTGGCTTACCAAAATACTGGTGGATTGTTGGTTCACCCTTCCTCTTCCGACAGTTCTTTCAATATTAGTGCTTTAATGGTGCAGTCTGTGAAGACAAATACAATTCAGCGTATTTCTCTCTCCTCCCTCACTGTCTCTCCCTCCCCGCTATAAATCGTTATCTCTTCACTGGATAAACAACATCTGAATTCCCCGGTGCCCAACAGCTCAAAGGTTGTCTCATCCAGCTCTGAATCTGGAGTCTGGTGTCTGAATGGCCAGCAAGATTTATTTTCCCTAGTGGTGGGAGCCGATCTATTTTCCCAAGGCAAACCCCCATTCAACACAGGAATAAATACCCGGAGCGGAATCATTTGCATAAAATAAGGGAATCCCATCAATAAACCCCATCTATTTTGTTATCAGAGAGCTGGCCCCGTGCTAGCCCTGCCCATCAGCAGACGGCCCTTCTGACCTTTCTGACTTCACCTCACAAGCAGCCTAGCTACTCCAATCAATGTCGTGGCTTCACACCCAGGAGCTTTGATGCCCTTACGCACTGGACTTGGGATAAGGAGGCCTCATTAGAGGCCCTGCCTCCACCAGCTTGAGCTTCCTGCTTGCTTCTTATTGTTTTGTTCACACTTGGCAGGCAGGGTGGTTTCAGGAGAGCATAAGGAAAGCTGGGTTTACATCTTGGCTTTGCTGATTTGGGGCGGTGACAATGTGAGCAAAAGTTTTAACACATTTGAGCTTCAGTTCATGAATCTGTAAAATGAAGGTAAATAACTATTTATCTGATAGCATTTTGTGAGGCAATGGAAGTTGTGTTTAGCATAATACCTGCCACCTAGCAGGTGCTGGTCGAATGTTTCCTACCTTGTTTTTCTCCTTCCTGTCCTCCTTTTCCCCTCCCTTCCTTCTTTTTTGTCCTCCCTCCCTTCTCTTTCTTCCTCACATACAATTTTCAGTTTGCCTGGGGCTTCTTGTGTGCTTTTAAGTGATAGCTTGTGGGGTAATCGTCACTTTCAGGGCCTGAGATATGGCTCCTGAAGCCTGTACACCAACCTAAGCCTGGCCCAGCAGCTTTCAGCCTCCCTTCCCAGCCACGGGGCCCTCCCCAGCAGAGTGTCATTCGCCCCGGTCTCTAGGTCTGGTCTTTCTCCCA
This sequence comes from Globicephala melas, assembly GCF_963455315.2. Taxonomy (NCBI): domain Eukaryota; kingdom Metazoa; phylum Chordata; class Mammalia; order Artiodactyla; family Delphinidae; genus Globicephala; species Globicephala melas. The sequence goes on from NC_083320.1 coordinate 96,797,633, forward strand.
AACTTAATGATCAATTTACCTCACCCCTAAGACTACTCTTATCTCTTCAGCGAAGTTGCCAGCAAACAGTGAAGTTCGGTCTGTTCAGTAGATGCTCAAAAAAATGCTTGATAAATTGGACGTACGATAGCCAAGCTACAGGAGCTCATGGAGTATGAGATACAGATTCTGGGCACCAGGTGTTTTGGAATCATGTTCATTGACTATATCAAGAAGCCTGGTTTCTGGAAAGACAGCTTTGTGTCAGGTTAAGGCTCTAGAATCATATTGTCTCTTCTTGGTGTCCTGCGACAAATTTCTTAATCTCTCCAACTTGAATTTTCCCATCTGCTAAGAGGTGACAGTAAGGTGGTTTGTGAGTAAATAAGAAATGGCCTCCAAAACACTTAGCGGAGTGGGTTGCATCGTAGGAGAAACAAACAATGGCTAGTCCTGAGATAGTTTGAAAAACACCTGTTATGGGCTGAATTGTGCCCCCCAAATGTATATATTGAAGTCTTAATCCCTTCTACCTCAGATGGTGACTGCAGTTAGGTATAGAGTTTTTAAAGAGGTGATTAAGTTAAAATGAGGCAATTAGAGTGAGCCCTAATCCAGTATGACTTGTGTCCTTATAAGAAGAGGAGATTAGAACACAGATACCTAGAGAGAAAACACCATGGGAAGGCACAGGGAGAAGACAGCCATCTGCAAGCCAAGGAGAGGGGGCGTCTCAGAAGAAACCAACGCTGCCGACAGCTTGATCTTGGACTTTTAGCTTGCAGAACTGTGCGAAGATAAATTTCTATTATTTAAGCCCCCCAGTCTGTGGTATGTCGTTACAGCATCCCTAGTGCCACCCCATGACAGGACTGTTTCCCCCCAGCCTTGTGATCCTGAGGAGAACCCCATACTCAGCCTGGACTCCATCAATGATGATGTGATTGAATTTAACAGACTGAATGTTTTGTTCTGCCCTTTCCTCCTGGGTTTTCACTCCCAGTGAGTTACATCCCCAAGCCATAGGCTGGGCATGTTTCAGACCAACTTCCTGCTTTGTATGTGGAAGCCCCTTTTGAGCAACTTTTAAACAGCAGTATCTTAATCCACTTGCTGTTTGCCTTGATTTGCCCCTTTATTTCCTGATGAACCAAGGGACCTGAGCTTTGATTGTGTTTTCAACCATTTGGCCATCTGCCTTGTGTGAGTTTTCTGGTTTGCCAGAAATGTGGACCTGAGTGCTCCGTCTGTGTTCTTGGACTCTGACCTACTGCCCATCTGACCTAGGTTTGTCTTGTGGGCCCTGAGTACTTTCCAAGCTTCAGTGGCTCCAGTGCCTCTATAATTGAGGAATGGGAAGAGCGTGGACATTCTAACATTAATCTGGGTGGCGGGTGTAGCTAGTATAGCTGTGTCATGCTACCCATGGACACATGAGGAAATTGAGGCCCATTCAGAGCCAGCGCCTGCAAAGTGATGCATCACACATTTGGTTTGTTTCTCTGTAGCACCAAGACCTTCCTCTTCCTGCAGAGAACCTTTCACTTTGCCTTCCTGGCTCTGACCCTTGACTTTTCTATGACCTCCACAACCTGCCAGATCATTCTAATAATTGTTCCGCATTCCCAAAACATAGTTACTTGCTTTGTGTCCATGTCCCATCATAGGCCTTTACATGGCTCCATAAAGATCAGCTATAGTCTAAGGAATCTCTGACCTTGAAGACTATACCTCAGAGTGTGGATAAAGAAGGGCAGCAGGAGCTGACCAACTCTGGAAAGGAATTCAAACAGATTTGCTTTGCTATTCTTCGGACACTGAGCTTCTCAAACCTGCCTCTAGTAGTAAGATTATCAGGATACATACTAAAGCTCTATAAATGGCAGAGAGGAATTTATGTCACGAGATCTAAAAATTCCTAGGTGACCCTGTTCTATGATGACTATGCCATGTGTCTTGTGTGAGATCAGATTTCTTTATAGACGCAGCACAGTCAGTGCATGAAAGTGGTTCATAAGAGGAAGGCAAGGAGTTAGAATGTGAGCACTTGAAATCAATCTGGAGGCAGACTAGATCCAGGAAAAGCAGACTAGATCCAGGAAAATATCTAGGAGTCAGTGGGAAAGTCAGAATGGGGAACCACTTGGGCGGTCCAACATAGGAACAGGCATAGCAAAAGGAAGTGTATGATTTAGACACATTGTTTTATGGACTTTCTGGGAAGTCATGAATTGTTTCTTGTCTCAGTAATCCTTTTTTAAAAAAATAATAGTTTGGACCAGTTGCTCTCTAAATTCTATTCTGTTTCTCCAACACTAATCTGTTTTATTTGTTAAGTGCCAGTGTCAGAGCACATTAGCAGTACAGCTAACAAGATATAAGATACCAGCAATATTAAGTATTTGACATCTGAAACCAAATTCTTTTCTAGAAAAAAAATTCTTTTTGTGTGGTTTTTGCTAAGGCTAGAGCAGGCCAAAATCCAGGTGTAAAGGCTGGTCTTGGAAAATAGACCTTTGAGAGCAGAAAGTGACCCATGGGTACTCATTTCACATCTCTAGTAACTTGTGAGCTATTTGGCCTCATGGCAGTGGGTCAGCAGTGACTTTGAGGCTTTGGCACTGAATTTGACTTTGTCAAACTATGAATAAAGGCTCCAGGAGAATTTCAAAATACATGATGGAGGACTTCCCTGGTGGCTTAGCGGTTAAGAATCCGCCTGGCAAGGCAGGAGACGCGGGTTTGAGCCCTGGTCCAGGAGGATCCAACACGCTGTGGAGCAACTAAGCCCATGCGCCACAACTACTGAGCCTGCACTCTAAAGCCCACGAGCCACAACTACTGAGCCCACGCACCACATCTACTGAATCCCGTGCACTCTAGCGCCTGTGCTCTGCAACAAAAGAAGCCACCGCAATGAGAAGCCCACACACCACAACAAAGAGTAGCCCCCACTCACCGCAACTAGAGAAAGCCCGCATGCAGCAATGAAGACCCAACTGAGACAAAAAAAAATAATAAAAAAATAGATGAGGGCTACACATGGAGTTTTCTGCCCATAGAATGACACAGTGGAGGGGCTGACTATATGGGAAACAAATAAAATCTCTCTGAACCAGTACAGTGAAGTGTGATCACACAACAAACTGTGAACCATCAGTTCAGGGCGAACTAGTTAGAACCTCCCAGGTCACTCTCACTGCCCTGTGTTTACTGGAGAGATTCTTCTTTCTAGGTCACCCTCCTCAATCCTCGCAGTTGCTTCAAAATCTAAGTTAGAACACTGGGCAAGACAAAAGTGGGTTGTCACCTATACCCTCAATATAATATTCCCAGCACTTTTCAACTTCGACTGTGTGTTGAATCAGATTTATGCTGTCTTTCTCAGGAGCAGGTACATAATTTGTGGAGCCCAAGGCAAAATGAAAATACAATGTTCCTGGTTCAAAAGTGAAGGAATTCAAGATGATGCCAGCACAGGATTAATCCAAGCACAGGTCTCTTTTAAGCACTGGGGTCCGTGCAGTTGTACAGGCTGGATGTCTATGGAGTCAACACTCATCCTGTCTTCCAGTCTTCTGTTCCTGGAAAGAAGCCTGTTCACGTAGGGTGCTGGTTTTCATCTCTGAGCTGTTGGACAAATGCACTCAAGCAACTTACGTACACCATTCTTTCTCTTGTACTGCCTTGTTGGGAACCACAGACAATTTTACTGAAGTGAGGAAAAGCCAGCAGAACAAATTTGACAATGTTTTCTGGCTCACATTTTCCATGGAGAGGCACCCTCAGGGTGCCAAGATCTTCCTACATATTCTGACTCTAAACCAGGGGTTCTTAATGAGGGATGAACATCAGGATTACTTGAGATGATTCTTCAAAATATACTTCTCAGGGATTCTAAATCTGTCAACGCAATCCACATAGGGTATTGAAAAGGCTTCTGAGCAAAATATTGGTAAAGAACTACTTGAAAATGATTCCGTTTATTTGGTATTTTTGAGGCATATATGCATATATATCCATGTATTCCCCCTACCCCCTTGATGTTAGAATCTGTTGAAGCTGACAGTTTTTTGTTTTTTTTTCAGAGTGCCTTATCCTTCACTTTGGCTTATAGATTCTGGGTGGTGATGATTATCCACTTTGACTCAGAGCAAACTTATTTGTGACTGGCTTTAGTGGAGGCCAAAAACTAATTATTGCAACCAACCAAGAAAAAAATAAAAGAAACGAGGAAATGCCACAAGTATTGGCAATATTTACTGCAGCATATGGCTAATGTGTAAAGAGGTAACAGAACGATGTATCTCAGGGGATCATTGAAAAGGAAAATTACTTAAATTAACTTCTCAGGCAAACCAAATTATGCATCATGCACCCTCCTGTAATGCTATACAAAGTCAATGTTTGTGAAGAGTAGAACCGGGGGCTATCAATCAAGCCTTTCATAGGAATGGTTGTGTCTGCAGGGATTTTTTTTTTTCTCCTTTGCATTTCTGGCTTTTAGATGAATGAAGAATTTTTTCTCAGCAAATTATTAATTACTTCTTCTTGCCTATCGAATTGAGTTCACTGTAGTTCTGTAGGAGTCAATGGTATTCAAACTGCAGCTTTTGATGAAGTAATCGGCTGCTTCTGGGGCCTCTTTCAGCTGCCCTGGGCGTGCTTCACATGTAAACGACTGCCAAATGGATTCTTTCGACATTCCAGCCAATTAAAATACATTTAAAGTGCAGCTGGTGTAGAGGCAAGCCGGGCGATTGTGCAGAGAACTTCAGGGCAGAGAGACAGAAAACAAACTTTGGGGAACCCAGCTCGGGCAGCCCAGCCAGGGATAGCGGGGCAGTGGAGAAAGTCCCTTAAAGAGGCTATCTTTAGCTCCTGTCAGCAGCAAAGATGACACTTTGAGCACCACCTTAAAAGACACAAAAGAGGGAAGTATGTTTGTTAGGGTGTCAGTTTTCTCCCCTTGCCTCTTGAAACTCTGTGTTGGCTGGTTGCCCAACGTGGTGCTGCATACACAGAACACAGCGGTGTTTGTTAAACCCGGGCTGGGGAAGCCAGTGATTAAAACTCTTGAAGGAAGATTGGAAAACCCCAGGAACTCTCCTCAGTAGCCTTAGAACATTGACCGAATGAAACAGAAAGCACTGAGTGGGCTAAAGTGAAAACGTTCACCGTCCCTGTCTGCTATGCCTTTTCGGTAAGGACAGAATTTTCTTTTCTCTGTCTTTTTTTGTTTTTTCTCTAATGTTTCTGTCGGTGTGGAGGCGAGAGAGAGCTTCCAATATGCTAAGTGAGTGCTCTGCTTCAGACCTCTGATTTGCAGAGTGTAGGGTTTGCCTGTGATTTTTCTGGAGGGCTCGAGGGCATTGCAATGTGTAAATAGACACAGGGCATCACCCAGCATGCACGTGGAGTCTGCCAGTGTTTTTCCAGAATTCAGAAGGATACAGTTTTCAAGGTTTGCCTCTGCTGCTCTGTCTCTGTGTTTGCTGCCTGCGTCCAAGTGTCCTGAGGTTGATTACAAATACAGTAGATTCCTCCTTTGAACCAACAGGTGTGCTGTACATGCTTGTTTCGTTTTTAGTTTTATCATCAATGCTGTCAGGTCCATTCTGCCGCCAGCCCCTCACCTATGCATGCAAAAAGTGTTTTCTTCCTCCTGGGTTAATATTCAGTCAGACACAAGCATTCTGTTTTACTCAAGCAAATCCCAAATGTTTGGAAATGCCTTGCTTTATCTTGACTCTCTTGGAGAAGCTGCTAACTTGGGAATTTGTTGTGAATCACTCTTGTCTTATAGTGGAAGGAGGCAGCTGCAGTTGCCCTGTCTCTGTGGTTCTGCAAGCTCGGTAAATACCCAGCTCTGTGGGTTGGACTCCGAGGCCCATCTTCAATTCCTGAATGTTCAGGAAGAGCATGGCTGAGCAGGGGTATTGATTCCTACCCATCATTTGTGTGTCAATGAAAGACACACAAAGTTGCTGACTGTTTCTGATCTTAGCTTGTCACGGTCGGCCCTTTTTGGCTTCAGATTTGTTCATTGCCAACAAAGAATCTTGCACATTTCACGGTGAAGGATCGCGTTGCAGTGTCCTGAACTCGGTTCAGTGCTCTTTATTAATTTTTAATGTGCCAGTAGCTCTGAGGCTTTGCCAAGCTGAGACTTTCCAAAACTCTTTGGGCTACCTACTGCCAAGGTAAACGGTGGTAGGTCCAGAAGGGATATTTTAAGGAGACTTGCAAGAGCAAAGTTTTACCTGTTAAGTTTGTCGTGAGTCAACGAAAGAAATCTTAAATAAAAGAGATTTCAGAAAGAGCTGCCTCAGCTATGCCCTCCGTGTGAGAGACCTGCTGTGGGGTTCTGTGTCCTCACACACACAGTGGTCTGTGTCCCGTGTGCAGAGAGGATAAGGCGTTCTACTGTATTGGTGTTAAGGTGGGTTTATGAAGTAGGTGCTCTATGAATGGAGACATGTGAATACAGAAGGCCTTCCTGCCCGTGGCAGTGTCTGAGCCCAGAGGCAAACGAGCCTACACGTGCGGTGGCTGCGTGTCCAATACAACCATTTCAGACACACCAAGTGAGCTGGCCATGGACAGTGTTCACAGGAGTCCCTGTGGACAGATATGTAACTTTTTACAGAAGAAAAATGGCGTGGTATACCTCAGAAAAGTGGGCCCTGGAGGTGACCTCAGGACTCAGATGACAATGGAAACCTACTTGTGATGGACCAGGTCCTGGAGAATGGCAGACTGTAGCCTCTTAGGGCTGTCAGTTGCTCACCAGCCTACTGCAAGGTCAGTGGTGTCATCATCATTCCTCGGGGATGCAGGTAAGAGTCAAATGGACCCTGCCTGTAAACACAAGTCCTGTAGGCAGAGACTTCATCTGTCAGGTGGCTGTGAGGAGAGCACTGAATTAGAGAGGAGCTTCAAGGTTCTTTCTGATTTAGAGTCAATGAGGTGAAGACTTTACACACACATAGGCAGTGATAAGAATGGGGCAAGAATGAAGGAAGCCCTCAATTAAGTGGGTTTTGTTGCCTTTAGAGTCAAGCCCAGTCTCCTTCCTGTGGCCTAGAACAGGGTTGACAAATGAGGCATCGCAGGCTAAATCTGATCACCACAATTTTTTATAAATAAAGTTTTATTGGAATGCAGCCGTACCTCTTTGCTGACAGATGGTCCACAGCTGCTTTTGTGCTTTCACAACAGAGCTGAGTAGTTGCCACAGAGACCCTATGGTTCTGCAAAGCCTGAAACATTTAATATCTGGAGCTTTACAGAAACAGTGTGAAAGGCTACACATGGGAAACAATGCTTCTGAAACTATCTCACAGATCGGATTTTTTTTTTTTTTTAATTTCCAGTCTGGTTTGGACTGATAGGTTTATTAAATGTGATAAAAAAACATTGCTTGAATGTTGGGGTAATACCAAATTGCCACAACATTTCTAAACATTTACACTTAAGTTTGGTACTTATCATGGATCCTTAGCCGTTTGCAGACCGGTGCCAGGCCATGGACCACACTTTGAGAAGCTGTCATCCCTGCTAAATTTTCTAGTCTCGCCTTGTGCCATTTGTCCCAAATCTCCAATCATGCTACTGTTCTTTCTGAGGATTGGATGCATTAAATTCTTTTCCACATTTGGGCCAGTACTACTGCTGTTTGCTGGACCTGGAACTTTCTACATCTTTTCTTAGCTCCTTCTTTCCATGAGGGCTCTGCTTTGGTTCACTTCGTCAAGGAGACCTTTTGACCACTCCATCTGAAAAATTGTCCCTCATCTTACATTACTCTTCCTTTATAGCACTTATGACCATCAATGCTTGTGTTGTTTATTTACTTATCTTCCCCTTATTTGTTTTCCTGTATTGGTCTGGATTCAGTAACAATCCATTTCTGCTTGTGCAGAAAGGGATTTCATATTGGTTTTGGGTGGCATATGAAATCTTGTACGAGTCAGGGAGCAGACAGAGTTCCTGAGACAACACTCAGAACAGCACAACAGAATTGACCACTGCACCTCTGTCACTATACAAAGCTAGGATTCAGGAAGTTGACGCCAGCATTGTTAGCTCCAGGACCACACTACCTCTGCAGTCGTCTCCTCCACCAAAATAAGCATTTCTGTTTCTTGGAACACATGAAGCTAGGGATAGGATACTGGATCTTTGCTAAAGAGATTGCAGAATACCCCAAACCTCTGGCAGGAACAGCAGAAATATAGCATCTACCTCATTATCTTCACTCTGATTTTCAAATCCCACTGAGTGGAGGGCAGTCTTCTAGGTGAAATCTGAATCACTGTAGAACTTGAGCTATGAGAGGATCAGGGAAATGCCACCTTAGGATTTTTAGTCTTTAATGCTGGAATGGAGTCACCAGAACCTGCCTCTGTCCCCTGTTGGAATGTAACCTCCATGAGGGTTGGGAGCCTGTCTGCCCATCCATCACCCTGCACCCATGCTAAATTAATGCCTGATATGTGTAACATGCCCAGTAAATGTTGATCATAAGAATGCATGCATGAATGAATGAATGACATGTCCCCCAGAAGTCTGTGATTTGTATAGGAGGGTAGCAGGTGGCACACCTGAGGGAGATGCATGAAATTGAGTCAGCCTGGGAAATGTCTTTGGTGGGAGATGGAAGACTACCCATAAGGGATAGTCTCACTTTTGAAACATATCTTGTTTTTTCAAAGTTGGAACATATTCATGTATAATAGCTGCAGTTAGTCTGCTCAGGGCTGGGATTAATATTATAAAATATATATATATATAATATATATATATAATATATATATATTTATATATAATATAAAATTTATTAATATTAATAAATGACTAATATGCCATTTACTGAGGACTTATTATGAGCCATATCCTACACTAAGTCCTATATATGCATTAGCTCATTTAATCTGCAAAAAGTCCCAATGAAGTAGGCATTATTTCCATTTACAGAGAGGAAACAGAGGCTTTGAATGGAAAAGTGACTTCCCAAGTCACAGAGAGGTAGAGTCAGATTTTATCCCATGACTTCTGAAACTTAAGTTTGTACCCTTTACCTCTAGTTATAACCCTGCATATAATTTATCTTTCTGGTTGTTGTCTCTTCACCTCAACCTCCCCTGTTTTGTTTCCATCCTAGTGGCTGGTTAATCTATTGCATTATCTACTTTGTGCCTTAGCAAGGTAACTCCAGTCATCAGGACTGAGATATCAGTATGGGTCCTTGGTTATCATTGCTGAATATCAGCAATGAATCTGTGGGTCTATAGATGTGAATATAAAAGGGGTAGGAGAGAACTACATATACAGTGATTAAGGTATCAAAAATCGCTCTTAAGACAAAAATCCTAGAGGGTAGAATATTTCTAACTGGAAAAACTTCCAGCCTCATGGTATATGTGATAAAAAAAATTTCAAGTCTTTGTCTTCTGTTTGGTTGAAGTTCTACTCACATCATCTTTATTAAACCCGTGATGTTTGGTAATAATTGTGCTTGTCATTTCATAACAGACAATAAGTTGAAAATTATTTTTACATTCAAAATATTAAAGGACTCAGAGAAACTGCTGAAGAAAGTCATTCTGCCAAGGGGTGGGATATCTAACAAAGATTACTTGACAACAATGTCTATGATGAGATAAACCACTTGAAGGCCTGACCCTAGTGCCTATAAAAATGCTAAGGGGAAATAGGAATACTTCTGGAATGGTGGAGTAAAGACCTCTGAACATCTACTCTTCCATAAAAGCAGGGAGAACAGTGACAAAAATCATCAAAATCAACATTTTTCAAAGTTCGGAAATTAAACGTAGGCTTATGATGATCTGAGGATCATTTATTCAGGAAAAAAAACTAACCAAAACAAAGAAACCCTGACTCTCAGTAAGAACAGTGTGCTTTGTGTCATTTAGCTTGCTCTGTTCCTATTCACCCTTTTGCAGCTCTGAGGAAACCTTAAAAACTAACCGTTTTGCCATCACAGTAGTTGTGATAACAGTACCCTAGTGGCCGCTGGAGAGGAAAAGACCTGTTTGGAGCTCTACAGAGAGCCTTATTCCCAGAGAATTGTCATGATTTGACCTGTCTGGTAGCTGCTTGGGAACTCCCATTTGCAGCTCTTGTCTTTATTTGACCTGATTCAGCACTCACTCAGTGCATAGAACTTTTCTCCTGGGACACTCGTCAAAAACAGTCACAGCAACTGTTTTAACATTGCAGCTGCCTGAGGCAGCAATAAGAGTTGGGGCAAACAGGATGATAATCAAAAATTTCTAAATAAAAAGCTGGGGAATGATGTGTCCATTGGGTCTTTGAAATGCTCACATATTCCTGGAAATATAAAAGTCATGTACATGTGCAGAGGCGTGCACATTCTCAGGAAAGACCTGAGAAATCTTCCATCTCTCACCAATGGCTGACCTTGAGTCTCTGCACAAGCAGGGAGTGAAAGTTAAGGAAGAATTGTAAACAGCAGGCAAATTGAAGGTGTGTCCCACTATACACAGAAATCCCCTCAGCCAAGGCTGGAACTTATTGGTTGAGGGCATTATATAAAAAAAAAAAGTCTGCCCAGCCATTAGCTGGCCACTAAGCTAACAACACGTGACAAAGAATACAGACTCTACAGAATAAGGTTAGAAAAGTCACTAACATATAGCAAGAACAATTACAGCAACAACAAACAGCAACAACAACAAACCGTGGTTGCGGGAGAGAGATGATTTCCAGAGTTGCTGAGTTATATTATTTTAAATGTCCACTTTTCAAAAAAACCTATAAGACATGCAAAGAGTCTGGAAAGTATGTTCTATTCACAGGGGGGAAAAGACAGTCAATAGAAATTATCTCTGAGGAAGCCCAGATATGGGACTTACTAGACAAAGACTTTAAATCAGTGACCATACATATGTTCAAAGAACTAAAGGAAATCATTTCTAAAGGAACAAAAAGATATATGAGAACAATACCTCACCAAACAGAGAATATCAATAAAGAGATAAAAATTATAAAAAGATACCAAATAGAAATTTTGGAGCTGATACGTACAATAACTAAAATAAAAGTTTCACTACTGGGTTCAACAGCAGGTTTAAGTAGACAGAAGAAAGAATCAGAAAATTTGAAGATAGGTCAAATGAGATTATTCAATCTGAAAACAGGAAGAAAAATTAGCAGAACCTCAGAGACCTGTGGGACACCATCAGATGTACCAACATACACATAACGGGTGTCTGAGAAGGAAAGGAGAGACAGAAAGGGACAGAAAGAATATCTGAAGAAATAATGACTGAAAACTTTCCCTATCTGATGAGATATGGGAATTTATATATCCAAGAATCTCAGTGAATTCCAAGTAGGGTAAACTCAGAGGTTCACTCTGAGACATATTATAGTCAAATTGTCAAAAAACAGAGAGAATCTTGAAAGCAGCAAGAGAAAATGCCTTGTTATGTATAAGGGAGTCTCAGTTATATTAATAGCCAATTTCTCATAAGAAACTATGGAGGCCAGAAAGAAGTGGGATGATATATTCAAAGTACTGAAAGAAAAATACTGTCAACTGAGAATTCTATACCCAGAAAAATTATTCTTCAAAAATAAGGAGAAATTAAGACATTACCAGATTGAAAACTGAGAGAATTTATCACTAGCAGGACTTTCCTTCCGTAAATTACTAAAGGGAGTCCTTCAGCCTGAAATAAAAGAGAACTAGAAAGTAACTTGAATCCACACTCAAAAAGATAAAGTGCACTGGTAAAACATAAAAGACAGTTTACACATATTATTTTTATAACTCCTTTTTTTCTCCCGCATGATTTAAAAGACAGTTGCAAGCTATAAGCATAAAGCTATGTTGATGAGCTTATAATATATAAAGATGTAATGTGTATTACAATAAAAGGACGAAGGAAAGTAGCTCTACAGGAGCAAATTTTTTGTACACAAATGTTCTTAGCAGCGTTATGCATAATTACCAAAAAGTAGAAAGGACCCAAATGTCTGTTAACTGATAAATAAACAAAATGTGGTATATATATACAATGGAATATTATCAAGCCATATAAAGGAATTACATACTGATGCATGCTACAACATGGATGAACCTTGAAAACATTATGCTAAATGGAAGAAAACAGACACAAAAGGCCATGTGCTATATGATTCCTTTTATATGAAATGTTCAAAATAAGCAAATCTATAGAGACAGAAAGTAGATTAGTGGTTGTTAGGGGCTAGGAAAAAGGGACATTGGAGACTGGTAATTGGCATAGTGTTTCTTTGGAGGATAATAAAATGTTCTGGAATTAGATATTGGTGATGGTCGCACATCTCTATGAATATACTAAAAATGCAATTGTGCTCTTTAAAGAAAAATAATTTTATTGTATAGTACTATATCTCAATAAATATGTTATTTTAAAAAAATACTAAGGGGAAAACCAGAGTAACTGGACACCTCAGAGTCAGGTCCACCTTACCAATTTTTGAGCATGAGGAGAGAGTGCAAATAGAGGTCCACATGTCATAAGTTAACTATTTTAAAATTATGAGTCAAGCAAACACTAACTTAAATATGTTCTATTCTCCCACTTTGACAAATATACATTCGTCCCAAAACAACTTTGTACCATTGGCTATGGGAAGTCAGTAAGAGCTTTAAGAAGGACAGTCATGTGATTATATATTATCATTTTGGATACAGCCTGTTGGCAGTCCTGTCCCCGTGTGAGTAGAAGAGAGTCTGGGGATTGCAGTTGCTGAACTAAAGCGGTGGTCATACCAGGAACCGGGAAGGACTCAGTCCAGTGTCATAGCTATGGAGAGGTGTGACAGATACAACGGAGATTCTAAAAGCTGGATCAGCAGAAATGGATGTGGAAGGGAAAGGAGGGAGGAGAGAAAAGAGAAGGAGAGGCCAGTTGACCTTTAGAGCTTCAGTGACTCAGGCTGGTGATGTTAAAGAGGAAAAAGACGAAACAGGTTTTGATGGGAGTGGAGGAGTCTTGCAAGCTGGGCTTTGGGTAGGTGAGGCTGGGCTATCTGTGGAACTTCAGGTGGAAACGGCCAATTAGCATTTAGAAGCAGGTGTCTGTAGCCTAGAAATGAGGCTTGAGTTAATAGAATGATTTAGAAGTCATCAAATTGTCAAAAATCTCAGGAGGGAGTAAGATTTCATAAGAGTAAGAATCAAATGGAAAGAGACACAACAGAGCAGTACAATTAATAATCAGAGTCTGAAATGTTTACTGAAACAAATGACAAATATAATACCATTTGCAGGAACTTTCATGTTGTATAGCAGAATCTCAATCACATGGCAAGCTTGGTGCTGTTGATTAGAAAATGGTGATTATGATTTGATCCATAACTAGTAGCAGTTGGGAAGAACAACCAAAATCAGTTGAATCATATATGGAAAAACATATAACTGAATTTTTAATTTACATATAACAGAGCTTCTATATAAAAAATATATAACTAAAAATATGTGTATAACTGGCTGCGGTTTGTTAGGACTGTTTTTGTGTGATCACCTGTGCTTGAAAGAAGGAAAACAGGCTGTTAATTGCCTTAACTGGATGATGATGATTCTCTTTAATGTTATTACAGGATTTTTAAACCTTGAAAGTACTTCAGAACCATTAGTTAGACATTTCTTATCAGCTCTCTGTACTAGACATTACTGTGCTGTCTGTATTCTTGATGCCACTGCCATTCCTTCTCATGCTGCAATTTATGACCAGCTATGTGATTGCAGTTCATCGGGAAAAGCCCTTAGAACCAAGAACCCACTTAGTTTTTGTTTATATTTAATTTTTAAAATTTTTTCCACTTAGTTTTTGTTTATTGAAATAGCATTGATTTGAGTTTGGTGTTGCAAGGTTTTTTTGTTTGTTTAATTACTGAATGAGTAAAATTTGCATGTTTTCAATGGCTTAAGCTGTTGTCTGAAACACCCTTCTGTACTACTTTGATTGACAAAACCCAGGGCTATGACTACTTCTTGTCACCCAGGCCTAGACTCAGGAGTCACTGTTTTCAGATCATCACCAGGAAATGGCCCAGCATTTGGGAATGTGCTCTTGTTTCCTTGGTTTCACTGGGATTTAGCATTTCTAAGAGAAGCAGATATTTGCAAAATCAGTATCAATAATTGGACTTGGTGGAATATGAGAAGGTAAGAAGTTAAATGTATTAATCAGGTTTTTAATCTTAAATTAGCAGCAGTCACTCATTTTCAAAGAGTCATGAAGGAGCTAGTTTTGCGGAAAACTTTAAAGGAGATAAAGATTGCATGCCTCTCCATTTCTGTTCTACCAAAGTTTTCAGATCCTCCTCTTCTGTCCTGGCTTCCAGAAATACTATAGCAGGATTGACTGTCTCCTCGCTCTGTGACTTGTATGTCATGCTCTTTTATGTCTTTATCTCTCTGCATCCTGTTTTATTACTCTGATTGGATATAAAATGGGTTGCTATGAGGTAGGCTATCTCATAATCTGATAGTGGAAGTGTAAATTGGTGTGGCTTTTATGGAAAGCATTTTAGCAATATGTGTTAGAGTCTCTTAATCAATTCTATTTTACCTTAATCTATTCTGTTTTAATTTAACCTGTTCAAAGGAGATAATGTGTGATACATACAAATATCTACTTACAAAACTATTCATTACTATATTAATGCTAAAATGAAGAAAACAACTACCCATCAATAGAATTGTCATATAGATTACGGACTGGTGAGAGCTCTTATAAATCAATAAGAAAAAGATTACTATCCCAATAGAAAATGGTTAAAGGAAATGAAATGCAGTTTTCCAAGGAGAAGTATAAATCACCAAGAAGCATTTGAACAGATGTTCAATCTCATTATAAATTAACAGGATACAAATGAAAATAATGAGATATTATTACACTACCTATTATTAGCAACAATTAAACCATCCTCATTGATGAAGAAGTAGAAATCGGGCATTCTCATTTATCTAGGTGGGAATGTAATTAGGACGAATTTGGGGAAAGGAGCAATTTGGGTGGGAGAGAGCGTAATTAGGACTCAGCGATACACTGCTAAAAATGTTATCTTAAATAATCACTAAGTCTACAAAGATTATGTATAGGATATTTATTACACTAACACTTAAGCTAGTGAAAACTGAATAATCCAAAGCCATTGGTAGGTGATTGCTAAATAAATTGTAGTACAACCGCACAATGGAACACCATGCAGCCATTAAATACTGATATAGATCTGGTAGATAGGAATGATGCCTATGAGATAGTAAGTGGCAAATGTAAGCTAAAAATAAGTGTGTATTATAAACTCATTTTTAAAAAATATGTCTTTATCCACATGTATGTGTCTGCATACAAACAAAAGTTTGAAAGCACTTGCACTAAAATGAGAAGATAAGTTTTACTTTATTGTACATTTTTGTATTGCTGTAATTTGGTTTCAATTCACGTATATTAATACCATAATCAGTAAAATGCAGCTTCACCATTGTAATCAAAGAAGTAAAATGTTACAACCATAAGATGAAATATTGTATAGAAATTTAAAACAGGAATTTTGAAAAATAGTCAGTTAAATGATGCTAAATAAAAAATAATTACAGAGAGAAAAGACCAGAAGGAAATGCATCAAATGTTAACAGTATTATCTGTAATAAATATTTATAAGAATTAAAGCCGTAACCAAGTTATTTGTAATAAATATCTATTAATTTCATATTCAGAGAAAATGTTTCAAAACAATTTAAAAGAGTTATTTGTATTGTGACCAAGTTCTCTGTAGTCCCACTTTTTTAGGTGCCACACATCAGAATGCCATAGTTATGCCTACACTCACATAAAAAAGTAAATGTTGTACATAACAGATGTATGTCATAAGCCAGTTAAAAAATTCTTGTATTTGGAAACTTCTATAATAGTGAACACTGTAGACACTGGGGCAGACAGATTTTTAGTTTTGGGGTCTTCTGGAGAATTAGGGAGAAGGGTCATATACACACGAAACACTTCGGCATATTTAGTGGACAATCCACAGAGTTGGGTAAATGGTAAAAACAAATTAGGAAGCACGTTATTATACTATTTGCTATTTCAGATAGAGAATTTGGAAAATTGGGTAAGATGTATTTTTCACCAACCCATCCAAAGTACTTTAATAATTAATCCCCCATGCCCTGCCAAATTATCTTAAATTGGTTTACTCCTATGAACTTTCTTTAGTGTCGTTACCTTCTTAGAACATCTTTCACAACAATCCTGTGAGGCAGGCAGGGCAAATATTTACAGTTCACTGCTAAGAAATGAGCTTCAGAGAGGTTAAAAACATTGCTCAAGAGAAGTGAGGAGCTGGGATCTGAACCCACATTTTTCTGATGATACAAGTTAATTCCAGTTATTACTGGGAATTGAGTCTGGGTTTACTGACTCCAAATCTAGTTATACCATACCATTCTATCCTTCTCCCGGAAGTTTAAGATGCCTAGGATTGAATCCTGATCTGTCTCTTAACAAGGCACCAGTGAGCAAAAGGAAAGGAGAATCCCAGGTAGAGGAAAGATTGTGGTAAGGCATATGCAAAGGGAAGGGGTTTGGAGGTGGGAGAGAGGTAGGTAGAGCCTCAGACCCGATGTCTTCAAAGGCTATACAGGTGATATAAATAATGGAAGCCTGCCAGGATTAAGAAATACAAAATCATGGATCTCATTGTGGTAGAGATGGCAGAGTGCGTGAGGAAGTGGGTGATTTGGAGAGCATGTCCTGTGAATGGCTGAAGGATGTAGTTGTTACACAGCACCAGCAATTGTCACCAAAAAGGAGCTAGCTCTGTATTTTAATTTTTTTAAATTATTTAAAAGCTGGAAATCTGATTTTTAGGTAAAATCTTCCCATTTTTAAATGCTAGCATTAATTTTAAAAAAGGGCTTCCCTGGTGGCGCAGTGTTTGAGAGTCCATCTGCCGATGCAGGGGACACGGGTTCGTGCCCCGGTCCAGGAAGATCCTGCATGCCGTGGAGCAGCTGGGCCCGCGAGCCATGGCCGCTGAGCCTACGCATCCGGGGCCTGTGCTCCACAGCGGGAGAGGCCACAAGGCCTGCGTACGGCAAAAAAAAAAAAAAAAAAAAAAAAAATTTCTGTAGGCCAACTAAAATATATCTGAAGGCCATCAAAGCCCCTCAAGTTGCTGGTCTGTGATGTCTGGGACATTTTCTGTCTATGGATATACTAGACTTCTGACTGATCAAATTCAGTTCCATTTCCTTGATGTCTTAATTATGCCACTGTGATTCTTGACGTTTGTCCTTTAGGAAAATGTCCATTTAGGAAAATATCCTGTTTTCATCTTCTTCACACCCACCTAAACCAGCCACCACTACTTTGGTTCCTTCTAAGCTTCCATCTAAGAGACTGGAAAAGGAGGTTGTTCCTGAAAGGATTTCCCCATTGTATCCCCAGAACAGTCTATGTAAACACCATGGGCTGTATGTGAGTGCCAAGGAATGACCCTCAGGGCTTGGGAAAGATGTGCTTTAATTAAGCTACACTTCAGACTTTAATTATTGTCTAGACTACAGCTTTTGCAAGATAGTAAATGTAAGGGTGGTGGCTTGATGATACAAATCACTCAGGTTTTCTTCCTCTAGGAAAAATCCAACCAAGAGGGGCCAAGGAAAGTTCAGAAGATGTATGAGCAATGGTACAAATTGCCGTGTTAAATTCTGCAGACTGGATTAAACATTTGACTAGAGGCTTGACCTGAAATTGGCAAAGGTGAATGTCATCCTAATCCCATGGGAAGCCACACAACAAAGGCAAAATATACACACATCTGACTCTCTCTCTTTCACACACACAGACCTTTTAGTCCCGTGAACATTCTGATACATCTTTGGGGCTATCTTCACTTTGGAGATAACCATCTTGAGGCAATTAATAACATTTAAGTATGTAATGTTTTTCTATTTATAGTGTGTTTTAAATAATGATTCTTTGTAGAACATTTGGAAAATACCACAAAGTATATGGAAGAGGATAAAAAAATTACGTATAATCCCTTCATCACCCAGAGGCACTCACTCTTATAATTCTGGCATATGCTCTTCTAACCTTTTTGCTATACTTGTATGAGAAACAGACAAACAAATGAACAATGACAACAACAACAACAAAAACCCAAAAGCAAACAAACTCTTGACTTTATATGAAGAATTTGAATATCAAGAAATAGATTTTTGTGGTAAATTCATTCAAGATAAGTAAGCAATGAGAAAAAAATTCTGAGAGGTGAGGCCACAGAAAGTCAGAATCCCTAAGAGGAGACAGTGCTTCCTCAGGAACATGTTTTGACTGAAAGGATAAAGGCCAAGGAGGACAGAATTGTCTGGGGCATTGGATACAGTCAGGACAGGTGAGACACATACGAACACAACTTACAGCCCCTGATAGGAATATAGAGGATTCTTAACAAAAGAATACATCAGGTTAATGGCTTTGTGTGGGAGGAATTCTTATCCTAATCTAGCCTGAAGCATCTTCCATTAGTCACTCTATTTAAAGTACTTTCTGCCTAATCAGTCAATCATCATAAATATTGTAAAAGCAACAAAATCTACAACATTTTGAACACTTACTGCATGTATATTTGTATGCAAAGTTTCTATGTGTACACTTTATATATGTACTCTATTATGTATACACTGTATCATTTAATTTTTTGGCAACTTCACTGAGATATTCACATACCACTAAAAGTGTATAACTTAGTGGTTTTTAGTATATTCACAGATTTTGCAACCATCACCATTATATAATTTTTTTAATTTATTTTATTGAAGTATAGTTGATTTACAATGATGTGTTAGTTCCTGGGGCACAGCAAAGTGATTCATATATATATATATTATATACACACATATATATATTATATACACATATATATATGTATATAATATATATATATATTCTTTTCCATTATGTTTTATCACAGGATACTGAACATAGTTTCCTGTGCCATGCAGTAGGACCTTGTTGTTTGTCCATTCTATATATAATAGTTTACATCTTCTAACCCCAAACTCCCAATCCATCCTTCCCCTCACCTCCAAAAGGAACCATCTACCTATTAGCAGTCACTCTTATTCACCCCAAACAAATCCAGTATATTCTGGTACTGGACCTTTATCTGATGTATGATTTGCAAATAGATTCTCCCATTCTATGGCTTGTCTTTTCATTTTTTTGATGATATATTTTAATCCACAAAGTTTTTAATTTTGATGCAATCCAGTGTATCTGTTTCTTTTTGCTTATGCTTTTCTTTGTTATTTCTGAAAATCCATTGTTTAATCCAAGGTCATGAAGATTTACTTCCATGTTTCTTCTAAGAGTTTTATAGTTTTAGCTCTTACCTTTCGGTCTGTGATCCATTTTGAAGTAATCTTTGTATATGATATGAGGAAGGTAGGAGTCAACTTCATTCTTTTGCAAGTAGATATCCAATTGTTTCAGCACCACTTACCGAAAAGACTATTATTTCCCAATTTAATGTCTCATTTAATTTTCACAATAGTCCAGTGAAGTAGGAATTATTGCCCCTGTTTACAAATGAGGAGACTGAGGCTCAGGATGGTTAAGTGACTTGCCTGAGGCCCTGAAGAATTCCAAGTAAGAGGTAGAATTTAATTGGACTCCAAAGGCAGGGTTCTCTCAACGATACCAAGATGGGCATCTACTTCACGCCAGGTAGTGGTAAAAGAAACACATACACAAAAGAATACTCATCGTTTGCTGCCTTTAAATTTTTTTCAATTAACTATACTCTTCCTGAGGAGTCATGGGTGTCAAGAGCTCCAGGACTAGGAAAGATGAATAAGCACAGTTCTTATTTTCAAAAGCTAATAACAATACAGTAGAAACAAGGTGATTACCTATAAGTAGGATGGCCATAGAAGTCAGTAGTTTTGGTCACAACAAGAGAATCCAGCTTACAGAGCCACAGTCAGAGTCAGCAGGAGCCTGGACAACCAGCAAACAGACTGGTACTGAGGCAAGCCCAGTGGCTCAGAAGCAGGAAGCCAGGGACTGTCTTGGGCAAAGGCATAAGGCCAGGACATCACGGCCATTGAGGAACTGCACTGTAGACGCTGTGAGTGAACCTCCTCATCTCCACGTCTTTGCATCAATAGGTCTAGATCCAGAAACAGGTGGGAGCATCAGTCTGGCTGGTTGAGCCTGAGACGTGTGGTCCTGCTCTGTGGGCAGGAGGTGAAGGGGCACTCCATCCAGTCCTTGGCACACACGGTGAGGTATCCTTCAAAATAACAGGGAGGGAGGGAATGCTGGAAATGCCCTCTCCCAGGACAGTGGAGAAACCACTCTTCCCTCTGCTATTCCAATTGTTTTCTTTGTATCAGTGAACCACAGAGCCAAACAGTCTCTCTTAGTTTTAGTCCTCTCCATATTTCACATGACCCGTTTTCTAATGAGAATAGAATTTCCCAATGGTTACGAACCACTGGTATTTTACATGCCACTACTTTGCATCTCTCATTGCACCTTAAATACAGGCTCACAGGATGTATTTTCAAATGGTTGGTGATTCCTAGGATACCCCAGGGACCACAATCCATTCTCCAAAACCCACATGTGGATTCTGCATAGCCAGTTTCTAATCTTAAGTCTGATTTTCCTTCCTGCCCCCAAATAATCCTAAGGACCCAACCTCTACCATTGGTTGAGGATGCACATTTGGATGGGCTCTGTTGGGGGGATTCTGGGCCATGTCATAGCTTTCACCTAGCACAAACATTTCTATTAATATTGCCTTTGTTTTGAACATTCCAACTCTTTAAGGTAGGTCTTTCTAGGGCTTCTTTTATCCATCAAAATTCGGTGGAGTTTTGGGTTCTTTCCCTTGTTTATCATCAGGGGCCAGAACTGGTTGTCTTCTATGCTTTACTAACCCCCAGGGAAGTGAATGGAATCCCCCGAATAGCTGAGCTCTGACTCAGAGCTTTGAGGACCTTCTCCCTCGGCCTCTCCTCACTCCCTTCATCACTTCCGCAATTTACAAAGCCCTGAGGTTGTGTGATCCGCTCACCATAAAAGTATCTGTGGCCGCATGGCAAAGTAACATCAGGTTCTTATTTTAATCATACACATTCAGGGTGAAGGCTGCTAGACAATGTGAAAAGCATTAATTTGTTGTTGTGTCATGTCCTGCTATAGTTTTTCTTGTCCTTGGAACTGCAGGCTGTAATGTCTCTTGACTTTTTTGAGAAAGTAGATGCCTCGTATTAGTCTTTGGAAATAGCATGCAGTTTTCCTAAGAGATAGAAGCACAGAAGGCCAAGGTTAGGAAAGATGAATAAGTGCAGTCATTAACTGTAAAAAGTTCACCAAGGTTGCATGCTAATAGAATATTTTCATCTTGGGCAGCAGTGGTTACCCCTGATTGAGTGAAAACAGGTTAATGGGATCCAATGGTTTGGACTATCAACATTGTTCATTAGTGGCTGGCTCATATGTGCAGCCAGCCACCTCCCCTCTTCCCCTAGAATATACACCCTCGACCGGCAGTCGAATCGTCAGTCTTGTTCTCAGTTACTGAGGGGCCTGCAGAAGGTGGGGGAGGGGAAGCTGGTCAGGATACACAAAGAGGTGTGTTGTGTTGATGTCACAGGGACACAAAGTTGTTTTGTGTTGGTGGTGGTGGTGATGGGAGAATTGCGTGGGGGGAAAAACATCTCTTGTTTATTAGGATTTGAATCTAAGGAGAAATAAATGACATCTCCAGTTGTGAAGCTCTAAGTAAAATCCTGTTTGTACTTAGAGTCCAGACCGATGGAGAGAATCCCACACTTGATAATTTTTATTTTAGTTTGGACTTGGATTATTGGTAATTCTTTACTCCATTAAGACAAGAGCCTTTCCAATACCATGTCTGCCTAGAAAGAAATAGAATTCTGAAGCAGGAGAGTTGTGAGGAGGGGTGGAGGGGCTGGAAGTTTATTGTTTCTCAGGACTATTTTAGGTTTGTCTCTCCTGTCCTGGAGGTTACATTCCAGACCTCATGTACCAGGCAACTGTCCCCATCTCAATTTTCATCTGCTATAGGAATCCTGATGATACGATCCCTTTAATACTTACTTATTGAGCACCTACTGTGTGCCAGACCCTATTCTAACAACAAACCACGACAATAGCTACTGTATTAGTATTTACCATGTGTCAAGGGCTTTGTGTATCTTACCTCACTTCCTTCCTGAAAAGATGGTTATTTTGCAGATGTGCAATTGAGGCTCAAGTGAAGTTGAATTACTTGTCCAAGGTCAAATAGCTAATGGGTGGTAGAGTCAATATTTGAACTCAGGTCTGTATAGAAACCACAGGCATTTCACTGACTAACTTTTAATAAGCTCCTTTGTCCTACTTTTGAGGTGGACATGGCATTTGAATAGGGGGAGGGAGATACATTAAAACCTTTGAAAACCTACAAGGATAAATACCTAACAACAAATCTGCCAGAGTGGAGAAAATTCAGCTGCTGAGGGACGCTCTGTGGATGCTATAATCGCAGAGCTGAGATTAATACTTATGGTTACTAAGCTTTGTCCTCTATGGCCCCATCCCTCTAGCCTTGAATGCACAGGCAGATCCTCTCCCACCTCTTCTGGCTCCCTGTACGTCAACTGAGCAATAGAACCATGTTGTCTCAAGGGTGGAATCTCTGAATTCCTGCTGCCAACATCTATCACTACTGAGTTTCAGCAGCTGCTCCTGATTTGGGTAGCTGCAATTCTCCCTGTTAACACCACTGTTGGTGTTACCCACTACTTTTAAGAATGACACTTAAAGCCCTTTCTGAGGCCTTTTGGGATCAAGTTCCTGGGGTTTTGGGGAAGGGAGGGCAAGGTAGGGAAGGCCATATCCTGAGACTCTGGATTGGTGAGACACCCCACTAAGACCAGCTCCTGAATCCATCTCAGACCTGTGCTGGATTTCGGTGTGAGTCCAAGGTCAAGTTGATGGGTCGGTAGTGGGGTGGAAAGTTCTACCTTTCCTAACTTTATGGGGCTCTGTTCTCTCCTGACATCCACTTTGTTCCCAGGTCTTCGGCAAGTGTTTTCATTGTAATGTAAGACTATATTAGAAAAGAGAAACTAAACCAGAATGAATTCTCAATATGGGCATAATGGCTTATATTATTTAAATATAAATATAATCTAGAAAAAAATGTGTTCCTCATGCTTACCTTGATTGAAAACACCAGGACGTTAAAACTAGGCATTTGTGTGGAAACTGGC
This sequence comes from Globicephala melas, assembly GCF_963455315.2. Classification (NCBI taxonomy): domain Eukaryota; kingdom Metazoa; phylum Chordata; class Mammalia; order Artiodactyla; family Delphinidae; genus Globicephala; species Globicephala melas. The sequence continues at coordinate 96,820,953 of NC_083320.1, forward strand.
AGAACAGAAAAAGTCAATAATTTTACAGTAGAGTAGAATCACCTGCAAGATGTCAAGGACGTCACTGCATTTGGGAGAATATTTCTTCACAAGGTTGCCATGATCTCCCTATAGCTGTAGGAGTAAATAATTTCCTTTTATTTCCTCATTTATAAATGTCAGCGTTGAGCCCAAAGAAAGAGCTAAATGATTGAGTGAATGGTGGTCGATGTTTGCCTACAATTAAAGCTCTCAGCTGAAGGCAGCTTTTGGTTGAGTTGAGTGGTAACTCCGTTGAGTCGCCGAGCCTCATGCTTCTGCTATGTGACGCATGAGTCTGCCCCAAGACCCCAGTTGAAGGTTATGGCAAGGTATCGAAAAGAGCCTAATTGGAAACTCTGATGGTAAAGGAGCTGGAAAATATGGCAGGTGTTCCCTTTACCAATCTCATTGATCAAACTACTCATGGCAACTCAGCACCTCCGAGGCACTCATTACTCTTTCAGAAACTACTCAGAACCTACTATGTGGCTGATATGGTGCTAGGCGCTGGAATGATTTTGGATATGAACTAATCATTGTCTCAAAAATGTACAATCAGTGAGACATTAGGAAAGACAAGACATGAGCCACACTGACCTAGAATCTGCAGAAAGGGAGATGTTTAGGGAGAGCCAAAGTGATGGACATGGAGCCTTTGGTGGCACAGGCAGGAAATCATTGCTTCTGATGTAGGACTGGGAAGAGGTTGGGATGGGTGCTACTCTTTTTTTTTTTTTTTGCGGTACGCGGGCCTCTCACTGTTGTGGCCTCTCCCGTTGCGGAGCACAGGCTCAGCGGCCATGGCTTACAGGCCCAGCCGCTCCGCGGCATGTGGGATCTTCCCGGACCGGGGCACGAACCCGTGTCCCCTGCATCGGCAGGCGGACTCTCAACCAATGCGCCACCAGGGAAGCCCTGGGCGCTACTCTTAATCTCAGTCATCTTGGTCATCCTGAGTCTAGAGATGTGAGGAATTTTTAAACTTGCATATGACATAGCAAAAAGAGTGCTAGACCCAAAGACCAGAGAACTTTACTTCTAGTCACCAACAGAACCATGACAATCTCCCCTCCATCAATAGTTACCTTGGAAAAATGATCAGAACACTTTGGGTCTTAGTCATTTGGCCAGTAAAATGGTAATAATAATAGGTGCTTCTCTAAAGTAGAGGGCCGGACCGCCTGATCTCGTTAATTTTCTTTTAGTTCTCAAGTCTGTGATCTTATGACTTCCGCTTTTCTCAGTAGATAAAGGCAACACAAAGGCTGATTTTTGCAGAGGTGTGTTATTTGCTTGACCAAACACAATACCTGCCCCTGGACATTTGGACGACAGCTAACTGACCTCTAGGATCTGGTCCTAGATGTTGCCGAGTTTATTTGCATCAAGTCTAAAATTGTTTGTAGCTTTAAGAGCAAGACGATGTGTAGAAATTTCTGCCCACTATTTAACCATCTGAATTTATTGATGTATTAAAGGTAATTTACCACAGCATTATCCTTAAAGGACTTTTTAAAGTCAAACACTTCTAAAAATGTGTTTGATAAATGAGATAGACTCATGTTTGTTTATGAAAAATTCTCTGATTTGTCCCATAAAAGTAATAGTGGGTGAACAAGTATCTAATGAGTGCCCACTATGTATAAAGAACTAAATTAGGCTTTATTGTACAGGAGCAAAGGAGTAGAAAGCATTCTTTTTTTTTTAAGAACTGTACCATTTATTTGAAATGAGGCATGCATCTGAGAACAATTATAGAGCAGCTTAGCAATACATTCTTTAATATGCTTTGAATCGAAGGCACCCGCTCCAATTGTTGGCAGAGTAAAGGAAAGAATAGAGATGGAAAGATTCCATGAGTTTTGAGTCTTGAAGGAGCTGATAAAATGTTTTCCCAAGGCAGGCTCTAATATTAAAATTCATTTAACAGCCTTCAAACCAGAGTTGGACACAGGTGGCAGCCAGAAGACAGTCCATGGACTAATCCCTACAATTGGGAACATAGGACACCTTAGAACAAGAGTGGGCAAGTGAGGAAACTTCCCTGGGCAAACCCTAAGGCCAACTGGGTACTTTAATCTCATTACTATGATAATTCGATGTGATAATGTTCCCCCTATTACTGATCAGGAGACAGAAGTCCAGAAGGGCAAGGTAAAAAAAAATTCCCCACTAATAAGAGCCAGGGTTGGACTTGTTCCTACATCTGCCAGGATGAAAAAAATCTCAGTATGAGCGGTGACAAATGCTGCAAAGAGAACTGAATGCAGGTCATCAGTTTATCCTCATACAGTCAACTAAGCTCAATGATAAACTAATAATTAGCTGAGATCACTAGCCATTCCAACTGTACTGGAAGCGACAGAAATTTAGATAGAAATGGCTCAGGCAACGGATTCCAAGCCTGGGAGACGACCTGTCTGTGCTTCTTATTCCCTCAGTAGGTTTTATAAAGTTCTTTGGCCAGAGGGAAACTGCAGAGCAACTTGAAAGCTATATAAAGCAAATGTGTAATGGTGTTGGCAGTGTTCTGAAGGGAGCTACCAAGAATGCATACTACAGGGAGGAATAAAGAACTGATTTCTGGCTGAAATCCATTTTGAATGGAAAAGCTTTAATGGATGAATTCTCCATCATTACGTTGCTGCTTTCCATTTAATTGTCATCGTTCACGATTTGAATTTTAAGTCTTTCTGCGTGTACATACATGACTCCATTGGGAGGTAGTAGAGATGTATGCTTATGAACTATGCGTGCTCCTTCCTTAGACAGTGAATAACTTGTCTCACTCAACACTGCATCCTCTTCTCTCGCCGCAATAATTTTGGTTATATTTAATATGCAATATAGATCTTTCTCTACTAAAATTTGAGAACTTGGTTTTCCCTCTTGTCTCTTTCCTCATTAGGAATCACGTGGGTGCGTCACAGTCCCTCTACTTCAGTATGTAAGTATAGGAACTAAACTTTATGCGCTTATCAGGTGTCTTTCACGGCTTTCATAAAATGGTGAGACACTAAGCCATTCCTGAGTAGTCTTGCAGATCATGTCAGATCAAGAGATCATCCCACTCAGGTTTTTTGTTTTGTTGATTTCTGAGGATTTCTCCAGCAATTGTTCCCGCCTGTGGGCCATGAGCTCTGTGAGTGGGGGGGAGATGCAGAGTTATTGCGAAGGGTGTGTAAATTCATATGAACCCCAAGCAGCCATACGTGTACTACTATTTTTCAAAAGCATATAGAGGTATGTAATATACATGTGTGTATACATACATACAAAATCATGAATTAATGAATGACAAACACTTTTAAGTGTTACTGAACTCGTAGTAGGTTTCAATCATAAGCTATTTTCTGAACCAGCATGTGCAAAAAACAAAAAAATTAACACGTGGAAGGTCGTGTTTAATATGTTTAAAGCACTTACACCATTCATGACCTGAAGTATGGACTTAACAAACTTGATCGACTTATTTTCCTTCACTTTCCAAAGCAAAGAAAGAAAAGTCTGAAAATGTTAATTTTCCCCCAATATTTATATATCTCCTTGTTTTCTTTTTCTATTCTCATTGTATCAACTAGAAATGTTTTGTTGATGTCTTCTTGTATTGCCTCTGATACAAAGAGGAAGGATGCCTATGTTTTATTATTTACTGTATTTGGCAATTAGTTTTAGGTAGAACTTCTTTACCATATTATGGAAGTACTCTTCTATTTCTGATTCACTTTAAATGAGCAAAAGTCAGGAATAAATGATGAATTTCACAAACATTTTTTAGCTTTATATAAATGTGTATAAACTTAACTACTTGATCTAGCATTGTAATAGATTAAATCATAGCAAACCATTCTTGTTTATGATCCTTTCTTCCGTTTTAAACTGCTGGTCTTGATTTGTTTCTCTTTTATTGGAGGCTTCGTAAGTGAGCTTGCCTTGTAGTTTTCCTTTTTTATTAATTACTAGCTTCATCAATATCGCTATCAGGTTTATGCATGTTTCACAAAATTAATTTAGAAGGTGTTCATCTTTTTCTGTGTTTTAGAAACTGGGCTTTGGGGATATACACAGACCTCAGTTTGAATTCTGGGTTATTCACTTGCCAGTTTTATAACCTTGGGCTAGTTATTCAACTTGTCTAAACATCATTTTCATCACCTATAAAATGTAACACAAGCATCTACCTTAAAAGGTTTTGTGCGATTAAATAAGATTATATATGCAAAGCCCTTATCACAGTTCCTGGCTCATTGTAAGCATTAAATAAATGTGGCTTCTGTTGAGCTAATGATGGTAAAGATGATGATGATGATGAAGATGATGATGATGATATTATTATCATTGAATGGAAATTATCTTTCCCTTGAAATTAGTTTTGTGTAACAATGTAACAACTTTTAAAAAAAGAACTGGGGGACAGTTTTCCTCAAGTTCTTTTTTAACTTGTTCAGTTTTCCTATTTTTATTCAGATAATTTTAATAATTTTTTTCAAGAGAAACTTGTCTTTAGACTGTGGAGCTCTTCAAAATTATTAGGCCAAGTATAATGTATGCTTTATGAGAGATTCTTCGCTTTCTCTCTCTCTCCATATATATATGTATATTTATATATTCATTTATATGTTTGTATTTATATATATATTTCTATGTGCATTTATATTTCTATATATGTTTGTGTATATACATATAAAGATCTATATCTATCTCTATAAATTCTCATACCCACTTTATAATTTCTATTTGTGAATCTTTGTGAATTTTCTTTTTTCATCATAGTATTATCATGGGTATATTTTTGTCTTTGTGGAGATAAGACATTGAATTTATTTTTAAATTGTTTATATTTTCTGTCTTTAAAATCATTTCTACTTCAATCCTTATTAGTCTTTCTATGCTTTTTCTAAGTTTATATTTCTGTCTTTTGAATATAAATATTTGCTCATTTATTATTTATTCTTTTTTTTTTAAATCATTCAAAGATGTTGGTTTACCTCTGAGTACAGTTTTGCCTGCATCTCACAAGTTTTTCTAGGTAGTGTTTCTACTACTATTATTTTAAATTATTCTATAAGTTTAGTTTTGATATTCTCTTTGATCTGAGAGCTATTTAGGTGAACAAATATTGTTTTGTTTGCTACTATTTCTTAAATTATTTCCAGGTTTTTTCTTGTAGATGTCAGAGAATAATGCCTATCTTTTGCTTTAGCAATGGTAATTTTTATTTTTATTTTATAGATGATCAAATTTGGTAAATATTCCATAGCTATGGAAAAGGAAGTATATCATTTTGCAGATCATAGAGTTCGCAGAATATATAAAAATGTGTATGTATATACATACACACAGAAAACAGCAGATATAATCAGTCATTATTATTTAGATCTTGTTACCTTTTTTTGGTCACTTGTTGCTTCAAGAACAACAAAAAAAACTGTGGTAAAGCTTACTCATTCTTATTTTGATTTTGTAAATTTCTCCTGTATTTGCAATGTTTTCCTTTGTATACTTTAATTCTATGTTATCTGTAGCATTAATATCAATGACTATTATATCTTGTTAATACTACTATTACTAATACGGATACTAAAAACAACCAATAGTTTCTGAGCATGTAAAATGTGGCAGATATTGAGTTAGATGTTGTAGATGAATTTTCTTATTTAATACTTGTAACAAGTATACTAGATAGATAGCTATATTTATCACTTCCAGTGAGGATTCCAGTGGATTGTATTCTACATTAACAGACACACAAATAAAAAACAATTTTTTGTTTTACATAATACTTTGCCTTTAGCACTGCTTCTTTTTTTTTTTTTAAACATCTTTATTGGGGTATAATTGCTTTACAATGGTGTGTTAGTTTCTGCTTTATAACAAAGTGAATCAGTTATACATATACATATGTTCCCATATCTCTTCCCTCTTGCGTCTCCCTCCCTCCCACCCTCCCTATCCCACCCCTCCAGGCGGTCACAAAGCACCGAGCCGATATCCCTGTGCCATGCGGCTGCTTCCCACTAGCTATCTACCTTACGTTTGTTAGTGTATATATGTCCATGCCTCTCTCTCGTCCTGTCACAGCTCACCCTTCCCCCTCCCCATATCCTCAAGTCCGTTCTCCAGTAGGTCTGTGTCTTTATTCCTGTCTTACCCCTAGGTTCTTCATGACATTTTTTTCCCTTAAATTCCATATATATGTGTTAGCATACGGTATTTGTCTTTTTCTTTCTGACTTACTTCACTCTGTATGACAGACTCTAGGTCTATCCACCTCATTATAAATAGCTCAATTTCATTTCTTTTTATGGCTGAGTAATATTGCATTGTATATATGTGCCACATCTTCTTTATCCATTCATCCGATGATGGGCACTTAGGTTGTTTCCGTCTCTGGGCTATTGTAAATAGAGCTGCAACGAACATTTTGGTACATGACTCTTTTTGAATTTTGGTTTTCTCAGGGTATATGCCCAGTAGTGGGATTGCTGGGTCATATGGTAGTTCTATTTGTAGTTTTTTAAGGAACCTCCCTACTGTTCTCCATAGTGGCTGAACCAATTCACATTCCCACCAGCAGTGCAAGAGTGTTCCCTTTTCTCCACACCCTCTCCAGCATTTATTGTTTCTAGATTTTTTGATGATGGCCATTCTGACTGGTGTAGCACTTCTTCTTTAATGTTAATATTGTGACTCTTGGTTCCTTTTCGTCTGCATTTGCCACGTATGTCTGTCTATCTTTTAACGTGTAACCTTTATGTCACCTAGTGTAATATTGGTATATAGGAGATACCCTACAAAAAATGTTTGTGGGATGAGCAGGCCCCTTGGAGTCACTTTGTTTAATGTGTATCTCTTCTAGGAGGCATATAATTGGATTTTGTTTATGATCCAATGTGAGATGGTTTTTAGGGGAGTTTAACCCACTTACAGTTATTGTGTTAACGATATGTTTGGTTTGCTTCTGACATTTAGTGCTTTGTATTTTCTTAATGTTTCCTTTGTTTTTCTTTTGCTGTTGCCATATGACTCTGAGTTCTTTGATTAAATATACATACAAATTGGTATGGAGAGTATACATCTTGTTTTTATTCCACTTTTGATTGACATATGGCTTGTCCTACAGCTGAGTGCATTCACACTCTTGGCACGATAATTGGAGTTTCCACTGCAGCTGCTGCTTCCCAAGGCTTTACATTCACGTGCCAGCCTACAGTAAATTACGTTCATGGTCATGAATTTCTCATTTTGTTTATGATCTCATTTGAAATAATTTATTTGCTTGAAAATGAAACATATTTGTTACATTGTGTAGACTTCTCTTCATTTATTAGTCTTCTCCTCATCATATAACAAATGTTAAAAGATGTGTATTGATTATCTGTGCTGAACTATGTGAATTCGGAGGAGAAAGAAGAGGAATGCAAAGTGATATCTGTTGCTGTTTTTAAGTTGCTTGAAGTATAATTAGCAGGGGACTAGATGTATATCTATAGAAAAGGTAAATAACTCAAAAATTAAAATAGAAATGATGTCACTGACACTGTGTATAAATAAATATCAAATGAGAAACATACACAAAATGTGCCATGAATTCAGAGGTCAGAAATACTGCCTAGAGTTGAAATGGTCAGAGAAATCTCTGAAGAAGGAGGAAACCATCCCAAGGTGGGTGAACAGTGTGAGCAAAAGTGTGGAGGTGGGCATGTACAGGGCATATTCATGAGATGGCAAGCAATGGTCATTGTCACATCAGAGGTTTCATGCAACTGGAGATGTTTGTGAGGGTAAATGATTCATCCTACAAACATGTGTTAAGCACATAGGACCCAGAGAGCATACAGAGGGCATTTGACCAAGGTGTAGGGGCAGAGGTGTGTCAGAGAAGGCTTCCATGTGGAAGTAATGCCAGGGTTAAGTCCTAAGGGACAAGTAGGAGTTTAACAGGTAAAAGTTTCAGGGAGGGGTACGGAAGTTGGGAAGAAGTGTTTTCTAGGCAGAGGAAGCTGAAGATGTGAAGGCTTATAGGTAAGAGAGTGTATGGTGCTTTCCAGAACTGCAACTATTTCCCTGTGGTTGGCCTATGGAATGTGAGTGGGGGAACTGGGTGAAGAGGTTGGAAGGATAAAAACTGACCCAGGTCATGAGAACTTTGGGTACTACATGAAGGCTTTTGGACTTTATCTTCAAGGCTGCGGGAGCCTCAAAAATGACTTGAGTAGAATAGTGGAGTTGGTTGGAGAGTGGACTGTAGACAGGAAGATTAAAGTTGGGGAGATTTGTTGGGAGATCATTGGATGAATTCAGGTGAAACATGCCAAGGGACAGAACACAGACAGTAGCAGTGGGGATATAATTGAGGACAATTAAAACATTAGAAGCTATAGTTTGCAGGTCATGAAGGAATTGTGGGGTGGGTTGAGATAATTTCATATATATACAGTATCCACACACACAGATAAATAAAAGGATCTCACATTCTTCATGGCATTTTACTACTGAGTTTAGAATAATGGGGCTTTAAATGTTAGTATTGCCTTAAGACTGTCATGGGTGTATAATACTGGTAAAATGACTAGGTCAATAAAATATGTACAAATGTACAGACTTGATGAAACAAACTTTTATTTAGCTACCAATCCCATAAATGGTCAAACAGTTGACAATGGTAAAGTTTGTTTCAGTAACAAAGCCTCTCAAAGAAAGGGAGATTTGGGTGCCTTTCAATAAAATAAATTCCTTTCTTCTCAGATGACATGTAAACTGATGTCATTTCTCATTCCATAATAAAAAAAAAGATGAAACTTGTTATGGTTTGCAGTATTCCAGTGATGACATTCTTCCTCAAAGTAATCTAAAAAAAGACATTGTGAGCAAACTTGTACTTCCCTGCCAGAAATGCATGCCTGGCCATAATGCAAGCCTTTCATATTTAGCCATTTAGATAATGGTTTCTACATGAACTTTCATAACATTTATTTACTGCCATAAATGAATGGACCAAGCACTGTTGGAAGCCAGGAATCCAGTTCCTCAGCAGTTAGACTTCTCACTACCTTATCTCCACATTATAAAGAGTGCTCTGAAACTTGTCTTTCCTGTCAGTATTACAGAGGCAATGTGAAACGTATGAGTATCTTGATTTTGAATTTTTACAGTTTCGCCTGCTTGTGAAATATTTTAGCCCCACTCCATGAAGACTATACTCTAGTTATAAATATTTCAATTCCCCAGCCCCTCTTTTTAGGGTGTATCAACCACGTTTTCCTTCCCCTCCCCTCCTACTGACTGATTCATGCATTCTCTGAGTTGTTGCTGCAGAAAAAAGCAGGCAGAAAAAAAAAAAAAAGCAGGCAGAGACTGCCTAATTCTAAGACAAGGCTTTCTATATATTCATCTGGATAAAATGGTGAAATATGACTTGGGCTGATCTGCGAATGAGGGTTGAACCAGGATAGATGTGTTGATCACTGAATGGAGAAAGGCATCTTGCTGTAATAGGTTTTTTATTTACATGATAGAGGTGATGGATGGTGATTCTGCCCTGGAAGAGTTTGAATTCAAGGTGGCTTTGCTAAGCAGACGTCTGACCTGTTGAAGTCCTGCCACCCCCCTCTGGTCCCTACGTGCTGAGGTGTGGTGTTCCCGCTGGTTGAACTGGTTAAACTGGACAAACCACAGCCTCTTAGAGCAGGCTCTCAGGCCATGGCCTCCGGGCTGGCTCCTGCCCTGGCAGGAAGCTGTGCCCACGTGCTTGTCTTCCTCGCCTCCCAGTCTGTTGGCACCAGGCACAGCCAGGCAGGAGCAGGGGATGGCTGTTGACAGGGCAGTCGGTGTCTGACTCTGGCCTGCTCTAGAAACACTATTCCAGAGTCTTCCCAGCTCTTGGCTGGCATCCTGCAATGGACTGGGATTCTAGACCAAATTTTAGGACCCTCATTCTTGGTGGCCAGAAAGCACAGAACCAGATGCAGCTGTGGAGGAAGATGGTGGAGAAAGGTAAAATAAAATAAAATTAGAATTTCTTTTTAAACACAGTATTTATAAAATATTTTTATACAACAGACACGTATTTTTTTCTCGTAAAGTAATCGTATTGTCTGAAGGGGGGAAAAGAACTTCAATAAGACAGGTAGAAGGAAAGAAAACAATTAGAACACTTTACTATGGGAAAGCAGAGACATATCTAGCTGCTAACATTTGCTGTTCTTACAGCTGTAAAGAAATCTCTGGTGTCCATATGAACAGATATGCACATAATTGCAAAAGATCCTCAAATACCAGAGGGCCCCCAAAGAACTTGTATTTGACTCTACAGTTTAACTGTCACATTTATCTACCTATATCTGTGCCTACTTGCTGAGTAGAGATAAAGAGAGAAATGGAGCAAAATCCTTGTTTTGACAAAGGGCGCAGGAGAATGGGGGAGTCGTTTCCATAAAAGGTAGTAAGTGTAATGATGCAATTATGGTATGGATTCTTAGGAAGCAGTTTAACTGTCTTCACATCCCTACTGTCTAGCACAGGGCTTGATGAGTGGTAGGTCTTCATATTTGTTGAAATTTGTGCTTTGGCTGCAATCAACATGAGTTTGAGCCATTTCAGCACACACTAATTCTTTAAGTGATTTTCACTCATCCCATTTATTCATCCATTCACTGAGAAAATACTTACGAGACAGAGCTACCATACAAGACCAGAAGTATATGTAATGAATATCAGTGCAATTCCATACTAAATTTTGACATTTGCATAGGTAATCTAGACAGTGTTTTTTTTTTTGCCAGTGAAGTGATATTGTATATAGAGGTTGTTTAGTACATTAAAAGATAGGCAAAATGGATTATTTATTGCAGAAGATTGCTTCATTAATTAAAATGTATATATTAATTATATACTTCCTAGGCTGGTGAAGATCTGATTTTATTTATAATAATCACAGTGCTGTAGAATGAGTCCAGAACAATTCTGGAGAATGTTTCCCTTCCTTTTGACTCCCATGTGGGTGATTTCCAAGGGTCTCTACATCTCTGACCTAGGAGAAACCTTCGTCAATCTTTGTGAATTTCCTCCTTTACAAGAGCGATATGTGCTGACTCTGCTTCCTTACCTCATACCCATTCATTTAAAACATTTATTGTGAAATATTTCAGAAGGGAACGTGTAAAGAAGGGCACAGTAAAGACCTGTGTTTCACCACTCAGCTTATCAAATAAAACATTACCAACAAAATTGATGCTCCTGTCCACTTGCATCTCACTTCCTTCAAATATAACTATCTTAAATTTGGATTTGATAATTATCATTATCAAATTAGCTAATTATCAAATTAGATATTATCAAATTAGATGATTAGCTAATTATCAAATTAGCTAATTATCATTAGCTATGCATGCATGCCTAATCATTACACCATATTGTTTTCCATATTTTTAAACTTTACATGATGGTATTATACTGTATGTGTCATTCTATCACTTGGCATCTTGGTATTTTCATTCATTATTGGGTTGGTGAGGTTCATCCATGATGGTGTTGTTCTACTGTATGACATTCCCCAATTTGTTTCCACACTCTCCTGTTGACGGACATCTACTTTACTTGCAAATTTTGTGTCTACTTTACTTGCAAATTTTGTGTCAAGACAGATTTGTCAGTATCACTTGGTGCCAAAAGGGACTCGTTGGCAGGAAAGTGGTCGGAGTCCAGCATCCTTTCTAGAGGCGTGCTTGAGCTCCAGTGCATGTGGAAGCACTGTGGGACAGGTCTCCTGTGGACAGATCCCACCAGTGGGATGTTTCCCACCTTGTTGCTCTCCCTTTCTGAGAGCTGAACAGGAGAAGAGCCTTGGAGGACTTGGGAACAGACTGCTTTGGCATCAAACAGTCTAAGGGTAAAGCGTGAGCTGTTTGCAGTTGTTGGGAACATAAGCTGCCTCATCCGTGGAGGTTTGCGGGACCGTGGGAGGTGCAGCCCCTCCTCCTGGGGAGAAGCCTCTAATGCAGTTAATTTCTTACCAGGCGGTTTAGAGGGAGCGTCTTATGGATTGACATTTGTCACTACAAATCAATTTTTTCTTGTTTCAAATAATGTTGCCATGATCATGTCTCCTTGTGTACATGTGCAAGAGTTGCGAAGGGTATACACCTAGGAGTAGAATTGCTGAATTGTGGGGATTATGCCTTGTCAGATTTACCGGAGGTTTCCATTTGTTCTTCAAATCATTGAACCAATTTATACTACCACCAGTCATACATAAGAGTAATATATTGCTTCACATCCTCGCCAACAATTGATATTGTCCAAATTTATTAATTTTTGCTGATTTGATAGATGGTATGAGATGGAACCTCAGAGAGGTGTTTTGATTATGATTAAGATTGAGCAGGTTATCTTATATCTGTTGGTCACTTACATCTCCTCTTTTATGAATTGCTTTTTCTGTCTTTCTCCCATATTTTTTTTCTGTGAATTGTCTTTTTCTTTCTGACTTGTAGGTGTCTTACATTATGGATGTTTACTTTGAATAGATCTGTATGTTGCAAATACTTCTCCCATTCTGTAGTTGGTTTTTTTGTTGTTGTTGTTTTACTTAGAAAAACAAAGCAAAACTTTTAATGGTCTTGTGATTAACAGAACTTAAATATTTGGATGTAACAGCATCTATAATTATTAAGCCTAGTTTCAAAGAACTTTCTTTATTCTTACCTACTGTGAGTTTGGCTTTAATTCATTTTTACTCTATTTTTTAAAAGACTATTTTTATTCTTTTACTAACTACTCAAAATTCTATATGCACGCTTAACTTAATTTAATAACTATCTCTTCTGATATGAAAAACCCTTACTAATTCTTTATTATTGTACAGTGTTTTAGTTCTATCTTGTTTTTGTACTTCCCTAATTCCACACTATCATATTGTATTCCTTATCACCAGTTTGATTAGATTCACCTATGCATTTAACAATCTCTTTGCTGACCATTCATTTCAGACTTTGTCTAGTTATTCTTTTAGTGAAAGTCTATTCATAGTAAACTAAAATTTTTGTCAGAAAATATATTTCTTTGATCTCATTCTTTAGTGGGGATTTAGCTAGGTATGAAATTGTAAGTTGAAGTTACTTTCTCATGGCTTCTAAGAGATATTCTGTTATTCTAATTCTAATTTCTTTGTAGGTGTCCTTCTAATATGTTTTTTGGAAGGTGCTTTCTCTCTGGCTGCTTTTAAGGTCATGTTTGTCTTTGGTGGCCTGTAGTATTGCTATGGTATGTCTAGGTGTGGATTAAAAAAACAGACATTTTCCTTTAAAATTTTTGTATTTCTGAATCTGAGGATTCATGGTTTTTATCAAGGACACTTTTTGGTCATTTATATTTTTAAATATTGTCTTTTTCTAGAACTCCAATTAGATGTATGCTAAATGTCATTTCATTTTCCATTTCTCTTAAGTCTTTTTCATATTTTTCATCTCATTGGTTCTACTTGCTATATCCTATAAACTTAAAAAAATCTATCTTCCTGTTCATTAATTCTTTCTTCTATATTCTGTCCAATTTTAAACCATTTAATTTTTCATTTCAATAAGTATATTTCAGTTATATTTCAGTGATTACATTTTAATTTCTACAAGTCTAATTTGGTTTTTTTAGGTTTCTTATTTGTATTTTGTTATCTTTCACAAATTTTGATATATGAAATTCTGGGAAGTCTACTTTTGAAGGTTTTATTTCTACAAACTCTTTCCTCTGGTGGCCTGTATCCTCATATATGTTTTTTAAGCTAAGCTCTTTTTTTTTTTAACATCTTTATTGGAGTATATTTGCTTTACAATGGTGTGTTAGTTTCTGCTTTATAACAAAGTGAATCAGCTATACGTATACATATATCCCCATATCTCCTCCCTCTTGCATCTCCCTCCCACCCTCCCTATCCCACCTCTCTAGGTGGTCACAGAGCACCGAGCTGATCTCCCTGCGCTATGGGCTGCTTCCCACTAGCTATCGATTTTACATTTGGTAGTGTATATATGTCCATGCCACCCTCTCACTTTGTCCCAGCTTCCCCTTCCCCTTCCCCATGTCCTCAAGTCCATTCTCTACATCTGTGTCTTTGTTCCTGTCCTGCCCCGAGGTTCTTCAGAACCCTTTTTTTTTTTTAGATTCCATATATATGTGTTAGCATATGGTATTTGTTTTTCTTTCTGACTTACTTCACTCTGTATGACAGACTCTAGGTCCATCCACCTCACTACAAATAATTTCGTTTCTTTTTATGGCTGAGTAATATTCCATTGTATATATGTGCCACATCTTCTTTATCCATTCATCTGTCGATGGACACTTAGGTTGCTTCCATGTCTTGGCTATTGTAAATAGAGCTGCAATGAACATTGTGGTACATGACTCTTTTTTTTTTTTTTTTTGTGGTACGCGGGCCTCTCACTCTTGTGGCCTCTCCCGTTGCGGAGCACAGGCTCCGGACGCGCAGGCTCAGCAGCCGTGGCTCACGGGCCTAGCCGCTCCACGGCACGTGGGATCTTACCGGACCGGGGCACGAACCCGTGTCCCCTGCATCGGCAGGCGGACTCTCAACCACTGCGCCACCAGGGAAGCCCCGACATGACTCTTTTTGAATTACCAAAAATTTGGTTTTCTCAGCATATATGTCGAGGAGTGGGATTGCTGGGTCATATGGTAGTTCTATTTCTAGTTTTGTAAGGAACCTCCATACTGTTCTCCATAGTGGCTGTATCAAGTTACATTCCCACCAACAGTGCAAGAGGGTTCCCTCTTCTCCACACCCTCTCCAGCATTTTGAAGTATAGTTGACTTACAGTATTATATTAGTTCCAGGTGTACAATATAGTGATTCGACATTTTTATCGGTTATTTTGTGTTGAGAATTTATATCTGATGCTCTTTATCTGTGGCAATCCTGAGAGCTTGGGATGAGTGTTTATTCCTTTGCATTTGCTTCTACCACACACCCTGGGATGCTACCCAATTAGGACAACATTCAGTTAGTGTTTTGGCTCATGGTTTTCCAAACCCCGGTGTTGTATAAATTTAAGCCCCAGGCTCACATGGAATAGGCCTGTATTTAAAAATTCTTGGTTTGGCGGGGAGGAGTAGGAAAGTCAATATACCAGCTCTAGGAAACAAAATTTTGATTTTCCCCCAGTTAAATTTGATTTTCAGGTAAATAATAAACACTTTGATTAGTTTTAATTTGTCCTACGAAATATTGCTCCTGGATTTTATCTGGTTACTTATGGCCAGGATAATGAGAGGTTTTGTTTTCCTGAGAAGAGCTGAAACTGATATCTTTCTGTATCATCTTCCTTTGTAGGTGAATAGAATTTTTTTTTTTTCTAATCCATCATTTCATGGAGCATCTACAAAGTTCTTGGGTTTTCATGGGCACCTAAGTCCCAGCTCCCCACCTTGTGGAGGCTTTGTGCCCCGTTCCCCAAGTTCTAGGTCCCTGGAATGGGAAAATTCCATGAGCATACTTACTGACCCAGGATTTGCTTTCCTGTGTGGTTTTCTGTTTCCTTTTTGGGTTGGTCATTTGGTTTTCTTAGCACTTAGGATTTTTCCCTTTCTTTCAAGTGAGATACATGTTTTAAAGGGTGTTTGCTGTGTTTTCATCAGTTACATTACTGGAAGCAGAACCACTTCCATTCACTCCTCACCAAGCCCTAACCCTTACCACTGATCTAAAATTGTCCTCTGAACATTCTGCCTGGGATGCTTTATTGCTAATTCCACTGCCCCTTCTTGAGAGCTGCCTACCTGACAACTCTCATTCCTTGACTCCCCTTTCTTGTTCACTGACTCTTGTGACTCCAGTTTCTTCATATTTTTTTGCCTCTCTGACCAGCCATTGTCAGTCTTCTCTAATGGGTCTCTTTCCTTCTGTTTCTCCTTTGGAATAAACATGGCTCCTGGATAATTAGTATACTCCGAAGCTAGTGTCCTGATCTCTAAAGTCTGCAGGCTAGCTTTCACATTGTTTTCTACGGGGATCTTTTTTAGAAAACAGATCTTATGAGTATTCTTGCCTTTGAAAATCTTTGATAACTTCTAACTGCCAAAATATATCATCTTAGCCTTAAAATTCCTCCATAGTATGACTCTTAGCTACTCCTTCTCCAATGTTCTCAGCTACCAAACTCTCTACTCACTACACTGCTCTGTGCTTCTTGGGCCATGTTGCCATTTCACTCCTTCTGTCTTTGTTCATAACCCTGGAGTGTCTACTGTTTGCTGCCTGCATATTGACATCAGACCCTTCCTCCAAGGTTACGGTCAGATTTCACCTTGGTGGAGGTGTGACCCATTCCTACCTTCAGCAGGCTGCTCCCTTGCACTTTATTCATGCTTTTGCTACAACACGTATATTTTGTGCTATCATAGTTATTTTTGTCTCTCGTATTTTGGGGGTACAAATTATTGTTTTTCATCTTATTACCTTAATTCTGAGCACAATAGTGTATATTTGGTAGCCTTCAACAAATTCGTTGATTATTTAATAAAGGTGCTTTTCTTTAGTGGTTATGAGGGCATATTAGATAGACTTATAGTATCACACCAGGTTTTATTCAAAAAATGAAGATCAGCTTAGAAAAACTGCTAGAGCTGCATAGCAGTATGAATCTTCGTTTTCATTTTGGAAGAGTATTTCCCTTCATCTCCTATATTATCAGGGGAGTTTGACTTCTATGTTGGATTTTCTTGCGGACCGGTGGTTACAAGACTAGGGATTCCTAGAATTTGATGGAATGGTCCTCCCAGAAAATGTCCAGAAACCTCCACGGCCTTTGAAGTATGTTGATTCGTTTCCCCAAATTCCTTTTTTCCTTTCTTTACTTTAAAATGATCACAATGCATACATTAAAGCAGAGGTAGGCAGCTTATGCCTATTTGGTATATTGTTCTAATACATTGCACCATTATGTCACCTTCTAGTGTCTGCAACACCTATGGATCTCATCCTCCTTCCTTTTTCTCTGTCTAGGGTTGGCAGATTTTGCAAATTAAAGACATCCAGCAAAATTTGAATTTCAGAGAAACAACGTATACTCTTTTTAGTATATGTCTCAATGTCACATGGGACATACAGTAAAAAAAGAAAAGTCATTGTTTATCTGAAATTCAAATTTAACTGGGCATCTTGTATTTTGTCTGACAACCCTGTGTCTCTACCACTTCCAGCTTCCTGATGCTTATCATCCTAATCATCTAAAAAGGACACAAAGCCTTTCCACATTCAGAAATGAAGATTCCCTACTAGTGATTTTCCCTGGAAAACTCTCAAAGGTTTCCTCCCTTGCAAATTTTAAGTGTGGAGAGGAATGTAACATGGCAACAGGATAATTAATTCTAAAGCCGGGTGGTGAAAAAATAGTATTGTAGTGAAAAACTGGTCTCAGCTGTGGGAGTTGACTAACAAATATGTCTCTGATCATTTTTCCGATACAACTAATGTATTGTGTCAGGCACATCTGGGGGACACACACTCTGTAACTCAGTAAAAATGCTTGAGGGAAAGCATGCGTGTGTGTATGTGTTGAGTTAAAGAGCCCTTTGTTATGAGGGGGAGGGGCCATGAACACTGTGCCGAAATGCAAACTAATTGATGGACAGTATAATCACCACCTTAGTTAGTACCCCGGGACTCTTTTCATACCAGCTAGCTGTAAATTTAAATGGAAACCAAAAGGCTAGTACTCAGCCTATAACTCTGCATTCCATTACTTCATGTCTGAAATATTCAACGACTAAGAGAGAGGCTTAACAGATAATAGCTGGAGAGGAGCTGCATGGTGATTAAGGTAAGACTGAAGTGGTTGGTAAAAACCTCCAGCTAACCATGTACAGATAAGAACTTCTGTTTGAGGGATTAAACTCTATTCTTTGCTCAGAATGCATTTCTGAGTGCTGAACAGCCCAGCGATCTCTTTCATTCAGCCGTAGCCCAAGACAGTATGTTCTTCTCGAGATTATATGATTTGGGTTAAGATGGCTCTATTCATGAGCCCAGTCAATCATGGTATATTTATCTTTTAGATGACTGCTATTGAGTGTCATTGAAACAACTTGAGTTTTCTAATCAGACTGATTTGTGTTCAAATCCCACCCAGCTCTGCCCCTTGAATCATGGCATAAACTTTCTGAACCTTTTTGATATGCAAGTATAAAGTGAAGTTGATACTATCCATCTCTCAGTGTTGGATGTCGATTGACCAGGTTTATTACCTGCAAACTGCTTAGATTTTATTGCTTCATGAAAGGTAGGCTTGTCCCTCTCCATCTATATGCTTTCTTACATTCTGCTCTTTGCTTAAGCCTGATGGCAGTGATGCTGCTTCCTACCATCATATGCTTCCTGTTTGCACTTTTGACTCTTTTGAGACACCTTAATTTGAAGGTGTGTGACCTAACACAAGTTTGTATGCCCGATGCAAAGTGAAGCCAAACAAACCTAAATGTCAGAGTTTGGAGCAAAGGAAGGTTTATTGCAGGGCCAAGCAAGGTGAATGGGTGGCTTACATGCAAAAATCCAAACTCCCTAATCATTTCTGGGGAGAAGTTTTATAGGCAAAATTTAGGGTGAAGGCTTCAGGGTGTGACTTTCTTCGGATTGGTTGGTGGTGAGGTAACAGGGTGGTGCTCCAGGAATCTTGTGCTCATCCTGAAGTTACCATCCTCCACCTGGGTAGAGACCTTAGTTCCTAGGAAGAACTCAAAGATATTGTTATATATAGTCCTTGAGGAGGAACCAGGGCCCTGCCCCACAGCTACACTGTTGTTTCTTGACTTCTCCTCCTTTGTTTCTGCATCCCCTCCCTTCCTTGTTAAGCAAGGGAATCTGCCCTTTGGAACTTGTTTGAATCTGCCCTTTGGAGCTCAGGGAAGGTCAAGGAGGCTGAATGAAACCTGTTTCCTACAAATAAGGAACCGGGGACACAGAAAGTGTTTGTTCCCGGGAGGGGCCCACAGGATCCTGCTCTGTTTCAGGTGCACCACCAGTGATGGAGAATGTTTACTCTGGGCTGGAAATGGCAGAAGGCTGTTCTTTTCCAGGCTGGCTGCAACCAGTGGGCACTGGCTGCCAGCAGTAGTGTATCGGGGAAGGCCATGAGACTGCCTGGTGTGCTGAGACACAACCCCTGACTGACTGATGAAGGCCACCGCTGGCCCAGGAGGGGAGAGCAGTGGTATCTGTGCTGTGTGGTTGATAAGGTTCCCCTCGGTCAAGTTATGCAGCAGGGAGTTTGCCTTCAGGAACGTTACCTTCCCTATCTGCACCCTTTCTTCCACTTTTTGTGTCACCTTCCTGAGCTCACTAGTGTTTACATACTGGCTGTGGGACAGAAAATGAAAGACGAACTCATTCATATCTCTTAGGATTTGGGGACTGGGAAATCACATCCATCTGCAGAGTGCCATGAAGGGAAAGCCAAAGTGCTCTGAGCTAGCCTTAGCTGCCTGTCTTCCCA
The DNA here is from genome assembly GCF_963455315.2 of Globicephala melas. NCBI lineage: Eukaryota > Metazoa > Chordata > Mammalia > Artiodactyla > Delphinidae > Globicephala > Globicephala melas. The sequence continues at coordinate 96,840,476 of NC_083320.1, forward strand.
GACGCAAGCTGGTGGTCCTCAGCCTGTATACGTGGCTGCCACGTGGCAGCCCTGTGCAGGAGGAGTGTGGAGGAAAGCAGGTCTCTCAAATCATCCATCAAGTCCTTTGCAGTTCTAACCTCCAAAAACAGGTTCGAGGAATCTGGCTTTATATGCAATGTGTTCAAAAAGAAAATCCTGTTACATCCAGGGGCCTATGGGGATGATTTCTTTAGTTTCTGGGAAAGGCCGAACAATCCAAAATACCTTCCTTGATTTTGGCTATCGACTGTATTCTCGCTGATGATGGTTGTGAAACAGGAGGGAAGGGGGCAGGGCACGACCTTTAAAAGAATGACATCGCCTGAGGACATGACATAAGCTAATTAGAACCAAATAGGTCCAAGATGGCAGACTAGTCGGCTTCCACTAGACCTGGAGCCTCAGTATATGCTCATTATAACACATCAGCAAGCTAAATGACACACCCGTGTACGATGACAGTTCCAAGGCTGAACATAAAGGTCAAAAAGTGGGCGGTGACCCAATCCCTGGAAATCCCCACCCCTTCCCCCAACTAGCTGGCATACTCCTCCCACTCATTAGCCTATGAAATTACCCACCCCTTTAAAAACTGACAACCCCATACCCTGGTGCCACTCTTGCCTTCTGAGATGGCCCACACTCTGTCTGTGGAGTGTGTTTCTCTCTAAGTAAATCCACTCCTTACCTATCACTTTGTCTCTCACTGAATTCTTTCTGCAGTGAGACATCATGAACGTGAGCTTCATTAAGTCCTGAGACCAGGTGTGTGATCTCAGTTAAAAGACCATAGATTCAAGTCTCAATCTGGGTTTTGGCTGGATTCGAGTCCTGGCATGTGGGTTCAAGTCCCAATCTGAGACGCACAGTTTCAGTTTCATTTCTTTAACTCAAACCTCTGTTAAAATGTAAGTTTTCCTGAAAGAACCTTAGGATGGCAGCATAGAAGAGAATATTTTAAGAGCGATGAAAGAAATGAGAAAGAAAAATTATATCACTGTAAATGCAAAATGTAGACTTCCCAGAAGGAGTTGGACAATCCTGAAGCAGATAGGGTAAGATAGAAGAGTTCTGGGGCATTTCAGCCTTTCACACATCTATACGTTATGCTTAAATAAGGCCATCTGATCAGTTTTTAAAAGTAATATTTGTTCTGATTATTATGGTAGAAATTTTGCAAAAATGTGGAAAGACTACAAAAGAAAATGAAAATTTCTAATAATCTCACAGGAAGGATTGACCCAGTTGGCTAACATTTTGGTGCATTTCCTTCTAGTCTTTTTTCTGCATAGATATTTACATATTTGCATATAAACTATCAACCCCAGCAGCCCTTGTTTGCCTGAGGCTACCAAATAAGGTCACCTTATTAGTTTTCTTTAAACTTCATTTGTTTTTTGTTTTTTTAAAAAAACAAACATTTACTGTCTCAGTTTCTGTGGGTCAGGAGTTTAGGAGTGCCTTAGTTGGATGGTTCTAACTCAGGGTCTCTCATGAAGTTGCAATCTGGGTGTCAGTAAGCTGTACTCATCTGAAGACTTGACTGGGACTGGAGGACCTGCTTCCAAGAAGGCCCACTCTTACAGCTGCTGGCTGGAGTTCCCACGTCCTCACCATGTGTGTCTTTCCATAAGGCTGCTTGAGTGTCCTCACAACATGGCAACTGGCTTCCCCAGAGTGATGATTCTCAAAAGGGCAAGGAGGGAGTCCCAGTGTCCTGGCCTTGGAAGTTACACAGGGTTACTTCCATCTTATTCTGTTCATTAGGAGGAAGTCAGGAAGCCCAGCCCACACTCAAGGGCTCCACCAAGTGACCTTGCAATTCCTTGGGCTTGGTCTTGCGGCTTGCTTGCTTTGACCTTCATTTTTAATGTCCAGTTATGCTAACTTGAGTTCCAACAATGGAGTTGCCAGATAGTGTTCCTCAGAAGCTTCTGAGAGTTTTTCAGAGGCTCAGTCTCATAAATGCTCAGAAATAGGCCTGTTCTGCTGTGGCATCCACTGCATACAACCATGCTGTGACAGCCGCTGGCCTTGTGACATGACCCGTTAGGTGCTTCTTCCCCTGGTCCTCCCTTGGTGACCACTAGTGATATCATCACTCCGCCTTTTGGAACAGAACACTGATTATCCCGTGGCCTTTCCTTCCAGTTCTTGGGACAGCCCTTTTCTAAATCCCCAAGGCGCAGCTGAAAAAAGGCTGCGTTTTTCAGAAGAATTCACTGAAGTTTAGGGGACACAGAAGAGAAATGTAACATAGAAAACAACTTAAAACTGCTTCTAGAAATGCCTACTCATAAAGTTGAACTGGCCACAGCCTTGGAGGGAATGGAAATCCACCCACTCCAGGAGAGTCCAAGAGTTGCCTTCTTCACTTTTCACTGACTGCCTCTGTGTTAACCCCTTTTACAGAATGATTAAAAGTAGGGACTTCCATTCCCTGCAGAGAATAGAAGACCCTAACTCCAGCTACACGGGCATGGTCTATCTGGCCGTGGGGGCAGATGACTCACTCATACCAGTCTTAGAGAACATTTTCCAAAGTCAAGGCTATTGCTGCATCAAGCCCAACATGGACCTTGATTTCCAGATCACTTCCAAGGTCACACGAACAGAAGATCAAACTCCTCCATATTCTAGCTACACCTTCTGCAAAAAAACTGCTCAAGAACAACATCACATCTCTTTAAGGACAAGCAGTGATTTGAAGGTATATAGCCATCTAAGTCCAGGTTTAGAGAAAAAATATTCTCTAAAGGATCTGATCTTCAGAGGCGTAATTTTTAAATGCAGCTGTTTTACATTTATTAAACAGAACATCTCAGTCAGATCCTTCTGCATGTAGATTGCTTCAACACATTTACATATTCACTCTTGCTTTACATTGCATAACTTCAAGGGACCACACAGAAGCCAGGAAGTCTCCCCAGACACAAAGTGAGACATTGCATGCAAATTTTAAAACAATGATTTTTAAAATAAGTCTTCAGGTCAAATCTCCATCTGTGATACAAGACATACATATTTGCATAATTGAAAATCATACTTTGCATATAATTATAATCTGCTTTCTTTAAAATTTTCCATTGTAAACATTTTCCAGTATCATTAAAATGTTTTATCATTGATAAAGTTATCCATGATAAAATATCATTATGTCTTGAAAATATGATTTTTAATGATTTTATGATTTCAAATCTGCAGTTGGTATTAACTCTTCTTTCTTGTTGGGCATTTATGTTATTTCCAATTTATTAATATAAATGATATAAAAATGAACATCTTTGCACATATAATTGTCCATTTTTCTGATTACTTTAAGTGAGTTAGCTTTCATTAGGAAACCACTTCAAACTTAATGACTTCAAACTACAAACATTTATTATTTTTCATGATTCTGTAGGTCAACAGAGCATCAGTTTTTCTGGTTTGCGTTGGCTCTGCCAGGACTGAGTGGTCTAGGATGGCCTAACTCATGTGTCTGGAACGACTGGCACAGCTGAGATCATTGGGCCTCTCCCCATCTGGTCTCTCATCCTCCAGGGGTCTAGCCCAGACTTATTCATGGTGGCAGAAGGGTCCCCAACAGCAGGAGAGGGCAGGCCCCATTCACAAGTAGTTTTTAATTCTCTTCTCATGTCACATTTTCTCAAGTCCAGTTGGCTAAAGAAAGTACCATGGCCAAAGCCAGATTCAAAGGATGGAGAAATAGGCTCTACCTCCTGATGGGAGGGGGAGCCAAGTCACCTTGAGAAGGCGCCTGAATACTGGGAGGAGTGAGGGCAGCTGCAGCCATTTTTGCATACAACCTCCTGTACTTTCCTTGAATTTCTGGAAGTAGAATGACTGCCTCAGAAAGTATAAATATTTGTTTGTAAATGTTTCTTACTATATAAAGCCACACTTACCCTATAGAGAATCTGTCCTGTTTTGCATTTTTAACAGCAGTCTATTATAGTGCCTATAGAAAGCATCCATGCTGGTATTAAATATTATAAATTTTAAAATATGTAAATTATATATTTTTAAAATTTTATTTGCATTTCCATAATTACCCATGGAGACTAATATTTTTATAACTTTATTACCCATTTATATTCCCTGTTTTGTGAATTTTCTTTTTATACCCATTTTCCTTGCGGTCCTTGTATTTTTCTCATTGATTTGTGCATGACTTTTATGAAGGAATATCATTAACTATTAATATGTCAGAGTTTGTACAAATATTTTATCCAGTTTTTTGCTTTTAAAGATACATGAATTTCAAACTTTTATACAGTCTATATGTTTTCCTTTGTGATTATTTTGTTGCTTTTAAGACGGGAAATATATTACTACCAATATAAAAATATTTATTCACCTACATAGTCTATTTTTTTCGGTGATATCCTTTTTAAACATTTAACTATTTAATTCATCTGAAATGTATTTTGGCATATGGTATTATATAAGCTATTTTTTTCCTCAAAAACTACTTCTCTTCAACTTAATTTAAAATATATATACCTTTTTAAAAAACCTACCCTGAGCAACTTCAAACATACACAAAATTAGAGAGAATAGTGTAGTAAATCCTTATGTATTTATTGCCCAGATTTAAAAAGTATCTACTAATATCCAATCTTAGTTTATCTGTTTTTACTTCCTCACAATTTTCATATTATTTAGACAGAAATCCCAGTGTCAATGAAAATTAATCAATAGTAAATCTAAGAAAGAAATGGAAAATTTTATTCAAGCCAACCTGAGAATTATAACCCAAGAGACAGACTTTCAGAAAACTGTTCCAAAGAGGTAAAGGGGGAGGTCAGTATATATGTGATTTCTGGTGAAGGGTTACATGTAATCAAACACACATCTTGGTAGAGGGTTACAGAGGAGCAGATATCTTAGTTAATGGTTTCAGAGTTTTTCTAAGTATGGGAAGATGCAAGAAACTGGGTTCATAAAATTTTCTCCTGAAAATATCTAACTATCTGAGGGTCAGTTCTGTCGGTTTTCCCAGAGCACTAAATGTCTCATCTTGTTCTTTGCCCTGAATTCCTTTCAGGGTGTACTGTAGGTCAGTGACCGAAGTGGCTAATGACTTGATTCTTGTAGAACTGGATGGTGGGCAACATTCTTCATTTTACAATCCCTTCCCTTTCAGTCTTAATTTGGACAAAGGTTTGGGAGGCATTTCGTGACCAATTTGTCCCTGGGAATTCTCATTCCCAGGTCAGGAGAGGATTTCATTGATAGGCCATTCAATGTGCTATTACTGGACTAGACCTTTTAACAGTAACCAAAAGTCTCTGAATCACCTGTCTTACTAGTCTGTTATGGTCCAGGAAATGGTTCCCTCTTATTGCTTCTTCCAGTATCTAGAGTTAGACATTATTACAATCATGTATCTTGTAGAGCCATATATTTGGTTAATCTTTTCAAGTCGCCTAGTCATCGTTATTTTTATCGGAGGCTCAGTCACACATTTAGTAATGCAAGGCACAATAATCTTGTAAAATAGGCAGAATACAAGTAATATAGCTATCCACATTACAAGGGCATAAGTAAGTATTTCAGCTAAGAACTTCCAATGGTTGCTGCCCAGTACCTCCCCAGGTGGTCTGACCAATCTGTTCTGCACCAATCACTATTTTAAGGGAAATGATATATTGGCCTCGTACATAGAGTTCACCCGAGATGTCTCTACATACTAGGTGAGTGGTGGGTTACTGTGGCCCCTTAAGGGATTGAGAAAGGTATGTTACCTTGTAAGGATTTACATGGCGCCAGAAGGAGACAAGTGGATCTTTAAGGTTGAACAGGTATTTCTGCCATTGGGGAGGTCTGGTTAATGCAGGATGAAGACACACAATGCACATTGGTTGTGAGGGGCTGGGGGGAGAGGCCAAAGGGCAGAGAAAATGTTTTATGTTTAAATTTTTCTTGTCTTGACTTCAAATATGAATTTTTATTCCATCACCAGACATCCTATCATTCCAACATCTATTTCTGAAAGATAAAGACCCTTTAAAAACATAATAATATCATTATTATACCCAAAATATTAATAATTCTTTAATACAAAATTTACACATTGGGCCATAATTTCTTTACACTTTGAATAGGAATCCAAGTAAGTAAATACACTGTAATTGGCTGCTATGTCTCTTAATTCTCTTTAAGCTGGTAAGTCTCTTTTATTTCCCTTGCAATGTATTTGTTGAAGAAAATAGATTGTCCTATAAAGTCTTTCATATTCTAGACTTTTCTAATTGAATCCTGTGGTGTTGTTTACCATGTTTCTCCATGCTTATATTTCCTTTAACTTGGTGTTTAGATCTAGAAGCTTGATTAGATTCAGGTTTTATTTTTGAGCAAAGAATATCTTCTGGTTGATATCATTCTATATTTCCTTCCTTCTATTCTATATTTCCTTCTATAATGCACATATTATTAGGTTGTCTGCCTTTGCAGGATAATGATCGTGAATGATTATTGCCGAGATCCATTAATTCTTTGTGGATCTAGGGGGCAGTATTCTCATTGTATCCTTTTATCCTCATTTACTAGTAGAATAATTCAATAAAAGGAGACTTTCTCTCACCTCCCGGTTAGCTGTGGTACAATTTATAAAGAAAAACCTTGATTCTTTTCTTCTGTTTAATAGCTTTCAAAGTGATGAGTTAGTTCTTTAGCATCCTCCTATGGTGACTAAGTATTTTAAAAAATATATTATTGTGAACTTTTACATTTAAACACATTTAATATGTTTCAATCCATTGCAATTATTATTCTTAATGAGGTTAAATTTTTCTCATGTTGGCCAGTAGGAGCCTCCTCTTCAAACTGGTGCTTGAATCCCTTTGGCATGGACTTACAGGTCTTCGGAGGCTTCCTTGCTCTCTGATATAACAAGATATTTCAGTCTTCCTGTGTGTATCTTCTGCCTCTTAATGGGATCACTTATTTATCTGAGAAACCCTGGTTCCTTCTGGTGGAAATTGTTTTTTAAAAAAATTATTTTATTATTTATTTATTTATTTTTGGCTGCATTGGGTCTTCGTGCTGTGGGCGGGCTTCGTCTAGTTGCAGCGAATGGGGGCTACTCTTCGTTGCGGTGAACGGGCCTCTGATTGTGGTGGCTTCTCTTGTTGTGGAGCACAGGCTCTAGGCACGCAGGCTTCAGTAGTTGTGGCTCGTGGGCTCTAGAGCGCAGGCTCAGTAGTTGTGGCACAAGGGTTTAGTTGCTCTGCAGCATGTGGGATCTTCCTGGACCAGGGCTCGAACCTGTGTCCCCTGCATTGGCAGGCGGATTCTTAACCACTGCGCCACCAGGGAAGTCCCGGAAACTGGTATTTGGAAAGCCTGATTTGAGTTCTTGGGGGGCTCATTGCTAGAGTGTTGGTCACTGTTTCCAGGTCTTTTTCATTACTCAGAGCTAAGAAATACATGTACTATGTTTAAGACAAAATGTATTATGGATTTAAATAGATTTTTCTGATTCATATTCAGGACCACAGAATTTTAACTGAATCATATTGATCTTACACCTGTATTTCTTTTTCCAATGCTAAAAATCAATTTGCAATGGTATCAACATAATTACTAATTTGCTTTATTTTACAATATATATGCAGCAGTCTCAGAATAACCACCAAACCTATCCCAACAATTGATTACTGAAAAGAGTTTAAGCCTTTTGTTAGTTGTTTCGTGTATTTGTGTGTGTGTATATATATGTGTGTGTGTCCCCGCTTAGCATGTATTAAGATGTTTAGTGAAAGTCACTGAGTGGTTCCTCTCTATTCGTTATACCAACAACCCAGACACAGATTACTTTATTTCATTTTGCTTTCAGTTTTAGTGTTTGTTACATTTTGATCAATCTGTGAACTTTTTTTTTAATCTAAAATTTTACAGCTGTCTCTTGTAGCTGGAACATTAAATCAAAAGTGTCATTAAGAATAGGATAAGTATAATGTGGCATCCAAAATCATTGCATGTGTGCTGAAACATGCCAGGGTTCTGAATCTTGAGTCTAAAAGGGTTGTTAGGGCAGGGAATGGCTGTACTCAAATAGCATCACAATGCTGAAGGGACACCAAAACACGTAGTCCAATAACTGTGAAGCCTTCTGCATGCACCGAGAATCATCGTGTAGCAATTGTGTTATAATTATTGCCAACTTGTTTACTGTTGTGTTGAGCCATTTCATCCCTTCAACTGTGCCAAAATTCTAGTGTCTGAAAGTGTGCCCTGAACCAAAACCACAGAAGGAGGAAGCTAGAGGAGCACTGCTGGTCTTTGCTGGTCTTACTCCAGCAGCCTGGAGCTCCATGGCACATCCGTACCAAGGGCTTTATTGTAGGAGAGACTGAGAAACTTGTGGGGATGACACCTGGGGGAACAGAACTTGCGTCATTGACAGTGGGTCATGGGAGAGGCTGCTTCAGAATATCCTTTGAATGCTCTCTCCAAGGACTCGTGCAAAAGCTGTGAGAAAGAAGCTGTGAACAACTAAAAGGAGTGCTTTCTTTTTCTTTTAACGCTCTGAGAACACAACCGATTCCAATTTTATAGCCCAAGTATAATCGCGTGCTGTGGAAGATTGGATAAGAGCCCTTTTCCCGCTTCAGTAAAGGGACTGCTGGACCACCCGTAATACAGGGAAGAGAATGAAGAGGGAGGCCTCAGAACAGAATGGAGCCATTCTCCACATGGAACAGAGGCAGCTGTAGAGGACATTTCTCAGTGAACTTTAGGAAATGGCATAGACAGCTCTGGAGCAGACAGGAGAGTGATGGCTGGTGCCACATCACAGCCAAAGGATTGGGCTAGAAGTCTCCAACTCTGTCTCACATCCTAGATTATTCTACTTTCGAGCTAATGTTAAACACGTCCTGTATTGTTCTGAATAATTGAATAGGGGCTAAAATTCCTTGGTGAGATGTGGAACTAGATAAATATTATGCAGCTACTGTTATTGCAACCTTAATGTTAGTGCTGGCCTGGCATTGATGGAGGATAAACAGTCTGCATAAATTAATCATTCCCAATAACCATAGCAATGGGCATCCGCGTAAGTCTTTTCCCTTACAAAGTAATTTGACATCTATTGCGCATGAGAGAGAAGGAATAGGCCCCCTTCATATTGTGAACTTTCAGCCAGAGAAATAATTCTATCAAAAGTCATACAGGTGTTGCCAGGGGAATGTCTACATGGGGCGTAGGATTTGATTCTACCATTCTATGATTTTTTTTGTGACTCCTGGGGGAGTAAGGAGGAAGTGCCTTCAAGGTGGGACTTTGGATATTGAAGTTTAGCTTTACTTCAGCTCTGCGGATGCTCTGCCCAGCCCTCATCAACTGTTTATTCTCGCTGTTTTCTTTTTTAATGCTGTAAGTTTCCTTTATGGAAATCTATTCGGTAGCATCCGTTCTGCTGGATTCCTCCTCAGTACCTGCTTCTTATCAATGCTGTATGGTAGGTACTTAGTCCAAGTTCCTGATGGACTGGGTGATTGAATAGCAAAACTCTCGTAAAGACAGCATTTTAGAAGGCTTTACCACTACTATATAGAAGATAGGTAACCAACAAGGACCTACTATAAAGCACAGGAAACGATACTCAATATTTTGTAATGACCTATAAGGGAAAAGAATCTGAAAAAAGTACATATATATGTATGTATAACTGAATCTCTTTGCTGTACACCTGAAACTAACACAACATTGTAAATCGACTATACTTCAATTAAAAAATAAAATAAAAAGATTTTACACAGCAAAGGAAAACATAAACAAGATGAAAAGACAACCCTCAGAATGGGAGAAAATATTTGCAAATGAAGCAACTGGCAAAGGATTAATCTCCAAAATTTACAATCAGCTCATGCAGCTCAATATCAAAAAAACAAAAAACCCAATCCAAAAATGGGCAGAAGACCTAAATAGACATTTCTCCAAAGAAGATATACAGATCGCCAACAAACACATGAAAGGATGCTCAACATCATTAATCATTAGAGAAATGCAAATCAAAACTACAATGAGGTATCACCTCACACTGGTCAGAATGGCCATCATCAAAAAATCTACAAACAATAAATGCTGGAGAGGGGGTGGAGAAAAGGGAACACTCTTGCACTGTTGGTGGGAATGTAAATTGATACAGCCACTATGGAGAACAGTATGGAGGTTCCTTAAAAAACTAAAAATAGAACTACCACACGACCCAGCAATCCCACTACTGGGCATATACCCTGAGAAAACCATAATTCAAAGAGTCATGTACCACAATGTTCATTGCAGCTCTATTTACAATAGCCAGGACATGGAAGCAACCTAAGTGTCCATCGACAGATGAATGGATAAAGAAGATGTGGTGCATATATACAATGGAACATTACTCAGCCATAAAAAGAAACAAAATTAAGTTTTTTGTAGTGAGGTGGATGGACCTAGAGTCTGTCATACAGAGTGAAGTAAGTCAGAAAGAGAAAAACAAATATTGTATGCTAACACGTATATATGGAATCTAAAAAAAAAAAAAAGGTTCTGAAGAACCTAGGGGCAGGACAGGAATAAAGACGCAGACGTGGAGAATGGACTTGAGGACATGGGGAGGGGGAAGGGTAAGCTGGGACGAAGTGAGAGAGTGGCATGGACATATACACACTACCAAATGTAAAATAGATAGCTAGTGGGAAGCAGCCGCATAGCACAGGAGATCAGCTCGGTGCTCTGTGACCACCTAGAGGGGTGGGATAGGGAACGTGGGAGGGAGACGCAAGAGGGAGGAGATATGGGGATATATGTATACGTATAGCTGATTCACTTTGTTATACAGCAGAAACTAACACACCACTGTAAAGCAATTATACTCCAATAAAGATGTTTAAAAAATGAAATAATAAAATAAAAGAAGGCTTTACATCCATTCAATCTTTCTTAAATGTCAGCTTACACAAAGCTAAAGTAGTTTGGGAATTAACTGGATCAGTTTCCCCATCCTTAACACACCACTATGTTATGGCAAGTATAAGAATATGAGACTTGCATCTCTACTTTTCTTAGCATTTTTTAGTGACAGAGTATTAACAAGGACACAAGAAGAAATGGAGTTCCCCACAGAGCATGATTACATTGATCATAAAAAAAAGTGCTGAAAAACAGAAGAAATAAAACGCCAGCTTAATGATCATGATGTCTTACACTTACTCATCATTTTGCAGTTTAAAAAGTACTTCAATATGTATTATCTGGGAGACCAACAGCAGTGATTGCTCATGTAATGAAGTACTGTCCTTTTAAATGTTCTCGTAAAAAACAGTGCTGGGTATATTTGAGATTGAAGATCATGGAAGGATAAAGAAAGATGTGCCTTTTCAACCCAGATGCTCTTAGTGGTTTCAGGTTTTTCTCTGCCCTGTGGGAATCCATCAGTTGTGTCATTTGCTGTGAGACTCAATGCAGACATTTTACCCAATGCCTACCTCTCCTTTTCTTTACACGATAAGATCTTATTTCCATAACGAAGCTTGGGGTAGCTCTCTAGAAGCCTTTTTGGCATTTTCTGGTTTCAAATTTCCATGTTTTCTTCCCTATAAATTTCAGAGTTAACACTGTTGGTGTTGGAGTTCTCAAAAATATAGGATGTCCATTATGGCCTATGAACGGCAGCCAGACTCAGTAGTGAGCTATCCATGAATAGAAAGTTTGCTCTTTGGTCTGTGTGCAAAATTAATAATGCATATGTGTGAACATAACAGAACGTTGACATGCCTCTCCTGATGTCTAAGAATTTTGTCTGACATGCCAAAGCTGAAATCTGTGGGTGCTAAGTACACCCACATTCTATAGGGTACTGCAGGACACTTCTATATAGATGTGTTACAAGAGAACAAATTAGGTCAAACCCAGCATCCTGCCCAGTCTGTAAAAGAGGAGATTAGAAATTTGAAAACAAGGATATTTGAAGGGGGTTTAGTAGAAGAGAGGATGTTTTAGCTTTTCTCTTTTAGAGAGAAGTGCAGGGTCTCTAATAGCCTGCGGGAGCCCATAGGGAGAGCCTGTTAGTTGCCATGCTTCCCTCCCCCAGCCTTTTCATCTTAGATGGAATAATTTAAAGCGAATCTCAGACATCATGTCATTTCATGGGGTGTAAGGAGTCTTGCTATATTACTGAAGATAAAAGCCAGACCAACAAAATAACACAAGAAACCTTTTTGAGAGAATTCCTTTTGTCTCTGACTGACAGCCAAGCAAACAAGTAGAAGCATAGACCCTCTGGGAAATGGAGGGGCCCATGAACCTGCCACCCTAACAGATATTGCAAAAGAAAGCAATAAAGTGAAAAGGTGAATTCTTCCCAAATGATCACCTGCCTGTTCTCGGCTAAACTCTGGGTCCCACCTTGGGAGACTAAGGCTGCTATTACTTGGAGGAGAGGGGAAGGGGATAAATGTCTTTTGCAGCTGCCAGAGATGGAGGGATGCAACAACCCATTTCTTGCAAGTGATCTGATGGATGCATCACATGTCAACCGAGAACAGAGAAACACTTCACCTCAGTGTTCTTGAATGCAATGCCCCTTTCAGGCATTTAGACTGTGCTAGTATTTCAAATTTAAATCCAAGGTCATTTCTCTGGGCAGGAGGTCACTCTCACATTTCTAAGAACAGAAAAGAAAAAGTACAAAAGCCCCGAAAAACCCTGAAAACAAAGACTCTGTATTCTGCCCTTCCTATTGAAACACCTTGTTAACCCCATGGTCCCCTCTGACCAATACAGATGGCATTTTCATGGAAATCTTGGTCAGTGGGAAAGAGTTGCTAGTCGAAGGCAGAAGATTTTCTGATATAATTTTGTTCTTATTTGAAAAATAATGCAAGTTTACTGTAGAAAATAGAGATACATAGAAAGAAGGAAGAAAAAATAAGCCATAGTGCTATCACTCAAGAACAAGCACTGCAAACATTTTATTTTCTTTTGGTCTATTTTTTTTTCCCCATCTTTAAGTCTTTTGTTACATATCTTTTTAAAATTTAATTTTTAAATTTAAATTTAAATTTAAAATAAAATTAAATTTTATTTTAAAATTAAATTTTATTAAATTTAAAATAAAATTAATAAATTAAAATTAATAAATTAAAATTAAATTTTATTAAATTTAAATTTAATTTAAATTTATATTTAAATTTATATAAATTTAAATTTTATTAAATATAAATTTAAATTTAAAATAAAATTAAATTTTAAAATTTAATTTTTTTTTATATTAGAATAGAGTTGATTTACAATGTTTTGTTAGTTTCAGGTGTATGGCGAAGTGATTTCATTTATACGTATACATATATCCATTGGGGTGAGTGTGTTTATGTGTGTCTGTGCTTATTAATTTTAACCCGTGGAATAACGCCAGACTGGTGGCTTTCAGTTTTCACCTGAAGAAAAGCCTACCCACCCTTCTTCTGGATGTGGGGTTGCCTGGAACTTTTCAGCACCCCTCCTGCTCCCCAGGTTTAGGATGTCCTGCTGAGAGGGAGAAAGGAAATGGCCCCTCGCTGGGCACGAATTGCTCGTGCTGGGTGGCAATACGGAGATCCGAGATGCCTGCACAGTAATGTGAGGGGCTCTGAGAACACTGGTCCTTTAGCCTAGAGTTTAGAAGTTATCTCTGCCAGCTTCTCTCTTCCTCACTGTACAAATACATCTCCAGTTCATCTTCATCTGAACGTAATTTCCTCCTCCATCTCTTTCATCAACCCTTTCGTCCATAGGGTACTTACAGGATTGGCTATCGTACAAGAAATATGCCTCTTACAGCCATCAGGTCACAATTCCGCACAGAAATCACCCCATTGTGTTTCTCCTCATGGCGCTGATGAGGGAAAAGATGATCTAAGAGCAAAAACCCATATTTGGCATGAGTTCCAGGTAGAAGATCAATGCTACTTATTTGACAATGAGGAGGAAGGAGACCCAAGAAAGCAGGAAGAGAAACTGACTTCTCAAGATCATTGCCTCCTACTGAGATTAAGTGGGTTTCTGAAGGTTAAAAAATACCCCATTTCTCCAGAATGAAGCTGACCCAGGAATTTAAAATTCCTAAGGAAATGCTCTGTGTGGGCGGTACCCTCTTTTCTGCTGATTGCCTTACTTATTATTGCTGTTTGTTATGAGTAACTCTTGACCCACCCTCTCCAAATGTTTGAGCTTTATCATTCTGGAAAAATGTTCCTGAAATGTGTGATGGATGTTTATTATGTATCTCCAGCTTCCTTGTTCATTATCTTGGTAAGGTTTGGCATATAAAACCCAGTTCTGATGGGCCAGCTTGTTACAGAAGGCCAAGCCATGCAAGGGAGATTATCCTGGACATGAAGTTAGAAGCCTGGTTGTCTTTAGGGAGTACAAATCTGGAAGATGGACCACAGTCCCAGCTTGGCTCCCCTCATGGCCCTGAACCAATAATGGAGGTGGAGAGAGAGAAGAAAGTATTGAATGAGAATTTGGTTTATCAATTTGGTAGTAAATAGGATCCAAAGCCTTCACATGCATGACTTATAAACTACTCATTTCTAGAAGAAAAAGTGGCAGAAATTGTCCTTCATCCTTTCAGAGTTTATGAGGTGCCTTGATATCAAAACCATGAGAATTTCAAGATAAATAAAACATAGTTTATTCATTCAACAAACATTTGCCAAGTGCCTTCTATGTACCAGCATGGAGATATAGGGATGAACAGTGAATAATTTCTTTCCTCAAAGAGCTTCTAGTCTAGTGGTAAAGTAATAAAAAGTCCCATGAAACAGGCTGAAATTAACAGTATGTTATAAACACCCATCAAGTGCCATTGTAGGGATGATGCCTACAATGGTACAGTTCGGATGCCTGGCACATAAAAAACACTCTGTAATGACTGACTGAATGAGTGAATGATATAAGGGAAAGTATCTTTAAGGGAATGTTACATTTGAACTGATCATGGAGGAGCAGGATTTCGTCAGGAGCTGACTAGGTAGTTTGTGCAAAGACCAAGATATGAAAGCGCACGAAATGTCCAAAGAGTGCCAATAAATTCGCTGTGGTTGGTTTGTGGGAACACAGAGAGAAGTAGTTGGAGAAGCACATACCATGAAGGATCTTGAATACCATGTAAAGAGTTTGAACTTTATTCTCTATATAATGGGCAACTGAGAGTCTCTGAAGAGGAAAGCTACATGCTTTGACTTGTTTTAGGAATATAATGCTGACGGCATCTCGGGGAAAATTGCAAAGGTGAGCCTGGCAGTATGCAGCTATGATACCTTGAATTCACCTCTATTATTGATTCTTTTTTTAAAAATTTATTAATTTATTTATTGGCTGGGTTGGGTCTTTGTTGCTGCACGCGGGCTTTTATCTAGTTGCAGTGAGCGGGGGCTACTCTTCATCACGGTGCGCGGGCTTCTCGTTGTGGTGGCTTCTCTTGTTGCAGAGCACGGGCTCTAGGCATGCGGGCTTCAGTAGTTGTGGCATGCGCGCTTGGTAGTTGTGGCTCATGCGCTCTAGAGCGCAGGCTCAGTAGTTGTGGCTTAGCTGCTCCGTGGCATGTGGGATCTTCCCAGACCAGGCCTCAAACCCGTGTCCCCTGCATTGGCAGACGGATTCTTAACCACTGCGCCACCAGGGAAGCCCCTATTATTGATTCTTGAGTCTCAGATGAAAGCTTTGAGGCAGTCAGATTTGGATTGTTATCCTCATTTTCCCTAAAGGAGAATACATCTGGAGAGGAGGTGAGGCTTGCCCAAGGTGGCATGCTGGGCGATACTCCAAGAAGCCTGGTCTCTTCATTCTATTCCTGGCACTGCTACTGCTCTTTCCTTGAAAGAGAGGGACAATGCGATGCCAGGATCTCCTCATCATGACTATGTGTCTGTCTCTAAGCTGCTTGCTCTCGTTCTAAATTAATACTAAAGGAGTGTCAGGACTGTGGGACATAAAGTATTTGATCAAAGTAGCAATGCCACTATTATTATTATTTAATTTTTATAGACAAAATTTGTTACCATGTATTGTCAAACTCATTCTGGATCCTTGTGCCCTTTATCTTTACAAATATGCATGTGATTCTTCTCTCCTTTTTTACCTGCCATGTGGACATCTCTGTAGCTGGAATTTACTTGTTCATATAATCCCTTCTAATAAGAGCTATTAATTCATTTGATGATTAGTCCAATATACTTTTAAACTAACAAATAAATAGTTACCATATTGATTCCATACAATTCTGTAAACCCTTCTTCCCACAAGGTTAATGAAGAATATTTGACAATGGCTGAGACATATCTTCAGAGAGCAGGGCTCTTCCATCATTACAAAAGACACCTTACAGGAACAAGGGGCTATTAATGAGAGTTTCAATAAGAAGGATTAGAGTGGTAGGGCTTTATTTCAGTTGAGATATTTTATGTGACTAAAAGCTGCTTTTTAGGAGTTCCATCAAATGAAATAAGTAACTTTATCTTGAAAACAGATAAAATGTTAAAATCAGATCCATATTAGGTATTCATTGGAGCCATAGATTTAAAAAAAAATCAGTTTTTTTCCCCAAATCACTGAAATTTGATATTGGAACAGGAATTTGCTAACAAGATGTGAGTTAATATCAGTAAGTTGTTATTGGGTTTTGTCAGCATTAAACTATCATGTTAAAAGCTGAAGCCTGTGACCATGATACAGTCATTAAAATAAGTCCCTTCTTTGTGGCTACCTGGGTGGGATAGGAATGTCAAAAGTGATGGCAGGATTCGAATCATACTTGTCTGAGGTTTGTGGCCTTTCTAAGCAAGTGCTTAGAAATTTCAGCATTTCCTTTAGTAAATCTAAGGTTGAACTTTTAAAATTAGGGGGGCTTTCTTTTTCCCTTCTGTCATATTTAAACTTTGGAAGCCTTGAAAATACCCTTAGGCATGTTCAAATGAATTTCATAAGGTACAGAATCTGTTATTCCCAGGTGGGCTTCTTCAAAGCATCTCCCTTCCTCCGTCCCTTTCAACTGCCCCCATCTCCCAATCTTAATCCAGTGTTGTCTCAGCTCGTTGGATTTTGGCAAAAATGTAGATCTAATTGATTCTTGAGTGAGCATCAACTCTCTCTAATACAGGGGGCATGGGCGACTGGTTAGACTTTGTGAACTGGCAGAATAATAGGCTGAAGATATGCAATTTTATCCCATCCAAGTGGACACACCCCACCCAGGTCCAGTGAGGATCTCCCATGTCTGGCGGGAGCTTGGGAAGGAAGTGAGGAACTCTCCTCCATGACTCAGAGGTAATTAATGACGTGCTTAGACAATTTCTGTGAAAAGACTACCTGGAAACAGCCTTTTGGCATTTTCTTTTTCTCAAGTCAGAATTATTAAAATTACAAATTAAAGAAGCTGAAAGTGATGAGGGATTTCTATATAGTATGGATATTGACCTCATAAATTATAAAAGTCCATTAAAAAGATGGTAGAATAGGAGTCCAGTGAAAGAAAGCACAGCTGAGACTGTCTCTCCTCAGTCTGGTCTTAGGCATGGTACCTAACAATCTTGACCTGTTCGTCTTACAAACAGATAGTCCATAGATTCCAGCCTCAGCCTGCACGTCCAGCTCCGGCTACCCCACTGTCCAGTTTGCAGCTCTGCTTGCTTCTCCCATAGTGAGTCAGGACCACTCTCCTCTATGCAGTCCTAGTACTGTACCTTTTACATGCATGAGGTGTAGGATTTAAGCCATTATATCATAATCTACATACATTTAAACAAGATATTTCCTTTAGTAGATGGAGTCATTGAAAACAGGGACTTCCAAGTATATGTTTACCAGCACCTCTCACAGCACCTGGCACATAATAGATGCTCAATAAAGAAGTGTTAAGTTGGGGGTGGGTGGGAAATGGTACATTTTAGTATATTTCAGGCTTAGTTTTTGAGATGCAAAAAATAAAAATAAAAAATGATTAATGATGGACTCACGGACTTGGGTCTTTTTCCCTCATTCACAATCTCTCACATCTAATTTTACATCAACTGATACCAGTGGTGAGGTACTTACTGATTAGGAGAGGGAACTTTTGGAGACCAACTGAGTTGTACCTTGTGGCTCCTTCCATTTTGTTCTTTTTATTCCCTGATAGACAGTATCTGGAGGGAAACACACACACACACACACACACACACACATATATATATATATATATATATATATATATATATATATATATATATACCACCTAAAATGCCCCGAGATATTAGTGCTATTGTAACCTAAAGCTGGGTAGCTGGTGGGTATTTGGCAAACACTTTTGGATTCAGTGTTCTGATGAGCTCTTAGGCCAGGCCCCAACGTCCCCCTCTCCGGGGCTTCTCTCCATTTCCGGACCTGGATTTTAAAGCAGTGATTCGCAAACTGGTGAGCATCAGAATGGGGCCAAGTTGGTAACAGTTCAGAGGCCCAGGCCCTGTCCTACCTCAACAAACCCAAGACTCTGTCCTTTTTCATGAGCTCTCCAGGTGATTCTGATACAGACCAGAGTTTGAGAACCATTGTTTTAGAGGCTTTTATAGGGACAGTCACCAATTCTATTCTTCATTACGGAACAGATCTTTTAGATGGGGGATGGGTATTTAGGAATCTCAGATGTACTTATCACTGATATTCAGAAGGCAGTGCGAGCTTCCTCTTTGAACTTACAAACTAAATTCAAAACGTGCTTTGATGGAAAACTATTTCAGGGATTGTATGTAAGTTTTGTGTGATAAACAGACTTCCTAATTTAAGTAAACTAAGAAAGTCACTTTTCTGTAGACTTCTTAGAACCTTTAATATGCTTACTCTTGTGAATTCCCAAGAGATGTTATAATATGGGATATTTCTCAAATTCATTTGGACATGGATTTTTCATAGAGCATATTACTAGACAACTGATGTTTCATCATTTCTTCTTTAGGAAATTCTACTTTAAAGGCTTTTTTTTTTTTTTGGTATGCGGGCCTCTCTCTGTTGTGGCCTCTTCCATTGCGGAGCACAGGCTCCGGATGCGCAGGCCCAGCGGCCATGGCTCATGGGCCCAGTCGCTCTGCGGCGTGTGGGATCTTCCCGGATCGGGGCACGAACCCACGTCCCCTGCATCGGCAGCCGGACTCTCAACCACTGCGCCACCAGGGAAGCCCAAAGGATTTTTGAAGCTATCTCAGAATTTGGTTTATGTTTGGTCAATACTAACAAGGCTAAGTTGAGGACTGTGGCCTTTTCCTCTGGTTAACTTATGTGAAAATAGCATTTTTAAAACGAATCTGCTGATGCAATCATGTCATATGCAAAGAGATAGTTGGCCTCAATTTTAGTGGTTGTATTCCTTGGTACTTTTAAACATTTTATTATGGTTCGCGGAGCCTCAGAGGAGGCCTCCTGCTGTCTTTTTCTACTTGATTTACCCAGGTCATTGCAGCTCTGTAAGACATGTGCTAAAGCAGCAAGGAATGAAATTTTAAATATGCCCAAAGAGCTGAGATGCATTTGTAACACTTTGTTCTTTGGGGTTTTCTCAAGGAATAAGACACCCACATAGGAACAAATCAGGTCGACAAAAGCAAAGCACTGAGCTAGGCAACACCCCAATGCAAATTATTTCTATTGATGTATCCTAGATATAACAAGCTTTTACAAATGATGAGCAGAGTTATTTGTTGCAGCAGTTTCTAAACAGGGCCCTATAACTAATTCACGGACCGTGCTTTCAGGCTATTCCACCAAGTTATCAAATCCATCCATTTCCTCCAGCCCAGCTCCTTCTCGCTGTCTGGGTCCCTCCCTCATGCCTTCAGCCTCTCTAGGTGTTGCTCAGAAACGCAGCCAGGAGGTCAGGGACTATAGCATCGACTGTCAGAGTCACTTCAGGATTGAACCCCAGCTCTGTGCCCAGACCACCCAAACATCCCTACCTCCCCTCACCCAAGGCAAGGATCAAGGATTTTCACAGTTAACTGCACTGGGCAGAGGATAAACTTAAATTCACATGGACCAGCCAATCAA
Organism: Globicephala melas; assembly: GCF_963455315.2. Taxonomy (NCBI): domain Eukaryota; kingdom Metazoa; phylum Chordata; class Mammalia; order Artiodactyla; family Delphinidae; genus Globicephala; species Globicephala melas. The sequence continues at coordinate 96,860,546 of NC_083320.1, forward strand.
TTTAAAGAGAGCAAGGAGGCTGTTATATGAGATGAGGGGGCAGTGGCTGAGAGAATCAGGCTGGAAGACCCAGAGACCAGCTTATTTGGTGAGAACACAGTGCCTGTCTGCTAAGGAGCTTAAGGCACCGGGTAGGGATTAATTCTACAAACAGCCCTGGGAGGTAGATAAATCTGTATTAATTAAAACTGCAAACTGTTCTCTACCTGCCTAGTTTCAATCTGGAGAGAGAAAATATCTTTCCCAGAAAGGCCTGGGAAGAAGGGCGACGGTGATGGCTGTGAGGTTGGTTCATTTGTCACCTAGATGCTCAGTGAGAGAAAGAGAAAGGGCCTGTCCTCAGTGCTGAACAGTGGATCTCCAGCCACTTCTGAACAGTGGATCTCCAGCCACTTCTCCCCCGTCCCTTACTTAGCCCCCAGCAGAAGCAGGACAGGGAAGTGCAGAGGAGAGCACCAACATAGGACATCCTGCCCCAAGCCAGGTCTGAGCCCTGCACAGGTACTGACCATCTAATGCCCACAATGGTCCATGCAGGGGGCTCTGTTATTACCCACCCGCCTTGCAGAGGGAGAAAACTGAGGCCTGGAAACGAGAAGTGACATGGTCCAGAGAACTTGAGATTCCAATCCGGTTGCTGAGTCCACGGTCTTCATTGTTGCCCTCTGTTGCCTCTCGGTGATAACCAAGGACAGTAAGACTAGAGGCAAGAGAGGAGAAAATCACAATCACCCTGTGCATTCTACTGTGAATTATGCAACATCCTAAAGACTGTCCTTACTTCTGGGTGAGCCTGCTCATTGCTGTCATTAGCTGATTTGCATGTTTCTCTCCCTACCTGGACGCTTCTCACCTCTCGCACCTGCCCTTCCAGACCCTCCCAGGAAGTGTTCCCAGACACTGCAGTGAGCTGCCTCTCCCAGGTCCTTTGTATCTCTTGCCTCTCCTTTACTGACTTACAGTAAAGACTGCATCACATGGTCTGTCATGGCCCCTAGAATCTCTAGTCCAAGGTTAAAGAGCTGGTAGGTGCTAGGGAAACAGGTGCTGCTGAATTGCTAGAGGACCAGCGTAAGACACAGGAGAAGCCAGGATGAAATCCCTGAAGTCGTGAGCATCGCCAGCCCGCTTCTAGGGGTGAAATGCTCTTCTGGGAGTTCCCCGGAAGGCTGTGTCATCCTGCAGTTCACCTCCTGCCTCTCTGATCATTCTTTCTAAGCTGACTCCACGGTTTGTACTTTTGGCTGCCCAGTAAACACAGACGCTCCTTCCCCTTTATCGTCTCCTCTCTGCATGTGTGCGTGTGTGTCCATGTGTGAGTCTACAGCTTAAAACCAGCTCCCACCCTCTGCTTGCTTTTCATCTTAGCTAAGGAATAAAGCCCTTCTGCCTCTTCCTAGGGGTTTTAGAGTCATCCTCCACTCCCACTCCTTCCCCGCCTCCCCTGACAGTCTGCACAATGCCTCTCACATCTGTGTCCTGGCTTCCATTCTGTCCCAGGTCTAGCCCACCCCTCCGCATCCTCTGCAGGGCAGGCTAACTTCTCTCCTCCCTCCGACCCAGGGTCTGGCAGGCCATTTGCAGCCCAAGGCCTATTTTTGTAAGTTACATTTGATTGCTGCCCGGCCACACCCTTTGTTTCTGTATTTGTCCAGGGCCGCAGAGTTGAGTAGTTGCAAAAGAAAACCTAGAGCCTGCAAAGCCTAACATATTCACTCTCTGGTCCTTTGCAGAGGAAATTTGCAGACCCCTGCTCTACCCTCTTCTCAGAGCTCTCCTCCCTGCTGCTACCCAGACAGCCATGCTCTTGCTTCTTTCCTGAGCAGTCCCTCTCCCTCATCCATGCAATAGAGGACAGATATGTCCACCTAGCAGTCAGGCCCTCACCGCCTGCTACCCACCAGCCTTCCTGACCTCGTCTCCTTCCGCATCCCTGTCTACACACAATCTCCAAAATCCCCGCATGGTTCAGCGTTCCAGAACAGACCCTGTTCGTTCCTCTACTCTCTGCTGTGCCCAGATCGCCAAGGCTCGGCTCAGATGCCGCCTCCTCTGTCATCTCCACACTTGGAGATGCTCTGATCCTCCAGTTCCGGACGTTCTCTTCTTTGGACTCCCATCAGCTTTCCAGAGGTACTTCCTATGACGTCCACAGTGAAGAGATGGTCCCACAGTGGCTCTTCATCATTCTCTTCTACCCTTGCTCCCTGGCGATCAGTTTTCCACAGAGTAGAAGTATGGATATTTACTCAGCTGACTTCACCTCCTGCTTCTCCGAGCTCTGCCTAACCTCCTTGCCTCCCACTGGCCACTACCTGTGCTCCACTCTGACTACACTCATCGGCTTTCTGCTCCCAAACATGCCAAGCTTTCGTCCATCTCAGGACTTTTCCACTTGCAAAAAGTGTTTAAAAAGCCCTTCCAGGTAGGAACTAAACAAACAGACAAAAAACTTCTTGCCCACTGTATTCCAAAGGCACCAAGAAACCAAAAGCCCATTGTTGGCGTGAAGAAATATTCGTTGAAGAAATGATTAAGTGGGTGAATCTTCCTGGTGCCCCAATGGCAGTGGCCACTGAATCAGCACATTTCCCGAATCATTCATTCAGAGGCCAGCAGGCACAGCTAGCTGCCTCATATTTCAAAGGTCTGATTTCATTGTATCAGTGCATCTGCAGACGGTTTACTGCAGACAGCTCACTTTGTCCGCCCATCATTCCACCTGGCCGTTCAGGCTGTATGGACCACAAGTGGGCGCTGCTGGGAGGGTCTGGGCTTTACTCCAGGC